>NC_133458.1:68906426-69540176 GCF_048565385.1 Saimiri boliviensis | reverse complement strand
GAATCCACAAATATCAAAACTGGAAGTTATGGTCTGCATTTTAATTTGTTAAAGAGGCATTTCTAGCACTTGAAATAATGCCATACATCTTCTTGATAACTACTATTTTACCCTTATTATTGTTCAGGAACCCAGTGCTTTCATTAAAGAGGAGATCATGGCAGAGATGACATATTTTCCAACCAGGAGGTGATAGTTCTGCCATAAGAACTCCAGCCTTCTGACTCCACATCTAGTGTTCTCCCTAAAGGACTTGCAAAGTTGAAGGGAGCCATAAGCCAAAAAATATGTCCATCAATGTACTTATAGATGACCTCAAAGACAATTAAACATATGAATAAGATTGGCCCTGGATTACATTGCATAAAAGGCAGAACTTATCTCTCATGTCCCCTCCTCTTCTCCTAGTTTGTCCTGTACCTACCATTCATATAGTATTCTCATTTATTCCAGAAGTCAGCTTTCCTAAAGAAAGGCCTCATTGCTTAAGTCTTTCCACAATCTCTCTCTCAACCCCCTTTGTCCCCATTCCAAAATTAATTACTTTTATTTTACCCTCTTCCTACAGCCCCTGCTTTCTGCAAGGTTACGACATAGTGAAGTAAACACTGACTCCCTTCAGAAAAAAAAAAAAAAAAATGCAGCCCGGCACAGTGGCTCACGCCTATAATCCCAGCACTTTGGGAGGCTCAGGTGGGTGGATCGCCTGAGATCAGGAGTTGGAGACCAGCCTGGCAAACGTAGTGAAACCCCCTCTCTACTAAAAATACAAAAAATTAGCTGGGCGTGGTGGCGGGCACCTGTAATCCCAGCTACTAGGGAGGCTAAGGCAAGAGAATTGCTTGAAACCAGTAGGCAGAGGTTGCAGTGAGCCGAGATCACACCATTGCACTCCAGCCTGGTCAACAAGAGCAAAAGTACATCTAAAAAAAAAAAAAAAAAAAAAAAGTGTATTATCAATGTCAATGTTAATGATGCGTTCTTTGATCAGATAAGTTTAGGTCTTTATTCCCAAATTTGAAGAAGCTTTATACTAAACTTAAGCATGTTAAAACCTTAATATTCACTGCCTCTAAGGCAGCCAAACCACTGTCATCTGTCACCTGGACCACTCCAACAGCCTTCCATCTGACCTGCTCACCAGCACTTGTGCCCCTCTCCACACATTCACCACTTAGCACCCAAAGTACTCTCTTTCTGGTAGATTTTCAGAAGTTAAATGATAGTGTTGGGACTGATTGGAATATAAACAGAGGCAAGTGTAAAACTTTGATCAATCCTTGATTCCCCAAGATGTGTAATTTCTACTTTCTAAAAAAAGTAAGTTGTGAAAACTTTGGAGAAAACTTGGATGTGAAATACACATTGAAATATTTCAATAACATAATAATAATAGCTAACAATTACCTAGTACTTACTATGAGTCAGTAATTTTCTATGCCTTCTATAGATTTTAATGTATTTGAATTTCACAGCCATCTTTGGAGGTAGGTACTACTGCATTCTTTTACTCATAAAAAAACTGAAGAATAGAGAGGTAGGTAACCTACTGAAGAACACACAGCTAATATGATGGATTTGGAAATGAACCAAGGAAGTCTGGCTTCAATGTGTAAGTAGATCAGAAAAGGGAAGTGTGCTCATTATAAATGTATGACAGCTAAAGCTCTGTTGTTAGGATATAAAATATCTTTCAGTTTTGCATTTTGTGTGCCTTTGAGCAGCAAATCCACAGACAGAAAACCGAGAGAATTAAATAGTGATTTTTCTTACTAATTCTAAATATTAACCTCTACAGCTGTCATGGAATATACGCAGGCTTATAGTATTCCACTCTGCCTTGTGGTTTACACAAAAGGGAAATTATGCTTTGCCAAGTTGATATCTCATTCATAAAAATTAGGGTAAAATGCAAAAACCTAATCTGCTTTATTATTTTAAAGGTGCAATTTCTACTAACAAAATGCAAAATACAACTCTTAGCAAAACATGGCTTTAAATAGAATTTCAAAACTATACATTGATTATTACATGAAAATTAGTCAGAAACCCATGGTATGTGTGGTTTTAATGATATGGAGAGAAGAGTCGTCTAAAAATGGCAAGTAAAAATACATTGAATTATAATTAGGCTAAAAATAGTCAAGTTTCCTATTCACTCACTTGGAAATGATAAACTTTCCAAGATCTATTTTGGAGCATGGCGACTCTTTTCCATGTGTTCTAAATGGTTCATTTCCCTATATGATGACTATGTTGGCACTCTGTACTTGTGCAACAGGAGAGATCTGTTCTGATACTCAAAGGAAACTGTGTGTGTACTTCCATGTTTAGGCTACACAGCAAGTGACTTTTATTTACTATCTCTGATATTTTTAAACTTATTTACTATATTTGAGGTTATTTTCTTTTCTCATTTAACTCTTTTATTTACTGTTTTTAAATTTTTCATATGTTCTATATTTGAACATGCTTTAGTCTAAAGCTTTTTTCCTTTCATTGCTCCAGCTCATTTTAAGAATAAAAGAAAGGATATGTATCTCAAATCTTATATGCTTATATTAGATTATCCAATTTCCCCATGAATTAGAAAATTGTTAGGATATCCTTTATTGAAAAGCCAAGATTAGAGTAATACAGGCTGAATTTATCTCTTTGTTTTATTCTATCACTGTCCAGAATTTTCTAGCTGGCCAGATTTTGCCCACATTAAATGAAAAAAAGGGTTGGGTTCTAGATATGACCACAATGACGACTAGCGGGCAATAGATGTGGGAGATAAATGCACCATGAGTGACTCCTTGAATTGTCCAGGACACCTGAAAATATAAACTTATGCAGAAGAGAAAGCAAGTATATCTAGTCTTCCCATCACTTATATCCAAGCTGGAGGTGTGTTTTAAATGATAATGCCTTCATTGTTTTTTCATTCTTCTTTACAACACTTGTAAGTAGAGCTTTAGAATAGATATTGCTCAGTCTTTAAGTGAAAACCATGCATGTGTTTTGCTTTTAAGACTATTATCAGGTTTGTTGATCATGCCAAACTATATATAAACATGCATTACCTCATTCAGGCTCCACCACAACTCTGAAAACTAGGTACTTTTATCTCCATGTTATAGATATGAAGACTGAAAATCAAAGAAGCTAAATAAATTATCATAAGAAATAAAAATAATAATTACTATTTTATTAATAATAGTGTTAATAAATTTAAAACTAACATTTATTGAGGGCTTAATATAAAGGTTCTCAGGCTGGGCTCAGTGGCTCACACCTGTAGTCCCAGCACTTTAGGAGACCGAGGGGGACAGATCACAAGGTCAGGGGATTGAGACCATCCTAGTTAACACTGTGAAACCCCATCTCTACTAAAAATACAAAAAATTAGCCGGCCATGTAGGGTAGTCCCAGCTACTCAGGAGGCTGAGGCAGGAGAATTGCTTGAACCCAGGAGGCAGAGGTTGCAGTAAGCCAAGATTGCATCACTACACTCCAACCTGATGGACAGAGCAAGACTCCATCTCAAAAAAAAAAAAAAAAAAAGTTATTGGGTGAATAATTCCATTTAATTCTCATAATAATCATAAGAATTATATAATTACATATCATATCACATTATCATTATGAGAATTATATGATTTATTATTATACTCATTTTAACTCCAGGAAATGGTAAGGCCTAGAGACATAGAGATCATATAACCAGAAACACAGGCAGGATTTAAACCTAAAATACCTAACTACGGAGCTCATGGTCTGAATCACAGTCCTGTACTCCTACTAAAGGCAGAGCACACATTCTTACCCAGGGCCTGTTTGCTGAACAGCCTATGATTTTTCAGGGTCTTATATAGCTTTTAAACTAAAACAGTGATTATCAAATGTGGTCTAATGATCCATGCTGATCCATGACAGGGTTTCAGTGTTTCACTGTTTGGCAGCAAAATTAAAAAAAAAAAAAATAGAAGATAATGTTAAGAGTTTTTCTTACCACTATGTTCAATTTAAAGAATCATACTTTGTTCTAGGATTATATGCTTTCTTTCCTGGATCAAAAATACCCCTTCTTTTTATCCAGTGATGGTGACAGTTGATGACAGTTATGCTTTTAAACATTCTTTATTAAAAGTTATAAATATCTTAATCCTATGACCCCTGCCTCACATTGGGGATAATAGAGAAGGAATTGTATTTATTTATTTGGAAAATTTAAAAATCTGGGCTTTTTTGAAAAAGCAAAACTACTATTAGGGAACGAAGGATGGTGCCCAAAGCAACGTCTGTGTGTCCAAGATTAAGCTTTATGCTAGTCAATAACACCTTATGTTTTTTAAAGAATTTTTGAGGATGCAGGTTACACTTGAAAGAAAATAATGTTATTAGTGTATAAATATATTTTTATAGAATAGCATGGTTCATATACAAAACACTTAAGCTTTGGCTGAGTCATATGCACGCAACCTACTATGTGCTTTCACATTCAGCATCTCATTTGATCTGCACCCAACACTCCGTGACATGGTGGTACAGTAACAGAAAAGGAAATACAAGAGGATATACTTCCATTAGTATTATTCAGTCTCTCCTAGCCTCAGTTTCCTTTAAGGAAGGAATCATTTCTATCTTAAAGTATTTTTCCTGGATTTTAAATAATGTAGGAAAAAATTTGATCATGGCACAAGGCATACAGCAGCCAATAACTGCTAACTATTGTTATGATCCTCATTTTACAGATGAGAACTGGTTAAGTGATGAAGTTGGAGCTTGAGCCAAATTCTGTCTGCATCCCCCAAGCTTCTTTTGGTTATCCCTTGCCCACAATTTCTATGTGAATCTCAAACCTTCTCTTCACTATCCCACACCACAATTTTAGTAATGGTTAGAAGCTGAGAAATGCCACTGAAATGTGCCTCCACCATTCTGTAGTTACGTGTCAATGTCTTTGTCCACATGATCACAGCAAATAAACTTTTCAGTAGAAAAATCAAATGAAATTTAAAATGATTTATTATACATATCAAGCCAATAAAAGTTGCATTAGAACAAACAGAAGTAGTAATTGAAATTGTAAAGATTGCCAGATGATTTGAAAAGTAGGATCCTACAGTGCATAAAGGAGGCAGTGGCTGAAGGTCACCAGTTTAAGGGGAAGGTAAAATTTGAAAGTGGATCAATAATTTTTATATCTATAAAATAAGCCTCATTGTATGGGTACATACCAGCAGATATATTTTTCAAAATTGTAGATACCAATCGTCAGTGTGCTTGTTTATGTTTATTCTGTTTTTGGTTTAAATTACCTAGAGAATGACATCATCTCTCTAGGGTAGAGCATTGCTTTAATTGTCAATGGAAGATTAGAAAAAGTGGACATGTCACTGATTCCTTGGTTAAAAGCTTTATTTTCATCATAATCCTAAAGAATAAAAAGTTTGCCTTTTTAAAGAGAAAGCAGAAGTATGACATAGTTCAGTCCTCAGAGGAAGCAAATGAAGAAGGAAAACCAATTTCTTTTTCTTTTTCTCTTACTGCAACATACTTTTTAGGGTTCCATCTCTTGATTTGAGCTCATCAGAAATCTGGATTTTAAGTAGCTGTTTCTAATATATTCAGAGACAAGTAAATACTGAATATACGCTGTGTTGTGAGAATGAGCATCACAAACTTAAAGATTTAAGAGCTATTAAGTTTCATATCTTTCTGTGATTTAGGGTGCAAATTCGCAGCAGAGGGATTGTCACGTTATGTCAGCCACCAGACAGAGAAGAGAAAGCCCTGATCTCCAAAAAGAAGTTGAGTTATAAGAGATAGGAATTCCAGTGAGAAGTATGAGAGAGTGGCTGGGAGGTAATGTTTGATAATCTCTTTTGCTGTCCCCAGTTTATGAAAATGGTTTGAAAATATTTATCAAAGACCAAAATATTTCTTCAAAGATTCGCTTTGCTCCATTAAAAGTAATGAGTAGAAATATTTTTTTAAATGTTTTAAGTAGGCCGGGCGCGGTGGCTCAAGCCTGTAATCCCAGCACTTTGGGAGGCCGAGGCGGGTGGATCACGAGGTCAAGAGATCGAGACCATCCTGGTCAACATGGTGAAACCCCGTCTCTACCAAAAATACAAAAAATTAGCTGGGCATGGTGGCACGTGCCTGTAATCCCAGCTACTCAGGAGGCTGAGGCAGGAGAATTGCCTGAACCCAGGAGGCGGAGGTTGCGGTGAGCCGAGATCGCGCCACTGCACTCCAGCCTGGCTAACAAGAGCGAAACTCTGTCTCAAAAAAAAAAAAAAAAGTTTTAAGTACCTGAGTATCTTGCCAGCAACTTAACACCACTGCTAAAAGTGAGAAGAGGAGAAACATAGCTTTCATCTTTGGAACTGCAGGTTTATTTCAGGTAATGGAAATATTTTGGGTGAAATAATAGATTGACTAATGACACGAATAAATCATTCTGCTAAGCCACAAAAAGGCAAAGGTCTTGGTACGTAATCCAGGAGGGTGTGAAAGGTACTTTTTAATAAGCAAGCTGTAGAAAAACAGATTGGCCTGGTTCTGCTGAACAGAATCATGGAAACTGATTTGTTGCATCTTAGTGACTGAGGAGAAGAGGTAGAAAAGTTTTGGCTCCTCAGTATCCAATTAAGTAGGGCTGTCTTTTGGACAGCCTGGTTTGTGTGTGTGAATCTGGGTAAGAAAGAGGTGTGGTAGAAGCTTGCCTAATGTGCTTACTAATTTTTAAAATTACAATTTGCTGCCAGTCTTACCATATTTTCTCAAATAAGTTTTCCAACTTCCCTTTTATCCTCATGACATGGAAGTTGATGACAGGGACAAGGATTTTTTTATTTGTCAGATTCTTAAACTTCCCATATCATCCCAACACACTACTCTCCTTACTGTACTCAAGTGGTTGTTTTTACACTTTAATAAGCAACGAAATCACCTGGAGGGCTTGTCAAAACACAGATTACTGGCCCCACTCCCAGAGTTTCTGATTCAGTCTAAGGTGAGGCCCAAGGATTTGCATTTCTAGTAAGTTCTCAGGTCATCTTGATGCTGTTGGGCAAGCTATCAAGATCACATTCCCTCCTAGGAATCCCATTTAACATACTCTCTTCCCCATCCTTCCATAATTCAAATGGTGTTGAGTGAAGCATCTCAGATTCTTTGCTTTATCACTACCTATGTTTCTAATATTTTCTTTTCTTCCAGTATTTCCAGTAATTTCTTTCCAATATTTGAAATTTATATGAGAAAAGAACTGGGTATATAAGAAAAAAAAAAGGTTGTTTTTTTTCATTCCAGTTAAATGTTGATAAATATAATTTAAAAAGTCTTTATTTAAAAGACTATCAAGAACAGCAAGACATATGAAACCTACCTTTTCCCTCATAGTATCTCTACTGATTCTCTGTGAGATACAGAGAAACAATGCCATTTACTTCAAATGGCATTCTTCTAACTCACTAAAGGTGAAAGATCCATGAAATATTTTTTCTTTCTAAAACAAATAGCAGAGTAAATAATGTCATTTTAAATTGTATAATTAAATAAACATTATCAAACCATACTATACAAAGAAATATTCTATCAATATGACTCCTTTGAAAACTACTACTACTGGAAGAATAATTATATAAGGCACAAGAACTATTTTATTTCTTTCTGAAAATTGGATACAGGGCAGTAGTTAGAAGCATATTTATATTTTTGTTTTATGTTGTTTTCTGTATTTGTGATTAATTTCAACAATAAGAAACAGCAAAAAAAAAAATAGGTGTTAATAAAGACAATGAGATTTAAGTTTGTTTATTCAACTCACTTATATTGAATGCCTAGTCTGAGCTAAGCATTATTTTATGCAATTATAATATAGACAAGGTGACATTTCCCTAAAAGCCTTTTTTTTTTTAATTGTATTTTGGGCTCTGGTGTACATGTGCACATGCTGCATCCTGCAGGATTGTTGCATAGGTACATACATGCCATAGTGATTTGCTGTCTTCATCCCCCAGCCTCCCCCAACCCTGTCACCTACATCAGGTATTTCTCTCGGTGTTATCCTCGCCTGCCTCGTCCCTCCGCTCCTTCCCCCCACCTAGCCCAGTGAATGTTGTTCTCTTTCCTGTGCCCAAGTGTTCTCATTGCTCATCACCCACCTATGAGTGAAAACATGCAGTGTTTGGTTTTCTGTTCTTGTGTCAGTTTGCTGAGAATGATGGTTTCTAGATTCATCCATGTCTCCACAAAGGACACTAACATCATTTTTTATGGCTACATAGTATTCCACATTTTCTTTGTTCAGTATATCATTGATGGGCATTTGGGTTGGTTCTAGGCAGTTGCTATCGTAAACAGTGCTGCAAGGAACATATGTGTGTGCATGTGTCTTTATAATAGCTAGGTAATAAGCAAATAAATAAACATAACTAAAAGATTAAAAGGAGTTAGGGTCTTACTTCTTCAAGGGTCAAAACACACCATGAAGCTGAAATAGCTAAAGTGCCACAGTACTGACACAGAGAAGGATAAAAGGATAAAAGAAACAAAATAAAGAATCTAGGAACACATTGGAATTTAGTATACGATAACACTGGCATTTTCAATCAGTGGCAAAATGACAGAAAATTCAAAACAAATACATACCTCTATCATACTCAGAAATAAATATTGATATACTAGGCGAAATATAAGAGAATATATTTGTTATAATCTAGGTGTCATAATGATAAACATAACACAAAACCCAAAAGCCAAAAGATAAAGAGAGAATGAAAGACTTGACTATATCTAAATATAATATTTCTATATAATGATAATTTCTGAAAATAAAAATATGTCAACAGCATGGAAAAAAGTTACAATATATAGTATAAATATTATTTATTGAACACATATTCTGTACCAAGCACCATTCTAAAGATTTACAATCACCGTGTTATTTTTAAGACTTAAGAAAAAAAAACTATCATTTTTTTCTTGCATATGTTAATTAGCTTGATTTAGCCCTTCCACAATGTATACATATATCAAAACATAAAGTTGCATACCATAAATATATATTAATTTGTCAATTTTTAAATTGTTTAAAGAAATAAAATCTATCACGTGTGATTCTTATTATTCTTGTTTTATATATAAGCAGCCTGGGAATTGGAGACATTTGGTAAAGTGCCAGTCATCTAGCAAGAAAGAGGCAAAACTGGGATTCAAATTCGGATCTCTCTGACTCCAAAGTTATTAAACACTCAGGTACAAAGAGTTCTTATAAATTCAAAATCAAAAGGAAAAATTTATAAACTGGAAGTCATGGAAGATGAACCAAAGGGCCAAGGTAGTTGTGATAAGACATTTAGCATCACTAACAATCAAAGAGAAGCAGGAAATTTTGTATTACTTGTGAAAATTATGAATCTCATATGGTTTGGCCCAACATTTCTACATATTTTCTACCCTGGAGAAATGCAAGTCTTTCTGTATATATCTTTAGGTGCATCTAGAAGGTTCTTTGCAATATAATTTGTAGTATTTCAAAAATGCATATTGCCTAAATGCCAATCAATAGGGAAATACTCAAATATATTATGCCATATAGCTATTTAAAAAGAATGAGGCAGATCTATTTGTACTGACATAAAATATGGTCATCATATATTAAGTAAAAAGAAAGTTTCAGGACAATATATAGAGATAGACTTTAAAAGATCCTGTTTTGTAAAATTATGCACGTCTATGTGCACAGAAAAAATCTACACATGTCTATGCACAGAAAAATAGCTAGCAGTAAACCTTAAATTGTTAACTGTTTCTGCTTCTGAGGAGTTATACTGGAGAAGTAGAATGGGTATGAGAGAAAGCTTTTACATATAAAATAAATTACAAAACAAAGTTATCTCCAGTTTAGATTTTACAATTTAAAATATGTATTTTGTTAAAGGCAATCAGAAAAAAATAACAAACTATTTTAAAGTAAATTTTAACGAAAAAGTGAAGGACATTTAAAGATACACTCGAACTCAAACAGTGTAGACCATTTGTTCTTGAACAGGAACTCAGAATGCTAGGAAAATACTTCCCATTTATATCTGACTCAAGAGTATCAATGCCCTTGAGTGTCAGGTGTGCTTTCATGCTGATATCAGGCCATTGATAATAAGGTGCATCCAAATTCCATTTCTATTTTCATCCTCCATTCCTAGCCTACTGTTTTAAGGCAAACACTTGCTCTGGAGAAAAATATTCAAGTATCCCCAAGTATGTCACTGACTTATAAATAACCTTAATGGATTCAGCAATAATTCCATGCCCATGTTCATCTAGGAACTCTTTGCAGGATTCAGTATTTGGTTAAAGTTACAGTGTAAAATATTTGTCCCAAGCAACTGCCATTGGAATAACCTCCGTATTACAGAAGTTTTATTTATTTTATTATTACTGTAAAATACCTCAGTGGATATGAATGTTTTCATTAAAGTATAAATAGAGCAGAAAAACTTGTTCATTTATGAATGTGATAAATATCTGTCCACTAATAAGCCCAAGTCTAGTTTACCTCCTATCAAGTTCTTATTTACTAAGGCCTGTTTTAAAAATATGATCTCAGATTATATGTTAGCTTTATGTTTCTACCTGTTTTAATAAACATATGATAAACTCAGTGCTGTGCTTAATTGATGGCACTTTGATATGATTACTGGCCTGTACCAATAAACTATTTACCAAGTTTGGAATTCAATGTTTCCCCTTTGATAAATGTTTGAAAAGATAAATCCTTCCAAAACAACTTGAAGGCAGACATCATTTGAAATGCTTGGGGTTTTTGTTTTTTGTTTTTTGTTTTTTCCTGCTCCATAAGTGACTTTTTGCAGTTTAAACCACTATCAAACTTATTCAGGCTGCTAACCCTGTCTATTCCAAATGACCCCAGGAGTATGGAGGCCTGTTATTTCTTCCTCATAGCTAGTATGAGAGAATGAGTCAGCCTTTTTCTAGCCTATCCATAGTCCCTCAGGTCTCTGCATTAACTGTATCCGCACTGTTTTCGAGCACGGAAATAAAGGGGCATTGCTGGAGCATGATCAGATAAAAGTCCCCTTCCAACTATCAAACCCTGATCTCCTTTTATTCATCCAAGGAGTTCTCCAGTGCTGTGCAGAGTACTGACACAAGTAGCATGTCTGCTTGACATCCCATCTCATCTGGCTCAGACTTGCCCACACAGAAGTTCCCAGCAGCCCTCGAGCCCAAAGGAGATGGAACATGGCAATTCCCTGTAACCAGCACTGCCAGTCCCCTCAGTGTAGCCGTTCAGTAGCCAGACTCTGGAGTCAGAGATTCTAAGAGCAAGTCCTGCTCTTGCTGATTACTGCCAACATGGCCTACAAAAAAAACAATTTAATTTTCTCACGCCTCAATTTTCCCACGTAATAGGGATGATCCTAGCTCTCAGAGTTACTGTGTCAATAAAGACTGAATGAGTAAGGTTCTCAGCATATGTCTAGTGCAGAATAAGTGCTCAATAGTGATACTGCATACTTTTTAAAATGACATGTACATATTATATATATATATATGTGTGTGTGTGTATATATATATATATATATATATATATATATATATATACATGTGGCCTGGCAATTTGAACATCTATTATCTTTGCCTTCAGAATTCTGCATTTATCCTATCCCGGGAAACTGGATTTCCCTTTGGAACACAGTGCTTAGATTAAAATGGAAATAAACCTGCTCAGACTTTCTGCTTTCCCAATGTGCTATTGCTGGACTTTATTGCTATAGTACTTTTTCATCCCTCCCTCCCATAGGTTTAAATACCTTGTTCTCACAACCAGAAAGGGTAAATGATCAATATAAAACCCTTGTTGGAAATGAATTATGACAGAGTTAACTTTAATCATTGAGGTCACTTGTGTTGTCTAACTTCTATCTTCTTTTTTTTTTTTTTTTTTTTTTAACTTCTATCTTCTTTGATCTCTTTCCTTTCTTTAAGGAAAGTTTGCATATGTAAGATGGTTCTTATTCTATAAGAAGTAGAAACAGATCTATTCTAGCAAGTGTTGAAAACCTTACTTGCCAATCTCTAGGACACAGAATTTCATAAGAAATAAATATATTTTCTAACACATGAATTCTAATAGAAATGATGTTTCTGACAAAGCATATTTTATACACAAATTTTCATGATGGCTTATTAAAAATGTATAACTTCCCATATGAGAAAAAAATAAACAGATAAAAGCAGTCTTGTAGTAATTCGATGAATCCATATAAAAATGTCAAATGAGAGCAAAAAGTGGAGTACATACAGCAATGTAAGATTACAGCAATGTAATCTCTGACCCTGACAAGTTTTACAGTTAAAGTTTAAATCCAAATTTCTTAAACAAACTAACAAAAGCAGAAATGACAAGCAGATCTCTAGAGCTCTGCTTAGAGAAGGATGCTGAGGTCACATCTAGGTGCAGTGGGATTTAGTGACATGTTGGAAGACAATATCTACCATGGTAATAGAGTAGGATGCTACAGGATTTGTACCATGTAGTTACCATCCCTGCTTGCTTTCAGATCACACAGATATCCTCTTGTATAGTCAAATATGATATAACTTTGTAGAGACGGAGAATATACTAACATTTGGTGGAATAGCACAGAAGATTAGTCTGAGCCTAGTACTTTTCAAAGCACTTCACATGTACTCACTCATGGAATCATCATAATAACACTGTTATTATGTTATTAGACCCATTTTCCAAATGGGGACATTGAGGCACAGAAAACATCAATAACTTGCCCGATCGATACAGCTAATAATGAACAGAGCTTATTGACAGAGCTGCCAGGAAATCTGATCTCACTCTGTGTCTTTACCACTGGTATTACTCTGCTTCCAAAGTTCATTGTGCAAAAAAAAAAAAAAAAAAAAAAAAAAGGTAAGTTTTCATGAATGTCTTTCTACAGCATGAATTTTGTAAGCCTACCTCCACAGAATGTTCATATAACAAGGGATCTTGCTCATTATCGGGACCAAACTTTTAAAGGATCCTGTCCTTAACACCCAGTACCTCCTCAGGATTTCCCAGCTCTTACCTTGTTGAGCAGCTCTGGAAACTCTTTGACATATTGAACCAAAATCTACCTCCCTCTGATTCCCACCTTTGATGGGGCAACACAAACCAATCTACACTGTTTTCCACAGGATGACAACCAACATCTTGTCAGTGAAATATCTCCACCATGGGTGAAATTTGATGAGAAAGGAGATAGCATATTTTAAAAATAACCCATAATTGAATAAAAGGTCATTTATTTGAAAACTTTTTTCCTCTCAAGTAACACAATACACTTCAAAAAAAGAAGAAGGTGTGAGTTCAGGTGTCCATTATGTAGCTAGACAGATGGATATGTTTGTTATTTTACTGTTGCCATAGAAACAAGTGCTGTGTTTACCTCATCCAGTGAAGAAGAATTTCTTGGGTCTTTCCAAAAGTTGTGAGATGTGCTACACTGAATATGGTCCACACGTCCATCTGGACAAAATAAGTCCCCTTTCTACTGGGGAGGAGTGCTACATAGGGAGAAAGGGAACTCTACTTCAGCATTGCTTCCTATGAGCTCCCTCAATTTCTTGCTATTTGAGAGTCACAAATTCTCTTCAATATAACAATCTATTAATGTGCTCTACTTATGTTTGGAGATAATGCTAATTATCAAAGAAATTAGGCTTCTAGTTATATCCTCTAGGGAGGATGGGAAAAGGCCAAAGAGAAACAATTACAAAGATGTGGTTTAATATAAAGGTTTTATATCAAATCTGATTCTGCCATACTCTAGCCATGAAAGTGGCTTTGTAAAGACGGTGCTGAATAAAATATAGCAAATCAATGGGTTCACAAAGATGAATCTTTGACCTTAGTTTTGGTTGAAATCATATGTGTAGGCCCATTCATTTGCATACCAATAAAGCTGAACCTTAGCTTTAAATGACCCAATGTAAGACCTGAAACAGTGTGGCCTTGGAAAGGGTGTCACATAAACTGTAAGGACACCCAAGCTCCACCTCCAGCTCTGCCAACAGGTTTCATGACTTTGGTAAGCTCCTAATATTTACTGAGCAATTGTTAGGGTTTGAGAACTTGAGCTGGGCATTTCACCTTATTTAATTTTCATAGCCACTTTGTAAGTTAGATAATACATTTACCTTGTACAGATGAGAAAATTAAGTCTGAGGGGCTAATTAACAATGTCCAAGATCACTCAGCTGATAAATGACAATGCTAGAATGTGATGACTCAGGCTTTTCTCTGCATTAAACTATTTCTACCACTTCACCTCCTGAGTTTTGGTGTACATTCTTGTAGCCATGAGGTTGACATGCTCTGCACATTGTTTGCCACTTTGACATTCTTTGATTTCAGGGTAAATATTTCAATATAATGTCCTATTCTTTTTATTATGATTATCTGTTTCACTGACTGCTAACAGACCTTTTTCTTAATTTGTGTCACCTATATTGAAAATTCATCTCAATCATATTTACCAAACTTAGATGGGCTTAACACACTGTATCGTCAGGATATAATTTCACATTTGTGGCATCTGTAAAATAAAGCAGAATACTGCAGAATTTAACTCCTACAGTCCAAAACTACAGATACATTTGCTGGCAGTAGAAGTCACTAGCACCTTCCTTCCCCTCCACCCAGGAGATGCTCCCCCTGCAAACGGTGGTTCTCAAATTTGTTTCCCAAAGGGCCAGGAAATGGTAGATCAGAAGCTCCTACAACATTTTACCAAACTCTTCTTCACTGTTGCTGTCACTTTTGACCTGGTGCCTACAAATAAAGTTACTACTGTATTTGTAGAAGTGGACCCCAAAACAGCTGGCATGAAAAACACATGAAATGAAGTTGTTGTTATTGTTGTTTGAACATTTAAGAATTGATTATGAGCATGTGAATTATGTCAGCAAAAAGCCCTCAGTAATAAATAGGGTCATGGCTTGTCAAATGAGTTGAAAAAGTTTTGCCTGTGTATATCCAGAGCTTCATTCCTGACAAAGCCTCTTAGAACACTCCCTGCGCATTGCAAGTTCTTGAGTGCATTTCTCTGGAGTTGACAGGCTGTCCAGTAGGTGGTGCAGTGTTAACACTCTGTTAGTGGCTTTTTGCCTTTTTCAAAAAGAATTTTCTTCAACTTGTTTGAAAATCTCAGGATAGACTTGCTTTTATAAATAGTGTTTTTACATATACTCAGAATAGTTACTCCATTTGTGGAAATATATTTTGAAATTAAGTAATTTGCAACCTTTTATGTCTTGTTTTGGGTTGGTTTTCTAATTTTAGACTCACTCATAATGCCTTCTTCAAATATTTAAATTATACACTTCTAATAATTTTTTATTTCTCAGATATGAGTAAGCAGATATAAATTGAAAATGTACGTTTAAGTACTACAGATGATTTTAGCAGACTTCTTGGAAGTGAAAATTTTAAGAATCAAAATTACTAGTGTTGGGTTGCTAGAAGCTGGTATCACAGCTGCACTCTTTGCAGCTGAACCATAGTAGTAGCTAAGTAAACAACAAGAAGTTCACAAGTAAAAATTATGCAGGCGTTTTGGACAAAACCATCAATGCCTTTCCGTTATTTGAATATACTAGATGTTTTGCCATCACTTTCAGATATTATTCTTATCTGATACCGTTTAACAATTGTCACAAAACTCTCTCTCTCTCTCTCTCTCTCTCTCTCTCTCTCTCTCGTGTGTGTGTGTGTGTGTGTGTGTGTATGTGTGAGAGTGTGTGTGTGTTTCGCCCAAATGAAAATGGTTGGTTACAGTCATTGTGAATTCTAAAAATACTAAAGCTGCCAACATTGACAAAACTGATAATTTTATCTGATTATTTTATTTTATTTTATTTTTTTTTTTTTGAGACAGAGCTTTGCTCTTGTTGCCCAGACTGGAATACAATGGCACAATCTTCAGCTCACTGAAACCTCCACTTCCTGGGTGTAAGCAATTCTCCTGCCTCAGCCTCCTGAGTAGCTGGGATTACAGACATGTGCCACCATGCCTGGCTAATTTTTAATAGAGACAGAGTTTCACCACGTTGGCCAGGCTGGTCTCCAACTCCTGACCTCAGGTGATCCACCCACCTAAGCCTCTGAAAGTGCTGGGATTATAGGTGTGAGCCACTGTGCCCAGCCTAAACTGACCATTTTCTTTACTAATTTTTCTTTATAGGGAAAACAAAACCATATACATAGAATATGTAGTAAATGCTGTCTAACCAGGTCATTATTTTTAGGAACAAAGCTGATTAAATATTATATTCTAAATAAAAGATTCTACCTCACATTTTGACGTATTGTTGTAGTTAGCTAAAGTGCAACAAATGATGAACTCTATCATTTATGTTCTGAAGCAAATTATTGCATATAATTATGTTGCCAGTCTGATCTCTTCAGAAGATGAGATTTTTAGTAATTGAAACTGAATTGTCTATTTGTGCTGTTTACAACCCTACTCTACCAGCAGCATGTGGTCATTTTGGATAAGTTAGCTCCTGGATAGCCCCTCTTGAATGTACTTATCATGGTAATATTTAAACACTGCTTATGGTGTTTACATCTCAGTTACATTACAAAGACACATCGTTGCATTGGCTTTGCACTTTCCATTAATTTTATTTAATAAGGTCTTAGTCAAGACCTAAGACCTAATAGAGGTTTATCTAATCAGATGGTCTGAATGAATTTTAAAATCAAGGTCTCAATTTTTTACTTTGATGGTTTCATTTTTGATACTTACCTTAACCACAAATCTTGACCTAAAATTATTCTTCTAGGAAACTTTCTATGAAAAATAATTATTAACTTCATCTTTTAGTCTCCAGGATTATTGTCTTTATGTTATCTAATAACTTTCTAAGCTGAGTATCTTAAATGGTTTACAAATTCAGAATGCTCAGGAAACTGGAAAATTCCGTATCGAGAGGACCTCATTCTGCCTTTTCTATCAGATACCCCTTTCTCTCTCTCTACCTTCCCTAGTTGAGAAAGGGGAATAGACTTGATAACTAAGATAATAATTGGAAAAATATGTTATTGCCCTTATTATAAAAAACAGTCTAAGAATACTTACTTATCATTTAGATTTTAAGATTCCACCTGAATAAAGAGTTCAGCAGCTAAAATAATAAGTGGTAATTATACAACCCCCACCCCCACAACTGTAAACATGAAGACACAAAGTCACAAAAAATGAAATTATCAACTACAAATCCCTCCTCGAATAATTGGCAGAAACTTAACAATTAGAAATTCTATATCATTTATTTTTGTCATATGCTTTAACTATATTTCCATTTCTCTTCCCAAAAATCAGGGAAGGTATTCAATCCAAGATAATACCTTTTGTACTTGAAAATTTTTATAATCACAGCATTACAATTCTCAGGGGAAAAAACTGCATAAAAATCTAAATCTTAATAAAAGTCCCAGGAAACAAAATTTAAATTCACACACACACACACACACACACACACACACACACACACACTTCACACATTTCTTCTGGATTGAATTATTACAGTTATTATCAATTCACAATTACCTAAGACAACATAAATACATTATGAATTCTAATGATTCCTAAGTATCTAAAGTAAAGATTTTTTGTTTTTACACATGCTTCTCTTAATGAGATGAAGTATTTTGCTTGTTTTCTGTTTTTCTTTATTTTAACTAGTTCATGTATCCATGCTCAAAGATTACATTTTGCTAGAAGTACACAAAGCTCACCCTCACTTCTATTCATAATTTTGTTTTTTCTGACCTCAGTGCTGAGAAAACATGTTTATATTAAAAAATAGGTGAAACTGGAGTTTTATTATAGTTATTTCTCTCGGTTCTATAAATTCCTCCCTAGTTATATCTCAAAAATCACATGATGATTGATTATTAAGAATTATGCCTAATCATTTTCCAGCTTAACAATATATTTAGATCCTCTTATAATTTTGTTCAAAGTAGAGAACTGGAAACTACCAGACTTGCAAAAAGCTTTGTTAACTGGACATTAGAGTCATTCACTTTGTCAACAAAGCACTAGTATTTGGAGCCAGGAGATTGTCTATACCCCCAAAAGATGCACTATCCAAGATGAGTGGGAGGTGGGTTTTTGTGTTTTGTTTGTTCTTTTGTAAAGTGGGAGAAGGGTGTTTATGAACAGGAGTTAGAGAAAAGAGAGCTCTGCATACCTCAGACAAGTTGTAAGGAAGATCAGTCTTAGGAAAGAGAATATACAGAGATTAAGAACCCAATAACTGATATTCAAAATTACTCATATGCCGCCCCCGCAACCCTTAGAAAGCATTTCCATAGTCATGGTTATGTGTATACCCATTTGAAAACCACTGTCAGGGAAGTCTAAGGAAAGCAGTGTTCTGGAGCATGAGGAATGTGGCCTTGAAATAAACATCTGTTCTCATGCTTAAACAATCAGGACAGCTTATGGAAATAAGCTCCTTTTTTAGGGGCAAACTCTCCCCTGTACAATGTTCTGAGGCCTTTGAAAAGATGGCACACCTGGCAGTCCATGATACAGAAGTCAAGTGGATTCAGAAACAGACCATTACATTACTGGGACATTAAGTTACTGGGACCAATTACTTGCTTTGCATACTCAGGTATGATTTTCCAAATGTGAGGAAACATAATTGCATGGGATTAGCTATTGCTGTGATTGAGCTGGGAGCACCTGAATTCGAATTCAAACTCCACATTGTTGACCTGTGTGGACTTCTAGTAGATCACCCATGTCTCTGCTTTCCTATCCATAAAACAGATGAGCAAATTAAGTATGGCCGGCTTCAAATTGTTTGTTAAAAGAATATTAGTACAAATGTGGTTTTCATGGACAAAGCCACCTACAAAAATTATTCAAATGAAATAGTACGCTTCTACTTTTTAAGACACTGGAAATTTTAAGTATCAAAAAAGTAAATTTGTTAACATAATAACTGATATTTCAAATGCAACTTACTAGTACTTTTCACTTACCTGTTTATATACCCCCAAAGTTTTCTGCATTCAGAAATTAGAAATCAATAAACTGCAGTACTATCTATAGCACTATGTATAACATAAACTACAAAGGAGACTGTGATCTATAAATTAACACAATGTTTTCATATGACCCTAACTGCCAGCTAGAATATGCAGCCTCTAGCTTTGATCCAGATCTGCCAAGAGTAGAGTTCCCACAAATCAGATAACGAGTCCTGAGAGGTCTGTACCATGAGTTCAAGGGTCTTTTTCTTGCTTTGTGAAATTTGCTAAAGTCACGTGAGAGAATTTCTATCTCCATTCCGCACTTTCATCTCAGGGCGCTAGCAAATGTGCCTTCTGAGAGCTTGTCCCTTCATACACTCACATACCTCTTTTACCCGACTATGGATGAGAATGAAAGCATACATAGCACTTTATCTTAAGAAAGGGAATCCAAGTCTGAATCCAGATTATCCTCTAATCTAATAACACTCTTTGAATTAGAAGTTGTGCAGGATGTGGTGGCTCATACCTGTAATCCCAGCACTTTGGGAGGCCAAGGCAGGTGGATCACTTGAGCCCAGGAGTTCAAGATCAGCCTGGGCAACATGGCAAAACCCCTCCTCTACCAAAAAAATAGAAAAATTAGCCAAGTGTGGTCATGTGTGCCTGTTGTCCCAGCTACCGAGGAGGCTGAGTTAGGAGGATCACTTGAGCCAGGAAGGTCAAGGCTGCAGTGAGCTGTGATTCCACCACTGCATTCCACCCTGCCTCAAACAAACAAACAAAAAGTCATTCATGGGCCCAGCTTCAGGACAAATGTTGGGAAGCCACCATTTCAGGCTCTGAGGTCAGACAGCCTAGTCAGACTTCCAGCTTCTGCCACTTAAAAACTGTGGCTTTAAATACATTATTTAACCTTTATATAAATCAGTTCCTCTTTGCAAAAGGGGAATCATAATAATAGTATCTTTTTCATAGTTCTCTTTTAAGATAAAAGGTAATCAGTCACACAAAAATAGTATGATGATACAAATTATCACCCAAACTGGTACGCTTTTGTGAGTGAACAGGGATGTTATTAATAATTACATCAGGGCAACAGGTGTGAGAAAATACTTTCCTGCGAAATACAGGATGTAGGGGTTTCTCTATAATAAAATACCTGGCATGATAACTGGACCTTGTTAGAGTTAATGAACTATTAACATCTTATTAATAAAATATTAATATTGTCTATGGGATTACAGTAGAAAAATTTCTTAGAATATGGCATTCTCTTTCATATTAGCATTTTCTGAATTTATTAATTTGCAGCAGTATTTTTTTTGTTGTTACTGTTTTTTAGTAAGGGGAGAAAGTGTGCTCAAATGTATATGTTTAGGAAAGCGTCTTACTACTGTTTCACTTGTTTAGCCTCTACTCTAGTCCCTAGTTAGGCGTATTTGCTAGAGAAAAGCTCACTTTGTCCAAGAGAAACTCAAGCATGGAGCGTAAGATTCCTTGCTTTTGCTCCAATCTCCACCCTTGTCAGATGATGAAAGAAGGGTGATATGAGGTCGATCCCATGGTAATAGCAGGACTAGCATTTAACTTCAGAAAGTTGACAGCTATTTTTGTTTAGATTTTTAAAAATTTAATACTGTGTAAAAAATCCAGCAAAAATAACTGGTAATTTAGAAGTCCCATGAAGTAATCTGTATACTTCTTGCCAGCACAGGGTCTTTTTAAAACATGTTCTCAGAGTCCTGGCCAGCCTAGCTTCAGCTGCCCCAAAGATGGGGCTTCCATCATTTTTTGGCAAAACATCATCAAAGTCCAGCAGGCAAGTTCATTTGACCTGGATTTTTTAGCTCAGTATAATCCCAATATGAGGAGATATCACATTAAATTTCTGTTAAATGCAACTTCTTAAGTGAATTTAAATTCACTTTAAGTCTGTCCATCTAAAGGCAGAATTTACATTGGATAGCTTAAATTCTTTTAATATTTATTGCCCTTCAAAGTCTAAATTTAACAAAAATAGCACTCTACAGAGAGAGGGCAGGATTTTTAATCTATGTGATGTGAAAAGCAACAGCATACCTGAAGGTCATATTTTATTCAAGAGCTGACTAGGTACCCTTATTTCTGATAATAATATCAACTGGAATAGCATTTGTATAGGGGCTCTCTGTTTACAAAGTAGGCCAAGATACATATCGCATGAGTGCCTTCTCCTTTCCATCCCACCAACTTAACATACAGCAGGCCCAACCTTATCCATGAAGCAGCCTAAAGAGAAAGTCAAGCAGCAGTACCGTACAGCATGTTGTCTGCCCTCTCTGCAGTCTGGGGAAAGTGTGGGACAGCTCCAGAAAAGATGAGTTCATATTCAGCCTGGGAAAGCTGCACAGTGGCCTTTCCTGCTGCTCAGCATGAAATGAGCCATGAGCAGCATGAAATCACTGACCACAGGTGTAGAGATTCTCAGTGACATAAATATCTTTGCTGTTGAGCAGTTGGAGGAAAGCTGTGGGAAGATTTGCCACAAGCTCCTCCTGGCCAAATCTGCCTTTATAAAGAAATGATCATTTAGGTCACACTGTTGCCAAGAAGTTTGGTGAGTCCCATTCCAACTTCCAATTAAAAGATCTATGAAGAATTATAAAATCATATAGGTGAGTCTATATCTCAGGCCATTCGAAGGAGAAAAGCAAAATAACTAAAATCCTTTCTGTATGAAAAAAACCTTCATAAACAAAATTTACAAAGAAAAAGGCAAAATTATATAGATAAGTTATTTAAAATACATCTAACATGTTTTAAAATTATTTCAAAAAATGACAAACTAATATGAAAATATGCAAAGAAAATAGAAATCAAATACCAAAGGGAGAAAAAAAGTCTTAACAAAATATATAAAAAATGTTCAAATTTACTAACAATGAGACATGTAAATTAATGTAATTAGTACCATATTTGCCTACGCACTGGAAGACTTTTTTAAAAATTGTAAAAACCCAGCCTTATCTATCATATGGAGACTCTACCCCCATCTGATTTTAATTTTTTAACCCTTCTTCCATTTTATTAATATTTAGTATCAGAAGAAATTTTATTTTTCTTTTATTCATTAATTTTGGCATTATTTTGTTTAGTTTCTTAACAGTGTAAGCATGGTATCGTTGTTGTTTTTGTTGTTTGAGGGTCCCTCTGTCAGCCAGGCTGTAGTGCAGAGGTGCAATCTCAGCTCACTGCAACCTCTGCCTCCCAGGTTCAAGCGATTCTCCTGCCTCAGCCTCCCAGGTAGCTAGGGCTACAGGCAAGTGCCACCACACCAGGCTAATTTTTTGTATTTTTGGTAGAGACGGGGGGGCGGGGGGCGGGTTTCACTGTGTTAGCCAGGATGGTCTCAATCTCATGACCTTGTGATCCGCCCACCTCAGCCACCAAAGTGCTGAGATTATAGGTGTGACGCAATGCGCCCAGCCCTATAGTTGGGTTTTTAAACAAAATTAAAAGTTGCTATCTTTTAATGGAAGAGTGTATTCCAACTATGTTTATTGTCATAAATATCATGATTGGTCTTAAGTTATGCTGTAAATGTTTCAATTTCTATTCTGCTTTTTTATTTTTTGTTTTTATGTTAAGCAGTTTATGTCTTGTTGAAATTTAAAAGACAGAAGTACTGTAGCAATTATTATCACATATAAGTATATAATAAGTACTAATTGAAATAATTACTGAGTCAGTAACAGAAGAAAAAATAAATAATACTAAATATGATAGCTTTAACAATTTGATAGACTAATGTGTAGTTGTTATAATTTTGGTTTTAAAAAAATTGGGCCTGGAAAAAAATCTCACTTGGAAAAAAATCTTGGCCAAAAAAACTAGTTACAGTATGACCCCCAACTGTGCAATAACTGTACATTCTTGTGTGTGTGTGTGTGTGTGTGTGTGTGTGTGTGTGTGTATAGTCATAGGCCACACAATGACATTTAAGTCAAATATGGACTGCATATACAATAGTCCCATAAGATTATAATGGAGCTGAAGAATTCTTATCGTCTTGTGATGCCATTGCCATGCTCACATCACAGCATTACTTTCCATGCTTGTGGTGACACTGGTGTAAACAAACCTACGGCACTGCCAGTTGTATAAAAGTGTAGCATATACAGGCCAGGTATGGTGGCTCATGCCTGTTATCCCAGCACTTTGGGAGGCCGAAGTGGGCAGATCACTTGCGGTCAGGAGTTTGAGACCAGCCTGACCAACACAGTGAAACCCTGTCTCTACTAAAAACACAAAAATTACCCAGGTGCCATAGTGGGCACCTATAATCCCAGTTTCTTAGAAGGCTGAGGCATGAGAATCACTTGAACCTGGGAGGCATAGTTGCACTGAGTTGAGATAGTGCCACTGTACTCCAGCCTGGGCAACAGAGCAAGACCCTGTCTCAAAACAAAAACAAAACAAAAAGTGTAGTATATATAATTATGTATACTACATAATTCTTGATAATAATAAATGAATGTTACTGGTTTATATATTACTATACCATACCTTGTATTGCTATTTTAGAATGTATTTCTTCTACTTATTAAAAAAAAAAAATCAGTGAACTGCAAAACCATCTCAGGAAGGTCCTTCAGGAGGTATTCCAGAGACAACATTGTTATCATTAGAGATGACAGCTCCATGTGTCTTTTTGCCCCTGAAGACTTTCTAGTAGGATAAGATACGAAGATGGAAAACAGTGTAAGGATGATCTAAACTCTGTAGGCCTAGGCTAATGTGTGTGTTTGTGTCTTAGTTTTTAACAAAAAAGGTTCTCAAAAAATTAATTTAAAAAAAATCTTATAAGGAAATAAATATTTTTGTACATTGTGTACAATTTGTATTTTAAGCTGTGTTGTTACAAAAGAGACAAAAAGTTCAAAAAATTTAAAAGCTCATAATTCTTAAGATTACAGTATTTTCTCATAAATTTTGTGTAGGCTAAGTGTACAGTGTTTATAAATAGTCTACATCATGTGCAGTGATATCCTAGGCCTTCACATTCACTCACCACTCACTCACTGACTCACCCAGAGCAACTTCCAGTCCTGAAAACTCCATTTATAAGTGCTCTATACAGCTACATCATTTAAAAAATCTTTTATACTGTATTTCTACTGTGTCTTTTCTGTGCTGACATATGTTTAGATGCACAAATACTTGCCATCATGTTACAGTTGGTTACAGTATCCATTATAGTAACATACTGTATAGGTTTGCAGCCGAGGAGCAATAAGCTATCCCATCCAGCCTAGGTGTGTAGCAGGCTATACCCCCTAGGTTTGTGTAAGTACACTGTATAATCTTTGCACAATGACAAAATTGCCTAAGGATGCATTTCTCAGAACTTCTTTTCATTGTTAAGCAATATATCACTGTATATATTTGTATTCATAGAAAAATAGACTGAGAAGTAAATATATCAAAATGATTTTAAAAAAAGACTGTTACTTATTTATTAGTTCTTGGTGAATTTTTCTCTATTTTTTCTAATTTTCCAAATTTTATGTAATCAGCTATACTGTGTTTATATACAAAGAAAAAAACAGCCACGTATGTGAATTTTAATGTAATACTTATCAATGGGATTCTTAGAAAGTAAAAACATCAGAAATTTGTCTAATGCCTTATCACAGACTGTAGGGATTATTTAGAAGTCCGGAGATTCAGTTTACTGTGGATAGCCACAGGCCAAACTCTTTAAAAAGGGTGAAGAGTTCCAGCCACATAGCTCTTGAAATTTGCAGATGGACAAATGGATAGGATAGAACTTGAATCGCACTCAGCAAAACTTTCTTTGTATGTAAGCACATAAGTCACAATCTTGTGGTGTCCTCTAGACCATAGATTGCCTATCATATACCAAGAGAACATAAAACACCTAAGCAGCTGATTTTTTAATAATAAAAGTATTCAATATATTATTCTAAAGTCAATATTTAATGCAAATGTAGAAGCGAATATATCTTCCCCCAGTTTCTAGCATTTAACTTCAATTATGTCATTCTTTTATCATAAAAATAAGATTGGTGTTTCATTTACAAAGCCATAATTTGACTTTGATACTTTGGAGTGTATGATCCAATTTGTATGTCTTATTCAGCCCTGTGGAGTGAATTTGCATGGCAATCATATTTTACAAATTATAAACCAAAACATATCTGAATTTTTGCAGTCTTTATAAGGCTATCGTGCTTTCTTATGCCTAATCACTCGTCATTTTTGTTAATGAAATTGAATTTTTTGCTATTAATATTGAACTATTTTCTACTGAATCTTGATTAATTATGAATGGGGAAAGAGAGATGCTGAATTAAATTGATTTACAGAGAAATGTTAATGTTTACATATTCCCATTCTCTGTTTATACCACTTACATATTCTGTTTATACCACTTACATAATGAAGATGTATATCTTTTTTCTTAGAGCTGTCATAAAGTTTGAGCATATGTTAAAATTAGAACAGTTAGAGATGAAACAAATATAAATTATTTAAAAGGAATAGGAAAAGATAGTGTTTATTAGCCATTTAAAATATACTGATTATCACTGGGCACTAAAGTTGTCTCCAATTTTGCTGTAAGTAAATTCAAATAAAGAAATACACTGAGTTACATAAAGATCAAAATAGTTGGAACTTGTATCAGTAAAGGTAAACATTTTATTGGATCCCAATTCAAACAAAATTTTATTACGTGGTACTATGTATTTAAAATGTTGAGCATCAGCACCAAATAGTTTCAACTACAATTTTACCAAAAACAAAGTGAATGTATTCAAATAAGCCAATGTATTTACCTACCATCCGTACAAAAATGTAGTATCCTAACCATTGACTGCTGTCTTCCTACTTAATATACTCATGCAACTGTTTCACAGGCACTAAAAAGTCACCAGGTCCAATACTGAATTACCTGCTTTTCAAGTCCTACTGAATTAATTGGAGTTTTTGATTGCATGTAACAAAAACTAATTCACAGTCACCTTGTCAACTAGTATTTTGTTGGAAGAATCCTAGGGTGGTATAGGGAAACTGAAGCAGCTACTCTATCTTCTCCCCACAATCCCACCAAGGGAATGGGACTAGGCATTGAAAGCCTAGTAGGAAACCAGGAGGTTTCTTACTCTTTTTCATATTCTCATCTCTGCTGCTGTATGCTCCTCTGCAACACTCCACCGCAGACCTGCAATGTCTTTGGCAGAGGACAGTGGCCTCACAAATCCCTGCTTTGACGTGGGTTCTCCAGTTCAGGAAATACAAAGGTGTGAACTGCCTCTTTCTTCTTACTCTCTAGAATTGCACCAGAGGGAGGCTTCTTTTACTTCCTGGAGCACACCATGCTCTCTCCATCACAGCCTTTGCCATAGAATACTCCACCTTTCCCCCTTCAGTACCACAGGGAAACATCAAGACTTTCAGAGCATTAGGTAACTTGCACAAGAACACACAATAAATATCAGAGCTGGGATATAACCCTAGGTCATATATATCTGATTCCAGAGACATATATCATCTAGAAAAGATTCTTTGGTCATCATTGACCAAAGAATACGTTGTCAGAGACTCTTATGGAGAGTCACAGATTTCAGTCACTTCTATATAGAACCATGCATTCATCAACCAGCAATGATTTAAGTTTCTCAGTGTTACTAGAACACTGGGCTGAGCAATTGGTTACTAAACAGACATATAATACTAAATCCTAAAAGCTCCTGATTGAAATGGCAGAAACATGATAATCATACACCTACCCTAAATGCAACCAAGATTTTGAATCCATAAAACATGATATATTTGCCAAACAAGTGATAAAGTCAATAAATATAGATAATCATAGGCTAAAAAATTCAAAGAAGCTTCAGAGGAGAGATGGGCCTTTGATTTAAGTGACTGGGATTTAATAAATCCTTGCCCCAGGGATTTTAGTGAACTTTATATATAGAAAGAATGAGAGTGAGAAGAAAATTTCCTGGAGAGCTATTATAACTTATCAACATGTTATAACATCATGTACTGAATAAAGCATATAAGATCTCTGAGTTGAGATTCTAAGAGCTAAAAAATACAAAATCTGGAAGGAGAATAGAGTGGAAATTCTTCATCTGAGACTCTTAGACTCTAGAGGAATCTGTTTCAGAATATAATGCCATCACATACATGAGTGTCACCTAGAGTTTGTTAAATAGAGATTCTAGATCCTCCTCAGTTGTGTTCAACTAATATCTCAGGGGATTGATCTCAGGAATCCACTGTTTAAACAATAATCTGAGCCGATTATTTTATTTTGACAACCTCTATTCCAGAGGGTGCACGTACAAGCTCTAGGAGGTAGAGCACATAGGAAAGATTCATGAAGTCTTGAGCATGTACAACTATTGGTCTAGAGAAAGGTCAATGACTTTCATCAGATGCACAAAAGGAGTCTGCAATCAAAAAAAAAAAAACAAAACCAGGTTAAGTATCACCAGAATATAGGAAAGAAGGCAAAGGTATTTTAAAGATCAAGAAACAGAATGGTTTTAATATTAAGGTAATAAAAACTAGCCCATGATAGAAGCACTAACCTGAGGGCAGATCTGAGCCTACAGTAATGTTAAAAAGATGATAATTCCAAAAACTAAGTGTTTACCATCTCCACTGAAGGTGGAAGAAAAACTATCATAAAACTATAGCAGAAAAAATTGAGACAGAAAATAAATATTTCTTCACACTAAAAATGATGCGGATACCTCAGAGGGTAGGAATAAACCAGATAATCATCTGTCCATGAAGTCAGACACACTAAAAGATACATTATCCAGGCCTATCTGCTTTTTCAGCAGAACACATATTTAAGCATTCTTGGCTAATTTTGTTACTGTAATAACCACAAAGGTCCCAATAAAGAAAGAGACTTTGTGATATTCAAAGTATTTTGAGTGTGTAGCTTTGTTAACAATTTAAGTTAGTCCCTTATTATATTTTCTGTTCTTCATTAATTATCCATTATTATAGCAAAATGATCACTGCTACAATTTAGTGATTTATTTTAAAATGCACATGCTGAACATATTACTTGGCTAATTTTCTACCAGAAAAATATGATAAATGTTTTATTTAATAACGCCCATTGTAAATAAAGTAGGTTTACATTTAAGAATGAGATACCATAAAATGCATTTTCTTGGGACCTGACTAAAACACCACCATATCAACTAGTCATCTTCATTAATTTAGTCAGGAAAATAAAAACCTATCAACTATGTTGTTTAACTTTTTGTAAGAGATTAAAATGTTGACTTTTCATCCAGATGACTTATATATGTGTGTGTGTGTGTCTGTGTGTGTGTGTGTCTGTGTGTGTGTGTGTGTATGCGCATATATAGTCAAAACAAGGATAGGAAGTTTGCATAATGTGTTTCAGGGAAAGAATTGTAACAAGCCAGTTAGGTAATTGACATAAAGATTACGTTTCTTAATTTTTGAAATAAAATTGCAAAAAAAATGATTAAATAAGAAGCTAATTACTAAGGGCTAACCTTAAACTAATAATCATAAAAATGTAAATTGAGGAGTTGAAAATGTATTCTATAGAACTAAACTAATGAAAGCATTATCTAATGCAACACAGTGAAGGGAAAATGACATCAGAAGACTTCTATTCTCATTTCAGCCAAAAAAAGTCAATAATAGTAAAAATAAATTTCATGAGAAAACACAAAAATATTCAGAAGTTAATGAATATATAAAAGGAACAAAAAGATTTTCTCTTGGGGGAAAAAAGATTATGCAGTTCACTATTCTCTATAATTCTTAGAGATTATATTCTTTATATGAAGTAAAAATAATTCAGCGTTTTCTACAAAGTCTCTGGTTTTTTCCAAAATTAGCTAATAGAACACATTAACATTTCTTAAACAGAAATGCATGGCATTATGAGACAGATTTCTCTAAGCTGATCATTAGCGCGCAAATAAAATTAATGGTTAAGGCCCAGTGACAAAGTATGCCACTCACTTCCATGAAATAGTGTGTGTCTGTCTAGGGGCAAGAGACATTTAGCATAGAAAACAGCTATCAGGATTTATTTCACACTTTAAAAATGCTCTTATGCTTGTTGCACATACAACTTAAAACCAATGACTGGAAGTGAGAAAGAAATTCTGGACAGCTTCACCAGTTAGTTACTCCTTTTCCTCAAAGATCGTAACCAAATATTAACCTGAATGGATTATCTGCACTAGTATACACATACATACAAATAAAGGCATTAAATAGATAAAATTATTCAATATGATACAGGTTAAGAAGGCTGAGATTTGAGTGGAGGCAAAAAACTATTTCAAATATATTTTTAATTGAAAATTCTGTTTTTAACCAGAGAACTTTATATATTATAGCATTAGCTGAGACAGTTCAGTTTTGTTTGGTAATTCCAAAGGTCCCACAATATGGCTTAATCTTCATCTAACTTCATAATGTAGTCACAGAAGTCATCACCTTGTCTCTTAAGCCAAAGTCCATAAAGAGCATACACAGCCCTTGGTAAATAAGTTATTTATTTCTAGTTTTCAATAAGAAATTATTTAAATTTTGACACTGTTGTAATGTTCTATATATCACAAGTGAAAACTACTGGACCAAGGGAGAGAATGTCCTAAGATCTCTATGAAAACATTTTTTACTCATGCATTCAAAAACTGTGAGTTTATTCATAGAAGTAACAGTGTCATAATAATCATTATTTGTATATCCATTTTCAGTTCATAAAACTTTAGCATACATAATGTCATGTAATCCTCATACTTACTGGTGAAAGCTCTGCTTAAGTGCTAAAGAATAAAAAGCAAGACGGCCCCATGTACTTAAGAAATTTAAGCTTACATGGAGAAATATCCAGCTAGGTATAATTATTTTACTGGGAGGAATAAAATTTGCCCTTTAGCTTGTCTAAGATACATTATCCCATAGATTTCAGTTGTGTAATTACCTAGGTCTCATATAAAGGATGTATTATTATTAGAGGAAATGTTGATTGTACTTGGAGAACCAGAGCATAAATGTATAAACTTATAAAACAAAAAATCGTAGGTCAGCAAGATTCAATAGCAGTGGATTTACATTCATTTCTCTGTGTATTCAAGTAGAAAATTATGGAAGGATTAATAGCCATAAAACAATTTGTAAAGAATGTTGAGAGGCAACATAGTTTGCTGAGGTAGGAAGGTTAGCATCATGGTTTAATTACTGACTAATATAATGATCTTGGGCAAGTTTTAAATTCTCTAATCCTTAGTTTTCTCATCTGTAAGATGAAAGTAAGAATCAATCTCTCTAATGAATTCTATATAGATTGAACACTGTACATAAAACACCTAGTATAACTCAATAAATGTTCTCTTTTGTATTTGAATAGTTCCATATGGAATTATCTATATATTTCTAAACACTGTAGGCTCTCTGGACTTGGATTAGAATAATATTTCTTGTAACAGCTGTAAGCCTCTTCAGTAAAGCCTTGTGCTGCAATGATCTGACCGGAAAATGAAGGAGGAAGAGAAAAATACAATAAAACTCTAGTTTCAGAAGAATATTCATCCTCAGTTCTACAATCAATGTTACATATGAATTTAACAGTCCCTCATTATCACTATGAGAAATGAATACCCTTCCTAAGAATGGCCTCTTTTGATATTGTAATTAGTAAAAGTAGAATTTTGTTGGAAAGGGTGCTAACACAGTCGAGATAGTGTGTGCTTACATTGATACCTTTATTTACAAGAATGACAATTATTTTTGAAGGAGTCAGGATTACTCATTGAGCAATTCTGTGCACTTGTGACCAGAGAGACCACATCTTAAAAGGCAGCATGGTGTATAGGGAAATGAATGAGCTTTGGAGCAGGCTCTTGTACTTTACAAATCTCAGCTCATCCATTTACTCTGTGTGATTTGGCACATGCTTCTTAATCATACTCAGCTTTACTTTCTACTCTTTAAACTGGAGATAATACATACTTGAAGGGCTAAATATTAGACTGTTACGCAATCTTGTCAAACACTTGATAGATGGATACTAAATTATGTTTCTTAGCTTAATATTTAGCTATTTTGATACAGAAGTTTATGACATTGACAAAACGATTATAGTCATATTTTTACTTTAGATCATTCTTTTTATAGTGGCATTTTCAAAATCATGCTTCTGTTAGATAAAGGCATTGATCCTTTATTAACCAATGGTAGTCTAATTATTTTCTATTTTAAAATGTGAGATAGAAAGGTGGTCTCTAGACAAATAAGAGTGTCTATACAACTGCTAAAACATTATGAAAGTAAAAGCAGGCGGCTACCAAACTTATGAGCAGTGGCCTCCAGAGTTATTTCCCAAGTAAATAACATTTGTAGCAGAAGAAAACTGAAAGTTTTACTTTTTAATGTACTAGGAAACGAGAAAAAAGCCTCTAAAACATTGATACTTAATGTTTTAGATCTACTTACCTGCTAAACTTCATGAGCTAAGAACCCCATCTGTATATTTCCTTTGAATCAGAATAAATCCAGCCTTTCAGAGTGCTACCCCACCTCAATCTGCCAGTACCTGCCTAAACATCTAACAGTGTCACGTTTTTTTAAATTTTTTCTTCAATCTCCTCCCCATTGGAACCTTATCACAATGCTTCATTAACACAGAAACCCATAGCAGTTTTGTGCTTCATTTCTCCTACTGGTCTTTGCATTTCAACACAGGTCAAAGGCTGATAATTACATTGAAAGTATGAAGCATAATTTGTAAAAAGTGTCAGTCGTCTGAAGGAAAGAGTTCAGGAACTTCTTGCAGAAATAAAATCATACTGGATAATTGGTGCAAAGCCATTTTTGAGCATTTTAGTCAATACAGAAAAAATGAAAGTATCTATCAAACATGCCTTTGGCTTGTTCAAAATAAAAACCACATTAACTGAGTTCCATGAAAAAGGGAGCACAGTTAGTCCCTGCCTAATATTGTCAATAGGTTCTTGATAACTGTGACTTTAAGCAAAATGACATTATTAAGCAAAATGAAACCATTATTACATATTTCAGACAGCAATAAAATGAAGTTGAACAAAACTATGCTATTATTTTTCAATTTGGATTACCAATTTCACTGAATAAAACAATGATAAAAAGGAGAAAATTGGCATCACTTTTATCCTCTTTTTTTTTTTTTTTTTTTTTTTTTTTTTTTGAGACGGAGTTTCGCTCTTGTTACCCAGGCTGGAGTGCAATGGTGCGATCTCGGCTCAACGCAACCTCCGCCTCCTGGGTTCAGGCAATTCTCCTGCCTCAGCCTCCTGAGTAGCTGGGATTACAGGCACACGCCACCATGCCCAGCTAATTTTTAGTATTTTTAGTAGAGACAGGGTTTCACCATGTTGACCAGGTTGGTCTCGATCTCTCGACCTTGTGATCCACCCGCCTCGGCCTCCCAAAGTGCTGGGATTACAGGCTTGAGCCACCGCGCCCGGCCCACTTTTATCCTCTTAAACATTAGTCCCCAGGTTATTTTTAGAGAATGATCATCTTTAATCCCTCAAATGTGTTTCTAGGTATTTTCCTACTTCATACTCTTCACAGTATTTTCCTACTTCATACTCTTCACAGTACTTCCTGGAAGGCGAGTACTATCATCATCCCCATTTTGTGAAAGCTTATAAAAGAAAAGTAGTTAAGATTGAGTAGCTAATTTCTTTTTTGCTTTGGACATGAGGAATCAAGGCTATATGATGTACATTTGTACTGAATTCCTGCAGAAGTCCTCTTGGGTCTTTCAGCAAAGGATCACCTCTGCCATTTGTATTATAAAGAATTGCATCCCTAGGCCGCAATCTGTCCGCTCTTCCAAAACCTAACCAGATGGCCTGATAGCAACTGTCTGTTCTAATTTAGGGAACCATTCCAGTGTCTGATATAAAGTGCTTTAATAATTTTGTTTCATGTATATCAGCCATTGACTGAGGTTTTGGCACGCCATGAAGAGCAATTACCTAGCTTTTTCATTACTCTCCTTATCCATCTGCAAAGAGCCCCATCAATAAACTACATTCCCTGCTGGTTAGGGTCTTTTTTAACCTAACCTCCCGAACTTTACTCTCCTCTGCCTAAGGCAAAAAGAGATGCAGCAAACATCAGCACAAATAACAGGAGGACTTATAAAGTAGTGATAGAAGAGAGTAGAGAAGACTGAATAACTGGCAAGAGTTCCCTCCTGTCTTTAGCACTGTTACACTCTTGGAGATAAACCTTTCAACACCAGATACACTCTCCTTGAGGCTTGTGTAGATAGCTTTTTATTATAGAGGTTGCACTTGCCTTTAGACAGACTTCATCATCTTTAGCTGTGTCTCTCCCAAAATTGAAAAAGTGGAACTTTTGAAGCAGTGAAAACTGCTTTATTTTACTACTACATTCTTTTATTCATGTCATATTGTTATGACAATTATTTCTTCATGGCTATCAATGATAGTACTTTAGGGTATTTGATAGGATTCATACTAGCAAAACACATACTCACATTGCATTTTGTTTTTTAAAATATGAGAAAGAATTACATTTTTAACTTTGAGTATGTTAATCATATTCATGATCATTGCTAATTTATTTATCCAGTATATGTACTAAGTGTTCTTCAGATCAATGAATGTAAAACAACCTTTTTGATAATTCACGATGATGATTTCATCATGTTAAAATTTTAGCTGCACGTTGAATTTTGATTAAGATTTGGTTAACTCAATCTTTGTGTTATTTCAAGTATTCTAAACTAGAGGATTTTTCTTTTGTTTGTTTCTAAGCTTCCATTACAAGTAGCATTCACAGTTGACATGGAAACTAGTATAAGGATGAACACAATTAAAGACATAAGGGGTAAGAGAAAGTAAATATGATTGTAATATCACATATATCCATATTCCCATGGAATTCTAAAATTGCTTTGTGGAATACACAAAAATAAATTCAAGCAAAAGAAATATTTTCCATCTTAGCTCTCTACATTGATAATTACTGATTTCTTCATCTTCCAATATGGCACACAATTTTCTCTCTATTTTGTAATATGTAAAGGTTATGTGATGGAGGGATACGTTCTTGAAATCATAGGGCATGGAAGATGGACATATGAGAAACCAAAGGTAATAATTTAGTAACTCAAAACCCTGCCAATATGCAAAGACTTTAATAACAACTCAGTCCAGATCCTATTCAATTAATTTCCATTCTTCCACTGCCTAAATCAAATTCTTCTCCACAGAGTGAAGGCACATTTAGTGTTATGCATAGTGTCAGCATAGTGTTATGCTGAGAAATTTTTAATTAAATTACATTAATTCTAATGAATTCAAAATAAAGACATTAAAAAAGAATTTAACATTCTGTGGCCAAATAATGTTTAAATGTAATTTAAACATTAAATGTAATGGACAAATTTAAATGTAATGTAAGCTATGATAATAATTTAACTTGTACATTCCATTATAACCTCTGTAGGGAGCCTTTTCCCCAGGTACCTCCAAGTAACTCACAGCAAAGGTCCTCAAATATTTGTTTACATGGGAATCATCTGGAAGGCTTATCAAAATGCTGATTGCCAGGCCTCACTACCAAAGTTTCTGGTTCAGTAGGTCTGGAATGAGGCCCAAGAATTTGCATTTCTGACAAGCTCTCCAGTGTGATACTTGTGCTGCTGGTCCAGGGACTGCACTTGGAGAATCAGTAGCTTAAAGGACCCTCCATCCTGCTAGGACTGGATTTTCCAAGAGTCAGCCATTTTCAAAGTTTGAAAATGAGCAAAGAATTTATATAAGGATGTAATAAGGCTGGAGAATTGACAGGAAATGCTTTGAATGACATCTAATATTACTGTTTGTTTCCAGAGACTTGAAAGTTCTTTTCATGCATGGTGCTGCTCTCCTCAGTCAAAGGAGTTAACCACCAGCACCTGTGTGACTAATTGCCATCTGTGCTCTCTGAAACCTTGCTAATAGAAGAGCATGTCAAAGATCTCTAATGAATTTTAAAATGTACCACTTGTGGATGATCTGAGATTATTTTTATGTAAATGAAATTATAGACCTTCTGTCTAATATATTTATCAAAAAAAGGGAGTGTTATGATTGAGTGATGCGGGATTAAAGTCAGATTAAAAGGTGGGAATAGTCACATAACCAATGTAGCTTATAGCATGTAAAATGAAACAAACAAACAAAAACTGGTCCACCTGCTGAGGTGCCAAATCATATATTAACAGTAGTTGAGAAGGGACTAGGCAGTCTGAAAGTTTTTATTTAATCATCGAATAAATCATAATTATAAATAAAAAATTACAACTCTGGCACTGACTTTCTGTGATGATCACTTACCTTCTCAAACACTGTTTCCTCATTTCCACAATAAGAGACAATTATGTTGACCTGCCTCTTAATTAAGAATAGGAATAATTGAAAAGAGCTTTTTTTTTACAACTTAAGTTGTAAAAATAAGAGTCAAAATACCTCTTAGTATATCTTTATTCAATTTGGTTAACCAATTTACCTGAGAGATCATGCTATGAAACTAGAGTACAATAAAGAGCAATGCAAGCAAGAGCTGTGTTTTACATTTAGAAATGTAGAAATAGTGATATTTGTAAGGCTTTTGCTATTATAGGGAGAATGTAAGTTGAATTGTTACTCTAAACACAGACTTAAATTTTGCTTTTACATATATTAATATTCATTTGATTCTCCAATGACTATTCAAAGTATTTCAGAGTGGTAACCACTGACTTAATCCAAACCTTTATCATCTTTTCTTTTATTTATTGATTAATTGAGCAAATACTAATATCTGGTGTTCTTTGAAACTGTGCCTTGTCCCAACATGTTAATCAAAGTTGTATGTCTCAGATACAAGATATCCAACTATGAATTAGAAGAAATAAAGACAGATGAAAAGTTACCTGACATCTATAGGGTAGGCGATATAAAAATAAATGAAAATATCATAATAATAAATATGTATTTCTTGCAGTTCTTCAAATTGTTGCTTTGCTTTGCAACTATATTATATATATATGTATATATAGATATACATATATACGTGTATATATATACATATATATGTATAGATATACATATATATAACGTATATATGTATAGATATACATATATATAACGTATATATATGTATATCTATACATATATTACGTATATATATGTATATCTATACATATATATATTAGTCTATTCTTGCATTGCTGTGAAGAAATAACTGAGACTGAGTAATTTGTAAAGAAAAGAAGTTTAATTAACTCATAGTTCTGCAGACTGTACAAGAAGCATGGGGGTGTCTGCTTCTGTGGAAGCCTCAGGAAGCTTCCAAGTATGGCAGAGGGTAAAGGGGGGGCAGGTACCTTACATGGCGGGGGCAGAGAGAGTGTGGGGAGGTGCCACACACTTTTAAACAACCATATTTCACAAAAACTCATCACTATCAATAGAACAGCACCAAGAGGATGGTGCTAAGCCAGTCATGAGAAATCTACACCCATGAGCCAATCACCTCCCAATAGGCTCCATCACCAACATTGGAGATTACAGTTCAACATGAGATTTGGGAGGAGACCAATATCCAAACTATACCAACATCTTTATATCTTTATCATATGTCCAGATGTCATTCATTCATTCATTCATGCATACATGCATGCAATATGCATTCAAATAAACTTGTTTTGTATAATCATATGCCTACAGCTATAGAGCACAGCATTACTATAAGAGAAGATGAAGACCAAGATTTCCTACAGAAATAAAGCCAAATTCCTTTCCCACAAAATTTTTGATAAAGTTGGATAAATGCTATCAGTATCAGGCTAAATTAGCAAACTGAATGGGGGTAAATCAGAAGGCTTAATCAGACCAAGTATTTTGTGGTCAAATAGAATATTAGTATTAAGGAACTTGAACTTTAGGAAATTTTAGTATGACCTTTTTTGTGTGTTTAAGTTATTCTTTAAAGGCTGCATGATGAATAACATATATTGCTAATTATCTATTAAAGTCCTTTAAGATTATATTACATTTCTGAATAAAATCCATTTTGATAAATTAGATAGAGAATGATGCTTTAGGGCTTCTTTATATTATACCATAAGATTTTCAATTTCTCAGAAATTTGCCAAACGTTTATTGAGCAAGTACTTTGAACAGACATTGTTCTAGGCACTGGTAATGCAGAAATGTGTGTAATACAGCAATGTGCCTGAAAGTGTTCAGGCCAGCATCAATCTTTGTTAGAAGTGTACAGAATTTATTTAAACATAGACTTAACTTTTGCACTAATCAAAGGTAAGAGAACATTTTCTGAGCAGTTTTAGACTCTGAGGAAAAAACTATTTCAGAGTTGTAGATAATGATATCTTATATTCTGAAACCTCAAATAAACCATTTCGATTACTATGCTTCTTGAACATACTAACAAATTAAATTTAAAATTTTGACACCTTGAGGCAAAAAATAACGAAAATGTTCGTTCCTGTTATTAAAACTGAACAGGGCCTGGCGTGGTGACTCACACCTGCAATCCCAGCAGTTTGGGAGGCCGAGGTGGGTGGATCAACTGAGGTCGGGAGTTTGAGACCAGACTGGCCAACATGGTAAACCTCATCTCTACTAAAAATACAAAAATCAGCCAGGTGTGTGGCATACACCTGTAACCACAGCTACTCGGAAGATGAGGCAGGAGAACTGGCTTGAACCCGAGAGGCAGAGGTTGCAGTGAGTCGAGATCGCACCACTGTACTCCAGCCTGGGCAACAGAGTGAGACTCAGTCTCAAAAAAAAAGAAAGAAAAAAAATTAAACAGGTCTGTGTTCTCCAATGATACATCAGCTTTATCATTTTGACTCTGAAAATAACATTTGCTTTCCCACTAAATCAAACCTACATAATGGAGCACAGAATTCTGCTCTGATGAAATGGGCCTTCATTGAGTAAAGTGCTTCTGTTGTTTATCTTTTATAATAGGTTTGGACTACTATTTTGTCTTAGAAGCTTATACAAAGGGCCATCCCTAGACAACATTTTTAAGTGGGAAAAATTTATGTTGGTTTTGCTCTTTGTAGAACCAGTCAGTTATTTGCTAAAGATGGCTGGTTACTTGTAATTTGTCATCTTTATTCAGAAATCCTAAAGCAAACTGAAATTTTAGAATTATTACTAAAAAATCACAAAACTAAGTATAAAATAATTTAAGCGATTAAATTTCAAGCATTATTTTTATAAGTTTGTAGCATTTATAGTATGGAAGTGATTAAAGCTTAAAACTGTACTAAACATTTTGGGACAACCTGCATGTAGATAGACAATATTTAGATATACCACTGAAATATAAATGTATGCTTTTTAATGAAAAGTATATAATATATATTAACATATAAAAAGTTATATGTCATATATACACGTATAAATATGTTTTGTTTATTTTAGTATAATGATATGTAAATATTTTATAAACATAAATACATATGTAATTCCCTGAAAATCTTCCATTTGCCAAGACACGTACTAGAAAGATGAAAAAAGGAGAAAATATGTTACTGGGTGAATATGAAGTTCCACTAAAAACTTTAAAGCTACTTTTTATATATAAACACATTGTATAAAGAAAAATACATTTGTTTGTGGTTTTTTTTCCCCATGCCTCCTCCTCACAAAAGTTCTTTTCCAATGTCAGTCACTTTTAAATTAACTTAATATGAAACAAATCTCTAAACTGCATAAAGAACATTACCTGAAGAAAAATATCTGAAGCCATTATTGAAATATTTTATATTCAAGGAAATCACAAGTCAATCTGGTTTCTGAGTGTTAAACTTTAAAGTTGACAAACTTACTGATTTAAATCTCTAGACTAAATCTCCCACCTTGATTTCAGTAAATATGCGAACTATAGTACTGGTAGCCAGAAAGAATACATTGTCCTCTAACGAAGCAGGTTTGAATTGAGTTCCTGGCCCCTTTGCTATGTGCAACATACACACCTGAGCTGCTCTGCCTCATATTCTTCTCTCTTCCTTATCCCTCAACGATTATCTGCCATTGATGGGGTAAGTATTTCATGCTGTTAGTTAGAACGCAGCATTGAGAAAGCCAACTAGGTCACTTCTGAGATAGCCTGCAAGCCCCTAGTAGCCTAGCAACTTCTGTTACACCAAAGCCAGACTCCATTTAAAAAAAAAAATCTTTTTAATAATTGGAGGAAAGTACAGGGAACTAGTATTAAAAGGTAATGTTTCCTAACATTTCTTACATTCGTCAAGGGGAAAGATAGGAATGCATAGAACCGAGGGAAAATAGGAATGTTTAAATGACTTCTAAAATATTATTATGAAAAAGAAACTACTATCATTTTTTGTTTCACTGAGTCTATGAAAAGAAAAAACTTTAAGCTTCAAAATTTGGAATTAATGTATTCGACCATAAGAACTTCCCAGTAAGAATAATTATAATTATGAAGTATTTTGTATGCATTAGACATTTTCTAAGCATGTTACAGGCATGGATTCCTTTAATTTTCCAAACAACCCAATAAGATAAACATTTATATATGAGTCTTTTATTTTTGAAGATGAAGATATTGATGCTTGGAGGTTATATGACTTGTCCTAAAGACTTTAGTTTTGTAGTAGAAACCAATAAGGACACAACATTCACTTTATAGCATGCTTTACTGTAAGTATCTTAAGATTCGTTTTCTGGAAAAGGTTGTGGAGTATTATTAAGGGCAAAGGATTGTAGATACAGATATTTATAAAAATTGCACACATATACAATATGTACATTATTTTCATTTTTATCTGTAAGAACAATTACATATGTGAGCCCCCTGTGGAAAGAGAGCACAATCAATAAGTATGGAACAATTCAGAATTACATTTGCTTACTTAGTACTAGAAAGCATTTTCTCCTCAATTAGAAATTAAGCTAATAAGTAAAATATATGAGATATAAGAATATTGTCACAATTTGAATATAACTTGGAAAAGAAAATTGGAAATATATGTTTTAAAAAAGCCAAATAGTAAATAAATTGACCAAAACATTTGAGGCATTTGGGGGTGGTGAGACTGTAGCCAACTTTTTATTTCTTTATATATTTTTCATTTTACTTAATGAGTAACCTTATTACCAGTATGATGAAACATATTTAAGGACAGAAGTAGGAAATGTAATTACATAGTGTTATAATCAGAGTCTTAGAGTTATGAATACATTATCTATAAAGTATAAACATCCATTAGCGAAATTATTATTAGGCAGTAATATGCACATTTGTTAGATTTTGGATCTTAGAAAGTAAATGACTTTAAAAGGAAACTTACCAACTTACCTCATTATCAAAATATTAGATGTTAGAATTAGATATCAAATAATAATAGCAAAATATTAGAAACTTCTTTATATTGAACTGAATTTTATTTCAATAGCATGGTTTATACTTAAAAAACAGAAAAAATTCCTAGATTTAAAAAAGCAATCAAAGGTGTGTTTTGCTTATTGACTAGTACTTTTGAAGTATAATAAGAACTTATTTGAAGTTTACAGAAATCAGCAGAAAATGAGTTCTTTTCTCAAAGAACTCTCAGACTAGGTAAAAACATGAGACATATACCTAAATAAAAGTCGGAATAAATCATTGATTCTTTCTGCAAGCAGTACTGAATATCTAGTAGATGACAGGATACAGTGATGAATATGACACAGTCTCTGCCCTCGATAACCACAGTCCAGGAGAGGAACTAAATAGGAAATGTAGCAATTACAAGAACAATGTATATATAGATTCATTCCTTTATCCCTAGTCTATTTCGAGGCTTTTATTAAGCATCTTCTGAGCTTCTACCAAAAAAAGGGGAGGGGACTGTGAGGGGTAAAGAAGCATGTCAAAATCAAGTCCTTAGGGAAGGGAATATACTATCTAGAATGAAGTAGTCAACTGTTTCTATTTGAAACTATTGGAGAGAAAATTCAAAGCAATTCTTCTAGGTTCTAAGTGGTAAGGAGGGAAACAAATTTGCAACCTGATTAATCCAGGAACACATTCATGGATGAAGTGTTCTTGAGCATTTGTTTTAGCAAATAAATTTTTAATTTACCATATTCTATTCTATTTCAAAGTGATCAGTATTGTGAAGCAACATTTTTAGTAATGTTGCTTCACAATTGCTTCAAATGCTAATTTAAAACATTAACTTTAATAATGTAGCAGTAGAATCATCTCAATTTTCTTAACCCATTTTCAACAAACTGAAAAAAGCAGAAAGTAATAAGCCAATTAACAATAAATTGATTATGCTTCATTCTTTAATTTTTGATTCCAAAAGGTTTGCCAGTGGCATAACAGAACATGACTTTAAAAAATCATTAACTTAAATACTGCTCTTTTTTCTTAATCATATATAGCTTCATACTAACATGAGAGGAACTGTAGAAAACAAGACAGGATAATGCAACTGAAAGAAGCCTGGAGCACAGATAGCATGCTGGGCTTTTCCTGACTGTGCCTTGAATTGGCTTTGTGACCTTGTGAAAACCACTCAGCTCTTTTTGACTCAATTCACTTAGATTCAAAATGGGAAAATTTGAAGGAAATTGTAGAAAGAATTACCCTGCAACTCTGAAATACTTCACTTTTATAACACTTCTGACACCTAAAAATTTACATGAAAAAGACATGGTAAGTAGATGGTTAGGTAGACAGGTAAGTATGTGAACACACCTACCTGCAAGTACACTCAACCCCAGTTGTGAAAGCCCTCAAAGGACCCAGAGAGCCAAAAATGAAGGAGATGAAGATATGCTTCCTTTCCACACACACAGTATCTAAAGCAAACAATCATATAATATTCAATTCAACGAATGATGATAAATCTTGAATAGAAAGGATAGTTTCAAATATCTTACAAATTGATAAATGGGTATCAGCATTGAGATATTTAGTCATTTTCTTTATATCTTTGCTAGATTATCACCCAAAAAATTGGATACTCAATTTTTAAGTTGATTAGGCATCTGGCTTTTTCCATGATGTGAGTGATATGCCTCATGCTGTGTTAAAAAAAAAAAAAATCCCTGCTCAGACACACATGCAAACATTCACAAATTGTTTCATTTACATACTTATAATTATGGATGTTATCTTGGAACTATTGTTTTTAAAAAAAAAAATGGTGGAAAGAGGAACAGAATTCACTGAAGTTGAGAACATTTAGAAATTTATTGGTAGCTTTCTGATTTCTCCAAAATGATACTATAAAGCCAGAGCTTGGCCACATAACAAAAATTAGCATTTAAAATGTTGTATCCTTTGAGATTTTGATAAAGAGAATTATTTAATTCTTAATGCAGATTTGAATTATTTAAAAGATATGTAATGGAATAGAATAGTATTAATAGATACGTAATAGATAAGGCAATATCTGTGCATCTTCATATTATTGATTATACACAGTTCTGAATGGTTCCCAGAAATGAGTTAAAAGAGTGCTCTGGAATTATGTGGTTACAAAAAGAATGGTTTAGAAAAACAGAATCTAGAATCTAAGACGAAAATTAAAGGGAATTTATAGCCCTGTAATCTTTATTTGTCAGCAGCAGATTCTCCCCCTAGCTTTCTGATTAGGGGATTAACTTTCTTGGTACCTTTGTTTTTTGTGGTTAAGGAAAAAATGTATATTTGGGAAATATGATTGTACACACTTTGATACATGGTTTATTCCTTTGTATCTATAAAAAATGAGGTTGTTCCTACTTGCCAATAGGATCTGGAGAGTATAATATTTCTCATGCATAGAAGGGAGAGCCAACTGCTGCTATACCAGACTTATCTTCTTACCATGTGCCTTCGTATCCAATGACACCTGTGGCCTGGGTCACTGAAGAAAGGTGAGGTCCACCCAGGCTGATCCCAACTTTAGCATTACTGGCAACAAATCAATGAATTGGAACTCTGAAGTTCTGTAACTTATAGTCCCCACAGCTATTTACTAAATTAGAGTTTAATGTGACAAATTGTTAGATTTTAAAAAATAACATTAGATGTACCAGGTGAAGGGTTTGGACCTTTCACTGGCTGTGAAACAAAGGGCAGAAAATTTGCCATCTACACAGGGAGCTGAGAAACACCAAATGTTTTATAGCCATGGTTTCCTCATAAAAACCCTAACTTGCAGGAAGTCATGGTGACCTTTCTCAAATTGCACCTGTTTATTGCTAACGGTCTCCAACAGCATTTACGGTGGCCAATATAAAAAGTATAAATCTAAAAATACCCACCAAAATTTGGCCCTTGTTTCTTTAAATTTAATAGAACTCAAAGTATAAGTGTTCTCCAAAAAATTGGCCCCACCTTCAGGTAGGAAGAGTACCAGGTACCGTTTAAAATAAATAAATGAAAATCAGGCAATTTCTATAGAAGAAACCTACATTTCTCGTCAGAATAATCATAGCTATAGTTAGCTCTCCAAGGTAAATAAACTAATTTTTGTATAGTTGACATTTTTCTCTTTTATATAGCTATACATGGAATTATTATGAATTAAGTAGGGTGGGAGAAATGCTAAGTCTTCGCTAGAAATAAAATACATTTTCTAAGTTTAGAAATATTTACTTACGCAAATAAAAATAGCACAATAAGGAACAATGAGGACTATAAAAATAGTCAACAATGCTTCTTCTGATGCAACAAATGGCAAATATTCCAATTATCCTCTCAATGATTAAATCATGGCATAAGTGAAATGTAGGGAAAACAGCTGGTAAAATGCCACATATGTTGCTTACACATTACCTGTCAAGATAGTAAAAATAAACTAACTGAATTAAGTTCTCATACACCAGTAATCTCACTTGCCCTGATCAGGTTGAATGGCATTTACTTCCTCTTTGTGAACTCATTTGGCAATTTCGATTCAGGGTCTATCTTCATTTCACTTTTTTCATTAATATCTACCAGCTATTTTTCATCTTTTTTCAAATATTCCATTATTTCTGCTTGAGAAACTGAAGATAATATTTGTAACTCTGATATTTTTCAACAAATGAAAAATAGTTGCTTCAACAATAACAGCAATTTATTCTATATTTATGAACACATTTTGAAAAATGTTTATATTTGAAGATAGATTGTATCAGTTTATTTTCATACGGCTATAAAGAACTTCCCAAGACTGGGTAATTTATAGAGGAAAGAGGTTTAATTGACTCAATTCCACTTGGCTAGGGAGGCCTCAGGAAACTTACAATCATAGCCAAAAGTGAAGGGGAAGCATGGACCTTCTTAGCATGGTGGCAGGAGAGAGAAGAGTGAGCAAGTGCAGAGGAACAGCCTTTTAACCATCAGATCTTGTGAGACTAACTATTACAAGAACAGCATAAGGAAAATCTCCCCCATGATTTAATCACCAACCAAATCCTTCCTTTAACCTGGGGATTACAATTCAAAATGAGATTTGGGTGGGGACACGGCCTAACCATATCACAGACTATACTGTAACATAACTGAATTCGAAAATGTCTTTCAAAGATATTTTATTAATACTATCAATAATGATAAAGCTCAACATCTTTATCGAATACTATGTGCTGAAGACTGTTAAACATTTTATATATCTAATTCCTCGACTGCCCTATAATATAAAGGCAGACTATCATTCACCTCATTGTACAAATGAGTTAATTGAGGCTAAGAGTGGTCAAGTAACTTTCCTAGGGTCACCCTACTAACAAACGAGAGAGCCAGTATGTAAATTTTAAAAGCTGAATTCTAGAATCATTACTCTGAAATTATCACATTGATGTCCCATATCAGTTTTCATTTAAGTTATGTTAAGCTAACCAGATAATTACGGCATATATAGAATTCTAGATATATGACAAACAAATTTATGGAATTTAAATTCATACAACAGAAAAAAAACAGAGGAAAACACTGGTATGTATGAGTGAAGACTAAACATCTTTAAAGTCTGTAAAAGTTTGAAAGGGCTTCATATGAGAACTAAAAAAAATATAAGATTATGTTGCGCAGTTAATAAGCATAATTCACTACTCAGCATGGCTTAAGCTTTTTATTACATAATTAACATGATCATTCTGTAAGAGTTTATACAAAAGATTTACATAAAAATAAGTATTTTCTCTCAATCCTACAACTCACCTCCTCAGAGGAACCTATTTTAAACTGTTTCTTTTTTTTTTTTTTAATCATTCCAGATATATTCTGGTAAATGTAAATATATGTCTATTAGAAACACAAAAGACATGAAACTATAAATATCAATATATAGTTTATTTTTAACTTAACAATGTCCGTTGCAGGTCTTTCCATATAATCCCTTAGAGATTGATCGCATTCTTTTTAATAGTTATATAATATTCTATTTCATTAAGAAAAATTCAGTATTCTAGATTTTTTCTGGTTTTGTGTCATTTCTAAAACTGCTGCAATAAACATCTTTGTATACTCTCCACATACTAGTATACTTCAAGTAAATTCATAGGAATGGTTCGGTTTAGGTTTTTTGTAGATATTGACCTTCAAAAAGATTGTATTTCTATGCTCCCACCAACAATGCAGAAGTACATTTTTCTTCATACAAATACCAATGCTGGACAATAGGAGACAGTTTAGTCTTTGCTAAACTAACAGGCAAGAAAACTCATGACATTAATTGGCACATGTTTAATTGTGAATAGCATTAGTTATAATAAAATCAAGTATTTCTTTATGGGCAGAGTTTTCTCATATTTGAATAGGACATTTATATTTTTTGTTATTCATTTTTATGTGTTTTCATCTATTGATTTGCTATTTGTTTTTATATGGACTTCAGACTACTTTCTGTCATGTATGTTGTGAATATTTTTCCAAGTTCTTGATTTTTTATGTTTTGGAGCGTGTGTGTGTGTGTGTGTGTGTGTGTGTGTGTGTGTGTGTGTCCTTGGAAATAAATTTCAAATTCCTATCTTACCAGAATTATCAATCTTGGCTTTATGTCTCCTAAGTTCAATGTCACCCTTGGAAGTTCTTTTTCTATTCTGTGACTAAATAAATACTCTTAATTTTATCTACTGTTCTTAATGTTTCATGTTTTTATATTTACTTATTTTATTCATCTAAAATTTGTTTAGCAGTAGGGACTGAAGAATAACCCCATTTTCCCCCCAAGGCTTTGAAGTTGTTCCAGTGCCATTTATTAAATAATCCATTTTGTCCCTACTAATATAAAATGTCACATTTTCCCTATAAAAGTAAATTCCTAAGAGGAGTTGGACCTATTTCTGGATTTTCTGTTTAGTTGCATTGAACTAATTCCTTTCAACATTCTCCTTGTGTCAATATTTTACTCAATGAGATTTCCTTATCTTGGATTGAAAATGTTTCCTCATTACAATCGTGAGATAGAAAGAAACCCTAAGAGGTTGATGAGTCTCACTGTCTTCACAGTAACTATACACAAGGAAGTTCAGTGTGTTTTGTTTCATTTTTAGTATTCCAGATCCTTAAACTTTTGATAGCTGGAATGTAAGAATAATTAATTAAGGTTTTGTTTTTCTTTCAATATAGTTCACCTGCTCCTAGTTCTCAGCTATGTAATCTTTCAGGATTCTAAAAAGATGGAAGCACTGTTATGAATTGTAATGCTATATTTAAAAGGTTTTTTTTGCAAAAATAGGCATAATTTATGAGAACAAATCACTGCTAGTTTATAATATAAGATCGTTTAATCTTTACAGCTATCTGAAGGACATTATTAACATCATCTAAATTTATAGGGTGGAAATATGTCTCAGAAATGCAAGTCATTAGTGCAGAGCCATATGGCTAGCAAATGAAAAAAAAAATGATCTCAAATCAAACTCTGATCTTTTGATAGTAATCCAAAGTTCTTTCCACTACTTCAGATTTCCTGAGGTTTAGAAGCATTTTCAACATTTGGGCTTTGTGCCTCGCACTGTGATAGGTATTGGGTAGTAAAAAAAATCTTCTGTTCTCACTCCCTGTATTAAGATGGAATTACTTCTGAAGTCCAGAATAGACTAGGCAGAAGCAAAATTATGATATCAGTGGTTAATCTTGATATCCTTCTTGCAACTTCATGACACCTGCTTCTCAAACGCCCATGCATTTTATACTCTCATGGTTCTAATGTGCAAAAAACCACCCAATGTCTTACCTAAGTTTATCTTCCTTCAACTTACTCTCACGCTCTAAATCATAATTTCTTTTCACTTTCAAAATGATAATTTACAGCTCTGCATCTTAGTCTCCTAAAACTCCATGATAATTTAAGAGTAATACAGTATCACCCTCTCTTCTAGGCCTTTTATACTGTATAGAGGACTTCTGATACTGTATTATTACTTTTTAATTATAAAAAATATATAGATCATTTTGGAAAATAAGTAGTATTATGGGAAAACTTTATCATCTTAGAGATAATTTTTATGTATATACATGTAACATACTTCTAGACTCTCTTGACTTGCATGTATTTATTCTTTTAAGGGTTCTACTAGTCATAATGGTTCATAGCCTCCTTTTTGTTTTTTATTTTAGGATATGTTTACAACATCTTTTCATGATACTGAATTCTCTTCCAACATAAATTTTAATTGCTGCATAGCAATCCACAATGTGTCCATCTCCTTGTTATGAGGCATTACACTGTTTTCATTGTTTGGTGTAATTATACTAGTCCCACTTAGTATCGCTGAAGCAAAAATCTTTATCCATATATGAATACTTCCTTAGAATAAATTCTTAGCAGTGAATTCCTGAATCAATGTGAAAACAAAATTTTGAAGCTTTGTAAAATAACTTAGCCTAACGAAACAACTTCGTAGTGTGGCATTTGAGGCCATCCTAGTGGATGCACCATAGTGTTGGATCACATCACAACAATCAACCAACTCTGCCACCTACTAGTTTGGGATTATCATGGTTTTGAAGAGCCATATTAAAATCTTTTTATATGTTTAACAGAGGGAGATGTTAAACATTTTACATTGTTTTGAGGAAAATTTTAAGGTAAGACTTGTAAAAGAAAGGATAGGACCCTGGCATATGGTCACACTGATTTTGAATAATAATGAAAATTATGCACACACATTATTTCATGTATAACTAAAAAGAAAATACATTCAGTTATACTATGACTCAATGCTTTTATTTTTAAAACTTTTATTTTATGATTATTGAAAGAATTCTTTTAGATCCATTTATACATATATGTTTATAATGTATCAGTCTTGTGGTAACATTGAAATAGAAATGGAGATAAAAGCAAACTTGTTTAATCTACGCTAAAACTTCACATTCAGATTTTGACATTCCTCAAATCACTTTTTGACTAAAAATTGTCCATGTTCATATTTTTCTACTCAGCTTTGAATTCTGATGCTCATTCTACAAATCTGAATGTGCATTGGTAAGAAAGGACAGACAGCTTTATCATGACTGCCTTCTGGGGGATAGCAATTATAAGATCCAACTCTACTTTAGAGATACTCAGTTGTGAAAAATGTGCAAATGGTGTATGTGCATATATTTCAATAGAATCAATCAGACAAAAGTGCAGCAACGAAAACATATATAAGCAGATATATTTGAGAAACATAAACAACAATATAAAAGCTAAAGTAATACTATTCATAATAATCACAATGATGTATTTTATTTGTGCCATTCATCATTACCAATCAGATGAGATTTTCCAAGCATGCATGCATTTTTGGTCAAAATAAAACAGTAGGTCCATGCTTTGACACACCTTTGCCACAAACAAAGAGAGTCAGGGATATAGTAACTGATGGTGCCTAAGAGTTCATCTCTTATAGGGTAATAACTTCATGCCATTTCCTTTAGAATGCCTACAAATTTTCTGCTTATATGTATTTTTTCCACACACAAGAATTCATATGTTAGAAATATTTTGTCTTCCTTACAGCCACCCTTGAGAATAGCTTGAAAGAAAGTGATTTACAATGATAAGAATCATTAATTGATCAGTGTAATTCAATTTGTCAAGATGTATTTACCTAGAAGGTATGAAGAAAAAGGCTTATTCTACTGATGTCAGAAGCACTTGAAGATGTGTTTGTATCCAGAAGAAAAGCATGTTCATGTTTTTAGAAAGGACATAGATGTTGCTGGAATCCACATGGCCTTATAATATGAATAAGTGAGTGGTACAATTTTAAGCTGCATGAGTATGATATTATTTTTTCCATTAGATTTCTGAAAGTATTTTTAAATAACCTAGATGTACTGCTTATTTGTGCTACTACCATTCTTAATGGCTCATAATGGCAAGTTACTGTATCTGAATAACAGAACTTTTAGGATTATCTATTGGTCAACTGGTTGCATTCTTACAGAAAGAGAAAATAAAATTTATTGGAAAACTGAAGTAGCACTTTAAAATGTACACATGAAATCAAGTTAATGTTTTCAATAAATAATTATTTTGAGTGCATTAATACATACACAGACATGATGCTGAATGTAAGAAATTAAATAACTAGATTTGGTAGCAGCAATAGAGTGATGTCAACTTTAGTGAGCTGCCATAATTCAGATTAGATTCTTATATTAATATATTATTATATTGAAGGTTTTACTTGTTTCTAATAATTAATTGTATATGATATTGATAAAAACCAATTATTTATTTTATAGTATTGAAGCATTAATCAGAATTCTTCAGCACAGATCCTCTTCATATTGAGGGCTCAGTAAAGTATTACGAAAGTATTATAGCTACAAATGTTTAAAAGACTATAAATATGTGGCTAACCTCAAATTTAAAGGGGTCAATTATTACATATTATATAGTTTTTTTCTTTTCTGCCATAGCATATAGTAACCAAAATCGAACATGTAAAAACAAATTATTTTCTATTTCTTTGATGGTAAGCTTACCTCTTAATTGAGCATAGGAGTTACATTCAGACTATGTCAGCACATAGGCTACAATTTCACCATCTTTGCTCACCTTATCCTTTACTTTGTGTAGAGTGTAGTAACTGCTCTGAGGATGAATAAAATTACAGATAAGCAAAGTTCTAATGACTGCTTTAAACATAGAATGTTACCCGCTATGTCTAGCCTGTGATTTGAGGGAAAATGCTGCTCTGCAAGTGTTTCTCTATCAGATCTCCAAAGTGCATTGACCAGAAGATTTGAAGCATTCTTCATGGTTGTTCAATGTGGCAACCATGACTGAAAGAGTTTTGGAATACTGTAGAATGAGAAGGAAGGGTAAGGGACTTTAATTTCCTTCTGTACTTCTGTGTAGGTGAAAACCATTCCATAATTACCCTTTGTTTTGAGTGTTTATGAATATCTTCTTTGTCTTTTCCTGCTCTAAGCCCTATATTAGCAAAAAAAAAAAAAAAAAAAAAAAAGAAAAAGGGAAGAGAGGAGTAAACCATTCTATTTATTGTTTACCCTGATAATACCAGGTGTAAGTCTATTTCTTACGAAAGTCCCAAAAGAAAATTGTAGCCACAAACTTCCAGAAAACAGATGGCTCTCAGGATGTCAAAAAAGAGCATAAATTCCTCTAGGCTTATATTTAAATTGACTTTTACACATAAGGAAAAGCGAATTTGCTACATTTATTTACTTTGTTGGTAAATAGAGTGTATTAAAGCAAATCTGACCAGACCTCACAACTTCAAAATTAGACCTGAAGGGGCCTCAAGCACATCATAGAGGCAGCACAACAGGGCAAAGAAAAGGGCTTTAAGCTGGAATATCTGGGTTCTAGTCCTTACTTTAGCACTTATTAATCGGATAATAATGGCAAATGCCTTGGTTTCCTTGTCTTATATCTAGCCTAGTTTACCATCTAGTATAGATGGTAAACCACAAGCAAGTTCCTTCAATTTTTTTGAGAAGGAGTCTCAATCTGTTGCCCAGGCTGGAGTTTAGTGGCGCGATCTCAGCTCACTGCAACCTCCGCCTCCTGGGTTCAAGCTATTCTCCTGCCTCAGCCATCTCAGCAACTGGGATTACTGCCATGTGACACCACATCCAGCTAATTTTTTGTATTTTTAGTAGAAACAGAGTTTCAGCATGTTGGCCAGGCTGGTCTAGAATTCCTGACCTCAAGTGATCCATTCACTTGCCATGGCCTCCCAAAGTGCTGAGATTACAGGCATGAGCCATTTGCGGTCCCTGTTAAGGGTTGCTGTGAAGTGTAATTGAGATCCTGTATATGGAACTCAACTGCAAAATACAACATGGTATGAGATTCAAAGATGTGGAATAATTCACTCATAAGGATACTAATCTTCACACAAATCCTGCTCAGACCTTTCTGGTTTCCATTGGTATGGGCCATCTACTCTTGCTATGTAAGGAGACAGACTGACACAAACAAACACTCTAATAACTCTGGCCTTTAAAGTTCAAATTTCATCTAATAACATTAGGCCTTTAAAGTTCAAATTTCATCATAACATAGAGCAACCAAAAAGATTTTCATCTCTCCTTACATAAAGGGTTAACAGTATATTTTCACTATGTGGAAGTTAGACATAAATCCTCTAAAATAGATAGGTCCCTTTGTCACGCCACAACTGGAACTTACTAAACTTACAAATTCTTTTATTAGGTGAGTATCACATAAACAAATAACCCAGTCAGCAAACTGGAGCAGATTAGATCTACAGGATGTCAATATCATTTCATTGTTTTAAAGGCAAATGAAATCTCTTGTATTCTATCTTCAATGACTGAGACAGTAAGCTAGACTTGTGGGTAGAGGTCAAGTACAATTTGAAAAGAACCTAGGTATCAAAATATATTAAAGATAATATTTTAACACTCCACTGTCAATATTAGACATATCAATGAGACAGAAAATTAATAAGAATATCCAGGACTTGAACTCATATCTACACCAAGCAAACCTAACAGACATACACAGAACTCTCTACCCGAAATCCACAGAATATACATTCTTCTCAGCACCATATCACGCCCACTCTAAAACTGACCACATAGTTGGAAGTAAATCACTCCTCAGCAAATGCAAAAAAACGGAAATCATAACAGTCTCTTAGACCACAATGCAATCAAATTAGAACTCAGGATTAAGAAACTACCTCAGAACCGCATAACTTCATGGAAACTAAACAACAGGCTCTTGAAAGTTGACTGGACAAACAATGAAATGAAGGTAGAAATAAAGATGTTCTTTGAAACCAACGAGAACGAAAATACAACGTACCAAAATCTCTGGGACACATTTAAAGCAGTGTCTAGAGGAAAATTTATAGCAACAAATGCCCACATGAGAAGCAAGGAAAGATCTAAAATCAACACTCTATCATCAAGATTGAAAGAGCTAGACGAGCAAGATAAAAAAAATCTCAAAAGCTAGCAGAAGACAAGAAATAACTAAGATCAGAGCAGACCTGAAGGAGACAGAGACACAAAAAAACCTTCAAAAAAATCAATAAATCCAGGAGCTGTGTTTTTGAAAAGATCAACAAAACAGACAAACCACTAGCCAGATTAACAAAAAAGAAAAGAGAGAAGAATCAAAGAGATGCAATAAAAAACAATAAAGGGGATATCATCACTGATTCCACAGAAATACAGACTACCATCAGAGATTACTACAAACAACTCTATGCACATAAACTAGTAAACATAAAAGAAATGGATAAATTCCTGGACACTTGCACCCTCCCAAGCCTAAACCAGGAAGAAGTCAAAACCCTAAATAGACCAATAACAAGAGCTGAACTTGAGGCAGCAATTAATAGCCTACCACCCCAAAAAAAGCCCAGGTTCAGATGGGTTCACAGCCAAATTCTACCAGACATACAAAGAGGAGCTGGTATCATTTCTTCTGAAACTATTACAAACAATCCAAAAAGAGGGAATTCTTCCCAAATTATTTTATGAGACCATCATCATCTTGATACCAAAACCCAGCAGAAACTCAACAAAAAAAGAAAACTTCAGGCCAATATCCATGATGAACATAGATGCAAAAATCTTCAATAAAATACTGGCAAACCGACTGCAAAAGCACATCAAAAAGCTTATCCATCATGATCAAGTAGGCTTGATCCTGGGGATGCAAGGCTGGTTCAACATACGCAAGTCTATAAACATAATCCACCACATAAACAGAACCAAAGACAAAAACCACATGATCATCTCAATAGATGCAGAGAAGGCCTTTGACAAAATTCAACAGCCTTTTATGCTAAAAACTCTCAGTAAACTAGGTATTGATAGAACATATCTCAAAATAATAAAAGCCATTTACAACAAACCCACAGCCAATGTCATACTGAATGGGCAAAAACTGGAAGTATTCCCTTTGAAATCTGGCACTAGACAAGGATGCCTTCTCTCACCTCTCATATTCAATATAGTAACGAAATTTCTAGCCAAAGCAATCAGGCCCTAAAAAGAAATAAAGGATATTCAATAAGGAAATAAGGAAGTCAAATTGTCTCTATTTGCAGACAACATGATTGTATATTTAGAAGAAGACCCCATCTTCTCAGCCCAAAATTTCCTTAAACTGATAAGCAACTTCAGCAAAGTCTCAGCATACAAAATCAATATGCAGAAATCACAAGCATTCCTATACACCAATAACAGACTAAATGAGAACCAAATCAAGAGCAAACCTCCCATTCACAATTGCTACAAAGAGAGTAAAATACCTAGGAATACAATTAACAAAGGATGTAAAGGACCTCTTCAAGGAGAACTACAAACCACTTCTCAAGGAAATAAGAGATGACACAAAAACATTCCATGCTCATGGTTAGGAAGAATCAATATTGTGAAAATGTCCATACTGCCCAAAGTAATTTACAGATTCAATGCCCTCACCATCAAGCTACCTATGACCCTCTTCACAGAACTGGAAAAAACCACCTTAAACTTCATGTGGAACCAAAAGAGAGGCTGCAGAGTCAAGACAATCCTAAGCAAGAAAAACAAAGCTGTAGGCATTACCCTACCCGACTTCAAACTATGCTACAAGGCTACAGTAATCAAAACAGCATGGTACTGATACCAAAACAGAGATATAGACCCTTGGAACAAAACAGAGGCCTCAGAGGCAACACCACGCATCTACAACCATCTGATCTTTGACAAACCTGACAAAAACAAGCAATGGGGAAAGGATTCCCTGTTTAATAAAAGGTGTTGGGGTAACTGGCTAGCCATATTCAGAAAACAGAAACTGTACCCCTTCCTGACACCTTACACTAATATTAACTCCAGATGAATTAAAGACTTAAACATAAGACCTAACACCATAAAAACCATAGAAGAAAACCTAGATAAAACCATTCAGGACATAGGCATAGGCAAGGACTTCATGACTAAAACACCAAAAGCATTGGCAACAAAAGCCAAAATAGCCAAATGGGATCTAATTAAACTCCAGAGCTTCTGCACAGCAAAAGAAACGATCATTAGAGTCAACAGGTAACCAACAGAATGGGAAAAAATTTTTCCAAAGGATTATAAATCATTCTATTATAAAAACACATGCACAAGTATGTTCACTGTAGCACTGTTTACAATAGCAAAGGCCTGGAACCAACCCAAATGCTCATTGATGATTGACTGGACAAGGAAAATGTGGCACATATATACCATGAAATACTATGCAAACATAAGAAATGATGAGTTCATTTCCTTTGTAGGGACATGGATGAATTTGGAAACCATCATTCTCAGCAAAGTGGCACAAGAACAGAAAAACAAACACCACATGTTCTCACTCACAGGCGGGTGTTAAACAACGAGAACACATGGACACAGGGAGGGGAGCATCACACACTGTGGTCTGTTGGGGGGGACTAGGGGATGAACAGTGGGGGATAGGGAGGTTGGGGAGGGATAACAGGGGGAGAAATGCCAGATATAAGTGACAGTCGGGATGGAGGCAGCAAACCACATTGCCATGTATGTACCTATGCAACAATCCTGCATGTTTTGCACATGTACCCCAGAACCTAAAGTGCAATCATATATATATATACAGTATACATATAAAATAAATAAATAAAAAGATAAGAATATATTAAAAATTAGGATGAAGTTTCTTGAGCTGTTATAAAAACTAGAGGATGACAAGTTTCAAGGGACCTTAAACATTAGCTAATAAAACTTTTTCATTTTATAGATGTGAAACTAGAGTGATATATTGATTAGCCTAAGATAATATGGGTATAGTTAGCAGTAAAAGCAGGACAAGAATATGGGTCAATATGACTTGAATATTATTTGCAATTCCAGTAATTATATACAGTCTTCACATTTCCTTCTAATTTTAGTTATAAATGTTGCTTCATAGGTACTTAGGGCATCCCCTAATATGCTTTCCCCATCTCCTCAGGACGCAGAGCTTGTTCTATATAAGAATGATATACTCAGGCCGGGCGCCATGTCTCAAGCCTATAATCCCAGCACTTTAGGAGGCTTAGGCAGGTGGATCATGAGGTCAAGAGATCGAGACCATCCTGGTCAACATGGTGAAACCCTGTCTCTACTAAAAATACAAAAAAGTAGCTAGCTGAGCATGGTGGCACGTGCCTGTAATCCCAGCTACTCAGGAGGCTGAGGCAGGAGAATTGCCTGAACCCGGGAGGCGGAGGTTGCAGTGAGCCGAGATCGTGCCATTGCACTCCAGCCTGGGTAACAAAAGTGAAACTCCGTCTCAAAAAAAAAAGAATGATATACTCAAAGGAAGCTTTCAATAGAGAAGGTAAAGAAGAGAGACAGGATCTCATCCTTTCTTTAATCTGAAAGTTCTTTGCTCATTTGCTTTCAGGATATCTAGGACAACATGTCTTAATATGATGCTCCCAGGACAGAGCACAACAGTTAATCTTCCTTCTCTTCTTAATATCTCTGTGCCTCATTTTTTATCTGTAAAATAGGATGACAAAAGTACCTACCCTATCTATTATCGTGAGAATTAAATGAGATGACATATGTAAAACATTTTCAACATTGCTGATGTATAGTAAGTTCTAGTAATATTAGCTCTTATTGTTGCTATTACTACACCCTATCCTCAGTGTTGGTGAAATGCAGTTTTTAAGCTATTAAGGTTAGTAACAAGACACATGAAAAAATATGGCCAAATAGCCTCGATATAATAGCTGAGATTATTCAAAAAGACCAGTTTCAGACTGAATAATTTTAAGATTCTGTTGGAGATTATTCCTTATAATTATAATGAGAAGAGGTGGTGTAAAGGATAGTATGTGTATACATATAACACTATTTTTTTTTAATGTTACAGTTTAAAATTTGGTCATGAAAGAAAAAAGTTTACCGGGAATGTGTAAAAATAACCCCATAAATGTTTGACTCTCTCCTAATAATCTTAGTGTACAAGAAGATAAAGTTTATCATCTTCATTCTGTAAGCTTTTAAAGGACTTTCTACCTGCCTAATTCTGGACCCTCTCTCTGACTTATGAGGCCATCTAGAGGCTACTTTATGCTAAATGAGAAATGGAGTAGGCCCAGGTCACAATAAACTAAATATCTGTATATTTATTTGTAAAGAAAATAAATATCTATATATTTATTTGCAAAGAAAATAAATATCTATATGTTTATTTGTAAATAAAAACAAGTATCTATGTATTTATTTGTAAATAAAAACAAATATCTACATACTAAATAATTATTGCATGCCAACTGTTTTATGGACCTAACCTCCTTGAAGATCACATTAATGCTGCAAGAGAGGCATTACGATCTCGATTTTTCAAATGGAAAAATTGAGTCTCAAAAAATTAACTTTCTAAAGGTCACACAGACTGTAAAGACCATGGCAGGGATTCAATGTTAGCTTACTCATTCCACGATGCCATCTAGAAAGTTAAAGTGGTTTTATTGAAAAACCAACTTTCTAGAAAACATTATCTTTTATAATACATATAGAAACATTAAGAATAAAACGTGGAACTACAACTCAAATAAATGAAAATGTAAAAAGTGAAACAATTGCTTTTTAAACCAGCTATTCTGTGAGAAACACGTGGTTCTATGTTGTACTATATAGATCTACTAGAAATTATAAGGTTTCCTAGTAAATAAACATATATGTACTTCATTTAGTAGATGTTATTTGAAAGAGCTTTTTCATTTAAAACATTTATTACAGAAATGATTTTTCCTTCAAAATAATTTTTTTCACATCCTTTGTGGAACATTTGGGGCTCCCAATTGTCATTTGGGATTACTCATGTGTACCCCAATTTCCTTTGAAGCCAGTACTATGTTAAGACCATGCTAGACGTGCACTGAGAAGCGAAGAAGTCGGGATTCACATGGAGGCGAGGTTTCCAGGCTTTCTCAAGTGCAGAAAAGTGTGGAGGCAGCAGCTCTGTGTCTGTTTTTGGGCAATGGACACATATTAAAAGAATGTTAATAGTCATTCCTGGACTTCATGAGGTCTCTGATTTACCTTATTTTGTTTTGTTACGTAACAAGCTTTACTGTCTTAATTAGATGCCGGTTCCTACATATGATAAGCATTGGTTGGAAGGAAAACAGTTATCATGTCAGTATCGCCACTTATCAAGGAAAAAAATTTTTGAGTGCTATTTAGAACCATATAATTTTCCTTGGAATCATATGATCTCCCTGCATATGTAAGGGGCAGATGCAGCCAAACTGCATGGAGCTCTTCAAGAACTGCTGAAGAGCATCTTCCACTCTGCAAGAGAAATTGCTTTTTAATTAGACTTTTCAGATTGTCTGTACAAGTCATAATTCATTTCATCAAAAACATAATTATCTTAAATATTTTAGGGTCCCCAGCTGGATTTAATTAAGCAAGAGGGTATCCCCATGTTTATACTCTTCAAAAGGTTGCTGATTCCATGTAAACCTTACAAAATCTCATCTTACTTGTATTTTTAAGGCCCTGAATTACTTTTATTACAAATTGTGGTGCCATAAAATAAAAGAAAGGCTTTTCTAAAAGAAGAAACTACCCTGAGGTACTGGGAAAATGAAAACATGAGCTCTAGCATCAGAAAGACTTGGGTTTGAATTTAGATTCTACCTCTTGCTAAATGAAAGACCATGAGTAAGTCTCTTAATCTCTCTGGGATGCAGTTGAGTTGCTTCCCCAATAAAATGAAGATGTCAGGTACTACACAGGGTTGCTGGCTAAAGTAAATAGCATGATGTCTGGTCACACCAGATCTCCAAATGTTTTAAGGTCCTTTCTGTAATAATCAGAAAGCATACTCTGCCAGACATGTAGTAAAAAGACTGAACATTATTCAGCCTACCTTTCACCCACCACTGAAGAGGCTGTAGTTAATGGGAACTAAGCTGGGGCTTAGAGTTGGTTCCTAAGGAAGAGCATTAAGCTTGGCTGGTTCTAAGTGAAAAAAGTGTTCCAAGTGGAGGAAATTAAAATTGGGCAGATTTATGGTTGGATTTAACTGTGGAATCTGATAGTGACCTCCACCTCTCTACATTTACTCATATGCCAATAGTCCATGCCTACCCAAAAAGGAAGATTCTTTCTTTTGCTAAGTCCAATCTGCTGTTAAGCCCATCCAGTGAATTTTTATTTCAGATACAGGACTTTTTAATTCCTAGAATTTTCATTTGCTTCTTTATTAAATTTTTTAAATCTCTCCTGAAATTCCCTACCACCTCATCCACAATGGCCATCATTCACTACAGTTTCATCCACTATATTCATCATTTTCTGTAATTACTTAATGTATGTTTAATAATTGTTTTAAAGTGTTGGTCTGCAATGTCCAACAACTGCATTGTCTATGAGTTTACTATATTTTTTCCCTCTTCAGAAGGAATTTTATTTTCCCACTTTTTCACATACCTAGTCATTTTTATTGTGTATGATCCTCACCTCTGAGGATATACCAATGTGTTCAATAAATTATTGATGAAGTGATTATTATAAAAATCCATGTAAGCCTAGGTTTAGATCTCTCAACAATGGGAGATTTGTCTTAAACTCTCCCAAATATTAATTTACTAATTTATATATTATTTGTTTTTAAAGAATTTAAAGTGTTGAGTAGATATTAAATATTTATAATATATATGATATAAAAGTAATTGCATAATGAATACCCATTACCCAGTTTAAAAAGATCTTTAGCAGTACCCTGTGAATCCTTCCTCAATTTTTTCCACCATCCACTCCTTCCCACTCAGAGATAACTATTGTTATTCTAGAATTTTTAGTTACTGTGTTCATGATTTATTTTCTTAATTACATGTTTGTATCATACATATATGTATATACACATACATGTCATATACATGTATGTCTATACACATATATGTGTGTGTATATATATACATATATACATATATATACATATAGAGAGAGAGAGAGTAAGAGAGAGGAGAGAGAGAGAGAGAGAGAGAGAGGTTTTTTTCATTTTGCATGTTTTTACACTTCTCTTTCTGCTCTCAATTCAAGGTCATCTTCTCTATGAAGGCTTCCCTAATCCCCCAGGCCCCATTCCCTAACTAGCTCTGCTTCCAGGCTTGCTCTTCCCTAACCCATTCTCCAAACAGAATCTCATCAGGCTCCTACACAATTTTTATTTGTTTGTTTTTGTAAAGACAGGGACCTGCTCTGTTGTCCAGGCTGGATGGAGGGGCAGTGGTGCTATCATAGCTCACTGCAGCTTTGAACTCCTGGGCTCAAGCAGTCCTCTTGCCTTGGCTTCTCAAGTAGCTAGGACTACAGGCACATGCCACTACACCTGGCTAATTTTTATAAACTTTTTTCTGTAGAGACAGCATCTCTTTATGTTGCCCAGGCTGGTCTTCAACTCCTGGCCTCAAGCAGTCCTCCTACTTTAACCTCCCAAAGCACTGGAATTACAAGTATAAGCCACCATGCCACACCCTAATTACCTCTCTTTAGAGACTCATCTCTTTTTGTCGAGGCTTAGCAATGAAAAATTTGGGGGGTATACATGTGTAAGCTGCAGTGTTTTTTGTAGTTTTAAATGTTCTCCGCATTGGAACTGAATCCTTTTCTGAGAGATAAAAAAAAAAAAAAAAAAAAAATGTTCTCAAGTAACTAAAACTCCTTCAGGAAAGCCTTGCTATTCACTGCTGGGTGCCTGCCTGGACCAGCAGATCAGATAGCAGTCTTCATGGGTCTGTCACAGAGAGACTTGGAGACTTTCTGACCTCCGGTGAAAGATGAACTCAATCTTAATATTAATGAGAGATCTTTCCCCCATGGATATTGGATGGGTTCTAAGTAGCTCCTGATGTTACTCTGAGCCAGAAAAATGTGGAGCAGAGAAATGCCAGCCTACTCTGATTTTTAAAAATAACTTTTAGGAGAAGGCATAGTTTTAGATAATCAATGTGAATAATTATTTATTATCCACCACCATACTCTGAGTTCCACTTTTATCAGTGAAATAATAAATAAATGTCCTTGCTGATGATAAAGAAATTTATAAAAAGAAAATATCAAAAGTCTTTAGTAAGAGTTGTTGGTTTTTATAAAGACATAGGTTACTCCAAATCATCTCTGAAAAATCCCTTCTAAATTAAAAAACTATTAAAAGCCTTATAAATGTAATGCCCAACTAACTTGATTGGAAGGAAGCTTTAGGTCAAACAAATGACATAAGTTAATTGTATTTTAATGTATTAAACCTAAAAATATTCATGTTTTGGGATATAATATTATTAATTTTACCATAGGAATTCTTCAGTTCTGTATTTAGACTTTCACAATATAGTATTATCATATATACAATTTATTTGATTCTAAGTCCTTAGTCAGAGACACAGTCTACACATGCAACAGTATTCTGGAATAAATAAGATTTACTTGAGTGAATGATTTTATTGAGCAAATAAACTGGAAACTTCTATATTTGGCAAAAAGTTAATCTCCACATACCTGAGTATTCTAAATGTTGCACTGGCCAAAGATTTAGAAAGAAAATAAAGCTAGTTTCTGCTTTGAAATCAGTTAATCTCTAGATTATTAGATTGATTCTAAATTGGAAATTTTTTGCTAAGTTGTCTTAAAAGTTTTTTCATTGTTTTGTTTTGTCCTATATGCTAAAGGGTCTAAAAGGATTTCGGGCTTCTGTTTATTTATATGGTTTGACCTAGGAAGCCTATTAGTTCTTAAATGCCCTATTAGAATCTTCTCCTTTCCAGATTTCTAATACTTGAATTTTAGAGTTGCCTGCAACTCTAGGAGAAGGTAGCACCTTAAATTAGATTTTCAGTAGTGTAACAGATAAGACTTCATCATTTCCTGTGTAAAACTCAATATTCTGGGGGGAAATTGAAAGAAATTTGGATAAGAGAATTTTGCGTGGGAATCTTACAGGATCCCTTTTCCCCATGCTTTTATCTGAGCCAATATGGTACCATGGTGTCTTGCTGTACTCAAATTCAAGAGGAGAGAATATACACTCCATCTCTCAAAGGCAGAGTGTCCATATCATCTTACAAGCAAATCACATGAGATGAGATAGAATAGCTAGGTAATTTAGTTTTAGTGAGGGAGTAGGAAAGAGAAACCCAACTTCTCAATTTTTAACAGAGTGCTATAGAAATTACTCCTCAAAATCAGGGAAACATTACTGCAGGGCTCCATCACTGCATGTACCTAGGGTCAATAGGTACACGGACAGTAAAATCTTACAGACCAGGTACTAAATTCCAAATCTTCCACTTTCTCATCTGCAAACATGCTTTCCTCTTAGGTTTTTTGAGAGTTAATTTGGGTAATTAAAGTAAAGGCCTTAGGCACCACTCTAGGCACACAGCTATTATAACAAATAGATCACTACAAGGATTTGCCAGAAATCTTAGCTCTCTACCTGTAATACTTTGACTAATCTTCATTTCAAACAGGGTTAGGTCAAAGTAATTCAATGACCCTACCCACTAGACCATTCAACTACTTTTTAAAGTCATAACTCTGCTTATTTATTGCTATATGAGTTCAATGTTAATAGAAGCAGAATTAGAATTACAGCTTAAATTCAATAAAACATGCATATAAAAGTAATTCTATTTAATGCTTTGATTGAATTTTGTTTTTAAAAAAATGTCTACCCTTCTTTATGAATCCACATGCTGATAGCCACAGTTTTGAGAGTGTAGTATGCCCAACTGGAAAATATAACTACTTTTGGCTTTGATTCATTTTCCCCTCCTCTTGACTAAGCACACTGAGGGTTTGTTTGTTTTTATAAAATAATATGTACATTAGAATTATCTTATGTCAATATTCATGAAGTGTACACTTATTTTTCTTTGGCTATATGCCAAATGCCAATATAGGTGTGAATTGTATTTAGTGCACATGCTTTCATAAGATCCTCTGAGTATGTCATATGACATATAAAATGGTTCTGGAACTTGTAAGTTAATCAGAGATTCTAGGTTGCAGAAAGTTGGGTATATTAATTCTTAAAATGAAAATTGAAGAAAGGTTGTCTTCTTCATCTTGGTCCATGTGAACAATTTTTTCTTATTTTTAATGCAGACTTCATCAGCTTGATTTTAGTTCTGCACAAACAATGGCGGAGGGAAAGATTTCTTTGGTTTCTTGTGCCTTTCTCAGTATTTCTTTCTTTCCTTGGAACCTGATTCAACATCAAAGCTGTCTTGAAAACATTGCACTGAGGGCCCCTCACGGTGGTGACTCTGTTCTTTTCACTCTTGGCTCTTTACCCTCCCCACTTCTCAATGCCCTGACAGCTGCTTCTCCCTTTGAAGTACTGCTCCTAAACTAATGTTTTCTCCATCAGGTATTAACTGACATATAACATTTGACTTCTCCCCAAAACCCCACTTCTTTTTAACCACTTTCTCACCTTATTAGTCCATTTACTCATGTGTGCGTGTGTGTGTGTTTGCGTGTGTGTGTGTAAGTATTCTGGGTCTCCTTATTACATTAAAGTTGCTTAATATTCACTGACCCTAAACTAATTTTAATTTGGCCCTTTGGGACATTATTCTTTCCTGATGTATTAGTCCATTCTCACACTCCTGATAAAGATAAACCCAAGACACGGTAATTTATAAAGAAAAAGATGTTTAATAGGCCCATCAGATTTTATGAGATTTATTCACTATTATGAGAACAGCCTGAGAAAAACCCACCAACATGATTCAGTTACCTTTTACTGGTTCCTTCTCACAACATGTGAGGATTGTGGGAGTTACAATTCAAGATTCGGGTAGGGACACTGTCAAATCATATCACCTGTTTGTTAGCCAACTTCCTGGAGGAGAAGTTCATGCATAGGAAAATAAACTAGGAAGCTGAGAATCTCCTGGTCTTATGTCCCACAATGACCAAGTGAAGCCAAAAAAAAAAAAACAGTCACAATCAACCACTATTTGATCAAATAATTCAACAAACAACTGAGCCATCTGGATATTTAGCAGCAAGTTGTAACAGCAACGGAATCCTGTTTGTTTTCCTCATGGTCATTAAGCAATATTCTTCTGTAGTGAGGAGATTGTTGCTTTTTGTTTGAAGGACATTAAGGAAATACAGTAAGTAACAGTAAACATTATCTCTGTGACTGCTCTAAAAGTCACTTATGTTGCCTTAAGTGTACAACTGAGAAACACACCTGCAGGAGAATATGGATAAGAAACTGGGAAATTGGTCTTTAATAAAAAATAATTTCATGTCCTAAACTTATGAACCTCCTCCAATAACCTAATCCTCCTTCAGTGTACCCTATCTCAGTGAATCCAATCTATATCAGTCATCTTATAAATGCCAGAAAACTGGTAAAGCATCATTGTGGAGTAAATGCCTGGGGTTTGTCACCTCATACCAAGGAAACTAAGGGCACAGACACGGGGAGTGAAGTTAGGGGTGGTAGTTTAATAGGCAAAAGAAAGAGCAAGAACAGCTCTCTCTCCTTTGAGAAAGAGGGACACCTGAGTGGGACTTCTGGCCTGTGGCAGAGTGCACTGGATTTTATAGACAGACTTGAGAAGGCAATGTCTGATTTACATAGGGCCCAAAAATTGGTTGGATCTGGTGTGATATTTACATAATGTGTGGGGAAGCTGGCTGACCACCCTAATCTTATTATACAAATAGGGTCTTTGCCTAGCTGGCACCATGTTGCCTGCTCCTTCCTGTACATGGGGCGGACAAAGAGAAGGGAAGATGGAGGTGCCATTTTGAACATTCCTAGGCCTTTTAACTCGTGCAAACTTCTAGCTAAAATGGGATGGTAAGAAGTGTGTGCATGTGATTTTGCCTTCTATTTTGCACAGGAGAGTTAGGTAGTCTTCTTATCTCATTTTATAGACATGGCTTATCTACTTATCTTTTGATTTAGTCTTTATAATGGATTATAGTGGAGATAAGAAGCTTGGCAAAGTTCCCTAAAGGAAGGAGACAGGGGAGAAGACAGGAGAGAAAGACATAGTGAAATGTTCACAGAAGACCATCCAGCACATACCTGATTCCCATTGCTGAGTACACACTTTCTAACTTTGGACAAGTTATTTCTCCTCCCTGAGGCTTGGTTTCTTCATTTTCAAATGTGGGTTTCATTTAGATAATCTCTAATGTCTGACTGTCTGACTCAAACATCTTTCATGTCTAAACTTTCCTGAATCTATCACACTAACTTATGTCCTTCCAAATGTCCCAAATGAAAGTACAACTATTTTTACAACCAATGTCATCAAATTCTTCCTGCTTTGACAAAAGCAGATGCAACTGGATGTGCCAACAGATTCTTTGAAAAGGGAACTCAAATTATTTTGGGGGGAGAGTTCTGCAAAGAACATTGTGGTGACTAAGTTTTTGTAGGATTTTTCCCCCATTTGAATATATCTAATCTTATCTACACACCACTGAAAATATGCTAGAATTGCAGGCCTTTTTCAGGTGTCCTTGATATTACTCAGAACTGGTACCTTCCTTGACACTTCTTTTTATTAAATAGTGTGGGTGGTGGGACTATGTCAGAAATGGCAAGATAAATTTTCATAGCGACCCCACTGCTTATACTATACAAGCTCTTTCTGCAACAGCTTCTTCAGTGAGGAGGTGATATACTACGTGGAAATATTGCTGCACCACTAAGATTTCTACATAAGTCTTGTATGGCTGTGTCTGCTTTAGAAGGAACTTAGAAGATGTCAGTCACAATTATTACCAGAGTGAATAGACAACACTAACTCAGTCTTCCTAAGAGAATACCAGGAAAGAGTAACCGGACAGATTTTATGTCATGTCATTCTTTTTTGTTTGTTTTTTGGAAACAGAGTCTGACTCTGTCCTCAGGCTAGAGTGCAGTGGCACGATCTCAGCTCACGGCAACCTCCTCCACCTCCCCAGTTCAAGAAATTCTCCTACCTCAGCCTCCTCCCAAGTAACTGAAACGACAGGTGTATGTCACCATGCCCAGATAATTTTTGTATTTTTAGTAAAGACAAGGTTTCACCTGGATGGTCTCAATCTTTTGACCTTATGATTCACCCACTTCAGCCCCACAAAGTGCTGGGATTACAGGAGTGAGCCACCGCACCCAGCCTACATCATTCTTATGGTATGAAGTTATTTCATTTCAGGAAACTTAAATTCTTTGTTGCGCTAAACTGAAAACAATACAGTTTTGCCTAAGGGGGAAAAGGAGAGAAAGGAATAGCAGATGAGGGTATTGAACATTTTGAACATTTATCTCTCTTAGGTCTTAAAAACTTACGAATCACGGTAGGCATATTTATGAGTACTATTTGAGTGTCTCCCCAAAATGGCAGATCACAGGTTTTGCGTGTGGTGGGAGACAGAAAAAGACATTGCTGAAGAAAGGAAATAATACATGGTTAAAGAATCCTACTGGCATTCTTTGACCATCAAATATTGCTGAAGTTAGATATTGAAATTATCTCATTGTGTGTTACTTTGCAGTCAGGGGTTTCCTTATTTGCAGCACAAAAATAACACTAATTTTAGCTATACTTAAACAATAGTGCAATGATAGTTTTTTTAAGGAAGGCAATTGTGAAATGTAAGATAGAATTTGTCATTTTTCCCTGTTGTGGGAAATTTCCAAAGAACCCAAACAATGTTAAGAATTAAAACGCGAAACTTGAGCAATTTTCTCTAATATAGTGGAATGCTTTCTGCCTTTGTTTGTATATTACTGGAAGCTGTTTTTATGGGTGTATTACAACTATTCTTCACTGGCCACTGAGATTAATTTCCCATTATAGTTTTGTAATTACATTTGTGAAATACATTTTTTAACACCTAATCACCACCAGGGCACTCTTAAGAGATGTAATTAGAAAGCCCATCAGACATTCTGTATTCAATGTATTGCTAATTAGCACTAATTCATTTTTTTATTGCAACTTGCTGTTGGTTCATGAATAAAGACTTAATTATAGAGAATAGTTCTCACTGAAATGGCATTCCCATTGGTTTAAGAGCCTTCTTTTAATTTGAGGGTTGTTCCTTATTGGGGATTATTGTCAAACTATTTAAAAAGTGTATTTCCAGTTATCTGAAGACCAACTGAAAGAAGAGCTAAGCAATTAAGGTGAAACAAGTATAATTTTCCTCCTCCCCCTACTATTTTCTTATTCTGTACTCCAAAGCTACACCACACAGAACATTCCTATCAGCAACAGTGCACAAAACATAGAATAAAAACAAGATAGTTCATTTTCTCTTTTTTTTTCAAAAGCAATTCCTGTATATTGCAAAAATTGGAAAATGTAGACAAGCAAATCAAATAAATCACTTTTAATCCCATCACCTGGAGAGGTTTCGTCACCTTGCCGTGGAAACTTGTGCAGTTTTCCTCTGTGTTGTGTGTGTGTGTGTGTGTGTGTGTGTGTGTGTATTTCTAATTATTTGCTTTCTTCTTCCTCAGAAAAAAGATATATATTCCTAATTCGTTAACTTTCGCCTTAATGTTATAACTTGCTTAGGGCAACAGGCTGTGAGTAGCTGTGTCTTACCTCATCTGAGCCAAGTTTCACTCCCCTGGTAGGACCATCTTCTGCCCTGAGAACAACATATTCCTTATTTATCAGCCCTGGTCACAGACAGAAAATCATATGGAGCAGATCCATAGAGGGAGCTTCAGCTGCTCCACAGTTACCATGTAATTTGAGGGAAAAAATCAGTTATTTAAAAAAAAAACTGAGATTTGGAGATTGTTACATAGCAAATGTAGTATTTTGCCTAGCTTCTCTAAGATTCAGTTTTCATGGCTGCAAAATTACAGTAACAATAATAGTATCTACATGCAAAGACTATTGAAAGGATTAAAAAAGGTAATACATGTATACTCATAGTGCTTGCTGCATATTATATTCTTTAAGCCTTTTTTCTCTTCACATGTAAATGTGTATTTACAAAAATGAGATTATGTCATACATTCAGTTTGTAGTTACCTTTTAAGGTAATAACATACCACAAACATCTATCTAGGTAATTAAAATGTTCCAATACACAATTTTTAATGGCTTCGGAGTATTTTATTCATACAGTTATGTGAAAGTTTATTTAACAAATTCATTATTTGGGATATTTAGACTATTTTCAAATTCCACTATAGTAGGCAAAGTTATAATGGACATTTCTACAATCAAATCTGGACCAATTTATAATATCCAGAGGAAAAAAATTCTTAAAGGGTCTGGATGTTTTAAGAATTTTAACATATAAAGTTGTATACCACTTACAAACTTACACAGTTAATACAACAAACCTTAGCCAGAAGATAGTTAAGTAATCTTATAGGGCAGCTCGATTAAAGAGAAAAATCATTAACAACTTATTTTCAAACTTCATTATTTTTAATGTGCATGTTGATTTAAATATGTATGTTTCTAGAATCAGTGTGAAATATGGAAAGAAAATACATTTTGAGGAACTATTTTCAAGTTCTGTCTCTGCCACTTACTGACTGTGAGATCTTAAAAAAGTTATTTAACGTCTGTGAACCTTTATTTCCTTATATATAAACTGGAGATTCAAATGCCTACTTGCACTTCATTTGAGGATAATGGAATGTGTATAAATTGCCTGGCTCCACTATGCATTCAGTTCATTTTAGTTCCTTCCTTCTTTTCCCCTTAGTTATCCTCTATTCCCAACCCCTCCCCAAAAAAGGAGTCCATTTTAATATTTTAATTTGGCCAAAGACTACCATATATTCTTGTGTATCAGTCAGCGAGGATAACAGATAGATTTTCTTGAAAAACGTTAGGTTTCATCTATATCTTTCCAAAGAGCATCAATGTTCTCTGAGAACAAAGACCAAGGGAAGAGCTCTGTTGCCTGTCACTCACCTGGCAGCAGTTAGTTCAAGTCCCAGAACCTGCACATTAGCAATGGCAGAGAAGTAGTAAACTTAAGTTAGAGTCAAGTTGCACTTGGAGAAGCTATTGCTAGTCAGGTTTCCTTTAGGGAAAGCTACATATCCTACTCAGATTAATTTGGTCAACTCGGTTATTCCAGTTCAGGTCATTGACTTTGCATAAATTCTGGTTTAGTTCTACACTGCTCCCTTTAGCTCCTATCACTGCATGCACACCACCACCAGAGAGAAGTGAGGAATACAAGATGTCATAGAAATATGAGTCAGCTATCCGAAAAATATGAATGGGATTACCTATGGATCAAAATCACCTAGACGCCTCTAGACACATTCTAACTGAACTTCTCAATTATTAACTCATTTGCATCCCCAAACAAAATCACATTAGTTAAGATTATTTGGTATTCCTGATTAAGTTTCTGAAGTTGATTAAACCTTGTTTTATGTACTGTAATTTTTGTATACTTAATTTTTAAAAAGTGAACTGATGATTTGATCATTATATCTCATAAATATGTAATATAATGTGTCAATTTTTAAAAAGTGAACTGGCAAGATGAGTCATATGCAAATTTCTCACAACGACTAAGCTTTCTAAGCAGGATGTTCTGTTCACCTGAAAAATTCAATTGCTACATTGAAATTGACTTTGACATCATCATTTTAGATAAAGTCCCTCAGATCAGACCATTGAATATTAGCTGTTAGGGTCATGGTGGGAAACAACCGCTATGATGAAACTATTGTATATCATTGCTGACACTTAGAGATCCAACTTGGTTGGCCATCCCTGATATCATTAATCTCACTTAATCGCTCTGTTTTTCAAGGGAATCTAACTACTTTTACAGAACCTTTTGAACTACTTAACAGCCATGATGAAAGGATAATTTCCAAGAGCACTCAAATTTCATGGAAATGGATTCTTAAATAATTTAATAGGAAGAAAAGGAAAGTTTATTGTGATTAAATTACATTTGAAGGTGCTTTTCTTTATTAGTAAATATATGCTACTGAAATTAGAACTGCAGGAACAAGCTTGTCTTTTATAAGGTTTTAGATGAAATATCTTTGTACGAAATGCCATAAGTGGTGAGAGGATTGAGAGAGATGTATATTAACGGGGTGCCTGAAGGTAGCTCCCATACAAGCCGTCTCTGCAATACAGAAAGACTCCATAAGAGCAAGAACTGCATCTGGATTCAGTAAATATTTGATGAGTGAATTTATAAACACAAGTGCTCTCCTTCTTTCTACCCCACTTTCATTGCTGAAAACACAAACATACAATGAAAAATATACAATGCAGAGCAAGGTTATGGGGGAGAGGCAGAAAATTAAGAACCCCAGACTGCTTTAAAGCTAGTGAGTATTTGTACAACAGGGCCGATGGCTAACAGCCAGAAATTGTTCTAACTGGTCGATGTTTCAGTGGCAACAACTATTAAATACGTTGAATAACACCCCATATGTCCTTTTATTTAACCTCATTTTATTAGGTCTAAGCACATTCTTTCTTAAAATACTCTTGATATCAGAACCAAACAGAATTTCTAAAGGTGATTAACAGAAATTAAAGTAAGCAAGAGGATGAACTGTCGTTATGGTTACTTCTACCCCAGCTAGACCCATCCGTAGCACTTCATGGCAGAATATTGAAGCCAACTAGGAAAAATCTTTGATGTGAGACAGAGTGGTAATTTAGAACATGAACTAGGATGGATTCTATAAGAGTTTTAACTAGAGCTCCTCCACTAACTTTCAAACAGGTTTGAAATAAATCAGTCAGTAGGTTTTTTTTTAGCTCATCTATAGAGTGAAAAGTTTGTGATATGTGAATTCTAGAATCCCTTCCAGTTCCATCATTTAATAAAATCAGGCATACTTTTTCCTGAAAAGGGATTTTTTTCAACACTGTGTATATAAGGACAAAATAACATTTTGTATAAGGACTATATCTTAATCCCAGCATTTTAAATTCCTATTGGTATTTATAGAATGGTTTCATATGTATGTGGCTTTGAATTCTACATAAATATTTTAAAACTTGGCTTAAAAGGGTTTATAACTTGTGCCAACCAATTTAGTTCAACTCAGAAAGTCTCCTGTGTAAGACATAATAGAAGGGTAATTCATCCGTATTTGTGAAAGTTGACTTTCAAAACCAAGCACCAACACATTTAACCAATTATATATTTACCAGAGTTTCAATTAGCCAAACAAGTTGCAGCAAAGTCCTGCAATTTCTTTTGCAATATAATAAAGAAATGCTGATAAGTCTGCAACATTTGCCTTTTACTGCAGGCTCTTCTGCTAATCAAGAGACCAACATACTTTTCATTCAGGAAATCAATGGAAGTCAATTATTACCCAGAGCTAGCCATCTATTCCTTGAGTATTCATTACACGTTAATATTGGCAAATACAACTAGAACAGCTAATTTAAGTGGATTTATTTAGAGGATCCATGGTTGTAGGACTTTGTAGAAACTTTTAATATCCTAACATACTCATGTACCCCAAAACCTAAAATGCAATAAAAAAAAGAAACATCAAAGCAGTCTTTTTCCGTACAGAAAAAATTAGAGTCTTTAAAGTGCTAATGTCTGTAGCAAATCTCTTAGAGAAGAATAGGAAATACTTAATTTCCTAAACTTATTTGGCCATGGAAACTTTATGCTTCTTCTCATGGGATTACTGCTCTTCTATGGAACATGCTTTTGGAAATGCCAATCTATGAGAATAGACATATTATTTTCAGACATCGACATTTTGTACTCTTTCCACACAAAAAAAGATAACATAACTTTACTTTTCAAGGAAATTTGTTCCCCTTACATGAAGATATTCTTTTCAATTATTACCATTGATTTACTGATTTAGACTTTATTTATTCACAGAAAAAAATGGCTCTCACTGAATCACCCACTTTTGCAACCTCAGGATGCAATTTTCTGGAGAGAAGATTAGTGGCAAATGCCCATTTGTAAATACAATGCAGTGTAGATTCGGTTGTCTCACCAGTAACTGAACCTCTGACAATGGTTTCTTCATTTGGATGTTCTAAATCAGCTACCACAAACAGATTTTTAGTCTCCACATTGACCTGGTTTAGGCTCCATGGGGGCTCCTGCTGGAGCTTTTGTTTAAAAAAAATTGGTTAAAAGATATGTTGGAAATCATTACCCTGAGGAGCCAGATTACTGAGGCAGGTCTCATATGCTTCTCCTATTCAAGGAGGCCATGGCTAAGTAGTCATTCTATAGATAAGGAACTGGCATAAAGGTGAAGCTCTTTGTTCAAAACAGAAAAATAAAAGTAATAATAAAGGGAGAAGCAGAAATTAGATTTTTTTGGCTCCACAATTAGGGCACTTTAGGAAAAGGACAATGCTTCCTGTCTTACCAAATTTTCAGATTGACATTCCTTAGGTTCTGTCCCTAAATCATCCAGTAAATCAAGCAACCAACATTTACTAAGCATTTACTATGTTCTAGGTTCTTCTGTAGGTTCTAGGGTTGCAAGAGTGAACTAAATCCTTGCCATGGAGATGTTAATTCATCAAGAAGCAAGTAAACAAGTATATTATGTCACAGTTAAACTTGATTCTGTTTTTCTTTGAGTCATCTTCCTGGTATACCAGATGATTTTCTGGTTGCTGGTCTTCTGAATCACCTAATTCTATTCCAATTTGAAAAGTCTCAAGGTGCTGTTTCATGATGTCCTTTCTACCTGGGTCCAGGTTTCACTCCCTAAGCCTCACGTCAAAGCTTTTCTCCTGAAGGTCTCTGAACTGTGAACATAACCAGTATCACCCTAAACCTGTCTATTTTAAATCCCACATTAATCAATCTCTAGATTCTACACTTCAATCTATCCATCCTTTCACTCTGTCTTTTAATCCTCTCTTCAACTAAGCTTCCATTGGCTCCTGTCAGTTCATCCTGGATTTTTCCTGGTTGTCACTCTCATTAACTCTCTCTCTCATTCTTTTCTTCCTTCTAATAATCTCAGGAAAGGGGAATTACCTCATTCTTCAGTCTGATTCTATTCTTTGCCTTGCTTTTCTCTCTGAAACTGATAAAGCACTTCCTTTTTTCACAGCTCTAGCTGTATATGTTTTTTTCTCCCCTCCTCAGGAATCACCGTAAAGTGCCTTTTTTTTTTTTTCTTTTTTCCAAAAAACCATATCTACAAGGCATTGTTTAACCCAGGACAATTTGCAGTGTAACTTTTCTAACTAGAGTCAGACTTGGTGAGCAGAGACCTACTGTAAGTTTGGGCATGAGGTATTTGTTATGGTTCCAAATAATGCAAGTCTTTAAAATTAAGACCTCCTCAATTAATATGCAAAACAAAATAAGTTGTTCCTTTTCTAAATCTCCTCTGCTGTTTCCAAATATTCACTCTCAGATCTGTCCTCACACTATTTTTGTTCTTTTAAGCTGTTTGTGATACATTTGTAAATGTCATATGCGGGACTTTAAGACCCTAGGGGTCCCCTTTTCTATAGCAAGATAACTGTGCAGTTCATTCACCTTAAAGTAAGAAGTCTCCCATGGCCTCCAATGCTCCTCATTTTAATGACACTGTTGAGTCAAACAGCAACTTCTAAATTATAAAATGTCAAATACAGACATGGATAGTACCATGTACTATCAATTAACCATCTAATCACCACATACTTACCTTCATAACGAAGCTGGCTTCTGAGCATCTTAGCTCTCACATTTGGAATTATTGAGGAAGATCATGTCAAGAGGAGATTTGGTTTTTAACTCTGGCACCACCCTTGGTGTTTTACATATCCTTTTTTTTCTCAGAGGCTAAATTACAGGACAATTACAAACAGTAGCCTTTAGGAATTTAATGTATGTCTATGACTTCTTCATAAAATGCAGGATGTAGACAAGGAAAACTGTGTCAGCTTCACAAGTATGTATATGTATCAAAAGCTCTACTTTCACACCAGGAAATAAGTCTCACACAATATATCCAAGTAGTAATATTCCCAATCAAGAAGAAAGACACAAATTAAAAGTTTGCCTCCTCCATCTCCTTTCCTCTCCTGAATTTATCTGTCCTTTTACCAAGCCACAAATCTAAGAGACAATTTTAATTTTTCTGTGATTCTCTTCATGATCATACTGGTGCTTGTTACTGTAAGAGGGTCCTGTATCGTATTCCTAGCCAACGGTTCTTTGCACTTACTTAAAGTTTGTAGGGAATTGCTAAAGAAGGATAAGATTGTACTCATTTTAATATACAATACATGTTGGAAGAATTAAGACTTGAAGCAGAAAAACTGGTCTAGAAGCTGTTGCCAGGGAACTGAAGAGAAAGATGGTGGCCTGCACTATGGTAGTACAGAGGGTGGACATGTTTGAAAAGATCCTGAAATGCAGATGGAATCAGAGGCCTAGAGACTAGATGCTTGGAATGAAGAACTGAGTGGAATCGAAGATGATACCTACTCTCTCATTCATACAATTCATGGATAATTGTGCAAGTCACTGATATGGGAAATTCAAGAAAATGGACAGAGAAAATAATAAATTTAGATTTGCCAATGTGGTGGTGTGGTGAAGATACAGTTGTAAAAAATCGGAATTCCATATTTTATTTAACTCTTTAGATCACAAGGCATCATCATTATCAATAACAATATGCCTGTGTAAGCAATTTTATGATGTGACAGAAATACACAGCTATCTAAAATATAATTCTTATCTGAAAGGGTTTAACATTAGGTAAGGTTGTTAGGATGTCTACATATGTAGATGAAAATACATGGAAATACATAGAATGCCAAAAGAGTAGTTTGGGTAATAAATTTCCTAAGCACTGAAAACCTACTTTTCCAGCCTTATTTCCACTTTCTAAGAGGCTCTATGCTCCAGCCAAATTAAATTATTATATTCATTATTATTTAGTTATCCTAAATTTTCCTAGATACATGTCTTATTTTTATCTGCTTTCTCTGACTAGGAGGTCTTTGTTTTTCAAAACGCTATTCAAGTTTTCAAATTTTAGCTCAAAATATAATTCCCTTCCTGATGCCCCAATCAAAAATTATGTAACCCTCTTATAAGGCCCTACATTTTTGAAATTTCATTGAACCTTTTACCCAGTCTGCATTTGAGTTATTTTGTCACATCTTATATCATTCATACCCTTCCCCACTCAAATGCTCAGTTTCTTATACTGGAACCATATCTCATCCAGTTTATATTTACATCTCATGTAGCAACTCAGCACTCAATACTTCTAATTTATTGAGTGGACTTGAAATAAATCAGAAACAATGAATAATGATCAACATATAAAATGACGTTTCAAAACTATAATTTACATTCTCAATTTCCTATTATACCAATATGTAAATTGAATAGAATTTACTCTTCTGGGGACAAGTATAATAGGCATACATTGTAGACAGTAATTTACAACTGACAGGATCTATAAATACTTTTTTTAATTGTTCTTTGTTTTTTCAAATATGTGAGTGCATATGTAATTTTTTTTCTTTTTAAAAAATAAAATTTTTGCACTATTGACCTTTCCTCTAAGTTTCCTCCCCTCACACTCCACCCCAAACAGGCCCTGGTGTGTGTTGTTCCCCTCCCTGTGTTCATGTGTTCTCACCATTCAGTTCCCTCTTATGAGTAAGAATGTGTGGCGTTTTGTTTTCTGTTACTGTGTTAGTTTGCTAAGGATGATGGCTTTCAGCTTCATCCTTTGCAGGGGCATGACCTCATTCCTTTTTATGGTTGCATGTTATCCCATGGTGTATATATACCACATTTTTTTATACAGTCTATCACTGATGGGCATTTGGGTTGGTTCCATGACTTTGCTATTGTAAATAGTGCTGCAATAAACATACGTGTGCATGTGTCTTTATAGTAAAATGATTTACATTCTTTTGGGTATATACCCAGTAATGGGATTGCTGGGTCAAATAGTATTTCTGGTTCTAGATCCTGGAAGAATCGCCATACTATCTTCTACAATGGTCGAACTAATTTACATTCTCACCAACAGTATAAAAGCATTCCTATTTCTTTACAGCCTCATCAGAATTTATTGTTTTTTGACTTTTTAATAATCACCATTCCACCTGGTGTGACATGGCATCTATTGTGGTTTTTATGTACATTTCTCTAATGATCAGTGATGTTGAGCTTTTTTTCTTATGTTATATTTTTTTAGGATGTCTTGGGATGTTGATCCTCTTTAAGTCAATAGAAAGAAAAGTAAATGAAATGCAATAGCCAATATTAGAGATGTATTAATTTAAGTCTTTGTTGCTTTTATATTTTTCTAGGACAAAGAAATCTTCAACAACCAAAAATGAGGTTCATATTTACAAGCCGGTTCTTGGCACTATTTCTTTTTCTACATGTAAGTAAAACAAAATCATCCTAAGCCATGCTAATGAGGAATGTTGAATAAGGAAGAATGTTTTGAGTGTGACTGAATTAGCATTTGCAAGGGTAGGCATTGGTTTCCAGATCCAAAACTAATTTCCTCAAAACCATTATTTTACTTAATATTTTGTTAACAAATCTCCCCTCTGAACTTTCTCTAATTTAAATTAGTGTTTATGGTCTACCTAGAAATTTGAGCTTTGTTTACTAAACTTTAGCTTTGTTTACTAAACTTGAGACATCTCCATATTATCTTAGAAATTAACATAGACAGTAAATAATGTTCTCAGATAAAACATTTTTCATGTTGAAAAACTACATTTTGAATTATAGTTCCAAACTATGATTTGAATTATAGGTTCTGGGCTGTTCAATCCTTTTAAAACATCTGAACTCTTTCAGTCTGAAATGTATTTTTCATCAAAAACTGACTACAAAATCTTCAAGTCTTTATATATCACTATTATTCTATAACCCTTTTCTAACCTTTTAAATTGTGTTTAGTTTATGTAATTCTATATTGTTTTATTCCTAAAAGATTTACCAAGTAACCAGAAATATAATCATCTTATAAAACACTATCAATGCCTATTATTTGTGTCAACTTTGCTAACCCACCATCACATCAGCTTCAATAGCACATAAATGGGAGATGAGTAAATTTTACACAAATTAGTGTGGAACTGCCTTGCTCATTATCCTTTCTATCACATCAGAATAACACTTGCCAATGAATTACAGCTGGCAGCAAAGATCACTCAGTATCTCATATTGTCCTACTCATCCACACAAAGCTTGCATAGGGTTCCAGGATTTCCCGTGTTTATTAATATGTATTTATAGGCCTGCAAGTCTGTCTAAACTGTTTGTCTTTATGTTATTCAAGAAAAATATTACTAGTATTCCATAAATGTTAATTGAATTTGTAAGGCAATTTTAATTGTGTAAAATTATACATCAAATAAATGATTTATGGAAATGACTGTTAATGCAACCCTTTTGCACCTATTTGGATAATGAATATAACTTATTGTCAGGCTATTTTATCATTTTATTCTATTAAATATTTCTTTAGACAACCTACAGTATAATTTTCTAAAAGTAATCAGTATTTGGAAACGCAGGTTACTTCATGTCTTTGGAAATATAAAAACACTAAACAAAAACTACCATGGAAACTAGTAGAATAACTTGGCTGTAAATACCCAGGCCTTATGATATCTTCTATAGATGTAAAAATATAGCTATATATTATTGATACTGTTATTTTTATAGCTCAAATGAAACCCTAAGCGATCTAGTATATTTGAATATTTTTGAATAATCATGTTTCATAAAAGAAATTATATTGAAGATGACAAAAGAAAAACTAAAGAAACCACTAAATATTAACAAAATCATTTAAAGATTATCTAATTAATTTTTTACTATCAAAACTATAGATAATTCGTAGTGTGTTAAATAAACTAAAGTAGGTCATTTTTATTCAAAACTTTTACCTAATATAATCTACAATTTAAATACTGAAAAAATTTCACATCTTTGCATGAGTCATACACAGAAACATTTTATGGTTTGTGGGCATCTCTTGACCAGCAAGCATAACTAAATGGGGCACTTAAACAGCTTTGTGCTCTCTTTGCTGTGACAGAGAGACATTTGCCACTCTCTCTGTACTTGGATTACATATTTGGATTTGGAGGATTCGTCCATAAAACAAAACTGATATGTTCATTTTCTTCAAAACATTTGTTATGTTCACACTGACACTTCTCAGAGAAAAAATATATTTTTAAATAACAATGTTCCTAATTAATCCAAAATATTACTTTTTAGACAATAGATTATTGTGAAAATACACTATTAAACTCTAACAACTCGATTTCCATATAGTTTTTATAATATCAGTTTGGGTCACCAACTTCCATTAGTCTCTTTCTGTTAATCATAACCACCCATTCAATTCTTCTCCTTCCTTACTGAGGTATACAGTAAGTTTAAAACAGTGGTGATACAGAGTGAGCTCTCAGAAAAAAATACTAGTAATGATGCTGATGACAACAATTCCAATGACAATAATGAAGACATAAAACATTAGGTTCTTCAGAGCAAATGTTATTATTATTTGTTTACTTAGCTATATTCACCTATTTGCTTTGAATTAACAATATATGCAGTTGTGTTGTTTGTATAATGTAACTAGAATTACACAGTACACCAGCCAGGCATCTGATCTTATATGGAAGAATCAGGGCTAATACTTTCACAACATTGTACTTTGTCCTTTCTTATTTTGAAAAGCATAAGTAACGGAAAAGCAAAAATAATTATATATATTATCAACATTAAGGATGGTGACATCAAATCCCATTGGTTACAACAGTTTGTGGATTCTAGGTTTATATTCCTTTTCTTTTTTTATTGCGTTTTAGGTTTTGGGGTACATGTGAAGAACATGCAAGATTGTTGCATAGGTACACACGTGGCAGTGTGATTTGCTGCCTTCCTCCCCTTCACCTATATCTGGCATTTCTCCCCATGCTATCCCCCTCAACTCCCAACCCCCCCCCCGCTGTCCCTCCCCTATTTCCCCCCAGTAGACCCCAGTGTGTATATTCTTTTTAGAGCAGTTTTGCCTGTGGCAATCAATAGGAAGCTCTCCCTTCAGCACAGTAGCTTGGGTCTATATACTCAGTGGGCTTGAACTATTGCAGAGATGAACCATTTACCAAAGTTCCATGAAGAACAGCTCTGTAACTGTCTCTGTACTTCTAGAAACTTCCTGTAACCCAAAAGCAACCTGACTGTCCTACATCACAGTAGGAATTGCATAAGCATATGACCATTTCAAATCAGATTGCTTTCTTCTGGACTCCATGATTAGTGTGGATAAAGTCTAGAATGTAAGCTCCATGAGAGCAGGTGGCTTGCCAGTTTTGTTCATTGCTGAATTTCCAGAACCAGTGCCTGACATGTTAAGGCACTCAAAATATTTGTTGACTGAAATAAACAATGATGTTTCAGCTGCTGACTACTGCTGTTGGTGGCAGCTTGGTGGTCGTATGTGTGGCGCCATTTACTTGATCCTTTAGGAGTGACATCACATATACGGCAGCTAAACTGCTACATGGGACAACAATTATGAGTTTTGTATATTTGTTTGTTTGTTAAAAAATCATGTAAGATGGTTTATATGCCAAGTTTTAAACACTGATGTTTATTCAGAAAAACAATATGCCCTTAACATCTCATTTCTATCTGGATGTGATCATATAATCATATATTTATTTAAACCCCCAAATATGTAGTATAGACATAACACTTAATAATAAGTAAGATATGTTAAGTATCTTACATTGCTTGGTAATTTCATCTAATCACTATTGGTTTTATTTTGTCTCTGTATTGCTGAAAATAATACCACCTTCCCAGTAATTTGTATTTGAATAAAATTATCAGCAAAAGTTTAACATTTAATAAACTTTATGAAATCTGTATATGTGTTATTTTTTAAGCAGTAGTAATTCCATTATTGGAATCATATATTACATATATATAAGCATACATATACATTATATGTTTATATCTATCTATCTATCTCTATCTATATAGTCAGCCCTCCAAATCCATGGATCATACATCCGTAGATTGAACCAATCTCAGATAGAAAATCTTCAAGAAAAAATTGTACTAAAAACATACAGACTATTTTTCTTGTTATTATTCCCTAAACAATACAGTATAACAACTATTTACATCACATTTACATTGTACTAGATATAAATAATACAGGGAAAATTTAAATAAATTGGGAGGATGTACACAGGTGTATGCAAATACCACACTATTTTATATGAAGGACCTAAGCATCCTCAGATTTTGGTATCCACAGGAGTTCCTGTAACCAATCCTCTAAGTATACCAAAGAATGACTCTATATATAAACAGAATGCCCCAATGGGTATGTTATTTTAGGAAGAAGGTCACTGAGACATTCATCTACTGCTGGGAAAATTCCATCTTCAACGCTCAAACGTGAACCAGACCAGGAACTGACGCAGATGACTACTGCTCATCTGACAACAGAGGCTCTAATTTTTCATTCCTTCAGTGTTGAGACAATCTCTACTGAATCAGCTTTAAACAAGTTCACTAGAGTTTGTTTCAATATTGCAAGAATGATAAGATGGAAGCTCCTTTCATCAGCATGAACTATAACTACTTGTATTCAAACTGTCATATTTCCACTGTTACTGATGTTAAAACTGCATTAAAGCAAATAAACATGTAATTTAAAATACAAGCATAGGGTTTTCCACTTGATATCCTTGGATATACTATTTATCCATGGGCTATATGAAAATCTCTTGGTTGAGTGTCAGTTGCATAAAAAGAGAATTCAGAATGTTACTTTTGGGAAGAAAGCCAGCTTTAAGCAAAATATTTCCTAGTGTTTAGCATATCTAATACAAGTGACAGAAAAGATTTTTATATGACATCATATTCCATCTAATTTGAAGATGGTGAGAAAAATGGCCCAGAAATTAATAATGTATCAAGTTATCATTCTCATATTAACTGAAGATTACTAGAGCCACAAAAGAAGAATCTTAAATAAATGTATAAGCTGAAGTAATAATTAATACCTCTATTGTGAAGGCATCATGAGCCATCCTTTTTCTAATGGTTACCTGATATTTAACTGAATTTTTAAAACACACATATTCATACAAATGTTGGGTAATAAACTAAAAGAAGAAGCCTCAACATGGAATCCCCTCGAAATACTCTTTTTTAAAAAGTTTCACAAACCATGTTCCAATTCTATTAGGAATATCTAAGAATTTTATGACTGATGAGTCTTTATTGTTCATAATTTCTGGTATTGGAAACATATTTTATACTGTAGATCCATCTTACCAGACTGCAACCTGTATGAAAACAGGATCTATACTTATTTTATTGAGCACTGTATCCTCAGCATCTGGCACATTGTTGGGCTCATCAAATGTGATCAATATTTGCTGACTGATCTGAAGCCCAGGGGGAAGTGTCATATATCAATAGAATTGTGTTCAGCTACATTGGTAAAGGATTTTCACAGTTTTAATCATTTTTGTGGGTTCATTACTTTCTCTTCTGACATAAATTTGAGACATTAAAATTAGACATAAACAAAATGTCTAAAGAGTAGAATGAACTTTATTCACAATTGGTGTCCATTTGAAGTCACAGTAATGTTATAAAAATAGTGAATACTCACCCTCTTCTCTTTGCAAGCTATTTCCACTGGGATGGCTTGCTATCATCTCCAAAACTAATCCAAAATAGGGCTTACTAACCAAGAGGAAGAAGTTTCCCCTAATAACAATTTCCTTTGCAAGCAGCTCTTGTTTCTTGGGAATTATTTTTTTCCCAAATATCTAGGCTAAATATCTGGGCCATTTGACTATTACTGTTTTACATTCCTTGTATTCAAATATGCCTTTATGTTTTGATTTTTTGAGAAGGTGCTAAGAGTGGCACTTTGTTGTTTCAGCATGGTTGAATCTAGTCTAGCCAGGCCTTCAACTTCCTGGCTGCCCCCACCTCACCCTGCAACTTTAACCTGTGGACATCTCATGCCTGCTGCATGAGTTTTACTAAAAATTCTCCTTTGACAACCTTCACTGATCAAAAATCTATAAAACATCTTTGTCATATTATATTATGTTACGCTATCATGTTTTAACAATATTAGCTAAAACATTTTTCAACCTTTCATGTCACTGACACTTTGTGTTTATTTTTTTGTTCATCTTCACAATATCATAGATGATAAATATTATTCTTATTAGTCTTCTTATTTTACATTTCCTAGGTTGAGGGAACAGACCTAGTGAGAGGTGGCTAACCTACTCAAAGTGACAAAACAAGTTTTAACTCTTTTTTGTTATCTGAATATCAGATAATGCAGAGTCTTGAAAGCAAAGTCCTGACCTTCTTACCTTCAAACATGCTCCCCTTCAGGCAAGATGGTTTCCTCTCAATAGCTCATGCATGTCATTTCCAACCTCCAGACTTCTGTGGGAAAGGTCCCTCCATCCCAAAAGCCTTCTGTCTATCCTATGCCTATACAGAAACTACATAATTTTATTCAAAGTTCAATTCAAATTCTACCTTGTATCTGTAGCCATCCTGACTGTTTTTGCTCCCTATTCCCTCCAAACTCTGAATTTTGATTGGATTGTGTGCTGGACAGCTTAGCAGTTAGTGATGTGCTGTCATGTTGGACATACACAATGGCATGCATGGAAAACAATGAGAATTCACCATGAAGATCCAGAAATATATATGTCAACTCAATAGGGATGAGTTTTGTTTAGAAACTGGCACATACAGAAGAGTATGTAACACCACTCTGCCATCAATACAGTTGGAGAAACTTCAATCTTAGAATTGAAGTTAAAATGGGTATGATAGACATTAAGCAGTATTCCTAACTTCAGAAAAAGGAAAGTCAGTATAGGCTGATGTTTTTAGGTTTCTCAAAAAAACAAACAAACAAACAAACAATCTCTATGCATACCATGCATATTAAAAAGTCACAGATTCCTGAACCACTAAAAACATTCGCCATAGCCACAAAAGAAATTGAAATCTAGGCCGGGCGCGGTGGCTCAAGCCTGTAATCCCAGCACTTTGGGAGGCCGAGGCGGGTGGATCACGAGGTCGAGAGATCGAGACCATGCCGGTCAACATGGTGAAACCCCGTCTCTACTAAAAATACAAAAAACTAGCTGGGCGTGGTGGCGCGTGCCTGTAATCCCAGCTACTTAGGAGGCTGAGGCAGGAGAATTGCCTGAGCCCAGGAGGCGGAGGTTGCGGTGAGCCGAGACCGCGCCATTGCACTCCAGCCTGGGTAACAAGAGCGAAACTCCGTCTCAAAAAAAAAAAAAAAAAAAAAAAAAAATCTATATAAATACAAGTTAGAAAGGACAGTATGACAGAGTGATCTTTTCAAACACCCACAAACATATTATCTTTAAAAAACAGAGGCTTCTGATGGTAATGATTAACTGAAACTGAAAAAAACTATTGTCAATCTGTACCCAAAATGCAAATGTGCTGATAAAAATATCTAATAAATACATTGATTTTCATTAGGGAAAATAAATTGCCCTGTACAGATCATCTGCTATTGAAACCAATTTAAAAGATTATGGTCAATTATGAGGAGCAGAAAACATATTTTCTTTATTCCATGGAATAAATGGGGTAAATTTCTGGCAGTGTACACAGCACCAATAAAATTTAGCTAAAAGAATCAAATAAAAAAGCACATTTATTGAGCTATGTCTATTTTTTAATAACATGATTCATGATTCTTAAGAGTAAGGCAAAGTTGATTTAATATTTGTATTTTTTGGAAATCAGATTATTTGTTTTGTTTACTTCTAAACTTTAGAATCATGGTAAAATTAAAACAATTCTAGCTGATAAAGAGGTGTGTGTGTATGTGTTATCCATTTTCAATAGCAAATGGAAACATGCAAATATAAGACTTGCAGGTAGAATCTGTAAGTGAAATGTAAATACATTTTTAGTTATATATATGAAAAAAAATTCTACATGGAGACCATGAATAAGTATTGCTTAGAGAAGGAAAAATAAATGTTTTTGTAAACTTTTTCATTGTCTCATTTGTGCTCACCCATTCCTCCTGTCTATAAGTAACTGATTTTTCTTTTTAATACAGAACCCAACCACAATTTTTCCTACCAATTCAAATCAAACCTATTCAACAATAGAGCCGGAGCCATTTCTTTATGTCGTAGGACGAAAGAAGATGATGGATGCACAGTACAAATGCTATGAACGAATGAGGCAGTTACCCCCATACCAAGGAGAAGGTAAAAAGAAAGATATATGTGAACACATGTTGAAACACCATTAAAGATATTTTCTTTCATGGTTAAATATGTGTTGAATAATTTTAATTTAATATGCCAGCAGTTTTCACACTGTGGTATGTTTGTGTATTTCATGCAATGGATATGCCTAATTTCTTTATTCAAGTTCATCTGACTACAGTTTGGCTAACATCTGCCCTCATGATAAAATTACTGCAATAACTCAGTATTCACACCTGGTGAGCAGGAACAATATAGGACTGAGAGAGGGAGGGGACAGGGAAACTGACAGGAAAGGGAATTGGAAAATAGTGGGCAGAGAACTTGCCTAGGTGGAATCTATCAAACCCTGTCTTGCTTGGATTAATTAGGTAGTACCTTCCCTTTAATTGTCAATTGATTGGCAACCCATACTATTCTTCCACCCTTTCTGGCCCCAGTTTCCAGGAGAATTAGAAAAGATACCTCCTAGCCAGACATTGTTTGTCTACCACCTTTTCTAGAATGGCTTTTTGTGACTGCCCATATGTTTTCAGGTCTAAATTTATTCTATTAGCTGTAGAGGACCCATAGAAAAACAAAAGGGGAGATGTGATAGGCAAAGTCATTGTAACATCCCTTTAAATTCCCCTACTTGTCCCCTGAGGCATTTGGAGAGAGTCAGTCAAATATTTTCTTTTTCTTCAAGACAGATTCTCACTCTTTCACCCAGGATGATCCTCCCACTTTAGCCTACTGGGCAGTTGGGACTACAGGTGCATGCCACCTTGCCTGGAAAATTTTTGTAATTTTTTGTAGAGATGGGGTTTTGCCACGTTGTCCATGCTGGTCTCCAACTCCTGGGCTCAAGTGAGCCTCCCAAAGTGCTAGGATTACAGGCCTGAACCACTGCATCTGGCCTACAACCATGTGCATTTTAAGACAACCCAACTTAGTAGGGAAAAAAAATGGTTAAATATACTCTGTTACTACACATTCTTTGCTTTCAAATAGTTCAAGTTTTAGTGTGTAGTTCTTATTTTTAGCATTTTCCTTTAAACAAAAACATCAAGTCAACCGAAAGGCAGATACATGTTATTCTTCTGTCTGCGGTAGTCTCAGTATTTATCAATAACTGAACAGGGATTAGATATAACTTTGACCAGAGGAGAAACCATTTCTTTGAAGCCAATGAGACAATAAAAACACAAAACTGATATTTTCTAAGTTTTCTGAGCATTTTCTTCATTTTTAAAATAATTTTTTTGAACTTTCTTGAAAGCCTGAATCTGATTCTTTTGATTATCTTTGTAGATGTAAATCTTCATGGTTTGGGGTAGTTTTTGTTTCTGCTTTCGAGAGACAGGGTCTTGCAATCTTTGGGGCTATTTGCTTTTTTGATAGCTCACCTTTGGAACCTTTTACAAAATAGGAATAGAACCTTGTTTGTCAGTGAGATAATTTGGTCACAGATTTGCTATAAATAAAGAATAAATAAAGTTTAGAAACTTTATTTCCAAAATAAATGACTTTGGTTTGTTTGAAATGTAGGTGGCTATGACTGGTGTAGTGAGTTCAGCTACATGTAATATTGTCTTGGGATCAACTTCTCTTTTAGTTACATCCACATGGCTTCAATATTAATTTTCTTCTAAATGGCCAGGTCCATACTGCAATCGCACCTGGGATGGATGGTTGTGCTGGGATGACACACCGGCTGGAGTACTGTCCTATCAGCTCTGCCCAGATTATTTTCCAGATTTTGATTCATCAGGTAGACTGTTTATTTTCATTTTATGTTCTCGCTATAAAGCTTTTCCGGTTTTCATGGTTTTGAAAAGAAAATCAGATACAAAATGTACCTAACTAATCATACTCCACATTTTAGCAGTTCTGAGGCATTTCCTTAATTGAAATACTACTTAGTTGTACACATATTACAAGCTGTCCTTTATTTTTAAGTTATATTGCTGGTCAGTTGTACATGTTGGTATTAAATTCTGGTTTATAAACATAGCTTTTCTAAAACTCTATGAATATTTTTATTTAAATGTGAGTTTTTAAAAATCTTCAATTGTCTCACTGAAAAGGGGGTAGAAATCTTAGTTACAAAGGATACCCAGATGCTGAAACTAAATGGATTAGCTACGGGCACAATATAGAAGTCCCTGTTAATGGGTGAAATTTGTTCACAATAGTAAAGTGAGCCTGAGCCTACAGGGGTTAAGTGGCTCTAAAATCCCAATTAAAGAAGACAAATGAGTCTACCCCTGAAACAATGTTTGAAAGATGCTTTCTGTGATTCCTTCAAGAGTAAAAGATCGAATTTGTCCCTGAAAACAAAATTTTACCTCAGTAAGTCAAGATAATGGAAGTAGGACTGCACAGGACCACTTTTAAAACCAGTGCAGGCCAGCCACTTCTGTGAATTCCCACTGTGATGGAAAAGTTGGGATGTGAAGAAAGAAAGGGCCTTGTGCCAGGTCCTAAACCCACTACATTCCTGGAATATCTAACTAAATGCTATTTGATGATAATCCTTCAGTCCCTTGTTGATTCTTCCCAATAAATGATGTTTCATTAATCTTGATTTGACTATTACATTAGAAGTAACTTGATTGACATAAAGAGCTGTTGTGCAATTGAGGCCACTAGACCAGTTCCAAAGTAGCAATGGGGCTCTTGCCAAAGTATATATAAATATTGACTACAAGGCAAGGTTTTGTTCAACAAATCAGAGATTTCCAGGCATTGATCCATCTTTTCAGCCTGGTTCTTATATAGAAACCTTTCAGCTGAGGGACAAATTCGCTTTAAAAGTATATCTGAAAAATATACATATATTCCAAACTTAAATTATAAATATATATATATATATATATATATATATATATACATCAAACTTAAATTCTTTAGTATTTTATTATTGATCTAAAGCTTACATCTTAATGATGTACAAAGCACATTAATGAAATGACAGAGATTTCACTTTGGAAAAAGTCTTTGGTAAAAGACAGATAGTGAAAGAGCAAACAACTGTACTGAAATTCAAAATAGGCTGACATTCTAAGGAATATGCTGGAATGTAAAAAGCAAAATTTAACAAAGAAGCATTTACAGCCCCACACTTAAAGCCAAACAAACAACATTAATGGCACAAAGCCAAGATGGTCCAAATATGATTTGGGACAGTGATTCTCAATCCAGATGTCCTTTCAAAAACTAAAAAAAAATTGTGAGCTTTAAAAAAATGCAGATGCCTGCCCCCTCTCCAGATCAATAGAATTTGAATCTCAAGGGATAGGACGTCAGAATCTGCAAGTAGTTACTCCATGTGACTCTACAGTGAGAGAGGCATACCCTACTTTTCATGGGTCAGTCCAAACATAGAGTATTTTAGAGAGAAATAACAATTATCAAAGCACATGTGGAAAGTCTTCAGACTGTGAGCAAACAATAAGCTGTGGGGAACGAGTAATGGGGGATGTTTGGTTTGTAAAAGGAAGACCCAGAGCAAACATAATCCTTTCTTCAAATACTGAAAGACTCATGAGGTGAAGGAGGACAAATTCTTGATAGTTGCAACAGTTAATGCCAAGAAATGCCTAGATCTAGACTTTAGTTAAAACAAACAAACAAACAAACAAAAAATACCATTTCCTATAGCCTTGTTCATGAGATGAATGACCTCCTTTAAGAGTAATATCTCTTTCTGCATACAATGTATTTTCCCATACATGGCTACATAATTTCACTAAAACCAAATTATGTTCATTTTATTTTAAAAAACTACTTTTTGCAATATAATAAATATGAAATGTGGCCACTTTTAAAAATTGCAAATGAGCTTGGAAGGGTTGTAATTGACAAATAGCATTAGCAAAATCATTGACAAATTTTCAACATGAATTTTTTGTGATTAGTGCTAACCCTTTTCCACCATTGTTAGTGTCCAATAGAGATACTTTACAGTTTGTCAGCCAGGGCATGGTGGCTCATACCTGTAATCCCAGCACTTTGGGAGGCCAAGGCGGGTGGATCACAAGTTCAGGAGTTCAAGACCAGCCTGGCCAACATGGTAAAACCCTGTCTCTATTAAAAATACAAAAATTAGCTAAATGTGATGGCAGGTGCCTGTAGTCCCAGCTACTCAGGAGGCTGAGGCAGAAGAATTGCTTAAACTTAGGAACTGGAGGCTGTAGTGAGCTGAGATCGCGCCACTGCATTCTAGCCTGGGGACAGAGAAAGACACTGCCACAAAAAAACAAAACAAAACACTATGGCAGTGTTTTCCAAATATTACCACATGATTTTGACTTCTACATCTTGTGCTAAAAAAGAAAACAGCCATCTATAAAAGCATTATCTATAGGTATAATAATACTTTGCCTTTGTCAACATAGAAAAATGCTTCAAAAATATTTTCCCTGAGAAATTATCCAAGATGTAAAGATTCCAAATACACTTGCAAAATCTCCCTGCATATTATGCCAATCTAGGGTTGCTATTTGCTCTCTCAGACAATAAACATATTGCATGGGTGCTTTGAAGAACTAAAGAATATCTGAATAACTCAGATTAAATTTGGCAAGTATATTACTTGCTGATTATTTTATGTTATTTAATTCAACCTAATTTTTTCTTTCAGTTGCTTGGCTAATTCAGAGGTTAGAATTTAATATCATCTTGTTGCCAACAACATTACCTAAAATTCTTTAGGTCACGGGAATGAAATATAGATAAACTTGATCACTTATGAGATTTCCAGTTCCAAATTAGAATACTGTAGAACAGTATTATAATACAAACGAGAGGATTTTTTTAGACAACAATTCAACTAAATTCTAATTTTATTTAAATGCCACTTCAGTTGTTTGCTCACAATATACTAGTTTTACAGTGTGTTTATCCTACTGGTAATAATGTCTTGATAAATATTATCTCACCATTCTGACCACTTTTTACTCCCAATATATATTGTTGTGATTTCCCAGTCTCATGCACTTTACCCAGAATCTCAGATATATACTAAGTTAATAATAAGCAAAATACAGAACAAAGACAATTTCTTACTTATTTTTAAGACAGAGCACTTGATGTAGGGTCTGGCATATAGTAAGTTATCAAATGTTATTTTTAAAAATTACAGTAGTTGCTATCATGGCCTAATATTTTAGTGTGAATTTCAGCAAAGATATCATAAGTCATCCCCATGAGAACTTATTATTTCTATCAATTTTGGAACTTCACTTTGTACTGATACATATACACTGTCTAAAAAATTAAAATTCAAAAAGTACCAAGGCTTTATCATACTGTAACCAGCACTGTATATATCACACAAAAATAATTGAAAAAATAATAAGCCTGATGAAAAGCAGCAGGCACCACAAAGCAAGCACTTGGAAAGGTTCTTTCTCAGGGCTCAAAGAAAGTCTTCTTGTCCTTTTCCTCCAGAAAACTTTTAGTATAAGTAGAACTGTTAACCTCAGTGAGCAACCCCAGAATCACTGACCTGCAGGTTGGAGGGATGGTAAGATGCCAGGCTTTCCTCCTCTTTGCTAAACAATTTAAAAAAATGGGTCAAGCCAGTGTAATCTTTTCTTTCTATGCCAAACCCACTCACCTACATCTGCATCTTAACAATAAGGGCGTGGCTGTTGTGTTCCCTTTGACCACTTAACACATTGCCACAGAAATAAGAGGGTTAATTAGTGCTTAATAGCTCTGCAATAGATTTGGAATCAAATAGACTCAGATTTGATTCCTGACCTTACTACCCGCTAGATACGGAAGGAAAATTTACTTATATATAAAATGGGAAAACAATATTCACTTCGAAGTGTCATCATTAACGTTAAAGAAGAAAATTCTGCTAAGTGTTTAGCACAGTGCCTGGCCCCCATTTAATATGCCAATCCAGCTGAGTTAAGAATTTCATTAACTAGCATCTATGAGGCATTTTAATAAGTAAATAGTAAAAACTAAAGCCTCGATTCCTATACATTTTCTGCGGGATGAAGAGAGATTATTCAAATGAAATCTCTTGAGAGGCAGAAAAATGACCGTTTGACATATCCCTTAGTTGTGGACTTCTTTGTTCTATTTGATTTAACCATATGGGATTGGGAAGATTTGACCATTTGATCTAAAAACTACAGTTTTATACAGTTAATCTAATGAAAAAACATTGCAAATAAATAAAGAAAGGTATGGTCTTGTTCTTCTCCAGTAGTTTCCATCCTATAATCAAAAGTTTAATGTCTTAAAAAATTACAAGGTATTTTTTTCATATGTTCGTTAGCTGCATAAATGTCTTCTTTTGAAAAGTGTCTGTTCATATCCTTTGCCCACTTTTTGATGGGCTATTTGTTTTTCTCTTGTAAACTTGCTTTAGTTCTTTGTAGATTAGAATTTGGATATTAGCCCTTTGCCAGATGAGTAGCTTGAAAAAATTAGTTCCCATTCTGTTGGTTGCCAGTTCACTCTAATGATTGTTTCTTTTGCTGTGCAGAACCTCTTAAGTTTAATTAGATCCCATATTTTGGCTTTTGTTGCCATTGCTTTTGGTGCTTATCATCACTGGTCATTAGAGAAATGCAAATCAAAACCACATTGAGATAGCACCTCATGCCAGTTAGAATAGCAATCATTAAAAAATCTGGAGACTACAGATGCTGGAGAGGATGCAGAGAAATAGGAATGCTTTTTTACACTGTTGGTGGCAGTGTAAATTAGTTCAACCATTGTGGAAGACAGTGTGGGAATTCCTCAAGGATCTAGAAATATAAATGCCATTTGACCCAGCAATCCTATTACTAGGTATATACCCAAAGGATTATAAATTGTTCTATTATAAAGACACATACACATGTATGTTCACTGCAGCACTGTTTACAATAGCAAAGACCTGGAACCAACCCAAATGCCCATCAATGATAGACTGGATAAAGAAAATGTGGCACATGTATACCACAGAATACTATGCAGCCATAAAAAAGGATGAATTCATGTCCTTTGCAGGGACATGGATGAATCTGGAAACCATCATTCTCAGCAAACTGACACAAGAACAGAATACCAAACACTGCATGTTTTCACTTATAGGTGGGTGTTGAATAATGAGAACATATGGACACAGGGAGGGGACCATCATACACTGGGGTCTGTTAGGGACTGGGGGTTAGGGGAAGGATAGTGGCAGGTGGGGAGATTGGGGAGGGATAACACTGGGAGAAATACCTAATGTAGGTGATGGGGGGATGGATGCAGCAAACCACCATTGCATGTGTATACCTACATAACAATCCTGCAAGATCTGCACATATTCTCCAAAACTTCAAGCATAAGTTTATATATATATATATATATATATATATATATATATATATATTTCTTAAAAATTATGAGGTAGAGTACAGGTAGCATTCATATTGGAGTCTGACCCATATCCATGTCTTTGGATCTAAATCATCCTGGTTCAATCTCAGTGGCTTTTCAAGCTCCTTGACTCCTCTCACTGTCTGCTTTGAATTTTTAAAATGAAGATAGGAATGCCTACTTTGCATAGCTTTGCTAAAGATAAAATGAGACAATGCATATTAGTACACTTTGTATAATACATGATTCGTGGTAGTCTCTATTGACATATTCACATTAAAGTTCTATAAAGTGATTAACATGTTGGAATGGCTTTTAAGCTTTATTATTTTTCCTTTTTGGGATTTTGAGATATTAATGTAATAACTATTATGTTTCATTAACAGAAAGGGCTACAAAATACTGTGATGAAAAAGGTGTTTGGTTTAAACATCCTGAAAACAATCGAACCTGGTCCAACTATACTATGTGCAATGCTTTCACTCCTGAGAAACTGCAGGTAGGTTCTACTTCACATTTCACAATTAGGTGAGAATGTCATTATTTGTACAAAGAAATGAATGCATAACTGTAAAATATCTGCTACCAAGAAGTCAACAGATTTTGTGGAAGGAAGTCATATGATAACTGGTAAATTTTAGGGAATCTCTAGAGTAGCATTAGCGAAAATGACATTTCACAACTTGGTTGGTACTCAGAATCAAGAGTCAATTGAAGTTCTGTGAGCATACAGAAACAGACCATTTATGGCAGGGGGATAAGTGTCCATAGAACAGATGGAAGGATTCCCAATGATGCCAGAAAGTAAACAACATTTCAACGGACTCTCTAGCATCCTCTATTCCTGGAAGAGTTTCAAAATTACAGATTTTTCCAAAAGTCATAAGATAACATGCTTCCCTTGTTTTAGCCATGACCTTAGTTTTTACTATAAGGCATAGAAAGAACTCCTAAAGTGGAGCATCTCATCAGCCCATTGATACAGGTATGGCTGTTTAGATCATTTTCAGTGAAAGTTCATTCTTATTTGTTAGAATTTGCATTTTACTGGTGTTAAATATCTTGAATATTATCTCTGCTTAGAAAAATTTATCTAAGAAAATCGAGGGGTAGAGAACAGATACTCTTTCTTCCTCAGATGCATCAAAAATCTGAAAAGCTCACTAAGTCTACAACCAGCCTTCTCACCCCACAGAGCTGGGAGTTGCAGTTGGTCAATGTTTAGTTGTGCAGGGTATTTCTAAGCAACCCAGCTGACTCTAATATAAATCTACTATTTCCTTCAAAGATAGGCTTGTATACTAAATATTCAGTTGAAAGCTAAAAGCACATTAGTGCTTTTGTTTGTTATTCAGATGCTTTCAGGGTACAGAAAAGTTTTCTTTTATTAAAAAACAAAACAACAAAAACAAATGAAATGAACAAATAGCTTAGAGACCAGTTGAATAGGAGGAACACCTCATCACAAGCACAGGCTAAGGGCACCACAGCCAGTTATCTCTTTACAAATGGTTTAGTCACCCTGATAATCAGATGTGTGTCTACACCCTAATGGAGAGCTGTTAATAAAGTCTGATTAATAAGCTATGTCACAGAGCAGGGAATTTTCCAAATGAGTAATGATTATGATGTTACAGAAAAAAATTATAATCATGTTAACTGAATGGCTGAAAATAGTGCAAGTCAAAATCATTCCTAGTGCTGTCATTGGCCTTCTAATACACGCTGGCTACATCTAAGAAGAAAATAATTTAAAGAAGAAATGCTCCTCTCTAGGCACCTAATATAATGATTAAAATGCTTTCCACAGATCTTCTATATAAATATAGTCACATTAAAATTTGAAGAAACCAACTTAGAGTTCATTAAAAAAAAAAAAACTCAACCTTGAGAATGACACAAATATGGCAACTATTATGAGTTGTTGATTTAATCTTATGCATTTGGACAACTGTACTTCAGAAGAACAAATGTTTTTAAAAGGAGTACTCTGGAAGCAATTGAAAATATGAATTAAGTTATATACATTTTTCTTAGAAATAAAGTGTGCAAAGATTTTTTAAAGACAGAAGGGGGGTGCAGATATATATCCAAATTAAAAACAGTATTTTAAGGGGAAAGACTGTTCTACATAGCAAACTATTTAGAAATAAGAACTTTTAGAAAATGCCACTCCTGATATTGTCTACTAGTGAACTTAGAAAAATAGCCAGAAAATGAATTACTGGGAGAAAAGATAGGAGGTGAGTGTGTGTGTATTTCTTTTTTAAGATTCCTAAATTCCTCCCAAGAAAGCTATCTCAAGATTTTATCAGCTCCAATTATAAACCAACTATTCTAACTTTATTAACACTCCCTGTAAGGGTAAACAGTGGTATTAGGAGAGTGGTATCAACAATGAAAATGCCAAAAAAATATGGAATGCCTGGTCAAATGATACAAGAGGCACAACTTAGGAGAAGCTAATTAATCTATTTAAAAATTTTAAGGTCTAGAAAAGGAATGTTCATTTCAGGACAGCAATAATGCACATAATCAACAAAGGGCTCTGAACAGTTTGAATGCATTTTAGCAGAATTAGTGACTCTTCCTGAGGAAATTGACAAGAATCAAAATGTTCAAGGACATATAAATGCCACATTTATTCCAGGAAGTTAAAGAACTTCATAAAAGTTATTCCACTTATCTATACTACATTTGCATTCATACCAAGACCCAACAAACTGTGGAAGGAACTTAAGACCAAAAGTCAAGAGATTCAAGTATAGCTACAAAATAATACACAAATTATACTTCACTAATAAAAACAGCCAGTGAAAACAAAATCTCTAGTTGCTATAGATTCAAGTCTACTTCAATCATAACTGAAGAGATTGGCTAAATAATACAAAATGTAAAGGCTAGTGTCAAAATAATATTGAGAGTAAGACAGAGAGAAAGCGAAGACCAAAAACACAGACACAAAGAGAAACAGAGAGACAGAGAAGACAGAGAGAGATGCATAACTGGATCAATCTCTCCTTTCTCTGTGATAAAATTATATTATAAGGAAAGGAAAGATTGTGATGACTAGGAAAAAAGATTCTATGACATGACGCATTTTATGAAGACATTTTTCCAAATCAACATAACATTATAGGAAAATAAATAAAATTAACCATGATTGTGAAAAAAAGAACTATCAAATGGCTGCCAAGGGGAAAGTTTTCAGCTTCAACCAACTAAATACTAATGATATCATTTTAAACAAAGGCACAGAAACCCACCTCCATACTCTCTGCACCCTCTATATATACTGAGAGTCAGGACAGTTTGGAAAGTGGCTTATTACTCTGCCAGTTCTGTGATATAGAATTAGGCATCTACTGTCTAAAAGATTCCAGAAGTTAAAACCTACCAGGATTGTTTACTGGGCTTAGGGATGATAATTCTTAATGCACTTAAAACTATTTCTGAAATATATTTTTGAATAATCTCAAGGAACTTTATATTATTATTGAAATTGACAGGATAATTTTTAATGCATTTAAAACTACTTCATGCTCATCATCACTGATCATTAGAGAAATGAAAATCAAAACCACATTGAGATACCACCTCATGCCAATTAGAAAAGTGATCATTAAAAAATCTGGAGACAACAGATGCTGGAGAGGATGTGGAGAAATAGGAATGCTTTTACACTGTTGGTGGCAGTGTAAATCAGTTCAATCATTGTGGAAGACAGTGTGGGAATTCCTCAAGGATCTAGAACTAGAAATACCATTTGACCCAGCAATCCTATTACTGGGTATATACCCAAAGGATTATAAATTGTTCTATTATAAAGACAAATGCACATGTATGTTCACTGCAGCACTGTTTACAATACAAAAGACTTGGAACCAACCCAAATGCCCATCAATGATAGACTGGATAAAGAAAATGTGTCATATAAATACCATAGACTACTATGCAGCCATACAAAAGGATGAGTTCATGTCCTTTGCAGGGACATGGATGAATCTGGAAACCATCATTCTCAGCAAACTGACACAAGAACAGAAAACCAAACACCACATGTTCTCACTCATAAGTGAGTGTTGAACAATGAGAACACATGAACACAGGGAGGGGAACATCACACACTGGGGCCTTTTGGGGGTTAGGGAGACCAGGGGAGGAAAAACAGGGAGTTGGGGGATTGGGGAGGGATAACATTAGGAGAAATACCTAATGTAGGTGACGGTGGGGATGGATGCAGCAAACCATCCTGGCATGTGTATAAGTATGTAACAATCCTGCAAGGTCTGCATATGTACCCCAGAACTTAAAGCATAGTAAAAAAAAAAAAGGGAAAAAAAACTACTTCTGAAATATATTTGTGAATCTCAAGGGTCATTATTCTTTGAAAATTACAATTTATTTTCATAACATAACATGAATAAAGATAAACATAATTTCATTCTCTGAAATACTTGTTATAATTGTAGTAAGTTTTTAAAAGGAGGAAAACATTTGTTGATTTACACATATTTAGGAATAGAAACAATTTTCTCTCTGATAAATCATTCATTAATTTTTGTGTTTTTTTTTTTTTTTTTTTTTTTTTTACTTTTTGTTGTCCAGAATGCATTCATCCTGTACTATTTGGCTATCGTGGGTCATTCTTTATCAATTTTCACCTTAGTGATTTCCCTGGGGATTTTCGTGTTTTTCAAGTAAGTACACTTACAGCATCTGCTCTTTATTTCCTCCTTAAAGTTACAGAAATAAATGGTGAATTCTGCAAGGCGGACGTGGGGAAGGGTCTTCAGCAAATTACAAGCAATATGCAATATTAGGACTCATGAAGTAGTAAGAAAAGTGAAATGAATTTAAATATGCTTTTAACCCTTTTTGCGGGGAGAACAGGATAAATGTATATCATTTTCAAAAGCACTATGCCTCGGGGCTTCCCAAAATAAGACAGTCCTGTGAACCTATAAGTACACTGTTGTAATATGGTAAAGGTTCCTTTTACTACGGGTAAGTTTCTGTTGAGGGTGGAGGAGAGGATGCTCCACCTTCTTTTACCCCCACTCTAATTTTTAGAGACCATGGCGACAAATCAACATATACCCTGCCTAATTATTACTTGTTAGCATTTGTAAAACTAAGGAATAAGCAAGCACATCAGAGCATGTTTCTGCAAAACCTAATTTAAATAATGCTTGTCTTTAGGTTTTATGGTACACAATTATGCTAGAAAGCAAAATATGAGAAAACACACAAGGAACAACTTGAATAAATTATCTTGTCATTTTAGGTGAATATAAAATAGGATCTTTACAGGTAATGGTACATTTAAGTTAGAAACTGTTACATATGCTTTCATCACAACAAATCCTAGTGAAAATAAAGCAGTCATAACATTGTCCTAAGCTGGTTTTCTGAAGTATATTCACAAATGTAGATTCAGAGTAAGCCACATGTGTATTTTTTCTAGACACACCACAGTTCAGTACATATGTCAGAAACTGAAGTAAATTGGATAAAAATGAAATAATACATGTAAGGTGTCTGGATTCATGTCTGACACATAAGTGAAATATGTGTTTGATATCATTATTATTACAGTTATTATTAGAAGCAATGATAGTCATGGTAATATCATAGAAATGATAAACAAAAGCCCTTTTGTAGACTCAGATGACAATCATTCACACTTAAAAAATGTGGTATGTGATTAAATGTACAGTGATTCACATATAGAATGGGGGACAGAATATATGTGTATTTATCACTACTATATACTTAAAATGGTAAAGATGGTAAATTATACATCTATACTTAACTTCGATAAAAAAATAAATTTAAAAAACAGAATAATAGAATCTTAATTTAATTTTTGTTAAAATATTGACAGGATAATACTAAGGAAAGTTAAACCAAGGGGAGAATAATCACCTGTAAATACGTCCTTAGCACAAGTGCTATTCTTTTTTCCTTCATCATCTTTCAATCTTTGTCTGTATCTTAGTCAAGATTCTTATATGGGGGCCGGGCACAGTGGCTCAAGCCTGTAATCCCAGCACTTTGGGAGGCCGAGGCGGGTGGATCACGAGGTCAAGAGATCAAGACCATCCTGGTCAACATGGTGAAACCCCACCTCTACTAAAAATACAAAACATTAGTTGGGCATGGTGGCACATGCCTGTAATCCCAGCTACTCAGGAGGCTGAGGCAGGAGAATTGCCTGAACCCAGGATGAGGAGGTTGCGGTGAGCCGAGATCATGCCATTGCACTCCAGCCTGGGTAACAAGAGCAAAACTCCGTCTCCAAAAAAAAAAAAAAAAAAAAAAATTCTTATATGGACTAAGCAATAGAATTGAATAGTAATTTTTCAACTGAATAGCAAATGATAGCATAAGCAAACAGACAATGAGCTCTTTCCATAAATGATTTAACGGGAGAAAGACTGATAAACAGACATGAAGTATTAATTACTCAAATTAGAATAGAAGAGTACTTTCAGTGATAATGATCAGAATACAATAATCACATAACATGATTAATCTTGGAATATCTTCATTTTTCAATTGCACTTTATTAGGGCAAACAAATCATCATCATGGTTCTCAAATAACTTTTGTTTTAAAATATGCCACCAAAGTATATTAAAAAAATTTTTAAATATAATCATAAAAATTGAAAGAAAAATTCCCTAAATTTATAATCATGAAACTAATTGTAGTTAGGACTTTAAAGGTAATAATGTCAAAGGGATATTTTTTAGTTCCTTATTTCTAGAGCCACTTAAATAAGTGCGGAGATATAAGAGCCAAATCAACGAAGAAATTAAGAATATTTTTCAATGATCATTTATATATCAAGCTATTGAAGATGGGTATGTAAAAGTGCAGCACATGGGCAAAGTAGAAAATTTCTCAACTCCAGTTAGTTCCAAAGCAAAATGATTCTGATTGAACCCTTGAGAGAGTGTGGGGGCAGATTGTCTAGAAATCACCCAACTTTGCCCTACCGTCTCTCAGTTCTAAGAACCCACGAAACAGCAACTTAAATCTGGAGAAGAAAAACAAGTCTTACTGATTTATCATCTGAGTCTAATAATGAGAAGAAATAAACTGAAATAGCTGATTCTTCAGAGCAGACACAAGAGACACATACTGAGATGCCACATACTTAAACCCAAAAAAGCTATATAAATTTTTAAACTTGTTTTCAATCATATCTTAAACCTTACCCAAATGAAAAATATCAAGGGCATCTGTTTTCTTAAAATTTAACTATGTCCTTGATCCTTTCATCTTTTTTTAAATTTGAATTCCAGAAACATCAAAAGTGATTGTGGAAGTAGAAAATAATACTGATATATCACTGGAATTTTTTTGTGAATTAGCAAATTTGTTCCAGAATTTATTTTCAAATACTCTACATCACCTCTAAGATCTTAGAAGGTTTCATAATTTATGCACTTAAATGGCATCATCTGTGTGCAACCTGAGCAAAAAATATCATCACTCCCTTGCTTAATTCTATATTCCCAGGTCTCAGTAATTTTGCCAACCCCAAACAATTTTATAAAACTTTCATGAAACTAGAGTGAAAAGTTACCCAGCTCCACTTTGAGAGCTGATGCCCCATTCATAATCATTCTACTGATATCTCACTGGAAAGCCCTCAGAACTCCTTAAAAGTGCCTTTAAAAAAGGAGGAACCCTGCAACTGTCCTCCTCAAAAAGCAGTCTAAGGAGGCCTGCAGAGCCATTTAAAGTCACTGATTATACAGGAGGCTTTGGAACTGCCAATACTTCACTAAAAATTTGAGCTATTCCTTGGAATTAATTTACTAAAGCATGCTTTTAATCTTAATGTAATTTTATTCTGAGCATGCAGGGGAAGGTAAAAGGCAGAGCCAAATCAGCAAAGAAATTAAGAATATTTTTCAATGATCATTTCTATATTAAGCTCCTGATGATGGGTGTGTAAAAGTACAGCACATGGGCAAAATAGAATATTTCTCAAATCCAGTTAGTCCCAAAGCAAAATGATTCTGACTGAACCCTCAAGAGAGTGTGGGGGCAGATTGTAAACTGCACCTTAAAGCAAACAGAAATCATGCTCCTTGTGCTGCTGGAAAATTAATGTAAAAATGTATACAAAGTCTTCATTTTAATAGGAGAAAATTGATCTTCTATATCTTCTTCCAAGAGAAAGAGAAGGGTAGAAAAAAAATTCTCAGGTTTAATTCACAGAAAAGTCAGCATTAAAAATCTTAACTGTTCAAAAGTTTAAATAATATTCAAGATGATACACAGGTCATTTCTGGTACACCAGTTAAAGATAGAAGACTGCACTACCAGAATAGTATTTAGTTTAAAACATTTGCAGAAAAAAATTGGAGTGATAATATGAAAAGGGATTAAATATAAAAATCAAATTAGTTCAGCAAGATCTCTCACTGCTGGATGCCGATAGTAAGTGTCAGCAAGAGAGCTAAAATGAAGATACTCTTAGGAAAGATTGGTTTAAGAAAGACACATAAGTGGGCATTATATTTGAGCTTTGTTCTTGACAATTTTCAGCAAATTTCCAATAAATTCACTTACTCATAAATTTTAATTACAATTTATCAATTTGCTTTTCTGTGGAATAATCCTAATACTTCAGCCTCTCACTGTAACTGTATCATCTCATGAAAAGCATAACAGACCATTCATTAGCATTTATTTTGACTGATTGTTACCCATGCCTTTCTGATTGGTATTTTAAATATTCATTTTTCTTGCCTGAAAGTTGATAGAAATATACGTTGGAAGACAGTCTCTTCATATTATTGACTACAATACATTACATTGGCCACATTGACAAAAAAGTAATCATGAAGGTCAACAAAGGTGGCTTCCAGTGGGGCATCCTGAAGGAAGACTGATTTCTCTACTACTTACTCAGTATTCTCTTTGTTCTATGTCACCTCTACATATTGGGTGGATATATGAATCTTTATCTTGTATAGTACCCACCACCATTTTACATCTCTGGCTACCTTCCTGTTGCTCCAAGAAAACCATGAAATCAATGGTATCAAAGATGGCCTCCTTTCTTCCAACTCACCAGTGGCAGGACAGACACCAAAGACAACTAACTGTTGATCATACCACAGCATACTCTTCACCCACAGAACAGTAGTAATAGGAAAAGCAAGAATTTTTATTGAAACACAATTTATTAAAGATAAGGATTTTTGCCAAATCAAAAGGATAAAGTCCTTGTCAAATAGGGAAGATATATAATATACCGTATTTTGAATTTTTCCAGGAGTTTTAATGCAATCCATTTCACATCACTTCCTCTCTTCCTCTCAGTTCTCATGTTCATCATGAATAACATATGATCTCTAGGTCAATGAAAACTTAATGTTACACTAGAAGATAAGATGGGCTTTTACCAATTACAGAAATGATTCCTAATTCATATTTTCCCATGCACCATTAACTTCACAACTTTTACTTGTTTTCTTTTTGCTACTTTCTTTGTTTGCTTTGAATGTGACTATAATTACACTGTCTTATATAGGAGAAAATACTGCTGTTCCTTCCCCTGTGATATCAAACTGATTTACACAATCAGCAAAGCTCAAGACCTAAATTAAATGCTGTCTTATAAAACTACAAGCTCTCAAAAAGCACACACTCACACACACATAAGGTACTAATAACTTGAAACAAATTCCTCAATTTGAAAGATTTACACCAGATAAGCTATAACCATGAAAATGACTTTTTGTTTTAACCTTAAAATATGACATCTTGAGATTCATACTCATGTAAATCATTATCTCTTCCTCATATTTGAATGACACCTTGATTGGTAGATTATGTTGTAGAAGTAGATTATGTTGTCTCATCCTCCCGCTATTGGATAATTTATGGTACTTACGATTTCCCGTCACTCAAATAATAAGCAATGTTCTGTCCATCTAAATGCCTGTTTGTTTTTTTTATCAAGGGAATAGAATATAGTTAGTGTCAAGTTGGTGCTATTTCTACCTAAGACATCTCAGATCTGACAGAAAATGTTGTCAGCTTCTCTTATGTTCATTTAAGTGACATGATATTTGCTGAGGATTTTTAATGTTAAGCTCAGTTAATTCTCTCTAGCATCCCATACCTCTTCTTCAGAACAATTATCACAGTAAAAGCAAAAAAAAAAAAAAAAAAAAAAAAGGCATAGTATATAAGGTCCCTGTCCTCTGTTATCTTCCTAATATCTACCAGTTCTGGATCATAGTGAGTACACAATAATATATTTTGGATTCTTGAATAAATTTTGAAAAATTTGCAGTACCTTTGACTCACTTCAAAAAGATGACTATAAATGTCATCAAGTATAATAAAAATTTTAAAACTCAATGAGCAAAAATCATATTAAGACTTTCAAGAAACAGAAACTCATGTATTAGTTATACTTCTTTGGAGGCTAGCAACTTATCTAGTTTTAAGCTATCATTTTCTCTATATTTCAATGAAAACATACATATGATTATATATATACAGTATTCTTTATATATACTATATCTATATATACTATATCTTCATATATTTATGTATACTGTATTTTTAGTATATACTGTACTTTATATATACTATATCTATATAAAGTTTGTATGTATATATACTGTACAATGTTTATTTTCAACTAACGTTGAACAATAGGATAATGTTCCATATTAGCTAGTTAATATGAAACTGAAGAATTTGGCAAATGTTCAGTACAACATGAAGTATAAAGAAGGAAATTATTTAGCATTTAATGTAATTCTTTGATATACTGGAAAGCTGTTTAGTGATCATGGCTCAAAACAGAAAATTTTTCTTAATTATATTTTTAAATTTTAAAAAATGACTATTAAGCCCAATGATGTGTCAAACAGTGTTCTAGGTATGTAAATTCCTTTAGCACTTGCATTTTAGTGGGAGAAATGGAGAGAATAACAGGCAATAAATAAATATATACTGCGTCAGAAGGTGGTAAGCGTTAAGAAGAAAAGTAAAGCAGGGACACAAGAGAGTAAGCTGGAAGTGGAGGAAGTATATTTTATTCAGGGTAGTTTGGGTTTACATAGGAGAATGAAGTTAATGAAGTTATTTAAGCTAATGCACAACAGCAGAATATTGAACTCTCCCCAGTCAAAAGAAAACCAGGCATAAGAATAACATCGCTTTATGATATGTTCATTCATACTCTTTAGTTCTAGATAATGTCAATTATCACTGGTCTAAGCCAGGCTGAATTAAATAATTAATCCCATAATTAACTTCCAGTGAGAATTATAAATTGCTCTTGTGACTGTATGAAAAATGGCAGGTCACAGATTCACCTGTACTGATTGCAGCAGTCACAAGATAGAAATTTATGCAGTATAAATGAGCATGATGTTTCACATAAATAATTTTTTGTTTAAATTTAAATTTGAAACTCACCTTTAATGTTATGATAAACCAGTTGAGTTTGATTTATTTAACAGACTTCTGTACTGCTGAATAGAGTAGTCCATAGAAGTGTGTGTGAGAGAGAAAGCTCTTCTCTGAATCCTATCTTTATCAGAGCCTGCCTCTTGGATGTAAATTCTATATCCTACCCCTGCTCCAACAAGTTGAATTTTTAAAAATATTATTCATTAATGATTTACCGTTTGTGCTTCCCAAAAAGTTGAAAACTGTACCTATAATAGTTAAAATATCCTCTAACAGCTGCCTTTATTACTTAAATTTGCTCTTTACCACAGATAATTGACAACTGTTTTTCCTTAGAACTGGAAATATAGGAATGCATTGTAAGTAAACCCAGGCTATTTTGTATTTTATCTTTCCCCAGAATTTCCTTTTCAAAACTCTTCATTTCTAACTTTATTCCATGAAGATTTTTTTAGGAATAGTGTGATGAGTCATTGGTATCAGTAACTGCATGTTTTAAGCTTTCACATGTTGAATGACACTATACTAACATTTTTTGCATTATCAAATATGGTAAATATAAGATTTTCATTTGTCTAGAATAATCACCACAAATTTGTTATAGCCATGACATAGGCTCTCTCCATTGCATCAAAAAATGAAATAGGACATTCAAATTAATGTTCATTCATGTAAACATTCACACCAACACATATGTACAAGTTTATGAATGGAGGAGAAAATAATAAAAGCCCCACCAAATTGCTTAATACCCAAAAGTGGGGAATGACTCTGCCAGGAAGCAGCAGCATTTGGATAGCTCTCATTGGATCCAAGTCACAATATGCCTCATAATGAAACTTCATTTGAGCCTATTAAGAATTCTCTGCCTGTGTCTGAGCTCCACCATCAGGAGGGTTGGAAAAGAGGAACTACAGTGATTATTCTAGTTGGAATATAAGATCTAAGAAGATGTTAAAAGAAATAGTGAGAGAGAAGAATGCCAGGAGACGTGAAGCGGGTGTATGCAATGGCTCAAGGACATAGATTCAGTACCTTGTCACAGGTAGCCTCGGTTCTGACTTCATGCTCTGTGACCCCACTGGCCACATATTTTCTGCCTGGTTACATCAATAAACAGTATGCTTTTCATTTGAAGCACACTCCAAACCCTAATAGTTTCTAATCTAACAGTCCTTCTGTTAACTAATTTTACATTTGTTATAATTAAAAGTGATTTTATCACCTGCTCTTTCCGTTGTTGTATGAAGTCACCCTGAGGACTGAACACTATGAGCTTCTATGATTGGAAAAGTGTTTTTAAAAATCAGGCAGAAAGGTAGTAATAAATCTGAAAGATGAGACCAGCCTTACTTTTTTCTATATGGTCTCTCATCTGTTTTTAAAGAAAATATGAAAAATATTACCAAAATGTTTTTTTCCAAGTACTCCAACATTTTGGCACTGGTTAATGCTTTATGTTACTTTTTCTTCCAGGAGCCTTGGCTGCCAAAGGGTAACCCTGCACAAGAACATGTTTCTTACCTACATTCTGAATTCTATGATTATCATTATTCATCTGGTTGAAGTAGTCCCCAATGGAGAGCTTGTGCGAAGGGACCCGGTAAGTACTGAATAGTTTTGTTTTTATTATTATTTTAAAGGATATAGTACCTGCAAATAGTTAACATGGTGTTCATGTTGGACTTAAGCAGTTGTTTACATGTGTAATCATATTTACTTCTACAGTCGAGGTTTGCATTTCATGAGGCATATCATTTCTATGTGGTTTTTGGAAGAAATTATTACATGCTCTATTAAAGAACTGAAAATAATTGAATCATACGCAAATAAGAATCATAAAAAAACCATGCATTTCTAAGACTAACCAATTATATATATATACACACATATATATATATATATATATATAGAGAGAGAGAGAGAGAGAGAGAGAGCGAGCGCACTTTAGGTTCTGGGGTACATGTACAGAACATGCATAATTGTTGCATAGGTACATACATGACAATGTGGTTTGCTGCCTCCATCCCCTGTCACCTATATCTGGCATTTCTCCTCACGCTTTCCCTACACAACCTCCCTACCCTCCACTGTTCCTTCCCCATCCCCTCCCCCCACCCAACAGACCCCAGTGTGTGGTGCTCCCCTCCCTGTGTCCATGTGTTCATATCCTTTGTGCACTTTTTGGTGGAGGCTGTGTTGAATCTATAAATTACTCTGGGAAATATAGCCATTTTCGCTATATTGATTCTTCCTAACTACAAGCATGGAATGTTTTTCCATTTGTTTGTGCAGAAATCATAAGCATTCCTATACACCAATAAGAGACTAAAAGAGAGCCAAGTCAAGAATGAATGCCATTCACAATTGCTACAAAGAGAATGAAATACCTAGGAATACAACTAACAAAGGATGTAAAGGACTAACCAATAATTTATTAACACCTAAGACAAATTTATTGAGCACATCTTGTGAACATAGATGATCCTAGGTACAGTAAGGCAGTGCTTCTCAGTGATCCTGGTGTGCCACAAATGGTTACAGGTGTGCCTAAATATTGATCCCCTCTTCATTCTGATGCCAGGCTGGGCTTAGCCCAGTCATCTCCACTGTGTGTAGCTATTCCCTTATGCTAATCAACCATATAAATATGATCATGTTTTGTGTCATTATGCTTTCAAAAAGGTTTATACTGACACAGGAAATGCAAAAGTTAGGCCAAGCATACATCCCTGAAACTCATGTCTTCATGCACAATTACAACAAGCAAGTATAGTGTGTGTCCTCCTTCTATTTGAGTACTACAGAGAACAAGAGAATTAAATCAATTAGCTCCATTACTGAGAACCATTCTGGATTTCTTCTACCAGAATTGTCCTGAGAGTTGTTCAGAGTAACCCATATTTGTTGTCAGTCTTCTCTCTTTCTATCCAAGATAGTGTTTTTCACAGTGATTTCCAAACCTGGCTCTACTTCAGAATCAACAGGGGAGATTTCATAAATATGAAATAGTTACTGTCCACATGATGCTAGAGAGTCAGTAGATATGAGGTGGAGCCGAGGAATATATCCTGGGTATTTCTTTGCTGTCAAGTTTGGAAATTATCAGCTGACTACTGGATGAAGCAATTTAACTGGCAGGGGAGGACAGAGGAGGAGCATCTTGAGGTTTTGCTTTTTCATTGATATCAGTCCCTGGTATTACAAACTAACAAAAACCAGAACTAAAAGGGATTTTAGAGGTTATTTATTCCCGACTCCTCATTTTACAGATCAGAAACTTGAAGATAAAAAGGCAAAGTGATTTCCCTCAAATCATAAAATTGACTGGAGTGGGGATCAAGCACTGAAATTCAGGTCTCCTTACTCTCAGTTTTTGTTCTTTAATTTACATTGTCAGATGTGTCTCTGTAAATCAGTGAGGGTTTAGCAACACCAAACTGGTTGATTAGGTTTCCAAATCTACCAGATTAATTTTTAAAAAATCAAATCACTGTGGCACTGTGACACAAAGTAAACACTTACTTTACAGAAATTTTTATTTATCGATTCAGTGTTTACATAATTTATAATTATAGCTTCTATTATTTAATAGTTATTTTGTCCTCAGTAAATATTTTCATCTGAAAAACTCCACAAGTGCTTCTCTGCTGTCTCCTTTGCAAGCCTGCTTTCCTTAATTTTAACAAATCTTTTCCTTTTAATGGACTGTGCTTTAATTGAATTATTCAAAATAGTTTAACGATGTAACTGTTTATTCGATTAAATATAAAATTGCCAATATTTGATCATTTTTATTCTGCAAAATTGATGAATCCATATGTTTTATTCTAATGCAAATGCATAGACAATGCACTAGGATATAGTAAAAATGGGGACTATTTCCACTCGAGGCCTGAATAGACAAATGGGTGGAAAGGTGTATGAACCCAAAGACAGAGAGTTGGTGTGGTAAAGGAGGCCAACGGAAACTCAGGACTTCCATCTTAGGACACAGCCAGCCTGTGGCAACTCCACAAAAGGAAGTGGAGAAATAAATATCCATTGTTCACTCACTCTCATCTTTCAGTCTCTACTGATGGTCCCTATTAGCTGAGCTCAACCAGAAACCAGAGGGCAAGGAATCCCTGCTGGAGATGTATAGATTTATTTCTGTGGGCCCAGGGTAGAGGGAACAGGATGGAAAGCACATCTACAAGCACAAATAGAAGCTATCCAGCTCAAAGTGAAGGGCCAAGGGATACTTTCATTTTTGTTTCTCTGTTTAACTGTGTTATGCAAACATCTGTAGATAGCCTTTTCTTCCAAAACTGGCATTTGACAGTTCTGCCAACACAATAACTAAATATGCGTGAAATCTGCCCAGAGCATGCATCCTGTGTGACAGTGGCATGGCATGGGAAAGCAGCTTAATTTGGCTTCTAATGACTCCGCAGTGTTAATAATTTTTGTAGTATGAATATATGCAGAGAGACATTATAATCTATCTTTTAAAACCATGACATCTGTTATCAGATCTTTTAAAACCATGGCATCTGTTATCAGAGACAAAGTCCTGTCTTACCTGCAGAATAATGTGACTAAATGGGTTTACCCTGATGAATGTTTCTTTTTAGTGTCAATTGATCTAAAGAAAATTTATCTCATTTAATTTTTGCAATATCCTAGCAATGGGTGGAATTATCCCCATTTTTAAAGCTGGGGAAACTGAGGCTTGATGAGAACAAGTGTTATCTGTACCATGAATACTTAGAGATGGGATTCAAACCCAGACATTTCTCACACAGGAGCAAACCTCTCTCTTCTTTACCACTTGGTACCCTTGATTGTCATTCTTTATTGCCTAAGAAAGACATCTTCTTAGAGAAATGGGCTTAGCCATTCCAAAGTGATAACTGCCCGTAACTGGACATGCCCATTACAGTTAATGAGGGAAGCTGACCCCCACTGAGATGAAAACAGAGGAAGAAGCAATTAACTAAGAATCTCTTTGTAGAGAATAGTCACATTTTGGCTATTTTCCATGAACAGTAGAAATCCTAGGAAAGTTACTCTCTATAGGCAGTAGGCCAAGAAATGAAGCTTCAGTTTTTGAATAACCAACCACATTGATCTGGGAGCATGCTCAGTCACATGATGAAGTATTATAAATTCTTTAATAGACTCTTTCCCCTCGTTTTGTGGGAGTCTCATGCCCATATCTCCATGCCTCCCACCTATAAATGTAAAAGGGACTTCTTCTCCACTATGAGATCTTCTTCAACCTATCTTCCTGAAATAGTCAAAATTCAGGTTTTTTTTGAGTTTGCTACTAAATTTTAGAAATCATGTAGCTTTTTGCATCAAATGGGAATAACAAAAACTGTTCTACTTACTTTCCAGCAGTTGTCCTGGAGCCCAAAGAAGCATAAAGTTCTTTAAAACTCTCAAGGGCCTAATATTGCAAGTGATTGCTCAGAAGGTTGCTGTCAACTCTTGCCTTATGACTAACTCCCTAGATTGCTGCAATTGACTTTTCCAACAAATCTGTTATTCTATTAATTGCTCTTCGCAGTCCCATTCACTGTCATTGCTAGATGTTGCCATTTTCATAGGCTTTTTAGAGGCAGACATGCCAGGGACTCTGCCAGCCACAGCACAAAGGCTGTCCCCTACCTACCACTAAGTCAACCCACATATGCCTTGCAGCTCCTCTATTTCCTAATAACCTTTAATAAACTCTGTAAGCAGGTGTCTAGGGACCTGGATCTGCCACTATGCACCTGATTTCCTAGGAGAATATGAGTGTGAGATTCAGGAAGCCAGAGAAATTAACAGGAAACTTTCTTCTGGGTATGGAAGAGTGAGATTGATTCACCCACACACATTAGGCAATCTTAAAGTAAGTTTGAAAGAAAGAAAAGAAGCTTATGTTTATGGCATGACTAGCACCTGGTTCTTCCAACCAATATATTTTTACCCTAACAGACTTGCTGTTTTTAGCTATGCAAGGGCAAACTTCCTAAGAACAAATGGTAAAACATTTTAAAGATAGAATTTCATCCAATCAATCAACTATTTATTGACCACCAAAAATGTAACTTTTAGCCCTCAGGCTGAAGTGAATTTATACCAGTTTGGAAAAAATATCTATGACATCCCTTTCACAATCCCTCATAATGAGCCAAACCTCACATGGAAATAGCTTCATGAGTCTTGCAACCACACATACGGGGTTTGGTCACATTTTAACCTATTTCAAACTGCATTGTTTTCCACAGAAAATAAAGAAACAAAAAATTTGGATATTTTTCTCTATATACCTAAAAGAGCCCATTTCTCTCTGAAGTTAGACAAAATGAAAAGAAGCTACCAGTAGCAAGCCACTTACAATGGTAAATGGGCAACATCATATGTGAGAACACACCGTGCCTTTTGCATATTTTTAAATGTCTGTTTCTTCCATAAAAGAAAATTTGGAAACACATGTCTCTCATCAAGTACATATAAATAGCATAGGCTAAAACCAAATAACTACAATGACAAAGCTTAATTCACGTTTGTAAATTGTGAAGCATATACTTCACCCAGAGGAAATAAACTAGGCTATTTGTTTTTAGCACTTTCTCTATTTTAACACAGTCATTGTTTTCCAATAAGAGTTTTGTTAGATCTCTCGACGAACCCTCCATATACAAGCAGCATAGGGTTGCTCTCTCTAGACATGGGAAAATCAGTTTAAGAAACGGAAGGAAAGAATTCTCAAGGACTCATGTTTTATGCATTATTCATCTTTGAAACTGCTTATGTGGCATCACCAAGAGAGACACATAAGGTAAAATTTGTATTGTATTCCACCTTGAAAATGCATATTGTCACAAATGCATTCATAGAAGTCCAATTTCTTGAAATCTTTCCCATCCAAAAGATTATTAGATTACAGTTGAAACTATAAATTCAGGTATAATGAAAGCAGTTGTCCCTATTGTAATAGATTTCAATATAGAGGGGAGAAACAAGAACTAGAAAAGATTTTACTGCTATTTTCAAGACTCATCTTTTCTAAGAGTAGAATTCTTTCACTTTAAAGATACAGACAAAATAGTTTCCAAAGGCTGAGAATCATGTCATCAACATTACTAAGTCACATGAAAAATCATATATTTAAAATTGCTTGAAATAAATTATTTAAAATACTGAATTTTTCTTGAAAAACTGACACTCCAGAATACATTAGATTAAGGTCCTCCCTAGCTAAGAAAAGTAGAGACAAGGAGAAAAAAAGAAGAAAGAAGAAGAAGAGACAAAGAAAAGCAGCCAAAAAAGTTTTGGAGAAAGAGAAGTTATTGGACATTTTCAATCTCCAAATATTTATTGAAATTGCAACTAACATGAGAACCACAACCACAGTCATAAATAAAGAAAAGCGTATCTATCAGCATGTCATCTGTCAGTGATTCGGACATATGTTTTCTTAAAAAAATAAGCCAGAATACATAATTTTTAAAGACAGTTTGTTCTTAAGCATACTAAAGACAGGGAGTGAGTTTTTTTGGTTTTGTTTTTGTTTTCATTTTGAACCAATTCTGGGTCACTGAATCAGCAATGATTTTCCTCACAAATGCCCATGGGAATATATTAAGAAGTTATTTTTTGAGGAGGAAGGCTGCCTCATCCCAAATGTTGTCACACTAGTTCTATCAGGTTTTTTTGTTATTATTTTGTTGAGGGTAAGAAAACATATATATACAATGCCCTGTCCTCACTGTCATTAGAGAATCCCTGTGGGGTTGTGGTCCTTTTCCCATTCAAGTAGTTTCTTCCCTGGGTTGTTATTGGAAAGTCACATTATCTCCTGAATGGCTAAGGGTGAGAAACTTATTCCTTCCACATTTTTTTAAAAAATTAAACTCAAAATAATTCATGGCATAAATAAGGGCTGAATACATCCTCAGGTTATTGAGTGATGTGAAAATTGCTCATTGTCATTTGTGTCAATTGAGCATTTCATTTCCATAATATCTAAAAAAAATTTTTTTTTTGTTCTTTCTGCTCATTCGATGATCTTCATGTAGAAAGTCAGGAGCAGAATTAAAAGCATTGTTCTTGCTACATCTAAAGGAAGCTAGCAAGATACTTGTCATTTTTCAGAAATAAAATTTTCTCTCTAATTTTTTTATCTGGGTCTGAAAGGCACAACACAGAAAGATTAGTTTTTACTGAAAACCTGAGCACTTTGCACCTCAGAAGCTGAAACAATCAAGTTGTATTTTCTATAGCCTCTTAGGTAAGTAAAGTCAAATGAGTTTCAAGTTCTGGAAGCAACATGAATATCTTCTAACCTTTGATTTTTTCAGGATGATTGAGCCACCAGGCTATGTCAGAGCTTCTTTCTAGGTAGGCACAGAAAGATTAGCTTAGAATGGATGCTCAGAGCCAAGACACTAGAGAGGATAAAATCCAGGGTGGAAACTGGACTCCTGCCCAGCCCAAGGGAGGCTGGTGCAAGCGAGAATATATAAATGTGAGGGAGGTAACTGAGATAGCAGAGTTTTTGAGATGAGAGGTCAATAGTAAATAACTGAAACAGGAACAGAAAACCAAACACCACATGTTCTCATTCACAGGTGAGTGTTGAACAATGAGAACACGTAGACTCAGGGAGAGGAGCATCACACAGTAGGGGCAGTTGGGGGGAATAGGGGAGGGACAGTTGGGGCGTGGGGAGGGTGGGGAGGCATAACATGGGGAGAAATGCTGGATATAGTATACAACTAAAGAAAAATTTAAAAAAGAAAAAAAAATTGTGGTAGTGGGATAATCATATGGGAAATTTTAAATAAAACAGCTTTCTTCAAAAAGTAGATTTTATATAATTCAGATATTATGGGATATGTATTCCACACTTTAATAATTAATAGCATGATTTTTAATTTTCAGAAGCTCAGTAACAGTCTGTCTACATTTCAGGAGTAATCTTCCCCTCCCCTCCCCTCCCAGTTTATCTATTTAGTTGTAATACTTTTTTTTTTTCTGAGACAATTCCTGCCCTTATGATTTGTAGTTTATGTTAATGCCTTTCTGGTCTTGAGATAATGCTCAAATAAAATATTTAAAAACATAGCTGCCTGTAAAAATTGTAGGTAAATTTTGATAGTATACTTGCTTTTACTTTGTAACTAGTAGTTCATATTTTTAAATTATTTACATTGCATGCAAATCATCCAGAACTTTTCAAAGCCCTTGAACTTATTACATGTAAAATCCATAAGCACTTTTTTTTCTCATAAAGGAGAGATGCAAGGCTTATTTATCAGCCTAATTCAATTACATGTGACACTAAGAAGGATGCTCGCCATTGAAGTCCTGTTTATGTATGCAACTGTGGGATCAGTGGTGATGTCCCCTTTATCTTTTTTTATTGCATCTATTTGATTCTTCTCTCTTTTCTTTTTTATTAGTCTGGCTAACGGTCTATTTTGTTGCTCTTTCCAAAAACCCAGCTCCTGGATTTATTGATTTTTTGAAGGGTTTTTTGTGTCTCTATCTCCTTCAGTTCAGCTCTGATCTTAGTTATTTCTTGCCTTCTGCTAGCTTTTGATTTTTTTTTTAACTTCCTCCTCTAGCTCTTTCAATTTTGATGATAAGGTGTCAATTTTAGATCTTTCCTTGTTTCTCATGTGGACATTTATTGCTATAAATTTCCCTCTGGACACTGCTTTAAAGGTGTCTCAGAGATTCTGGTAAGTTGTGTCTTCATTCTGACTGGTTTCAAAGAATATCTTTATTTCTGCCTTCATTTCATTGTTTATCCAGTCAACACTCAGAGGCAAGTTGTTCAGTTTCCAAGTGTTTGTGTGGGTTTGAATGTGTTTCTTAATCCTGAGTTCTAGTCTGATTATGCTGTGGTCTGATACACTGTTATGATTTCTGTTCTTTTGCATTTGCTGAGGAGTGATTTGCTTCCAATGATGTGGTCAATTTTAGAGTAAGTGCAATGTAGTGCTGAGAGAAATGTATATTCTGTGGATTTAGGGTTGAGCGTTCTGTATATGTCTATTAGGTCCACTTGGTCCAGCTCTGCATTCAAGTCTTGGATGTCCTTGTTAATTTTCTGTCTCGTTGATCTGTCTAATATTGACAGTGGAGTGTTGAAGTCTCCCACTATTATTGTGTGGGAGTCTAAATCTTGTTTTAGGTCATTAAGAACTTGCTTTATGTAGCTGGGTGCTCCTGTGTTGGGTTCATATATATTTAGGATAGTTAGCTCTTCTTGTTGGATTCATCCTTTTACCATTATGTAGCGTTCTTCTTTGTCTCTTTTGATCTTTGTTGGTTTGAAGTCCATTTTACCAAAGAGTAGGATTGCAACCTCTGCTTTTTTTTTTTTCTTTTTTTCTCTCCATTTGCTTGGTAAATCTTCCTCTATCCCTTTATTTTGAGGGTATGTGTGTCTTTGTATGTGAGATGGGTTTCCTGAATACAGCACATTAATGGGTCTTAACTTTTTATCCAGTTTGCCACTCTGTGTCTTATGATTGGGTGTTTAGGCTGTTTACAATCAATGTTAATATTACTATGTATGAATTTGATCCTGTCATTTGTTACTGGCTGGTTTTCATTCCCGTTAGTTGACTCATTTTCTTCATTGCATTTTTGGGCTTAATGCCATCTGGTTTGCTTTTGTAGTGGCTAGTACTTGTTCCTTTCCATGCTTAGTGTTTCTTTCAGGAGCTCTTGGAGGGCAGGTCTGGTGGTGATGAAATCTCTCAGTAATTGCTTGTCCGTAAAGTATTTTATTTCTCCTTCACTTCTGAAGCTTAGTTTGGCTGGATATGAGATTCTGGGTTGAAAGTTCGTTTCTTTAAGGATGTTGAATATTGACCCCCACTCTCTTCTGGCTTGTAGGGTTTCTGCTGAGAGATCCACTGAGTCTGATTGGCTTCCTTTTGTGGGTAACCTGACCTTTCTCTCTGACTGCCCTTTGCATTTTTCCTTTCATTTCAATCCTGGTCAATCTGACAATTATATGCCTTGGGTTTGCTCTTCTTGAGGAATATCTTTGTGGAGTTCTCTGTATTTCTTGAATTTGACTGTTGGACTGCCTTACTAGGCTTGGGAAGTTCTCCTGGATAATATCCTGGAGTGTGTTTTCCAGCTTGGATTCATTTTCCCCATCATATTCAGGTATACCAATCAAGTGTAGATTAGGTCTTTCCACATAATCCCGTATTTCTTGGAGGCTTTGTTCACTTCTTTTCACTCTTTTTTCTCTTTTCTTGCCTTCTCTTTTTATTTCATTGAGTTGATCTTCAATCTCTGATATCCTTTCTTCTGCTTGATTGATTCGACTATTAAAACTTGTGTTTGCTTCACATACTCATGCTATGTTTTTCAACTCCAAAGAGTCATTTATGTTCTTCTCTAAGCTGGTACTCTAGTTAGCATTTTGTCTAACCTTTTTTCAAGGTTTTCGGTTTCTTTGCATTGAGTTAGAACGTGTTCCTTCAGCTCAGAAAAGTTTGTTATTACCCACCTTCTGAAGCCTGTTTCTGTCAATTCATCGCACTCATTCTCAGTCATGTTGTGTTCCTGTGTTGTTAAGGAGTTGTGATCCCTGGGAGGAGAAGAGGTGTTCTGGTCTTTGATGGGTTCATCTTTTTTGCACTGGTTTTTTCCCATCTTCATGGATTTACCTGGCTGTGGTGTCAGGGAGCTGCTTGATGAGGTTGCTTGTCTGCCTGTCAAGGCGCTATTGGGTTTCTAGGAACTCCTTCAGGTTACTCAACCACAATTTTCATGTGATGTTACAGAGTATATATTACAGTGGTTCATTATCTAAAATTGATTAAAATAAAATGGTGATGGCCGAGTAGCTCCTGTCTGGCAAAACCTCTTGCAGATAAAAACTACAAACCATGAACAAAATACAAAAAGAAATTATCTGAAGACCCTGGAGAGTGACAAGACAAGGAGATGCTAGAATGATATGACACTTTAAAATGGAGATAGTTGTGCATAAAGTTTCCATGGTTTTATCCCTTTCCAGGACAGGTAAAACTGTGATAGAAAACTCTCAATTTTACTGACTTGAAGAGTAGAAGACAGAATTTAGGACAACTACAGCTCCCCAAAAGTGAAGGAAGTAAATTTCAAAAAAAAAGAGTCAGAGGAGAGGGACCTAAGATTTAGCGCATATGCTTATGCCTAGTCTTTCACTGACTCCATAACCATGTGAATGTGAAGGAGTCCATGAGCATGTAATACTTGTTCAATACATATTGTTTAAGTGTATGAATGAAAAGATGACCTAATAGCCATACCTTTCATAGAACATCCAACAAGCTATAATACCCCATATCAAATTTATTTACTTAAAGAGATCTGACAGAGAAAACAGAATACCTCATTTAGGTTTAGGGGATCTTCATTAATCTTTAAAGGAGTTTCTCCCATTGTCCCATTGTTTGACACTTGAAAGTTGTTTAACACTTGAATAATGAAACACAGTAAACTTTGTTCCAGATGAAGTGTTCTTTTTTGTTGTAAAGTGAAAGGATAGATGGAAAAGGATGGCTTAAAGAATGCTACAAAATGGCACAAATGGCCATTGAATATTCACATGGCCCTTGGAAAGTCTTTGCATATACCAAAGGCACATAGTCATGTCCAGTCCGAAGACCACAGTGCAAAGAAAAACACCAGCTTGCCCAAGGCTGTAGGGGATAAATGACAGGGCATACCAGACCTTAGGGACTGCCATCTTCTAAAACATTCACCCTGGAAACTTAGAAAAACTTGACAAAAATTTAAGATGCTCCCAGAGGAATTCACCCAGCATTGTAAGTTTTCTATTGATGTCAGCAGCCTGACCCCTGCAGATATGTACTGATCTTTGCAGACTTTTGTAAGAATTGTAGTGTTGTTAGGTAAAAAGGTCCCTGGAACTTGTCAGATCACAGATAAGCAGCTCTTGTTTGAATATTTGATAAAATAATATTGAATTAAGAGTTAAAATATTTTCAATCGAACAACACTATAAACACTCCCCAAAACCACATTCGTTTCGATTTAATAAGCAACTGCTGCTCACTTTCTATGTAAATATTACTGGGTTTAAGTCCTGAGGGTGGAGATGGAGGAGGCAGCAGAGACATAAAGATGAATCAGGTAGAAACATATTTAACAAAAATTACATGTTCACTCAATATGTAATCTAGATATATATTAAATAAAATTTAATTTAAAAAATTAACCTGGCAAATTTAACCAGCATAGACCACAAATCTTCATTATTCAGGCTCTTTGAAAATGTCTTTTCCTTCAGGCAAAATATTTCAAAATTAACTTATTGATTCTTCTTCACTTGCTCAAGTAAACATAAGTTCACACCCTTCCTTCTGAGCTAAAGTGAACTGATGAGAAAACATTTTTAGAAGCTTCAGGGAAATATAAGTAATTATGTTTAATTATTAGAGATCATGCTGAACATATAACAAAGTTTATTTCTGTTTTGAAACAAAACTTGGCAAAAATAAAATTTGCAGCTTTGATTTAGTGCAAAGTATTAGGAAGTTGGTACCTTTCAGACCATTTCAAAGTAATTTTTAAATATTTTATTTATTAATATGCTTGTACAGAGGAAATGTGGTTTTAGTTCTTTGCTATAAGTTTCCAAACGTATTTATTTGGCCCCCTAATAACTAAACAGGGAAGATACTCTTGGGCTCTTCATTTTGCCTCAATTTTGTCCATTTGAATTTGAAAAATAAATTAACAGTCAGGTACCTCTTTTACTATAAAGTAGCCTGTATTGCAGCCCCCAGAAAATACAGAAGTTGGAAGAAGAGTAGAATGTTTGACTTTGGCAGAATCTGCTAATCCATTCCTTGTTAATTTTAACACAAACTGGGTAGATAATTTAAGTTAATAACACAAGCCCCACTAGTTCGATCCATTTATTATCCTCTGACTTACCTGAAAAGAGAATTTTTAACTGTCTTAAAGTTGGCAAGAAAAATTACCTTTTTTAGAAATCATTGTACATTGTAGCACTTATTTGTTTATATATCTGTCTCTCCACCAGAAGATAACTTCCTTGATCATAAGCATTGAACTTTATTTTTGCAGCCCTAGCCCAGGATGGGACACAAAAATACAAGTACAGTTACTGCATCAAACTTAGCCACCATTTTGAAAAACCAAAAGATCTTAACTATACGTTTTAATCAAATCCTGGCAGAATATAAGAAACATATGGCTCTTATTTTTAATTTTCCTTTGCCAAATCTGTTTGACAGCAAAACAAAACTAAAACATCTCACAAAATTTTCCTTAGTGTGTTATTATATCTAACTATATAAAATCAACACAGAAGTGGAACCTAATACTCCAATTTTACCAATGAGAGGGAGAAATTGCAGTATTTTTTGTGAAAGCTATGAGTTTTTGTGCACATGAAATGTATCATGAGAATTAAGTATACACTGACAATGAAATATGCACAGGCTTGGCCCTTGCCAAAGTTTTCCAGTAGACAGCACTTACTTTTGGCAACACTTCCCAGCGTCTTCTCTTTGTGAACCTCTCAAGACAGTAAATTTCTTAGGAGTAGAGACTTTTTTTTGACAACAGTGGATCTTCTAGCCTACTGCCTGCATCTAATACAAGCTCAATAAATATTTGATAAACCATATTCCAAATCTGCATTCTCTATGATCCCCCAGCCACTTTTCTTTACTTTCTTTAATTCTTCTACTCTGTGGTTTCAAAGAGTGATAGGATAAAATGTGTAATCCCCTCCTGAGGTATTGGCATTTTAATAAAGCAAACAGCTTTGAGCTAAAGAAATAAAACCATATGGTATGTCAGGCATTATGAAGATGATGGAATGCATTCTGAAAGGCAAGATAGTATTCCTTAGCTCCCTGTTATACCTGGTAATAGGCCTGTAGTGCAAATGATGCCAAGAACTGTTCATGGTAGATTTTCAATTATTTAAAAGTAGGACATAGGCCATGATCATTACTTTACATTGTTTCCACAGATCAGCTCCGGTTTCCTTTCTATTTCTCATACTGAAGTTCTTCCTCTACCCCTACCATAATAGAAAAACACCTCAAAACATTGATTACCTATTATAAGGTTGGTCTTTTCTAAACAAACAAACAAAAATTCCAAAGCAGTTTACATTTGGAGGCATTCTTTGCTCCTCTATCAATAGTTCTTGAACATATTGCCACACAAGATTTCCTATGTTATATAGATCAAGGGAATTTTCTTACGTGTCCTTGAAAAATATAAATAGGAAACAAATTCACTACTGAACATCTGTCTTCTATAAAGTTTAGAGGTTGACTTGATTTATCAGACTAAGAAATACCTCAATTCTATAATTCTGATTCCATTTTTAATCAAATTATTATAAACACCCTTTGGGTCATTTTGTGGAAATGATAGATTAAATAGTGTACTCAATCAAAAAACCTGAACGATCCCTTCCACTTGAAAGTTACATAATTGCTCAACAAATTGTATGTGTTATTAAAACATGAACTGATAGTAAGGTCATTGAATAGTGCTACAACTCATTAAAGCCAACTAGTATGGTTTTACTTCTTAGAATTGTTAGAAGTAAATTTTCTGTGCCACAAAAGAAATAGCACTCGAATATAAACTTTCTTAGCAAGGCAATTTACTTCTATAGAAGGGTGTGTCTCATGGATGGAGCAGTGGCAAGAACAGTGGCATAACTGAACAAAGGAGGGAAAGGGGTTCTTATCCTTTATGCAGGTAGTCCCAACTTCTGTGTAGTTCTCCTATTGGCTAGGGTTGGACCACACAGTCTAAGCTGATTCCAATTTGCTATTTTTAAGACAGAAGGAGTATGAGCCAAAGTGGCAGGGTGAGCAGTTTTGGCAGGAAAGATGGTTACGGAATAGATGACGAAAAGTGGTGACTCAGATCAAAGCAGATGATCAGGGGTGACTCAAGGCAGGGCAGGTGACTAGGATGAGTCAGGACTCTAAATATGTGGGTTAGGAGCAGGATGCACAAGGGGGATGTGCAGTTTCAATGACAGGAATAAGTGCAGGTAATCAGGGGAACAGATATGAACTACTAATTAGAACTTCCAGGAAAGTCGTTTACTAAAACTAGGGGCAAGGAGATGAAGAAAATGATGAAGTTAAACTTTAAAATAAAGGAGGAACATGGAAACTGAACACAGTGGCATACTGATTCTTTGAAGAGCGACTTGGAACTCACTGTATTCAACAGAATATGTATCATTTACAGTGGCAATTATCTCTTTTTATATTAATGAAGAAAATAAAATAGAGCATAACTCACAAATTTTATCTATTTTGGCTTCAAGTATTTCTTGTTTTACTTGGGAGTGATGCATTTATATTATTTGAATATAGATTTTGTCTTACAATTTGGGAGATCATACTACTTTAAACAAAATTACACCGGTGTGATTTATCCCTAGAAAGACAGTGGAACATTGCTTAGCTTATTTGAACTGATCTCAGAGGGACTTCTTTAATATCCCATGCTGCTAATCAAGAAACCATCTCAGAATGGTGGTAAGGACTAACCCTAGGCAAGAGGCCCCATCATTCTGTTTACTGCCTAGTTTACTCCACCCTTGATGGAAAGATTATAATTAAGTCAGGGGCCATAATACAATATATTATTCATATTGATATTCCCAGAAGTAGATTAGTTCCTGGCTCCATAGTAGGTGTTCCATAAATGTTTGTTCAATGCAACTGAATTACCTTGAATATCATGGGCACAAGATTTTTAACCAGGGGCCTAAATTAGAAATATCTAAAATATTTTGAAAACAAAAACAGAGATGATGTATGATTATGTGTATTTCTTTAAAAATCATCAGGTGACACCGATAAACCACCTTAGTTATAAACCGCTAATCTAAGTGGTAAACTATTTTTGTGAAAAATTCTAATAGTCAGCTCGATTGCCTAAATATTTCTAATTATTTTTATGAGGTATTTATTTTAAAAATGAATAGACTGGTGATTTTCAAAATTTGTGTGTGCTTTTGAGGCTTTAGCCTCCAAACAGTATCTTATGCCAAACCCAAATATTGTCAGTTCTCATTATTATTCATAAATTCTACCTTTGCAAATTTGCCTTTTCATTATAAATTATATGTAACCACCAAATCAATACTCCTAGCAGTTTCGCTATCATTCACAGACACTCACAGAGTGGCCAGAAATTGGAGCCACCTTTTGAGGTTAAACAAGGAGCTCCCAGATGAGGTTAAACAAGGCAATGCTCTCTTTGCCTTCTTGTTTCAGTTTTCATACTACAAACAAATGTCCTTTTTGTGGTCTACTTAGTGCTACATTTTTATGCATTTTGTTGGTGATTTTATTGTTTTAAATAGCCCCCAAGCACCATACTGAAGTGTCGTATGGTATTCCTAAGTGCAAGAAAGCTGTGATGTGGCTTACAGAGAAAATGTGTATATCGAATAAGTTTTCTTCAAGTAGAAGTTATAGTGCTACTGGCTGAGAGTTCAGTGTGAATAAAGCAGCAACATATGTTAAATAAGGTGTCTTTAAACAAAACATAAAACAAAGTTAGCTATTGATTGCTGGATGAAAATGTTGTGACCAGAGGTTTATAGGAACCTAACCATGTGTTTCCCCTGGGAGAAAGAGCTCAGAATTTGCTATTTCAGTTTTTGCAACAACTTTATAGACCATAAATACTGAAAATAACAATAATTAACTGCATGTAAAGCTTGAAGCCAAAATTGCTCTAGATGATATTGGTGTAAGACCATCATTTTTGTTCCCTTATCATCTCTTTCTTCCCAAGTGACAGCCCCCAAAACATATACTTGTTTTCTGGATCCAGAAGGAAAATTTTTAATAAGAATAGTCTTCCAAATGAATCCAGAGTAACAACCGAATTTCACATTTTACCTATATATTTGGATGTTATGTAGATATAGCAAGTACTTGCTTAGAAAATGCAAAACTAACATTATATTAAATCAAATAATTCCAGTTAGGAAGGTAATCAGATTGGGTCGGGAGGAGGATATCCAGTGCTTTTCTGAGCCAAATATAAATTACTTTTAGATTACCGGGTGTTTTTAATTATCTGCACCACTATACCACTCTGGACAGAATCAGAAGTTAGTTCTACCTCTGACAATGCCATATCTACCTTCTGGGCCCAGGCGGCTTTTCCCTATGTGCAGTGAAAGTAAAGGAAATACAATAGAACATCTGTTGACTCAGCACATCAGATTCTGAGTAAATGAATTACTTCTCTTACACATTAAATAAAATGCATGGTTTGGAAAAGGTCGCTGCAGTTACTTGAAGTAACATGAAAGTTACTTCATGGCTATTTTACTTTTTAAAGAAAAGGCCTAAAATGTAATCAAATTCAAAACAAGAAGCAACATCATGTAAAACAGAATATTTGGTAAAATAATAATAATGCAAATAACCATTCCCTAATACCTAAGATTTTGAATGCTAAATTCTGTTGTCATTGCTGTGGTTATTACTGCTGTTGAGAGATAAACATAGCTAAGTACCCTCAGGCAGACATCCTCAGCTGGAGACATTTTGCTCCCCAGGGGAGATTGGGCAACATCTGGAGACATTTTTGATTGCAAGATTGTGTGGGAGATGCTACTAGCATCTAGTGGATAGAAATTAGTCATACTACTAAAATATACAAGGCAGCCCCCATAACCACAACAAAAACTAATCTACTCCAAAATGCTAATGTACCAAGATGAAAAAACTCCTATTCCAGGAGTTACTAGTGAATAAAAGAATTCTATTATACAGTACAAGCAATGGTTATTCCTATACAGACAACAATATTAGTGACTCTCCCAGGAGTGTGGCTCCTACATCTGCACTGAGTTCTCAGCAAGGATGTCATCCTAATCTCTGTGCCTAGAGAGGGCTTGATTCCAATATACAAACCAAGGCTCCTGTATGAAAACAAAACCACAAACAGCAGCTAGGCTCAGCATACCTCCTGGGTTCAGACATGAAATTTACCACCTGACTCTCTCCTCTTTATTGCTAAAGGGACATCATTAACAAATCATTGAACTTGAGGAACAACATTAAAAATATCTGGGTTATTTTCTTCATTGACCATAGAAAAAGAGCCATAAAGTCATGGATCAAATCCCTAGGTTCTGTCTAAGGTTATGAGTCTGACATATTGCAGGAAAATGAATCAATCCGTTTAAGTCCCCAGACTGTAACAAGAAAGAACATTTTGTGGACTAGTCTTCCACTGACTTATTTGGCTATTTATATGTAATACCAATAATATGTGCATTCACTCTGATTTATGGGTATAGCAGGCAGTACATGTTGACAGATGCTTGGGAAACTGCCTTGCAAACTGAATGCAGATACTTTGGCTTCTTTTCACATTTACTCTGTGCTCACTGCCACATCTTTACCTGTGTCTTCTTCTGAATATCTTCCTTTCTTTCTGACAGGTGGGCTGCAAGATTTTGCATTTCTTCCACCAGTATATGATGTCCTGCAACTATTTCTGGATGCTCTGTGAAGGAATCTATCTTCATACTCTCATTGTGGTGGCCGTGTTTACCGAGGAGCAACATTTGCGATGGTATTATCTGCTGGGCTGGGGTATGTATTTTCCACAGCTAAGTTTTGAGTCACTTTCACCTCTGTCTGTATGCTTTCAGTTTTCTTCTAATCTTGGTCTCAGAATAGAGTCAGGGCCCAGGTCCTTTAAGGAATAATGGAACATAGGTACTGGCAGGAGTTCAGTCTCCAAAAGACCTGGTAGAAACCCTTTACCAATTCCAATCAAACTGTGCTGAACATGAGGATCTGCACAGAGAAGGAAAGTATGACTATAAGGATAACTTCAGGGAACAAACCCAGCTAACAATGGACACAAAACATGCCCTGATTAGAGAAGATCTGATTAAGCCTTCTTCTGCTTTATTCATCACATGTTTATATAGCAAAAGGGAATTTCACATTTTGAATTCTGTACCTCCCTTACCCTGGCTTCATTTTCCTTCCTCAAGAACGTATCTTCCTGTCAATCCATCAGCAGTACTCCTCCAGTGAAAGCTCAGTCCAGCTGAGAGGCAGATATAACCACAAGGTTTCCAAGTAGAGCCTATGTGGCATCATATCACACGGCAATGGCTCTGGGAAGCTTAGGGCTGAATTGTTTAAGCTGTGGTTGTTTCTGTACAAACTTAAGGGAGGGTGCTAAAGTCCTTCACAGATGCTCTAGAATTGCTCACTTTCCCCCAGAGCTGATGAAAGTCCAGCTCCCCCTGGTGCAAGGGAAGCAAACATGTTGAAGCAATGAAAGAAAAATGTTGCAATAAAAACACATGCTGCCTTATCAAATAAAGTTTCAGCCTCACCTTAAAACTTCCATACTAGAGGAGAAACTCGTGGGCCATCTCTCACTGACTACATAGCCGAATGCTTCCTTCACCACATCCACTCATGAGGCGACTGTGACTCTGAGAGCAGAGGCTGTGGATGGCCTTCAACTAAGCCTGTCCTTTAATGGAGCGGGTTGGGGAGCCCCTACAAATACTGGTAGGAGAGATGTAGTAAGAAGAAAGGATAATTTAAGGAATTTTTAAAAACACCACCTCTGTACTTAAAGCCCTGCCCAACAGGTATTGTCACCAATTTTACAGAAATGTACCTGGGAAGTCATAGAAGCAGTTTAGAGTCTTTTCTGCAGAAAGGGGCTGGTTTCATGCCATACTGGTTTCCATAATACCCTTACATAACAGAAGTACATGGTTTTAACCAAATGCATTGCCCAGACCCAATGGGATAATCCTATAATAATGCGTCAGTGGGGCAGATAGGCAGGATGCCTCAAAATTGAATTGATTATGCTACAATTCTTCGGTTGCAAGCAACAGAGTAAGATGTTCTGACTTAAGCAAATATAGAGAAGTTGTCAGAATCTAGATTATCTCATGGAAGCCAAGGGCAGAAATATAGCCAGGCAACTAAAAGGGCTGTAGCCTAGGACCAGATAAACCAGAAGCTCTCTCCCTCTGCCTTTTATCTTTATTTTTCCTCGTGTATCTGTTTTCACCCTTCACTTTCTTTACAAACCATAGACCACAGGGTCTCCACTCCCTCCAGTTTCCATAGTAAATGCATCCTGCCCCAAAGTTTCCTGAGTATACATGTTTCTGTTCCATGCATTCACAAAAACTAAATGCCCATCTTTAAGTGCCAATTATGAATAGCAGGACAAGAGAATCTGTGATCCAAATGAAGGCAGGTAGCCTACCCTGGTTCAACGAACTGTGGCCAAGAAAATTGAGAGGGATATTGTAATACAGTGTGACCATGCCTAGGGATAGTGAACCCTCCAGCAAAAGACTGAGAAAGGGGTCTTTGTGAACTGTACAGGCTGTCTAGGATATGCACCAGATCACCTCATCTGTATGGCTGCTCCCTTACCAGGAGAGCAGCAGCTCCATCCTGTTTCCTTAGCCATTCAGTGAAGTTAGAAATCAGGTTATGACTATCCTGCTGATTCTACATTAGTTAACAGGGTCTCCTGCTCTTTCCTTTCCTCAAAACAGGACAAAATTTAATCAAAATGGCCTTGTACTACTTTTTTTCTTTTAGCTCCAGCCTTCCACAGAGACTAATCTTTCCTTTCCCTGGCCTCCTCATTCTTATGCACACCGCCTCAACAATTTCTAGACTTCCAAATCTGGTCATGCCAAGAATAGACTGGATACAGTTTAATCACTCCAATAGCAATCTGATCATTACAATTATAACAATTGGTGCTGTACAAATACCTTCCAATCAAACACCTGAAAACAACATTCTACCCCAAACACACACACAAACACACACAAAATTTCTGCCAGATTTATTTCCTTTAAAATAATATATATGGCATGTTTCTTTTACCAGTTTTGATTGTTCAAAACATCTGCCACAATCAGAAAATTTCCCATGTGAAGAAAAGGCTGTAAATTGATTCTTGTCTGTGACATTCAGCGGAAACAAGGGCACCCTAGAAGGAACAATTTATACTGCTTTTGGAATATACTGATGCATTGTAAATTAGTTATAAAACTTTTTGGCATCATCGTAGACAGCTCAATGAAGATATCTGCTTAAAACACATAAACAATTCAAAGGAAAAAAGGAACAAGCTGCTCAGCTGTATCAAAAACAAAGGCAATGATAATAAATAAATTATTTATGTGATACCTTAAGCTTCTTTAATCAACAAATATTTAAAACTTCATTAGAATGACTCAAGTAGAATCCCAAAGAATCTTACACTTAGTAAGGAAAGCACAAAATGAGGAGTTGCAAATCAATGGGTGTATAGATTAAGTAATACAAGATGAGAAATTTTAGGGATCTGCTGTACATTGTAGCTATAGGTAATAATATTGTACTATGCACTTAAAGATATATTTAGAGGGCAGATATCACGTTAATCGTTCTTGCCACAATAATATAAAAATTTAAATTAAAAAAAGAATTAAAGGGATTTGCACTTCTGTAGATAGATTTTTGGAGAGTCAACCAAATAGTTCTAAAATGTAATGTTTTAGCATGCTAAAGTTAAGAGTATCTTTCTATACATGCACACGCACACGCGCGCGTACACGCACACACACACCCCAAAATTCCACCAAACTCGTTACCACTGAAAAATGCGGTGCCAAATCTGAACTCTGAGAACAAAACTGACATATTTTAAAGCAAGGACTCCTTTCTTAGAACTTTAAGGAATCATTAGCTTTGGCTGGGAGAAAAGAAAAATGGGTGAAATTACTACCAACTAATTTCTCAAGGAAAAACAGTTTCACAGAAACTTTAAAAAGTTTAATGAAGCAAGAGAAAAAGTCTCTTCTGAAGAATATTTTTATTGTCCTTTGAAAATTCTTTTCACATGAAGACAGTATGATAGGTTCTAAATTTTACAATGCCAGAAAAAAAGCAAAACCTATATATTTTTAAAAGATTCTTGAAAGTTACACTGCAGAAAATTTGGCCTAAAAAAGCCAAGTTGTATTATAGCACCTAATTTGTTTGCAGGTGATATAAAGCCCATCCATTTAATTCAGCTTTGAATAATGTTACCAACTCTAGGATTTGAAACCAATCTCAAATAATTGAAATTCTCCCCAACAGAAAATCAAAGAATGGTTCTTTCAGTAGTTACTCCCTTCCAAGTATGCACGGCACCACTTATTAGTCAATTTCTCTCCAATTAAAGTATCTTCAAATACTGAAGTTTAGTTCTCAGGAAAATCATTTATTTTGCAGCTCTCTCCATACTGTTCCTTTGCCTTGCCTTGCCTTGCCTTGCTGGTTTCCCCCGTGTTAGAAATCAAAGGAAGGAAATTCCCCCCATGGACTTCTACATTGAACAAATAGAATTTATTTAATTACCTTTAAAAGCATGAATCCTACGGAAACTGGATTATTCTGATCCTTATTATCTTTGGTGGGAGGAATGGGTTGTTATGGATCTTGGGGCCTTGGAGAGAAGAGAAAGAAAAAAAGAAAAAAGAAACTACATAAAAGAAGGCATCATAGCTAGAGGAAGGCAAAGAGCCATGGGTGTTCAAAGGTATGGGGTCTACATCCTTCTGCAGATGAAGTAGAAAGCACTTTCCTTTCTACAAAATGATGAGGTGGGATTCAGTTTTCCATATGCCTCTCTTGCCATCTAATTCTAATATGCATCTCAAAATAAAACCAGAGACTTTGTTTCCATTTCTGAGCCCATGTAGGAAAATGGTATGTTAGAACTGCTGTGAATAACACAATCATGTTTTGTGTAAACAAACTCAAAATTATTTCAGGCCAAACATTAAATCGATGGTCCTATTGAATATATGCTTCCTGTAGAATCTGAGGTTGTTCTTAGGTGAAAATTCAATATTTTGAGACCTCTTTTTGTATGTAACTCACAGAAAATAAAAGTGTGTTGATTTAATTCTTTCCTAAGACACATTTCTCAATCTGATGACAATAGCAAAATCTCTTCCTACAGATGTCTCAATCAAATCAAACGATATTCTATTGTTTATAGATACATGTAAAAAGACAATTTTTTCTTTTTTAATGAAAATTACAACTTTAGGTTACACTTATAGAATGATAATTGATTGAAAAAACTATAATCTGGAAGGATGCATTCCAACAACTGTCTCCATTTTTCTGTTTATAAATTTAAAAACTTTTTCTTTTTTACTAGCATTTTGAGTTTAGTCAGGGAGGTACAGTAAGCTGCCTTCATAAAGGTTCTCTAACCAGAACCTACAGAAGGTAGGAAATGTACTGGCTTCTCTGAAGTATTCATATTAAAAGGAAACACAGTCACTGCATGAGATATAAACAGAGAGAAAAACAAAAAAGCCTTGAAGAAAGAATAACATCAGCTATGGTTTTAGGGGCAATGGGACTATTACTTTCACACACCCTCCCTAACCAGGAGAGCAGCAGCTCTCCGTGAGAGCCCAGTTCACCTACGATGAAAAGCTTTCAAGCCTCAGTTAATAGTCATCATTATAAACATAACAATGGTAATAACGGTCATAGTGTACCTACTACACTCAGCAATTTGCAAAAGGCTTTTAATTATCAGAAGGCTCTTAACCAATCTCTCTGAAAGCACATGGTGTTCTAACTGGGAGCATTTTTAACTGGCTTGACCAAAGGTAATTTTTGTGAAAATATCAGGGGAACATCTTGACAGACACACTCAATTTGCCAGTACTTTTGCAAGTACACTACCATTTTCTATGCAGTTTTACTTATAGGTTATGACCACGAAACCAAGTGTGATTTGTACTTTTCACATTTGTAGGGTTCCCGCTGGTGCCAACCACTATCCATGCTATTACCAGGGCCCTGTACTTCAATGACAAGTAAGTATTTTATGGTGATGTTTAGGTTAACATATGCATAAATAAAATGGATTTGTGTGTTAATGTGTTTCCCACCCCCCTTTTTTACAGCTGCTGGCTGAGTGCAGATACCCATTTGCTTTACATAATCCATGGCCCTGTCATGGCGGCACTTGTGGTGAGAATTGGTTTTTAATGCAATATTAATAGTGATATCTCTTAGTTGAGATTTGTATGTGTATGGTTCTATGTATCATATGTTTTATAATTTCAAAATGAAGCTCATTTGATGGCATTCTGTAGTAAGAAAAGCAATTTGATTTTAGAATCTTCAAAAAAATGCTTTTTACTTATACACACGGAGGGGTTATCATGAGCTCATTTTCATTACACACTGTAACAGCAATGTAGCTCATATTTTAAGACTTTTATAACTAGATTCTCCTAGGTAAAGGTAAGAGGTCAAAGGGCTGCAAGAATTTTTTAAAGGTTTTGTTGATAAAGAAAGTGAAATATCCTAAAGTGTGCAATTCTTGTACCTTTTCCCCTAGGTCCTAGAGAACAGAACCATCTTCAGTTTCATCTTTGACACATGGGCCATCATCATAAATACCCCAATTACACACTTAAAATATTTTAGGCATTTCACACACATTGCCATGTTGTTTTTAAAAGAAACCTTCTAATGGTAATATGTAAGGCTGTTTTACTCTTAGGAAAAAAAAAAAAAAAAAAGAAAGAAAAAACCTAAACCCAAGTCTGTAGTAATCTCACTCAAAAATCTCAGAACTAAGAAGAAATTTGAGTTAGAGTAAAAGGGGGACAGAGAATGAGACTGTCTGATTCTGAATGCTAGCTCCTTTATTTCTACCCATGTTTGCTTTACTACCTGTTGGCCATGATCAGATGAAGAAAGTGAAATATCATATTTAATATTTAACCACATTTAATAATTTGACATTATCTTTCCCATTAACCTTAAAGACAGTGTTTTCTTCAGATTGTAGTGAGAAAAATGAAAGCAGTCTTAAGTTGTAGACTACCTTCTGTTCCTGCATTGAGAAAGCATCAGTTAGTAACTGTTCAAGTAGACTTTTTATCCAGACTTTCTTCTATCTTTCCCTGCCTTTCTAATGGAAATCAACTTCACTAGCCCGGCCTCAAAAGGACCTACTGATATGGGTCTTGAACCTTTAAAGCACACCATAAGAGTTAAATTATTATAAAAGGTCATATTATTTCTTGAAATTTTGGAGAAAAAATAATGTTTATTTCTATTCTAGGTAGAAAAATAATTCTACACATTTTAAAATTGTCAACTAAATTTTAAAAACAATTTTGGTTTCAAAACTAACCTTTATAGCCAAAAATAGTTTGTGACCCAGAAGATGTCAATTTCCTATATTTTTAATTTATTCTTAAAGATCTTTTCCCATTGTGTCTGCTAATCTGGTAGATATCATGTTTCATACCAAAATAAAATTAGAAAAAAATGTCCCTTCTGTTTTTTTAGATAGTTAAATAAACTTCTGTCTTATTAACCAATTCATTTAAAATTGATCAATTATTTTAATTTTATATTTGGTGTTATATAAATGGTGTCTACCTGATATTAAGTGTCTGTTCTGGATGAGCATTTTGAACACTCCCGAAAAAATAATTTTTAACATCTTTGGTATGCAGAGAAATTTTCTCTGTAACATTTATTATTTTATCTAGTGATTCTGCTTAGGAGAAGTTTGTTTGTGTTATGAACAGCTAGGATCTTTGCAAAATTTGACATTCCAGAGGTCTAAAAGTCTTTGGTTCTGTGAACCTAAGGTCAAGAAACTCAAATATCCAACACAAGCTCAATTAGTGAGTTAGTAATAAATAGTGGCCTCACAACCAAATGTCAGATTCTTACTAAGGACACTATGGTTCTTTTTTTTCTTTTTCTTTTTTTTTTTTTTTGAGACGGAGTTTCGTTCTTTTTACCCAGGCTGGAGTGCAATGGCGCGATCTCGGCTCACCGCAACCTCCACCTCCTGGGTTCAGGCAATTCTCCTGCCTCAGCCTCCTGAGTAGCTGGGATTATAGGCACGTGCCACCATGCCCAGCTAATTTTTTGTATTTTTAGTAGAGACGGGGTTTCACCATGTTGACCAGGTTGGTCTCGATCTCTCGACCTTGTGATCCACCCGCCTCGGCCTCCCAAAGTGCTGGGATTACAGGCTTGAGCCACCGCGCCTGGCCTATGGTTCTTATTTACTTGGGATTCAGTAGACTTGCCTCCATGGCTTAGCTCTATCATCTACTAGCTCTGAAAATTTAGATATCAATTAACCAAAAAATGTCCCCTGATTTTTTTTAAGGAAAAAGTTAGATTAAACAATCTTTCAGGTACTTTTGGAAGATAATCTCTAATTCTAGGTCACTGAACCTTAGCACTGCTCTATATCTTTATCTGTTAAGAATAACAAAAACAATAATAGCTGTCTATAAATTCATGGTTATAAAATATCTGCTAATAAAATAATAAATGAAGTAAAATGAAGTAAAAACTTTAGCAATTATTCTTATCTTTAAAATTCTAAAACAAATATTTTTTGCCTTAACTGTATAGAAATTTTGAAGGAAATGTTGATTCTAAGATCCAAATTATACATGTGTATCTGAGATGATCGTGTGTATACTTCACTTCACTGTGAATGACATAAATTAACAGAAAGTGATATATTTGGAATTCTTATTAATTTCATGACTAAAGGAAATGCACATTAGTATATTTTAAAACTAAAAAAAGATTTAGCAATTAACAAGGTGAACTATTTATACCTTGATAGATGATTTTTCTCATTTTGAAAGAGGTGCCCATGCAAATATGGACACTTGATTTATGACAACAGCACTTTTTAGCAGAGGAAGGAGATGGCCAATTAGATATACATACAGAAAAAATATCAGACATGTGTTTAGGCGATGCATATGTGTGGGGGGAAAAAGTAAATTCTGACTCCTTCCACAACCAGACACACACACAAAAATGTGTTTTTAGTGAACTGTAGGTTTAAATGTGAAAGACAAAACAATAGTGCTCCTTAAAAAACACATTAGGTATCTTCATGAGCTTCAGTACAAAAATATTTCTAAATCAGGATACGAAAAGCACTTAATGAAGAGATTGGTAAATCAACTACATTAAAATGAAGACAACATTTAAAGACTAAAAAGAAAAACCTTAGTGTCCAATAAGGTATCTGCAATGTTCCAAATAAAGACTAATAAATTTATGAAAAGGTGTTCAGCTCACGTGTCATCAGGAAAATGCAGATTAAAACAAGAATGAGGTAATACTACACCCCTCCACCACCTGCTCCCCCATAGAAAGGCTCATACCAAGTGTTGGCAAGGCTGATGAGCAACTGGAACTCCTTTACATACTGCTGGAGGAAACATAAAATTAAACTACCTCTCTGGAGCCCTAGAAATGCTGAGTAAATTGTGCTACCTCTGAGGTAGATTGTCATGTTCTATGTAGGTAACATTTGCCGCTCACACTAGATAAACAAGAATTTGAGGACAGTGGGCATTTTTAAGTGATGCTTTTCTGTACGATTTGCTCAGAACATCATATATTTGCAGGTCAATTTCTTCTTTTTGCTCAACATTGTCCGGGTGCTTGTGACCAAAATGAGGGAAACTCATGAGGCAGAATCACACATGTACCTGAAGGCTGTGAAGGCCACCATGATCCTTGTGCCCCTGCTGGGAATCCAGTTTGTTGTCTTTCCCTGGAGACCTTCCAACCAGATGCTTGGGAAGATATATGATTACGTGATGCACTCTCTGGTTAATTTCCAGGTAAGGAAGCCAAAGGTGTATTTATTCAACTACTGTGCTTATTCAGCTAGCTGATCTTAACTCTAAAGCCCATGATCTTAAACGTCATAACATTTAAGCCTCCAATTCAACAAGCCCAGCCAAAATTTTGAAGGACACCAGTTTTTTTTTTTTTGAGGCTCCTTCCTGCATTTATTTCTGTGCCTGCTTTCTTGTCATTCCCAAGGCCCTCAGCTGGTCCCATCCAGGCATGTTTTCCCTGGTCATAGGCATAGAAATTATCAGATCATCCTTTATAAATAAATGCTGGCTTTGGGGTAATGAGGAGTTTGTACAAAGCTGTCCATCCCTCCTGTTCTGTCACCCTCCTTTTGTCACGTAAATGTCAGGAATCATTTATGATGGTCCAGTGCCCATAAAGGGAAGTTGTATCCAGGCCTCTCCTCATGCAGGAGAGAATGCAGTGGGCTCCCAGAAGCTGTCCTGGACTGTCCAGTGTCTGCCACACTGGATAGGAGAATGGCTGCTCTAGTTCCATTCACCTTTCTCCAGATTAAAGCCTCACTGAAAGCATAATGTTGTATTTGGAGAGCAAGATAGGATGTGGGAGTCCTCGGCAGGAATAATTCTATCACAGGCTCTTAGGCCAGAGTTTTGCTGTCTCTATTACAAATTTCAAAAGAGATTTATTTTCTATATTAGGCTTAATGTGAGAAGGACGTCAAAATTAATAGGGTTAGAAAGAAAGTTTAGGGATTGTTTGAATAATTCAAGCTGTTCTTTTGGCCATAATCAAAAGTTGGGCACAAGAAATCTTCCAAGCAGTGACCAGGACTCAGGCAGTTTCTTAGTCTATGTCCTTATCTGAGAAATGAACTGGGTGGTGGGTGTACTACTGCACTAATTCACCATGACAACACAGGACGCAGACCCACAGCCACCCACTGACACTTGTGCTTGCTATCCTTGTAAAAGATTCCTCTACTGAATTCTACAAGGTCTCCATGTGTTTGTTTGTTTCTTTGTTTGTTTTTACTCCAGTCCTACAATTAGCAATTTCTCCAAGGAACTCTGGTTCCTTTTATTGTAAAATCGTATTTTAAAAAAACAAAACAAAACAAAAAAACAGAAAAAGATCTTTGTTTTTAAACTTTCTAGGTATAGATTTTTTTCAAATTCACTATAATCAGCATATGCTGCTATAAATTTCCATGTTGAAGGGAGCAATATATTAATAAGATTTACTGCACTGTCTTTTTACCCAAACAATGGAATCATAACAAGAAAAATATATTTCTAATGGAATATTCTTGTAGTACAGCACTGACTATGAATGGTAGATAATTCTTTTTCTTGCTTTTTTTTCTCATCGAGTCTTGACTTACTATTGCAGTAGTGAAGCATTCCTCTCCAGACAGTCTATTATATTGTTTACTAAGACAACATAATGCACACAAAAATAACTTCAACTGTATTTTTCCTTCCCTTTTTAGGGCTTATTTGTTGCAACAATCTACTGCTTCTGCAACAATGAGGTAAGCATGCATTTCATATAATACTATCGCCTGTTTATGTAAAGGCAGCATTTTACAATTTCCAAAGGGCCTCCATACACATGTCATTTCATCTCACTTATACAGTTGACTTTATAGGGTTTTGTGATTAGCAACATTATGTTTTTTTCCACTACTCCAAGCTGAATCTTATCTATGAACGTGTAGTACAATGGCAAATAGGATTCGGACAGGCAGCTAATTTCCTTGGGTTGCATCTTGAACAGATCAGCACCCTCAGCAGCAATAGTGAAAGCTATTCTGGATGCCATTAGAAAGAGAAGTCATATTCCTATTCCCTCTGGAAGACCCAAGCCCTCACACTAGGCAGAGACAATCTCCAGTCAGTTTTTACTGGTTCCTCACCTTCTTTTCTAGTTGCTTGGTCATAGTGTCCTACTACTTATTCAGCGTTTTGAAAATCACCCTGAAGTTAAGATTCAAAATGGATTCTCAAATAATCTACAATGTGAATATTTAGATCAGTAAAATCTACAGATCCATATGGCTGATCCATTCTGCTCTCAGGGTGTTTTTAGCCAGGGTACCTTTTCTTCCAACCAAATCTTGCCTAGAAACCAAATCTACAAAACATAAAAGTGGAGCTTCTATACCCGACAGACGTCCTTCCAAAGAACTTCCAGGGTTTTAGGGAACACGATTCAAAAATCTTCCTCATTTTCAGGGAAGATATCTAAGCTCCAGAAAGATCACGTGACTTAACCAACGTCACAAATGCAGTTATGGTTATAACCAGGACTGGAACACAGATTTCCTGATTTTCAATTTAATTAAGTCCCAATTAACTTATCTATGTCTATAATCCCTTCCTGGTGCTGTGTTAGTATACTTTTTCTAGGACCACACAACTTTTAATGACAAAGTATTTTTGAACGTTTGAAATCAATTCCTATTAAGAATAATTCCATACAAGGCAAATCACATTTTGCCAAGACATCAATATATTACTTTCCTATTAGTAATTAGAAACATTTCTAACCATTGTCAGTTAATAATTTATTCTCTATTCTTTTTTACTAAGTTAAATAATATTTAGTGAGCACTTACAATATTTTGCTATTCTGAGACTTGTTCATACCGTTTCCAACCCCAACATGACAAAGTTTTTATTGTTCCTATACTCCATTTTCATTATTACATTGCATTCCTTCCTTTCTTCATCTATTCATCTACCAACTCATTTCCTCATTCAACAAAAATATATTGTGCATTTACTGTTGCTAGGGGCTAGACTAAGGGCCTAGAATAGAAATGAAAAGACATCCTTCCATTCCCAGCTGTTAGAGTGGCAATATTTTTTAGAATTTTAATATTTTTGAGAATAATAAAAACGAATAAATGAGTAGGGCATAAGTCACCCCATGTTTATGTAAATTTTTGTGAATGTATATCCATGCCTTTTGGGTTGTTTCAGGTGGCATGCAAAATAAATTTTTTATCTAAAATTATATCAAAATAGGGCTAAGAAATCAGGCTCAGTGGGAATACCTAGAAAGGATTGCATGCATTTGTAAAATACCACAACATGTATTGTGTCTTAACTATGACACTGTCACTGGAAGTGTCAGACATAGAAAGCAAACCCAGGGGTACCCTAACAATTGAATGTCTCAAGTTCATTTGAGTATATGTTATCTCTGATTTTGATGAAACCATTTCCATTTTCATTAAGATCCTATTACTGGGGGAAGGTACAAGTGTGACATTTCTAATAATGTATAAATTGCATATTGTGCCTAATGCAATGTCACAGCCCCATGGATTTTAGGCATCTGGGTCTCAGCTGGGCATTCTGTGGATGCATCACCTTACATCATTGAACACAGGCAGGGCACTCACACATGCCAGAAGCTATTTCCAGCTGTATCTAAGATAGGGCTGTGATGGAACTATGCCTGGCTGAATACTGAGTTTTAGCAGGAATCTATGGGGCTAATTCATTGTAATGATGAGATCACATCATATTGTGTTACGTGCAATTTAATTTTGATTATGATTGGTATTTTATCAATGAAATTATTTCATTTTTGAATTTTGATTCATGATTGGTGTGTTAACAGTGAAATGATCATTATGAAAATAAATCATGTAGAGAGCCAATGGGTAGATTAAAAGCAGGAAAGTAACTTGAAGAATTAAAGTAACAGGAATCAGGAGATGACCATGTGAGCATATTTATGTATCAAGAATTTTCTACAACAGTTCTTCCAAGTGAGTGGACATTGATTATCCAAATATATCAGTAAATTATTACATACCTAAGAGATCTCAAAAAGATGATTGCAGCTATAAAAATGCACAAATTATTTCCAATAAGTAGCTTAGAAATGGAAGTACTAACAGCACACTGGATTTTCTCCCTTTTTTTGTATCTTGCTATTGCCTGTACATTGTGAATAAAATAGTTTATAGATCAAAGTAGCATGATCAGAAGCATCTCAATTTAACTGGCAAAAATTGGAGTGTGCAAAAGCTAAAACTTGGTTTATTTGCTGTAGCTTATCTTGCTTTCAAGAGATCATTCTGCTAGCCTCTAGTGGTTTACAGCAGTATCTTTATAGAAAATACTCAATTCAAAAGGCTTTGTCCAAAAGAGCACTGGCTACCAAGTTATAATGCCAGCACCCACTGTTGAAGTTCACACTGGTTCTCCTTACTACTAAGCACTCAAGAGGTATTTTCACTCTGTGGCTTCCTTAATGAAGACACAACCCTATTCTGATTCATGAGTTCTTTCCTCCAAGCCACCCGAGGAGCCTTGAACTCCAGCTCCTTTCTTCACACCACATAGAGGCTGTAAATCTGTCTTCAGTACTTGCCGTAGCTATTGCTGCTCCGCTGTTGGTCATGGTGCCAGAGGCAAATGAGAACTTCTTTTCAGAGCTAGCAGTTTTCAGGACTGTGCTCTCAGAATCAAAAAGAAAGACTTGATATAATGGAGTGTTCCTAAGAAAGCAAATTATATCTAGCTTGATTTCTTCTCATTTTCCCAAAAGTTCCTACAATGAAGGGGAAATGCAAGGCCATTTGTGTGTCTGTCTTTCTCTCCTCTTCCACTTAGGCTTGTTAGGGCTGTGTACTCATCACTTCCCCTTCATGTCTGTGAGAGTCTCTACCTATCTCATATCCTACATGTTCTCTACCCTGTAGCTTTTAGTAAAATACTATCTGCAGACCAGTAAGATTTTCACAACATATGCAAAGAGAAGTTTTTCTGTTTAGAAATTCTCCCACTCAATATAGCCTGATTTTTAATGTCCTCCTAGACTCATAAGAAAGCCAGCTTTAAGATCATGAGTCTCAAAGCTAGGCAATAATTTCTTTGTTCTAGACCAGTATTCTCAAACTTGAGAGTACATCAGAATCACCTGGAAGATTTGTGAAAACAGGGATTGCTTGGTCCCAGCAACAGAGTTTTCTATTCAGTAGGTCTGGGGTGGGGTTTGAGAGTTTGCATTTCTAACCAAGTGCCCAGGTGATACTGATGCTAATGACCATTTAAGAACCACTCTTCTAGACACAATCACATTTGTTTTTCAAGCAGTGAATGACCCTTACTTAATGAATTGGGGTGTAGCAGGAAACATTATTTAAGAAAATTAAGAAATACAATGGTTAAATGTTTTCAAAAAGTTTAACTTTATATAAATGGTACTTATGTATTGTTATATTTTAGAAGAAGGAATCTTTCCTAAAGGTAAGAAAAAAGATAATGAATGAGAATAAGAAAGCCCTGATTTTATAATCAAGTACTCAATTATCTTAAATTATAGAGCATATAAATTCTGTAAGATAAAATCAGAGACCAGTAGAGATATTGCCACTGTGTCCTCCAAAAGGCTGAAAATAATGTTGGCAACAACTTTGTAAATAATATTCACAACTATCCCTTAGCATCTAATTAATAGATAGTAGGAATCTGGCTTTCAGAAGTCATATAAAACCATCTAAGGTGTGCAATTACTTTTTAACTTCCAAGTGTTGTTGTTTTTTAATCATGATTTTTAAATCCTAAACTCAGACTGCAGCAGGTCTGTTAGATTTGATGACAGCGTGAAGGAGTAGGCTTTACAATCTTTGCATTCATTGGATCAGACCTCCTAGGGTAAACCCCACCTTCTATTATACTTCACTGCTTATAATGAACTCAGGAAAAGGTGAAAGACAAAAACATTCAAATTAAACCATGAAGACCCTGACCTTATTTTGTTTTGTAGAAATGCAGAAACTGAGGCCTAAATATACCAACTTTACAAAGCTCATTAATAGAGCCAGGTATAATAATTATGTCTTCAAACTGTGAGGCCAGGCTCTATTTTTTAAGTTGGCAATACACACATTTATATAATCAGAAAAAAACATAAAGTGAATTGTGTTTGTTGCTTTTGTAGTAAGTGATGAATTTACAGAATTCAAATCTTTTTTGGTTATACTTATCACATTTACAAATGATAACATTTATTTTCAGGAGCAACAAAACTCTGTTGTTGTTTTTCAGATTAAATGCCCTTATTCTTGTCATCAAAGAAGCATCAGGCTCAACCTGTGATACTGTAGGAGATAATTGTCCTTATTAGTCTATAATTCTTCAAGCATCTTTTATATGCTGCTAAGGGCCTATGTATAGTTATATGTATAGTTTACAAGTCAAAGCAAATTGCCATCCCCACACAAAAGGATGGATTATACTTCTGGGTGCAATTAGAGAAGGCCATGAACCTTTCTGTAATAATAACTTCTAAAAATTAAAATAGAATTCAAATGCTCTGGCCTCATGCTGGGCTGAGTACTTTATTAATATAAATAGATACTCACATGAGAATTATTTTAAAAGGACAGGTGAGGAATAAGAGACCTCTTTTTCATGCTGGATGCTTTTGAAAACTAACTCTAAACTCTAACTACCTGCTTAGATACTTCTAAATATCTGTGTAAGATTCAGCTATAAGGATAATCTTGGTTTTAAGAGATGCTGAATCTGTGGAAATTATCAGCTTCCCTTGACTGGAAACACTGTTTCTCCAAAAATGTGCTGAACCTGTGTACTTCCCAGTTTCTCAGTGGGACATTTGATGGTTCCTAGATTATAACCCTGGCATTTAAAGCTACAGTAATAGTAACACCCAAATAAAGCCAGGCTCTCATTGGTTATAAGAGCTAAAGAAATCTTTTCTAGCTTTTCTAGCAAACAACCTTCCCAGGGGTAATTTAGGCAAGTAACTCAGTTCTTCCATTTGCAAATTCTTCTTCCAAGTACTGTGGTTTTGCCACATTCTGGCTACATGATTTTGGGCACGTTGCATAACCTCAGCCCCCGCATCCATAAAGTGAAGATAGTAGTGCCCTTCTGGTAGGGCTGCTGCAAGGATTAAATAAGTTAATACAAATTACATACTTGTGATATGGTACATAGTAAACACTCAATAAATACCCAAAACTTGTTATTCTAGCCTTTGTTTCTTTGTGTGGCTTTTTTCAATAAAACTTTCAGCTGCATGGCACATCTTACTCCTTAGCACTTAAAATTTTTGTCTTTGTCTCTTTTAAATCACTTTAGACATAAAGTACTCTGCATGCAAGCACTCATTACCTCCAAAACAAAATAAAACAAAACTCAGGCTGTGTTGCCTCCATAATCTGGAAAGTCTAGTATTCCAGATTATCAGGTTGCTAAATAATTCTGATTGCCATTTGTCACCTCGAATCTTACAGTTGCTCTGCTACGTGAAGATAAACTTCTCCAGCTACAAATTCTATATTCCCTTTACTTGCTTTCTGAGGAATCATTTGACTTTGTTGTTCCCTGAGTAAAATTTTTAAAAATATATGAAAAATACTAATAGTTCTCCGAAGAAATTGTTACTCTACTAGATGCAGAAAAAAACCATATTTGCCACAGAAGCATTCAGTCTTACATTTTACATATAGTTGTATAACATTAATCGGTTTTGCTGTCATTTTCTCTTTTTTACAGATTTGTACAAACGTAAAGTAGATAAAATGGTAATCCATGATCAAGTAGTTACATGACTTATTTCACATTATATATTCCCCAGATTCTCTCTCATGTGTTTTGCTGTCATATATTAGTTTGGCAGCAGAATGAACTAAGAATGTATTAATAAATTGATGCAAATATTTTTATGTAAGCTTGTCATATGTACTGAGCAACAGAAACTCAGAAATACAGAATAGAGATTATTGTAATAATCTCTTTCCTAGTTTTGTTCAGCTATAGAGAAAAGCAATAAGTTTGGAGACAATAAGAAGGATGAACCTAACTACTAAATTGAATTGGGTTCTATAAAAAGCGGAGCTAGACAAGCAAATTCACTGTCTGTGGTACTATTTTCAGTTGTGGTTATTGTAGTTTTCAAATTTAGAGTTTCCTGATGTTAGCACCTTCTCCACCTTTTGTGTTCAATATATAATTTGTCATATTTATAAAACCAGTCTGGCAGGTTTGTTTACATTTTAGAAGTCTTTCAAAAGAAAAATATTGAAATCTTTTTTTTTTTTTTTTTTTTTTGAGACAGAGTTTTGCTCTTGTTACCCAGGCTGGAGTGCAATGGCGCGATCTCGGCTCACCTCAACCTCCGCCTCCTAGGTTCAGGCAATTCTCCTGTCTCAACCTCCTGAGCAGCTGGGATTACAGGCAGGCACCACCATGCCCAGCTAATTTTTTGTATTTTTAGTAGAGACGGGGTTTCACCTTGTTGACCAGGATGGTCTCAATCTCTTGACCTCGTGATCCACCCGCCTCGGCCTCCCAAAGTGCTGGGATTACAGGCTTGAGCCACCACGCCTGGCGAAATCTTATTCTTAAAAAGTTGTTATGGCATTAACCAGAGGTGTATCTGGCACACCCCATCTCAAGTCATGTCAGACAAGGAAAAGTTAACGGTATGAAGCCATTATTATAAAATCCAGTACTGTGCTATGGTTTACATATATGTTTTTCATGTCCAATAATGTATACACTTAAATTAAAAACTTCTGCCTTATCAGGGATGGTAGCATATAAAAAGTTTTGTCAAACTTTCTCCTTATTATGACATGTACACATTACCTATGAAACCAAATCAACTTTTATTCATTGGTTACAAGAGCTGAAGAAACCTGTTCTTAAGCCAGGCGCGGTGGCTCACTCCTGTAATCCCAGCACTTTGGGAGGCCGCGGTGGGCGGATCACGAGGTCAAGAGATCAAGACCATCCTGGTCAACATGGTGAAACCCCATCTCTACTAAATATACAAAAATTAGCTGGGCATGGTGGCACGTGCCTGTAGTCCCACCTACTTGGGAGGCTGAGACAGGAGAGCTGCTTGAACCCGGGAGGCACAGAGCACCACTGCACTCAAGCCTGGCGACGGGGTAAGACTCTTGTCTCAAAGAAAAGAAAGAAAGAAATCTTTTCTTAAAACTAGCAAACAACCTTCCCAGGGGTAATTTAGGCAAGTAACTCAGTTCTTCCATTTGCAAATTCTTCTTCCAAGTCGGTATATTCTGTGGCCACAGCATACACAGCTCAGCTCTTTAGATCAGCATTACAATTCAACTTTAACTTCTGATAAGGTCTAAGAATCATGTTCCCAGACTTTGCATTGATCATTTCTGACTATCATACGAAAATAAGGCTCCTTTTCCCTTCCAGGTCCAAACTACCGTGAAGCGCCAATGGGCCCAATTCAAAATTCAATGGAACCAGCGTTGGGGGAGCCGCCCCTCTAACCGCTCCTCTCGCGCTGCAGCCGCCGCAGCCGCCGCTGCTGCTGCTGCTGCCACCGCCGCCGCAGCTGCTGCTGCTACCGCGGAGGCCGACAACATCCCGGTTTTCATCTGCCATCAGGAGCCGAGGAATGTACCAGCCAACAGCCAAGGCGAGGAGAATGTTGAGATGATCCCTTTGAACGTCATAGAGCAAGAGTCATCTGCTTGAATGTGAAGCAAACACAGTGTCGTCATCACTGAGCCATCATTTCCTGGGAGAAAGACCATGCATCTAAAGTGATCTCCATCCTCCCAGGAACTGAACATATCATTTGTGAAGAATTATTCAGTGAATTTGTCCATAGTAAATCTGAAGAAAGTTATTCTTGGTACTATTGCTTTGGGAGACAGTCTAGGAATGGAGTCTCCCACTGCAACTTGTGAACTCCATCATTCATCCAGGACTGAGATGCAAATGTCACAGTAACGCAAGCAAAGTATCAAAGAAACACAATGAAATTGACCTAGCCAGATACAGGGTGCTCCTTGTTGATATTGAGCCATTTATACCTTTGAAAAATTAAAATCACTCACAATATTTTTCTTTTTAACTCTGGATTTTGAATTAGAGTACTTCTGTATTTGACTATGGATCTGATTTTTAATTTTAATTTCAATCAATACTGATGTTACTGAGAAGTTTTACCGTCCTTACAGTGTAAACCACACAAACTAGGTGACCTCTGCAAGACAAAGTAGCTTTCTAATAATAGACAGATGACTAAATATGTGAAGAAAAAGACCTGGCAGGAAGATGTATGCTTTGAATGCAAAAGAAATTTAGAGTCAATTTGTGGGAAATAGTATATGCTCAGCTTGGTTTTGGATAATATTGTCCACTGGGCAGGCCCTAACTGCTGTAAGGAACTGGTCTTAATGTTGAATGTACTTTGGTTGCTGACATCTATAAACTAAGAGGTCACAAAGAATCCATCACTAAAAATTTTTACAAAACTGCCAAAACTATAGTTCTTAGTGGAAGACAATATACTCTCTTTAAAGAGAGTTTTCCGCTTTCCTAAACTCCAGGATTTATAAAGCAAATTACTTCAAGGTTTATAAAGCAGATTACCTCTTGCCCTTGGGTGCTATCTAAAAGTAAAAGATAAATTTGTCGAAAACCGGTAATCAAAAGACTCCATATAAGTCCATTAACTGCTTTCCACCCAGCTTCAAAGCTTAACAAGATCTCAGTCTTTTCCAGAAAAATTCAAGAGGATGAATTAGAAATCAATTTGTGGTTGACCTCTTGTTTCTTGTTATTAGCAAAACAGGAGAGGGAAAAATTGCTACAAATTTAACCATAAATCAATTCATTTTAAATGTTTCTCATTAAAATCCAGTATTATAGTTCCATATCTCTCTTTACTTTCCAGTATCAGATTTTTGAAAACCCCTTAATAAGCCAGTATCATTACTGGTAGCTAAAATTAATTTGTGAATTTGCAACAGTAATCAGAGTTACCATTATTTAATTTGTATACTAAATGAGGAGATACATTGAAATCCTCCAAATCTCCAGTCTCATCTATGTTGTATTTTGCCACTGCCTTTCAGAAATGATTTAGTTGTGGAAAGATAATAAATTGATTTGTTATGGTTATATATTTAGCGCACCCAGAGAAAATTATATTTCTACAGAGAAAATGAATTTTGGATACTAAAGTAGTTTAAGTCTCCTTTACTGCATGTAAGGGGGGAATTGAAAAGAAGGTATTTTTCCAATCACAGTGTTATGTAGTATTGCTCTATTTTTGTTTACAAACATGGAAAACAGAGTATTTCTGGCAGCTCTGGTACAAATGTGATAATATATTGCTAAAATATTTTAGATGTTTTATGCTAATATTGTAGGGCGTGAAGAAAATAAAATAGCTTATTATAGAATTGCACATAGTTCTGCCCAAATTATGTGAAATGCTTATGCTATATATATATGTATAAATTAATACAGAGTCTGTTAAAAGCAAAAGATGTATATTTGCATATTTTTCTAAAGAAATATATTATTCATCTTTCATTCATTCATCTTGTCTCCTGCTCATTCCATGCTGTTTTTCATTTCAGCATGGGCTGCTAACATCCCATCTTGTTTGTACTTTAGGAGTGGGAAAGATAATCTAAAAGTATAGATTAGAAACCATGCACAAAATATCAAGGTTATTATCTTTATTAGTACAATGATCTTTACTCTCAATTTGATTGTAAACTCAGTGACACTGTTCTCAGGTCCTTGATAACACAAAACCACACATCACTGTCAGTCAATATTGCATTAGTTTAGGAAGGACAGCAAAGAAATCAAGGGCAAGAATATCCTTCTATTGTTCTTGTTTTTTAATTCGTTATTCTGGGACCAGATTTGATCTGTCCAATATCATGTCAGATCATTAGAAGTGTTACAATCATTGGCTGTTAATATAGTTTGGGAGAGAGAATAAGGCTAGATGAAAAGCAACTAATTAACTATCATTAGAATGCATAGAGGGCACCATTGGAAAGATTTTCAGATCTGGAAAGCATGAAATGGAAAAAATGAGCATTAAATGAGAACTTGGACGGACTAATAAAGGAGAACAGGAGCAATTTGTAGATTCTTCTTATTATCTGAGAAGTTCCAAAACTGTGGCTTTATGAGACCTGAGAAACTTCTTCTAAAAGGATATATAAGGATTACATCTTTCCCTTATGTTCCAGAGGGGGATAAAAAGAGATACTATTATCTTTGTAATCTTGAGGAACAAAAACAATTTCTCATCATATCATAAAACATGATTTCTCAAGAGATAGACCAGTATTCAGATGATCAGCTTCCCTTTTGCTTTGACTCCTATTTTTTGATCCAAAACAGGCCTTTAGGTGCAAATGAATATTTCAGTTACTGCAGGGAAAAACGTTGAAGAAAACATCACAAAAATGCTATCATCCTTGAGCTACAATCATTCTCATTCATTCCTTCACTCATTAGACATTGATTAAATAGATGTTTCATACACCTTCCATCTCGCTGTAAAACAAATATTTATCAATAGTAGTTATCAAGTCAAACCTTCTTTACAGTAGGGATTGCTTCTTTTTGGTGTAAGGGTAAAAATCAAAACCTGCTAAGTGAAGCATTACCCTCAAACCATAAACACTGATGCAAGAATGAAGTGACACATGTGGCTGGAGGTGGTAGCTGAGTGTGATCTTCCCTCCTCATTAACACTGGACATAAGAGCTTCAGTTGTAAGAAACAATCTCAGAACATGATCTCAGGACAAAGGTTCAAGGAGGACTCACTGTCTTGACAAGGGCTAAAATAGTGGTTCTTCCACTGGCTAGATTACAACTTAACTAGTTATCACAGGAGTTAACACTTTTGGATTTAAAATGAAATTCTTTATGAAGAGGGTAGATCAGAATCCATATTTAGAAGAGCAATCAGGTAAACGCAGAAGGAAATTCTATTTGCTATTTTGACAATAAACAAGATGACACTCCTAACTTAAGCTTATGAAAGTTGATTTTACTGAACTAGTAACTTGTATCAAGCAGGGGGTTATAGGAAACAATAACTGGAAACATACAGAAAAGGATGATAATATGTGCATGTGTGGGCAAAGGAAAGTAGAGAAGCCACACTTACAGATTAAGAAATAACTGTATTTCTGATGTTTTTTTCTTCTGGACATGAAATTAACATTTGGTTAATATCTCTGAATAATATGAAGCATTGAAGGAAAGAAAACACAGTCACTGAAACTATAACAAACAAAGGGCAGGAAGATTTTCTGATAAAATATCCTCCTTCATTCAGACTAGCAAGAATCTCTGAGAATTTTCAGAGATTTTCCATTATCTTAAGCATGGGCCAGCCAGTCTCTTAAGCCACTGATCAATGTCCATTTTCTATTTACAGAAATTCAATGCCTTCTATCTAGCTTTCCCAGAAATCCTTCCACTGAGACACAAGCTATGCCATCCCTCTTAACCTATTGACCAGCAATGTCACCTCATGTCACTACAGTCTCTTTTTCTTAAGAGACCTGTTATTTTAATTAGGAGAATTTTGCCTCCAATAAAATCCTTTGCAAGTGAAGAGCCTAATAGAAATTCAATACAGCCAGTTGAGATGTCATTAATGAAAAAAAATTAGAAAAGATTGAGAAATCTGTCTCTATCCAAACCTGCCAGACTGGCTGATTAAAGCTAGCACATTGGTTTCTCATACAGAGGCCATACAACTAAATATACAACCAGCTATAAACTCTTAAGATCTCTGCATAGCAGAATCAGTGGCTAGTCTCTGTGCAGCAAGAAATTTCTCTGGATATAGTCTCTTCTTCATTGCACTTACACATTGCAGCTTCTGTATGCTCTCATCAGGAGAGGAATATTGTGAACTTAAAGCTATGGAGAGCATCCCTTTAATAGAGATCATTTAAGAAGAAAGAGAGAGATAAATACCAATCATTAAAACACTGTACTCAATATAATAGACCAATAGACATTAGCTCATCTACTCTTTATAACACTATGAGTCCTCTCTTTATGCTCATTTTAGTGATGAGAAAATTACGTGGAAGATAAATTGAATAAATTATCTACCACAATCACACGTAAGTGGCTGAGCTAGGATTTAAATCAAGGCTACCTAATGCCTCTGCTTTTTAAATTGCCATCTTGGTGGGTCCTACTATCCTAGTCAGGCTCTCAAAGTAAGGCTGTTCCTCTTTTTTAACTCTAAAAACTATCACATAGTAAATTCCCAGTGGTTAAGAGAAGAGAAATCATTCACAACATGTATCTTTTTAGTCCAAAGTTAACTTAATTCATTGTCCATAGATCCCTTCGGCCAAAAAGGGTCTTTGGATGGCATTTATTTTTCTGTAGTTTCAAGGGTTTCCTTTTTTTTTTTTTAAAAATCTTTTTTTTAATTGCATTTTAGGTTTTGGGGTACATGTGAAGAACATGCAAGATTGTTGCATTGGCATACATGTGGCAGTGTGATTTGCTGCCTTCTTCCCCATCACCTATATCTGGCATTTCTCCCTATGCTGTCTCTCCCCAACTCCCCATCCCCCACTGTCCCTCCCCTATTTCCCCCCAACAGATCCCAGTGTGTAGTGCTCCCCTCCCTGTGTCCATGTGTTCTCATTGTTCAACACCCGCCCATGAGTGAGAACATGTGGTGTTTGATTTTCTGTTCGTGTCAGTTTGCTGAGACTCCCACACAATAATAGTGGGAGACTTTAACACCCCATTGTCAACATTAGACAGATCAACCAGATAGAAAACTAACAAGGATATCCAGGACTTGAACTCAGACCTGGAACAAGCAAACCTAATAGACATTTACAGAACTCTCCACCCCAAATACACAGAATATACATTCTTTTCAGCACCATATCACACCTACTCTAAAACTGACCACATAATTGGAAGCAAATCACTCCTCAGCAAATGCAGAAGAACAGAAATCATAACAAACAGTCTCTCAGACCACAGTGCAATCAAGTCAGAACTCAGAATTCAGAAACTAACTCAGAACCGCACAGCCTCATGGAAAATGAACAACTTGTTTTTGAATGTTGACTGGATACACAATGAAATGAAGGCAGAAATAAAGATGTTCTTGGAAACCAATGAGAACGAAGACACAACATACCAGAATCTCTGGGACACATTTAAAGCAGTCTCTAGAGGAAAATACATAGCAATAAGTGCCCACATGAGAAGAAAGGAGAGATCTAAAATTGACACCCTATCATCAAAACTGAAAGAGCTAGAGGAGCAAGATCAAAAAACTCAAAAGCTAGCAGAAGACAGGAAATAACTAAGATCAGAGCAGAACTGAAGGAGATAGAGACACAAAAAACTCTTCAAAAAATCGATAAATCCAGGAGCTGGTTTTTCAAAAAGTTCAACAAAATAGACAGACAACTAGCCACATTAACAAAAAAGAAAAGAGAGAATAACCAAATTGATGCAATAAAAAAATGATAAAGGGGATATCACCACAGATTCCACAGAAATTCAAACCATTATCAGAGATTATTACAAACAACTCTATGCACATAAACTAGTAAACCTGGAAGAAATGGATAAATTCCTGGACACTTGCCTGCTCCCAAGCCTAAACCAGGAAGAAGTTGAAACCCTGAATAGACCAATAACAAGGTCTGAAGTTGAGGCAGCAGTTAAGAGCCTACCACCCAAAAAAAGCCCAGGTCCAGAAGGGTTCACAGCCAAATTCTACCAGACATACAAAGAGGAGCTGGTACCATTCCTTCTGAAACTATTCCAAATAATCCAAAAAGGGGGAATCCTTCCCAAAACATTTTACGGGTTTCTTTCCATAGTGGTGATTTCTATTTTTAGCCAGAGAGTTTTTCACACACAATGCTAGTTTGCAGCTTCTCCACTTTGAATGATGTGTTTGTGGGGATATTTGAGAGACAAAACATGTTTTGGGAAAATTCATGGTTTCTCAACAGACACACCAGTCCTAATTTGAGACCTGTGAAAAAGCTACATACAGTAGTCAGGACTGCACTTAATACTGTTGCTGGCAGGATTTCCGCTTCTTAGTTTCAAGAATTGGGATCTGAATAGACAGGATGATGATTATGAATATTCATTCACCCATTCAACTATGCATCAGATGATGAAAAAAAGGTAGAGAGTCAAGAAAGAAGAGACACTAAGGAATGGGAGGGACAGCCAAGGTGACAAACTGGTTAGGGTGCTAATTCCCTCTCCTGATAACAACCTGAGACAAACTATAGAAGCAGAGAAAACCCATGCGTGACAAAAATTAGTAATTGATTTAAAAAGAAACAAGAAAAAAGGAAGCCAGTGGGACTATTGGTTATAAAAATGCAATACCTAAAGTAACACTATACTGAATAGTTGAAACAAATAACACATGATAATTTAGACACCACTGAAAAATTAAGTAGTGAGTTAAAAACTAGGTCAGAAATCTCAGAGAAAATAGGAAAGAATAAAGATATAGAAAGCAGAAAAGAAAAACCAAGAGGTATAGAAATAGAATTGCCAAAATCAATAATAGGAGTACCAGAAAAACACACAAAAAAAATTAAAATGGAGAAGGGGACATATTCACAGAAGTATGTTTTAAAACTCTCTGTGGTTAAAGACAAAATACCTCAGCTAACAATAACCCCAAAATTGTGAAATAAATGCCCCAAGCTAAAATTCTTGTTAATATTGATCAGGGCAAGAAGAAATCGTGACCTGAGAGCTAGCTAAAGCTTCTCTCTTTTAGGAGAAAGACACAGATTTGGTAATTTAAAAAGCAATATGGGTAAGTTAATGAGCATGGGTCTTAAGATGTGTAAAGTAAATTTTCATATAACAATTATAATAAGGTGATCATAGTTGCCAATTAGAAACAGAAATTCTCTTATTGGAAAAAAAAAATCAAAGCCCAACAGACAACAAGAGACACATAAGACACAAAGCACAACAGGCAATACAAGATGTACATAAGACGAAAAGAAAACAAAAGATTAAAAATGAATGGGAAAAGTTATGCTAGGGAAATACGAACCAAAATAAATTGGAAGTCCTCTCTTAGTATCTGACTAAACAGAATTTAAAACAAACAGCAGGGCACTGTAGCTCACGCCTGTAATCGCAGCACGTTGGGAGGCTGAGGCAGGTGGATCACCTGAGGTCAGGAGTTCGAGATCAGCCTTACCAACATTTAGAAACCCTGTCTCTTCTAAAAATACAAAATTAGCCAGGCATGATGGCACATGCCTGTAATCCCAAGCTACTTGGGAGGCTGAGGCAGGAGAATCACTTGAACCCAGGAGGCGGAGGTTGCGGTGAGACGAGATTGCACCCTTACACTCCAGCCTGGGCAACAAGAGTGAAACTGCATCTCAAACAAACAAACAAAAAAGACAAAAAAAAATCATAAAGGGCAGGATCTTGATACATTCAGGCTGCTGTAACAACAGACCTTAGACTGGGTAATTTAGACAGAAGCTTATTGCCCACAGTTCCAGAGGCTGGCATGTCTAAGACAAAGGCACCCACAGATTTGGTGTCTGCTGAGGTCCTGTTCCTCATAGAAGGTGTCTTCTATGTACCCCCCATGGTGGAAGAAGGTAAGAGAGCTTCCTCAGGCCTATTTTATTTTACTTATCTATTGAGATGGAGTCTCGCTCTGTCCCCCAGGCTGGAGTGCAGTGGCGCAATCTGGGCTCACTGCAACCTCCACCTCCCGAGTTCAAGCGATTCTCCTGCCTCAGCCTCTTGAGTAGCTGGAATCTCAGGCCTCTTTTGTAAGAGCACTAATTCCACTCAAGAGGTAAGCACACTCATGACTTCATCACTTTCCAAAAGGTACCACCTCTTAATGCTGAACCAAGGATTTTAACACATCTGTCTTAGAATATGCTAGATCAAGCAAATAAAATGTTAACAGTATGGTAAAATACCTGAAAAATACAACTATCAATCTCAAGCAAATAAAAATATACCAAACAAAAATATGCTCAACAAACAGAAAACATGCATTTTTAAAATATAGACAGAATGTTTACCAAACAGCTATATTTAAGATCCTAAAGACAACATCCATTAATTTTAAAGAAGTAATACCATACAAAAGATGTCTGGCCATAATGCAAAAAAGATTAAAAATTAATAGCAAAATTGTAGCCTTAGCAATCCAATAATGGAAACAATGAACATTTCCAAATAATTCTTGCTTTTTTTTTTTGAGATGGAGTCTTGCTCCATCACCCAGGCTGGAGTGCAGTGGTTCAATCTTGGCGCACTGCAACCCCCACCTGCCAGGGTCAAGCAATTATCCTGTCTCAGTCTCTGGAATAGCTAGGACTACAGGTGCCTGCCACCACGCCCAGCTAATTTTTGTATTTTTAGTAGAGACTAGGTTTCACCTTGTTGGTCAGACTGGTCTCAAACTCCTAACCTCAGGTGATCCACCTGCCTTGGCCTCCCAAAGTGCTGGGATTACAGGTGTGAGCCACCTTGCCCAGCCAATAATCCTTGCTTTTAAAAAGACAGCAAGAATTATAGAATGGTATCGATCTTATATCATCATCATCATATTAGTTTTAACTACAGTTGTCCCTGGATGTCCACCTGGAGATTGGTTCCAGGACCCCTCCCCCATACCAAAATCCAAGGATGCTAAAGTCCCTTATATAAAATGTATTGTATGTGCATACAACCTACATTCATTCTTTCATATACTTTCAATTGTTTCTAGATTATTTTTATTTATAATATCTAATACAATGTAAAGAATACATAAATTGTTGTTATAGTTTTCATTTGTATTTTTTTCAATCACTGTATTGTCAATTTTACCTTTTTTAAAACATATTTTTGATCCATGGTTGGTTCAATTTGCAGGTGTGGAATCCGCATATATGGAGGGCTAACTGTATTAATACTACTTTGATAAAGAAAGCATTACATCTCTACATGTATGGAACATGCCTAGAGCAATTCCTAGAAGTAAGCTTAAACTTTAGATATCATTAAGAAGAAACCAGAAAGTGAGCAACTGAGTAAAAGCAAAAACACAAGAAGAGGAATGTCATATGAGAAATTACCTTCAGGCAACAATAACCTCCAAGTATATTTTCAGGCAAGCTAACCCAGAAAGACTCACAGACTAAAGATGCTCAAGTCATGCAGTTTACTTAAGCAATTGAAAGCACTTAGCAAGAAACTCTGGGAAGGAGATGAAAGATAGGTTAGCACACTTAGGATAGAGCATTAGCATGATAGTATAGCCATACTACCTGAATCACTGAGTACAGTTTCACATGTCCTCTCTAATCACATTTTCCCTGATGAAGATGTGGATGAGAGAAACCAGAGTTGAGGTTTGAGCAATGGAATACAGGATATAAAAGGTGACTAGAGCCAATCAAGGAGCTGAAGGGGCAAGTACTTGTGGCTACTGTTGTAGCTTTCCAATTATCACGATTTGGTTTTTATAATTTCTGTGGTAACTTTATTATCTACTATTTTATTATATATATTTGAAATAAGAAGCCTCTTTTTTCTTTGATCAGGCTCACTGGAGATCTTTATTATTTTTTAATAATATTCTTCAGAGACCAAATTAACATTACTGTTAAACAATCTTATGTTGGAAACAACAAATATTTCTAAATAACTCCTACTTTTTTAGTTTTTATGTGGATTTTATCTGCATTTCTTGGGCAGAGGACACAAGAAGTAGAACAGGTGTCAATATGGGTAAAAGATTTAAATCTATGTTAAGCACATATCTGCTCTATTCAACTCATTCTATGTCTAATATATCTCACAATTTACTAACTACTTGTTACTCATATTTTTTTTCACTTTCCTCGTTATATAGCAGAACTAAATGATCTAAAATTACTCATCAAACACATATCGCAAAGGGACAAGTATTTCAAACAGAAATCAATGAAATAAGGAATGAGAGACAGAGGAAGAAAGAAGATCAACTAAACCAAAACTATCTAAATTAACCATATTAGTTAAAACTAACATGACACTGATATAACAGAGCCACCATTCTATAATTCTTAATATTCTATAAAAAGTAAGTTATTTATAGAATAGAAATATTTGTTATTTCCAGCATAAGACTGTTTAACAGTAATGTCAATTTGGTGTCTGAAAAATATTATTAAAAAATAATAAAGGTCTCCAGTGAGACTGATCAAAGAAAAAGAGACTTCTTATTTCAAATATATATAATACAAGGGTGGAAAAAATAGGTATCACAGAGATTATAAAAACAGTACTATAATTATGACATTCACATATATATGTTCAGTATGCAAGCATACACTAATAAATCTGAAAAACCTAGATGAAACAAATTTCTAAAGATATATATATATATATATATACATATTTACATAAAAATGAACAAAACACAGCCTGAGATCATTTGATGGTTAAATTCTATGAAATGTATTGAGGAAGTATTAATTTTTATCTTAAAATAATTTTCAGATAAGATTTTCCAGAATATATAATGAAGGTGACACTACAAACCAGGGGAAAATAATGAGTTATTTAATAGATGATGTTGGAAAAACAGGCTCACAACATGGAGAAAAATAAAACTGAACTCCAAAAAAATCTCACATCAAAAGATAGATTCCTAGGAGATTAAATATATAATTGTAAAAGATCAGTCTATACATTTTTAAAAAGAATACGTATAAAAATATTTTAGAGCAAGAAAAAATTTCTCAAATAGTGTAAATCAAAAGGCAAAAAGAAATGTTTCCTTACATTAAAATAAAAAAATATTTTTTCAACAAGAAATACTGTCCCTTATTAAACAGACATCTTGAATTGACAAATTACAGCATTAAAGAAAAATCTGACAATGAATTAATATCTAGAACATAAAAAGAACTTCAGCAAATCAACAAGAAAGTATGGGTAAGGGATATGCACAGGCAGTTTACAGAAAAGGCAGTAGAGGTAATCCAAAGGTTAACAAGTATAAGAAGATAGGCACAGATTCATTAATTAGAAGACAAGTGCTTACTAAAATGATGCCCCTATTACACATAGGAACGGAGTATTTCTTGGGAGAACCACCAGAGTTTGTACCCAATCTTGTGAGAGAGGGGAACCTGAAAAGTGGGCATTATGTTTGACTCAAAAGTTGTCACAGGTGTTATGTACTTTAGGAACAAACAGGTATTCCTAACTGGGAGAAAGTAACCCTCCTCCAATTTATTGGAAGACTAGAAAGAATAGAAGAAAGTAATTCTGAAAGATCAGAAAGGAAATGAAGCCAAAGTTTGAAACCTAGTGATTAGAAAAACACACATAGAAAGTTAATCTTATCAGTGGTCATGAAGAGTAAAATTGGAGTATTTAATCAACAACAAAAATAACAGAAAAAACCCATCAGCCTACAAGGCAGTTAATAATAAGAAATAACATGTCTACCCTCTACTCTTAGTATAATTTGGAATGATTGAATCAAAGAAGGAAACTCATGTGCTTAAAAAGTGAATAAATCTCTACCCATTCTAGAACAGTGAGTGTGTTGATGTACTAATAAGCCACCTGCTACCTCTTTGTACACAACACTATCTAATAGACTGTTCCCTTACCCATGCTTTGGCAGATATGTCTAGACCAGGTGACCTTGCTGGCGTCTATAGCAAAGATGCCATAGAACATTGGATGTTGACAGTCACCTAACTTGAGCGGGGTTAATCAAATTCTCTCTCTTGGGAATTTTAAATAAGAGACATAAAAACTATTAACCATACGGTGATGTACCTTAGAGATATAAGTCCACAAATAGTTGTGTGATTATTCTTTTATATATATATATACATACTCTAAGTTCTGGGATACATGTGCAGAACATGCAGTTTGTTACATAGGTATACACAAGCCATGGTGGTTTGCTGCACTCATCAACCTGTCATCTACATTAGGTATTTCTCCTAATGGTATCTTAAGAGACCTGGCTGTATTTCTTACACAGAATTCTATAATGTTGCCCTGCATTCTCACAATTAATCCTTTTACGTTCTAAAATACTTTGAGTGGGTTTCTATCCTAATATCACAACTTGGCCTGGCTGCAATATTTACCTTCTTAGACCATATATCTAAGCCCTGAACAAAAGCTTACAAAGGTTCATTACATGCAACAGATGTACTCTTCTTATTCCCATGAGAATACATAGCAATGTCAAAAATACATTTCCCTTCACAGAGGTTATAGGTAAGAAGCTGCAAATCATGAAAGCACAAATCGTTTTCATCTCTTCTTCCAAATGAAGATAGTAGCTTTGCCAGTAAAGAAAGATAAAATAAAAAGAATTCAATCTGAGAATATCCATGAAAAATGGAATTTGATGTTCTGAATCTTATTGCAACAGTATGTTGAGTAACTGCTGAGAGCCTGTTTGCCCACCCTAAATGCTGAGAGGATTCCATTGGGAAGAAAACCTACTGGTAAAATAAAGATGTTTTCCAACTGAAACATGAGGCAGAAAGGAATAATGGTTTTCACATTTGCTCTAAAATATTTTCTGGAGGATCCCATCAGACAAATAAAACAGAACTACAGGAGAAGAATAGGATACATTTCATGGGAAATTATCTAGAAAAAAAGTCAGAAATAATTTGTATGTCCTACAATCATTACATAACAGGGCAGCTTGGGAACACCACAGTGAATCAGAAATTCAGAAACAAATAGAAAAGTAATGTCACATGGATATTAGATTTACAGAGACAGCAGCAACAAAATATGTGATAGCTTTCATTTTTTTTAAGGACTCACCTATTGAAGGGGTGGAAGGCCAGAATAGTATTTTATGAATGTATAGAAAAATCACCGTTTTGCTTATACAACCGAAAGTGGACTTAAGGAGAGGGAAAAAGAGCATCTAAAGTAATCAGTATGTTATTCAAAAAATTCTCTAAGCAGCATGCAGCACTTTATTAAGAAAAATGCACAGCTGAAACTCACTTCTACTAGTGGTTCAGCAGGTAATTCATATAATTTTGTCTTAGAAAACAACTAAAATTTTTCATTAAATATTAAAATCATTTTGTTAAAAGCATAAAAGTGAAAAGAAGAAAGAAAAGCCTAAGATCAAAAAGCAAAGAGAAAATAATAAGAAGCCACTTGTACACTGAGGGTATTTGCCAACATGAATCTTAATTTTGACCAAAAAGTAGAACAGGCAAATAACAGACAAAAAAATTTCTCCATGTTAAGCTGGCATCCTCAAAAGTTTATACCTCCAAGATACGGATGAATTAAAAAGAAACAATTCTTATGGAGTTATAGCTCACTTCACTCCCTAGTGTAAGCTCTTGAACTTATTTTAAGTTCTCCAGAAATACTTATGCTACCAAGTGCTTGGCAAAAGCACATTTAAATATTCTATTTTTTTTAGTATAAGTTTTTTTAAATAGTCAAAAAAGAAAAATTTAAATATGCTTTCCAGCACACAAAGATAATTCAGCACATAAGGAACTAGGCTACATGGGGACAACTGGGGAAAAAAAGGTATGAGACTATATCAACTATTGAAATTGCTATATACAGACTATAAAACAACTTTGCTGACTATGTTTAAACATATTAAAATGTTGACGATACATGCAAGTGATAAAACAATTATACAAAGTACAATAAAATGGTAAAAGGATTGAATATAATTTCTACAATTCGAAAATATAATATTTGAGAGACAGTTGATGGGATAGTTTTATTGGACATAGGGCAGAGATACAGAGGATTCATGAACTGAAGGAAGACTGTCAAGAAATTATCCAGAGTTTACATATTAATAGAAGGAACAGGAAAACATGGTCCAATCAAAAAATATAGTAAGTAAACTAACTTCAAAGATACAGAGATATATGAATTACCTGATAAAGAAATCAAAACAACTGTCACGAAGATGGTCAATGAGCTCAGGAAAATAAGGCATGAACAAAATAAAAATATCAACAAAGATAAAATATTTTTAAAAAACAAACAGAAATGTTGGAGCTTAAAAATACAATAACTGAATTGAAAATTTTACTAACGGGATTCAACAGGAGAACTGATTAAACAGAAAAAAGGAATTGGTTAATACAGATACAGATTATTTGAAATTATCTAGTCAGGGAAACAAACAAACAAAACAGAAAAGAAGGAAGAAAGCCTAAGGGACTTATGAGATACTACCAAGCAAATCAATATGTGCATTGTGAGAATTCCAGAAGAAGAAGAAAAAGAGAAAGAAAGGAACAGAAAGTTTAAAGAAGAAAGACTTAAGTTTTCAGGCAGTGCTGAGTTTCTTACACTGAGGGGATAAAATATAATTAATCTCCCAAACAGCCTCAAAGATGAACTAAATAGATATATACTTTTTTACTGTATGTGAGAATTAGCATTTATCAAGTGTCTACTATGTACCAGTCATTGTATATACATTACTTTATTTAACATTTATAACAACCTATTAGTGGTTGTACAGGTATGGAAAAGTGAAGTCACACAGATTGTAAGTGGCATAGCCAAAATTCAAAGTCTGACTCTATAACCAACGCTCTTTATATACCAGTGTTTCTCAGTGAGCACAGAGGATCATGAGTAGCCCAATAGGTGTTGTGCTTATGAAACATGCAGATTCTTAGACCCCATTCCAAGTCTCTGGAATTAGAATATCTAGGAATGGCAATAAAAACATAGATTTTTGAGAACTAGTCTGAGGAGCCATGTGACCAATATATGCCATCATGATCTGCTCTTTCTCTGAACATGAGCATTTGACATTTTCTAGATGAAATGATTCATTGTGAGGATATATTATTTATGAAAGCAGTGTGATCTTCATGCCAGGAGATGATTCAGTTATTGGGAATATGGGGCTTGTTTTTTATTGGAAAACTCTCATTTGAAAAAAGACATAACACCTATTAACAAAATATCTCATCACAGGACTTTCTTTTACCATGTCAGCACTACAGACTGCTTTACCAGATTGCTCTAATATGTGGCTGCAATGTCTGTTTTGCAGAAATTTAAGCAAGTATGAGCCTATCTATATAGGGCACACTAAAAGCTTTTAAAGAAATATTTTGGCTTGGCCATCCATCAGCAATCCTCATGTGTGACCTTACAACTGACAGAGACTATTTCTGACTTTGGGTCTATAAATAAGAAAACAAAGGTTAAGGCAAGTTTTAATTTCTTCATGTGATAGCAGTTACTAGCCTCATTATATCCAGGTATTCTCTCTGTCATGAGCACATGGGAAGATTTCCTAGCTTTCTTGCATGTAATGGGACTATGTGCTTATTCTGACCAATGGCCTGAGTGTAGAAAATGATGTATGTCACTTCTAGTTCCAGAGAGTGAAAAAAAAAAGTGCTTTATTCATTGCTCTCTCCATTGCAGCAACTATAGAAGTCACAGGAACATAAGATGGAAAAAGAGCCTCTGACAATCTGGCTTCCTATAGAAGAGCCCTCAACTAGCCAGTATCAGCCATGTGGGACATGCAAGAAAATAAGAACTTTGTGTCAAATCCGAATTTTGTGGCTAATTTGTTAAAACAATATAATCTAGCCTACTCAGAGTCATAACTGGGTTTTTTGAAGCAGTTTACACTAGAATGGAGACCTAATAGGGGACCATGGCCTGAAAGAGAACATAATTGAGACTTCAATTATGTTTCTAACTTGTTATCCAACCTCAGTCAAGCCACGTCACCTTTCTGAACATCACTTTCTAAATCTGTAAAACGAAGATTTTGGACTACATTCAATTCAACAAGTGTTGATGGAATGTTTGATATTTTAAGATGTGGGGCAGTGTGCTGGGCACTAGATATTGACTGATCATAAGGAATTCTTCCAAATCGACACCAAGAAACCTCAATCACCTGACCTCTAACATCACCCACAACCTATTGAGTGTGAATGAGGGCCAGTGGCAAGTCCACACTTTGGATGATAATCATAAAGCTGATGTGTGAATGATCTCACCTCTTGAGGGAGAAATCACAAGCACTTTCAGTCATTCTCATCATTTCATTTAAACTCATTTTGTAAACTGGTTCTTCCATACTGCCTGATAATGTCTGGGGAAGGCACCTTTGCATTCACAAGAACAATCTCATATCTGGAATTAAAATGTTTAAGAGAGTGTAATAAGTACATAACTCCAAAATTCTTTCAACCTAAAACCTTTTCCATCCTTAGGCTCCAGCAGAGAAAACTATAGTGGAGATATGGGAGACAATGCTGATCAGCAGTACCCCCTCCCCTCTGCCATTCTAGCTGATGTTCTGACTCCTCCAGATTTAGGCATAGGGATGGCAGGACTAGAAGGGGGAAAATTAGTCTTATGTTGTAGTTATTTTTGTGATCTGTCTTTATTCATTCTGGATGTACAGGACCTATTCATACCTGGCTGTTTCTAGTGCCGGGTCCTCAGACATGCTTGCCCAGAGGTTGCTACCCTCTGACCCTCTGACGGAGGCTTTATTTATGGAGGCAAAGGGTAAGGCAAGACACTACTCTCTTACTAGCTGACTTTCTCTCAGCCTGGGACTCTATTATATACCCCCTCTGGTAAGGTCACCTCTTCATTCCAGACTGGCTCCTCTTCACTAAGTTCACATTTGATTCCTGGAGAACATTCATCTTTGCTCCACTGAATGCAAGCCCAGAAACCCTCTCTACCTGCCATTAAGCCAGGGCAGCTTCAACCTGTCTCAAAATTACAGGCTCTGTGGTGGACATCTGACTTCTGTCTTCTCTCACACTTCTTTCAGCATATCAACTTCTCTCCTCTCAATGAGCCTCTTTTCAGCACTTCTACTCTAGTTTATGTTGGAGAAGAAGCCATCATCTGCCTTATGCCAATGGTGGAGAAAAGGAAGCTGAAGATCATTTAATAATTACAACTCTCCAAAGAAATCCTTTCTCTTTAGGCCTCTTCATTCCTTTAAGTGCCTCAAAGTACATGATGGAACAATATTGGAAAAACATATTTACAATCCCTTGGAACCTCTAGTGTGGGCTATACCTACATTCTGTAGGTATGTAACACATCTAACATATTGTTCTTGGCCATTGTAGTCTCAGTTAAAAATGGGACACATTTTGATATTCTATTTATAATACTAACATTTATATATATAGCATAATACTTACATATATAACATTTTGGCATTTTATTTATAATACATATATGTATGTGAATTTCACAAACTTCTTATTTGTAAGCAGGTTGGTATAATGAAATGAACACAACTTCTATTATTGAATAGAATTTGGTTCCAATTTGCCTCTGCCATTAGTAACTGCATATCATATTCCCCATCTATTAAATGAAACTAATGTCTAATTTTGCAGCATTTTGAGAATTAAATTAGTAATATGTAAATATAATAACATTACTGACTCATGGTAAGAAATCAACAAATCAACTTCCTTTTTCCTTTCCAAGCTTCCATCAGATATTCATTACCAATTTCCTAATGACATTAAGTCAGGAACTAAATGACAGAGGCTAGCCTCAAATACAGGCTTTCATACTCTAAATCTCCCTTCTTTTGCCAAATAGCTTGTCTTCATGTGCTAAAGCTTGAGGTATACACAGATGCTTCAGAAAAACATTTCTTTATTGGCTGTTTCTAGTTTGTAAAATTTAATAGAAGTGGTGGAAGACATATTACTAAGCCCACTCAGACACTTCCCTGGTGGCTTAGATATGCATCATGTATCCTGAATAAGCCCATTTGTGTTCAGAATTTTTATTAGTTAGCAAATTCACAATAATTTGAAAATCAGTTAGGAATTAATTCACAGCTTTGGGGATGACTGTTGATGACTACATTTATAGAGATTGCTGTGCAGAGAGCAAAATTGATTGTTTGCCAAGTTCCAAGCACCATCATTAAAATTTATAAATTATTTTTGCACCCAGGATATTCAAAGTCTTTGCAATGGCAGTGTTTTTCATCCAACAAAGTAAGTGAGACATTGGTCTCTTAGTTTTAGTCATTTATATCAAGCATGCTTCCATAGGTTTACATATTTGAAGGAACACAGATTGGAGTTTTGACAGACATAGAGAGTGTCATTTGGTTAGCCCTTTCAGAAAGTACTAGCTATCCAGTGTGTGTGATTAGCCGAAAACTGAGAGTGATTAACTCCTTCAGATCTCTTTCATTTTTTAAGGTGAGTGTACACTCTTCTCAGGGTGGCACCAGACAATGAGTAAATTTTACTATATTTCTTCAACGTAAAATCTATAACAGGCATCCCCAAACTACGGCCTGCAGGTCGCATGCGGCCCCCTGAGGCCATTTATCTGGCCCCCCCACCGCACTTCAGGAAGGGGCATCTCTTTCATTGGTAGTCAGTGAGAGGAGCACAGTATGTGGCAGCCCTCCAACGGTCTGAGGGACAGTGAACTGGCCCCCTGTGTAAAAAGTTTGGGGACGGCTGGTCTGTAAGCAAAACATGCAAGAGAAGAACTTAAAAAATCTGCATATATTTTTAGCATTTTCCAATCTTTACAGTTGTCTCACCCATCCTTAATTCAACAATTTTTGTAACTCACTCATCATTGTTGTTCCAAAGAATTTAACTTAATTTTCTCAGAAAAAAACAACAACTGTCTTTCACACTCTTATTAGCTTCACGTGATACTTACTTAAATTATGTAATTACAAAAGCAAAAGTAATTAGTATCAAATGATTTTGGAACAAGCACTTGTTATGCAGGTATACTTGTAATAGTGAGTCTTAAACTTTAGTGATTATGAATCATCTGGAGATTGTTAAAATGCAGACTCCTATTTAGCAGGTCTGAGGTTGGGTTGCTAACACCAGGTGATCATACAGGTGATGCCAATGCTGTTGGTCTTTGACCACACCATCTTGAGCAGCTTCTAGTAATAAGCATTCAGCATTCCCTAGGCACCCACTAGTATGTTTTAAAAAGGGAAGAAACAACATGGCTTCATCTGACAAATCAGGAGAGTTTGTTCAATAAGGATAAATGAGGTTTTACCTTGGTTATATGCTATGCTAAGCACTTTACTTATATCATATCATTTAATTTCCTGAAACATCATATCCACAAAGGTAATATTATCATTTTATGAATCACAAAACTAAGGCTTGGCCAGCTAACCTGCTCAATGCCACACAACCATTAAGTGACAAGAGACACTCTCATTAGGAGAGAACAGCTATACATTTTTTGAGTTAAGATTTTTAAAATCAACAAAATAGAGGAAATCTTAATAAGGACTGTAGTCTAAAAAGACCAGCCCACCTCTCACTTTTTAAAAATTATAGTTCAGGGAATGTTTCCCAAAAAGAATGTGAAGAAAATGAAAGACTAAACAAAGTATTCAAATTCTTAGACTTCTGAACAGAACCTGGGTGAGGTAAGTTTATACCATACCTCATTTACTGAAGGAAAATTTTTTATTCTTATCAATGAAAACACCTTTTACAACTGAAATTTTGATTGATTTATTAATTCATAATGTTTATAGATTTTGGGGGTTTTATGAATCAAACCTTTATATCTTATTGGTCTTATAAGGGATATAGAATATTCTGGAGTGATGTCAACAGTATGGCCTACTAAAGGTGCCTAACATTCATCCCCCTACACAAAAAGGATCAAAACAATTAATAAACAACCACATTGACTAGAGTATCTAAAGGAGAGGGTTGGAGTACAACGGGAGTGGCAGACACTCTGGGGAGCAGAGACTCAGGATGTCCACGCTAAAAGGGGAAAAAAACCCACTCTGCCTTTGCCACTCTGTCTTCCTAGTTGGGATCAGCTTGGAACCAGGAGAGACTCTCCCTGTGGGAAAAGGGTAAGCAAGAGACTTACAACTTTCCCCACTAAAGCTGCAGACACCTACAATCTTCGCTGCTCAAAAACCCTGCAGTCCTTGTAGGCCCTGAGACCAGCCTCGTGAGTCGTCTGGAGTTCACATGGATGCGTTACACTAAAAAAGATATTTATGTTGTTCCCCTTCTCTTCCCTCCCATGATCCAAGCCACACTGTGAAACCAAAGCCATTTCTAAAGCGGTTTCTGCTCTAGGGGCCAGTAGCTACTGCACCTTTCCACCTCTGAGGCTCTTTTGCCACTACATGGCACATATACATGGTAACACTATTCCCCAGCTGAGTAGCTACAGCTTCATACACACTGGTAATAATCTACCTAGGAGGCACTCCATCTTCCCCATCCTAATGCCTGCAATACCCCAAACCCAGCTCCTCAGAGCCTAAGTCCAGCTGAACAGCCATAATTCTGGCACACAAGCTCATGTAATGTCCTGCTCCCCAGAAAACTAGCAGTTCTGCCCAGTATGGAGGCTTTTGCCCAATCCAGCAAAGAAGCTCCCGCGTACCCCTGACATGTGGAATAGCCTGGCACTCCTGTCCCCAGTGGGGAGCCCACTCCTGACCCAGCAGAGCACCCACTGCATACTCTCAGCACAAAGAATAGCCAGCATACCTAACCCCAATGGAGAAGTTAGGCTTGACTCAGAAAGCAGCTGCACAAACTCCTCCAGCCTAGGTCACTGAGGCACTCACAGGCATCACTGCCATTTAATACTGCAAAAGAAAACGCACAGAGCCTACGCTACTTGTACATTGGGAACCAAAGACAATGCACCATACCCAACCAACACCCTAGGACAAGGCTACAAGCAAAACATTTTCTCTATGAAAGCTACTGTATAAAATTGGGGAGGTGATTGTTCCATCAGATACACAGGTATTATCAATGCAGGGATATAAGAAACATGAAGAAACAATGACACATGATTTCATCAAACTAATATAGTAACTCTCCAGTAACTGAACCCAAATAAATCAAAATTTACGAATTGCCTTTAAAGGAATTCAAAACAGTGAACTTAAAGAAACTCAGCAAGATACAAAAGGATATAGATAGACAATTCAACATATCAGAAAAACAATTTATTATCTGAATGACACATTTAACAGAGATAAATATCACTTTAAAAAACAGAAATCTTGGGACTGACGACCTCAACAAAAAAATTAAAAAGACAGTTGGAAGCTTCAGCAGACTAGATCAAGCAGAACAAAGAATTTTTTAACTTAAAACCAGCTTTTTGAAATAAGTCAGTGGAATAAAAAGAAAAGAGAATGAAATATGACAAAGAAAGCCTATTGAGAAACTATTAAGCAAACAAAAATTTACAATATGAAATTTTCATAAAGAAAAGAGAGAAAGGCACAGAAAGCTTATTTAACAAAATAATAGCTGGAAATGTCCCATGTCTTTAGAGAAATATGGATATCCAGATCTATGAACTAAAAAGATCCCAATTATATTCAAACCAAATAAGTTCCCTCTGAGGCATATTACAATCAGCTGTCAGAATCAAACACAACAAGAGTTTTCAAAGCATCAAAAGAAAGTGTCCACTCACAGGTAAGGGAATTCCCATTGGATTATTAGCAGATTTCTCAGCAGAAACCTTGCAGGCCAAGAAAGAATGAATGAAATAATACATTAAAAGTGCTGAAGGAAGAACACTTCCACCCTAGAATACTATTCCCAGAAAAGCTATCATTTTGAAATGAAAGAGGAAAAATGTCTCCCAGACAAGCCAAAGCTGAGAGAATTCATCACCATTATGATAGCCCTAGAATGAGTGCTTCACTTAGAAACAAAAAGATCTTAATTTCTTCCATGAAACTACACAAAAATGTAAAACTCACTCGTAGAGGTAAACTCATAATCAAATTCAGAATATGCTATTACTATAATGGTAGAATATAATCTTTCGGGCCGGGCGCGGTGGCTCAAGCCTGTAATCCCAGCACTTTGGGAGGCCGAGGCGGGTGGATCACGAGGTCAGGAGATCGAGACCATCCTGGTCAACATGGTGAAACCCCGTCTCTACTAAAAATACAAAAAAATTAGCTGGGCATAGTGGCGCGTGCCTGTAATCCCAGCTACTCAGGAGGCTGAGGCAGGAGAATTGCCTGAACCCAGGAGGTGGAGGTTGCAGTGAGCCAAGATCGCGCCATTGCACTCCAGCCTGGGTAACAAGAGAGAAACTCTGTCTCAAAAAAAAAGAAAAAGAAAAAGAAAAAAAAGAATATAATCTTTCACATCTCTGCTATGAAGGTAAAAGTAAAAATGGTCTACAATAACCATAATCAAGATTAATTGATAAGGATTACACAATATAAAAAATGTAAATTAAAGCGAAAAAAATTACCAGTGTGTCCAGGAGAGTAAAAGTCTAGAATATTTACATGCAACCAAAATTAAGTTGTTATTAGCTTAAAATAGTCATTTATTGCTATAATATTTATCAATGTAAGCCTCAGAGGAATCATGAAAAAAATTGCAGCAGATACACAAATGAGAAAGGAATCAAAGCTTATGACTATAAAAATCCACAAAACCACAAAAGTAAACAAGAGAGGGGGAAAAAGGAAAAGGAGAAAAAATGTCTACCAAATAACCAGAAAACAACTAACAGAATGGCAGGAGTTCATATCCTTGAATGAAAATGGATTAAATTATTCAATTAGAATATATAGAGTGGGTGAATTTAAAAAACACCCAACTATATGCTGCCTATAAGAGATTCAGTTAACCTGTAAAAACACACATAGACTTAAAGAAAGAGAAAATGATATAACATGCAAATGGAAACCAAAATAGAACAGGACTAGCTATATGTATATCAGATAAAATAGACTTTAAATCAAAAATGGTAAAAAGAGACTAAGATAATTATTATATAATGATAAAGAGGTCAATTTAGCAAGAGGATATAATAATTATAACTATAAATGCACCCAAAACCAGAGCATCCAAATATATAAAGTGAATATTACTAGACATAAAGATACAGTAATAGTAGAGAATTTCAACACCCCACTTTTAGCAATTAACAGATCATCCTGACAGAAAACCAACAAAGAAACATCAGATTTAAACTATATTCTAAATCAAATGAAACTAACAGACATTTAGAGAACATTCCACCCAACAGCTACAATTCTCATCAGCACATGGAACTTTCTCCAGGATAGATCATATATTAGGCCACAAAATAATTCTCAACATGTTTTTTTACATGTAAATAATATTGAGCATTCTTTCTGACCACAATGTAATAAAACTAAAAATCAGTAACAAGAGGAACTTCTGAAACTGTATAAATACAAATAAATTTAAAAACATATTCCTGAATGACCAATAGGTCAATAAAGAAATTAAGGAGGATAACAAAAATTTCTGGAAATACATGAAAATGCAAACACAACATACCAAAATCTATGGGATTCAGCAAAAGTACTACGAAAGAGAATTTCATAGCAATAAATGCCTATATCAAAAAAGTAAAAAGATTCAAATAAACAACCTAATGAAGCACCTCAGGATCTAGAAATCAAAATACAACCAAACCCTAAATTACTAGAAGGACAGAAATAATAAAGAATTAATTAGTAGAAGTAAAGAATTAATAACAAAGAACAGAGGAGAAATAAATGAAACAGACTAAAAATGCAGAAAATTAACAAAATAAAAAGTTGCTTTTTTTTTTTTGATACTGAGTCTTGCTCTGTCGCCAGGCGAAAAGTTGCTTTTTAAAAACGATATACAAAATCAACAAACTTTTCGTTAAACTAACTTTAAAAAGAAAATATTCAAATAAAATAAACTTAAAAGCAGACATTAGACTGTTATAAACTAGATAGCAACATATTGGAAAACCTAGAAGAAATGAATAAACTTCAGGACATACACAACCTGCCACAGTTAAATCATAAATAGGAAAATCTGAACAGACCATTAACTAGTAACAAAATTGGATGGCTAATAAAGTCTCCCGTCAGAGAAAAGCTCAAGTCCTGACAGCTTCACTACTGAATTCTACCAAGCATTTAAAGAACTAGTACCAATCCTGTGCAAACTAATAGAAAAAATTAAGAGAGAATTCTTCCAAACCCATTCTATATGCTAGCATTATCATGAAACCAAAACCCGACAAGAACCCAACAACAGCAAAAAACTATAGGTCGGAGGCTAAGGTGAGCCCGGGCGGCGGGCGGACAGGGAGGGGCCGCCGCGGGGCCAGAGGACTCCGGGCGCGCCCACTCGGCCGCCCTTGGACTAACGCCGCTAGCGCAGGTGCGGGGCGCAGCCCCCCTCAAGTCGCGGCCGCCTCCGGCGGTGCTTCCTCAGGCGGCGGGCCCGGGGCGCAGGCGGCGCTGCCATGGGCTCGCAGGGCAGCCCGGTGAAGAGCTACGACTTACCTTCTCAAGTTCCTGCTGGTGGGCAAGGGCGAGATCCTGGAGAGCTTGCAGGACGGCGCGGCCGAGTCCCCGTATGCCTACAGCAACGGGATCGACTGCAAGACCACCGCCATCCTGCTGGACCGCCAGCGCGTGAAGCTGGAGCTCTGGGACACGTCCGGCCAGGGCTGGTTTTGCACCATCTTGAAGTCCTACTCCAGGGGCGCTCAGGGGATCCTTCTGGTGTATGACGTCACCAACCGCTGGACCTTTGACAGCATCGACTGCTGGATAAAGGAGATCGACAAGCATGCGCCCGGAGTCCCCCGGATCTTGGTGGGAAACCGGCTGCACCTGCCCTTCAGGCGGCAAAGTCCTAACGTAGCAGGCCGGCGCATTCGCAGAGAACTGCATGACCTTTTTCCGAGGTCAGCCCCCTGTGCAACTTAAACGTCATCAAGTCCTTCACAGAGCTGTCCCGCATCGCGCTCAGGCGGCACGACATGGAGAAGATGTGGAGGCCCAACTGAGTGTTCAGCCTGCAGGGCCTCTGCTGCGGGCCACCGTCTCCTGCGCCCCGGCGCACCTCATCGACAAGCTTCCACTGCCCGTCACCATCAAGCCACCTCAAGTCCTTCTCGATGGCCAACGGCATGAACGCGGTCATGATGCACGGCCGCTCCTACTCCCTGGCCAGCGGGGACGGGGCGGTGGCAGCAAGGGCAACAGCCTTAAGAGGTCCAAGTCCATCCGCCAGCCCCAGAGCCCCTCCCTTCCCCTCAACTGCTCACGGAGCAACTGCAGTATCTCCTAGCAGAGACGGGTGGGGCCGCTGTGCAGATGCTGGGAGGGCTCGAGGTGGACGCTCCCGGCCAGAGGAAGGGCCAGCGGCGTCTGCATGGAAGACTGGTCACACAGCTGCCTCGGAAGCGCTGGGCTTTCCTCACACCTGAGCCGGATGCGGGGAGGAGGACTCACGGAGCACGCGCAGGCAGGCTGAAGGAGGGTGCGCGCCTGCGCTGCCGGTGCTTCCGGGAATCTTGGTCTGAAACAAGCCGGGCCTCCCCAGCTGCCTGGGTTCCGCTGGCAGGTAGGCTGGCTCGCCTTTCTTATTTATATAGAGAACACTTCACCCTTTTTCTAAATTTTTAAGAGGCCTTCAGGGAAGCCTGGGTGTGGCCCCGTGGTAGACTGGTGACTTCATGGCCATGCCAGCCAGGTGGACGCACTTGGGACGCCTCGGGAGGGGATTTCTGGCAGCGATGGGAAGGAGTTGTCCTGTGAATCCACGTGTGCGAATAGCGGGGCTGCTCAGAGGCCAGGAGAGCAGACGGGGCCGGTGCTCCCTCTGGAAGCTCAGGTGACCTCTTCCCCGGCTCCCATGGGCCGCTCTGACCTCAGTGGTCACCGTGCTGGCAGTGGTTGGAGGGTGTGGCCCTGTGGACAGAGCCCAAGCAACACTCGGGAGAGGGGAGAAGGGAGGTGCGCCTGGGAGCCCACACTTTTGTGGCTCCCCAAATTCCTTCTGACATGGGGCTGAGAACCTGCTGTGATGTGACACCTTCAGGGACATTTACCACTCAAAACTAAGAACAGCATCTCTCCCACCCTGAAGAGGGCAGAGCTCTGTAGACTTAACGAATACTTGATGGGCCGCAGCTCAACTGCCTCCGGTGGCATCCGGACCCCCACACCTGCGTGCAACCTCCTGTTCTCGGCAGCTTCTGTCGCTGGTCCTGGTGTCCCCACAGCTGCTGCTCTCCTGTGAGGTCGCACGGCATGGGGACCATCCCGACCTGCTCCTGCTTCTTAAGGAGGAGCCTGGAACTGCCTTGTCCACGTCCACGTGGGGGCCTCCGGAGGCTAGGCCCCTCCTCAAAGTCCCACCAGCCCGGCACTCGTGCTGAGCCCCAGGTACGCAGGGCAGGCCACCTCTCTCCTTCTGAAGCCATTGGCCGCTTCTCTGTCCAGTGCTTCTACCCACATCTGCCCCCAGCAGCCCCTGCCCACGGCACTGGTGCTCACCTCTACCTCCTAGCCTTAGGCCGCACGGCACAGCATGGCCAGCAGTCAGAAGGAGCCCTTCCAGGGCCAAGACCCCCGACAGCAGGGACTCCATGGCACATGCTTCCCAAGGTGGCCCCACGGAGGGTGCCACCAGGCACCAGTGGACTTGAAGCCCCATGACTGGTTCCCGGAGATAAGGGAAGGGGCCTGTGTGAGCTGCCAAGTAAGTAAGGGAAACCCGGCCAGGCAGTCCTGCCATTTCCCCCAAAGACCCTGGCTTCCTGATCCAGCTTCCCTGCCCTGGCCCTACCTGTCCTCTTGCTGCCAACAGGGCCCTTGTTTGGGATTATGAACAAACCACACAGGCTTTGAGGATCTAGACGGTCCTGTGTTCACTACCCTCACTGCTGTTACACAGTCATGCGATTTCTGGTTCTTGCCGAACAGTTGTTTCTTTTTTGTATAGTAAATGTAATTCGGCTGTGGGGGTTGGGGGGGGAACTGTAGGTCAACATTTCTGATGAACATAGATGAAAAATTTATCAACAAAATACCAACATACAAATTCAGTAGCTCATTAAAAAGCTCATTCACAATGATCGAGTGGGATTCATCCCAGGGATACAAGGATGTTTCAATAGTTTCAACATAGGGAAATCAATAAATATTATTGATCCCATTAACAGAATCAAAGACAAAAGCCATATGATCATTTCAATAAGCACAGAAAAATCATTTGAGAAAACATTACTTCATTATTAAAAACTAAACAAATGGGGCATAAAAGAAACAAACTTCAACATAATAAAGGCTATGTATAACAAACTCACAGCTAACATAATGAAATGGGAAAGGTTTCAGATCTTTTCCTCTAAGATCTGGAAGAAGATAAGGAAGCCCACTTTCAACATTTTTATTTAACGTAATTTTGAAAGTCCTAGGCAGAGCAGCTAGTTAAAAGAAAGAAATAAAGGGAATCTAAATTGGAAAGGAGGAAGTCAAATTTCTCCTCCTGCAGATTACATGATCTTATGTATAGAAAACCCTAAAGACTACACACACACACACACCTGTTAGAACTAAAAAATTCAGTAAAGTTGCAGGATACAAAATGGGCTCACAAAATTCAATAGTGTTTCTATAGGCCAATAGCACACTATCCAGGAAAAAATTCAGACAAGCAATTCTGTTTACAATATATATGAAAATAATAAAACACCTATGAATAAATTTAACCAAGGAGGTAAAATATCACTACAGTTAAAATTATAAAACATTGATTAACAAAGTTGAAGACACAAAGAAATGGAAAGATAGTCTACTTTCATGGATTAGAAGAATTAATACTGTTAAAATTTCTACACTACACAAGGCAATCTACAGATTTGATAGAAACCTTTCAAAATACCGATGGCATTCTTCACAGAATTAGAAAAAACAATCCTAAAATTCTTATAGAACCACAGAAGACCCCAAATAGCTAAAGTAATCTTGGGCAAAAAGAACAAACCTGAAGGCAACAATATCCTACTTCAATACAACAAAGCTATGTAACCTAAACAGCATGGTAGTGGCATAAAAACAGACATACAGACCAATGAAACACAATAGAGAATACAGAAATAAACCCACACACAGCCAACTGATTTTCAGCAAAGACACCAAGAATATACACTGGTGAAATAGTATATTCAATAAGTTGTGCTGGGAAAACAGTATTCATATGCAGGAAAATGAAACTAGAACACTCTCACATAAAAAAAAAAAAAATCAACTCAAAATGGATTAAGACTTAAATATATGACCTAAAACTATAAAACTATTGGAAGACAACATGGAATAAATGCTTCATGATACTGGTCTGGGTCAGAGATATTGTCAAGGTAGGTGGAGCTCCATAATAGAGTAGTGATCATGATGGCATGGATTGATAAATTGATGATTTTTGTAAATGAAGAGCGATGCTCAGAGAAGGTCTGGTGGAAAAACATTTCCGTGTTTGTAATTTAGCTGTATTTCTGGTCAGTGAGGAAAGTGTAATCCACATGTAATTTTGCCTATATTTTATTGCTGTGTGGATTACATTGTTTGCTTTTCGAAATATTCAAGTAGTGCATCCCTGGCATAAATGTCACTTAACCATTGTTTAGAATTCATTTTATGTATTACTAAATTGTATTTTTAATATTTTAAAGGAATTTGTATCTAAATTCATGAGGAATATTGGTCTGTAGTTTTCTTTTTTGAATGGTCTTTGTAGGGTTTTGGTATTAGAGTAATAATAGCTTTATAAAAGGAATTGGGATGTGTTCCCTCTTTTGCTGTTTTGTAGAAAAGATTGTTTAGAATTGGTGTTAATTCTTCCTTAACCATTTGATAAAATTCTTCAGTGAAACAATCTGGGCCAGGAGATTTCTTCTTTGGAAATTTTAAATTAGAATTATACTTTCTTTAGTAGATACAGGGCTATTCAAATGTTTGTAATAATTTCTTATTATCCTTTTGGTGTCTGCAGTGTCTATAGTGACATCCCTGTTTCATTCCTGATATTGGTAATCTGTGTCTTTTCTTTTTTAGCATTTGTAAATCTTTCTAGAGGCTTGACAATCCTACTGGCCTTTGCAAAGAACCACCTTTATTTGTTTGTTTGTTTCTTTTTAGTCACTACCAGCAGAGTGGGACAAGAAGCACCTTTTGTTTCACTGACTTCTCTGTTGCTTTTCTGTTTCCAATTTTATTGACTTCTCTTCTTTTTTAAAAAATTTTCTTTCTTTGAGTTCCTTTGTGTAATAACTTTCAATTGTATATTGCTTAAGCATTCATTTTGAATACAAGTTTAACTTTCTCAAAACAGAAGCAGGGCTCAGTCACCCTTGACTTTGAGAATTTTACTTTCATAAACTTGAAAGTCACCTGTGACATAGTTTCCAGATCTATACCACTTCCAGATAGCTCAAACTGGTGGCCAGAGATAAGAATTTAGAGGGATCTCTCTCCACTTTCTTTCTACTTCTTTTGGACAAACCATTCAAGCTCTTGCCTGGGAACTTAAAGTGACCCACACTCTAATCCATTACATGTACTGCCACTTGCCCTGTGCTCTTCCCTCCCTACCTGACTCTGAATTCCTGCTTCACATGACCCAGGACAGAGGACTGCCCTCCCAACTCATTACAGCCTCCTTACCCAGAAGGTGTAAATAGAAAATCTTTGAACTTGTTCACTATTGTGATAGTGCATTGCATTGGCACCTTCCATCTGAAGAACTAAGTAAGGACTGCCACAAGTTGAGTTTTCCCCAAATGCCAGGGAGAGCACAAGATGGGCTCACAGTGCCAGAGCAAAGATCAGGCAGATATAAACAAAAGAACCACATAGGCATCTATAGCTATAAACAAGGATCCTGTGTAAAAGATCCCCTGGTCAAACAACTAGGCTCTAGGCCATCTGCCTGGTTTAAAAAAAAAAAAGAAAAGAAAGAAAAGAAAAGGAAAAAGAAGTATTCCATGAAAGGCACACTCTAAACACTCACACCCAGCTCCCCTTCAATTTCCATTAGGGCAAGGTTGCCAGCCACTCTGATACTAAAACCCCAATTTACTTGGAGGCTCTCAAAACACTTTGATCTTCTTTTTGGTGAATACTTAGATTTTTGATTTGAGATTTTTTTCTAATGTAAGCATTTGGGACTATGCGTTTCACTCTCAGTAGTGATTTAGCTTCTTCCCACAAGTTTTAATATGTTGTATTTACTCTCATTCAGTTCAGTTTACGTTTTGACTTCCTTGAGGCTTTCTCTTTGACCTATAGATTATTTACAAGTGTGTTGCTTAGTTTCCAAGTGTTTGGAGATTTTTCTATTAGCTTTTTGCTATTGATTCCACTTTGGTTCCACTGGAGTAAATTCAATGGCGAAAGAATAGCACAGAAAAAGCAATTTAAAGAAAAATCAGCATCCATTCATAACAAAAGCTCTCAGGGAAAGGCATAAAGGGGAACCTACTCATCTTACTAAAGAATACCTACAAAAACACTACAGCTAACATTGTAGTTAACAGTGACAAACTGAATTATTTCCCTTCAAGATTGGGAACAAAGCAAGGATGTCTGCTCTCAACACTCTTACTTGCTTTTACTCCAAGGTTTATTATAAAGGTGTAGTAATCAAGATGGTTTGGTAGTACTGTCATGATGGACATATATAGACAAATGGAACATAGTTGAAAGTGCAGAAATAGAGACACATATGTGTCAATTGACTTTCAACAAAATACAAAGATAATTTACTCAAGAAAGAATGTCTTTTCGAAATGGTGCCAGAGCAATTGGCTATCTGTATGAAAAAAGAAAAAAAAAAAGCACTCTCAAAAACCCCCAGAACAAAAACCCCCAGAACAAAAGAATAGATTCATAGCTTGCATCAGATATAAAAATTAGCTCAAAATGAATAATTAACCTAAATATAAAACCTAAAATTATAAAACTTCTTGAAAGAAACAAATAATTTTTTCTGACTTGGATTAAAGATTTCTTAAACTCAACATCCAAAGCATGATCCATAAAAGCAACATTTATAAATTGAACTGCAAAAAAACTAAGAGCTTCTGCACTATAACACAGTCATGCACTGCACTTTGAAAGACATTATTAAAAGAAAAAAGTAATAAACTGGGAGAAAATATTTGAAAATCACATATCTGATGAAGCAATTGCATATAAACAATTGCATCTAGACTATCTAAAAAACCTTTAAAACTCAAACATTAGAAAACAAAAACCCAATTAAAAATGAGCAAAATAGTGCAATAAAATATTAAATATATATGTAAATACTATTAATTACATATTGCCTGTTGGTGCATCCATAAATAAACTATACTATTCTTTTCTTAAAAAAAATGAGCAAAATATACAATAGATAGTTCAGCCTAAGAGATATATTGACTACAGTAAGACCATGGAAGGATAGTCAACATCGTTAGCTATTATTAAGGAATCTTAAATGCAGTTTATAGCACATCAGTTTTGCCTCAATAAAGCTGCTGACAAAATACGCAAGTATTATTTTACACTTGCTAAAATGTTAAGAAGTTCAATTTCAATCATGTGTTTAGGGGCCCTCCCCTCCCCTAAGGCCATATAAGAATTACAGAGACTCCCAATGTTTCTGGAAAATGGGTGTGAGACCTGGTCTTCTCAATTCCCATTGACTTTTGCTGCTACTGATCTTGCTGCAGGGTCTGGTCCTACCTCTGCTCTTGGGTCGTAATTCTTGGGTTTACTTCAGAGACAACCTACTCCCTGTTACTTGCAAATCAAAGGTCCAGACCCAGAGACCCCCATTGCATCTTAGGGCTGTGTAGCTACCCTTCACAACATTCCTTGCTTTCCTAGCCCTATCTGTAGTCCTGCACAGAAGTGAGTTATAAAGGGAAGCAGTACCCAGCAAACTCTATGTTGGTGATGAAGCACAAAATCTTGAAGAGTCTCCTTGGGAAAGGGGGCCCACACTAAGAACACATTTATGTTATTCCGGCAGTGAGAACAAAACACAAAGCAAAGCCCCTTCTGAAACTTGTTCTACTCCCATACATCATCACACTCAGTATCATTGAGGTCTGCGTGACTCTAAAACTCAAGCAGAATCTTCAAACCCTATTGGGCCTAATTTTATTGATAGAATGTTTCTAAAATATGTCAGTCTGGTAAAGGCAACTATTGGTAAATAGCTGAGGGTTAATAGAGAAGTTTTTCGGGGTTTTTTGTTTGTTTTGACAGTGATTAAAAACCTTATAGTAACTGAGAGTCATCAATCTCAGAATTAATTCTCAATATTCAAACATTTTAATATACATGAAAGAGATCAACTGTATCTGTCCTTTTGGGGGGTTAGTATTTTCACTAAATCTTGTTATTTGTGCTTCTTTAACTGTTTTCTGTTTTTCACAGAAGGTACGCTATTGAATCAAAACTGCTATTGAATCAAAGCTTGTGGTGATTTGAGATTTTATCTTTATTCTGAAGCTGGCCAGTGGATATCTAGACAATTTGATCCTTCATGAAGGAAGTTCATGAGTTGTTTAATGACAGGGACAATATAAAGAGAATCTGTAGCTTTAAATAACTTCAGTAAATCTTAATTGCAAAAAGTTTGATGAGGTATAATTCAGATTGCACACAAAAAAAAAATATAGCATAAAAAGACTAGTATTTCTCATTGACACCCTTAACCTGAAAATATTCTGAGTGGAGCATTAATTTTTGGATGAGAAAAGGCAAGTCTTTGGCTCTATAACCTTGATCAAAAAAAAAAAAATTGTAATGTTTGGCTTAGGGTATACTTTTATTTGGAAGTGTAATGGTTAATTTTATGTGTCAACTTGACTGGGCCATAGAGTGCCCAGGTATTTGGTCGAACAGTATTCTAGGTGTGTCTGTGAGGTTATTTTTGGATGAAACTAACATTGAAATCAGTAGACTGAGGAAGTAGATTGCCTTCCCTAATGTGGGTGGGTCTCATCCAATCAGTTAAAAGTCTAAATCACACCCCCTTTCCCCCCACACACACACACTCTTATCTGAAAGCAAAGGAGTATCAAAGATTGCTGGCTATCACTGGCAGATAGAAGAGGACAGGCATGAAACAGATTGTTACTTAGAGCCCTCAGAAAGAACCACCACTGCCAATACCTTGATTTCAGACTTCTGGCCCCCAGAGCTGCAAGAAAATAAATTTCTGTTGTTTTGTCACCCAGTTTGTGGTAATTTGTTACACAGCTGCCCTAGGAAACTACTAAAACCATGGGTATATTTTGCTCTGGGACTATCTTGAGAGAACAGTCTTGGAAAACACTTTTCTAGGTGACTTTCTATGTTAAAATGTGATTCTCCAATCCCCACTATACTTGAATAAATGGTAGAGGGAGGTTTAGGTGAAATAACCCTTTCTCATGGCCTTTGTCAGAACCAACGCTTTGAAGATTTTATTGTTGCAATAAGTACTCGTGTTTACTTGGCAGAGGACTTTTAGCTTTAGAAAGAGTCATGATTTATGAGAATCTCTTCATTAAGATAACAACAAATCTCAGACAAAGAGCACAGTCTTCCCAGAGCACTGGGGCTGCCCCTCAGAGCCTGTTGGAGGAATGCTGAGTGTGGTGATGGAAGGTCTCTCTCTGGAGTCAGACAGAGCATGGGTCCAAGACCAGAGTTTCTGGCCTTAGATGAATCACTGGGCCTTACTACACTTTGTTTTTTGCAGGTGGCAACAAGGGATAAAAATGGCAACAGCCCTGACATTAACAGCCTTACCAAGTTACTTTGCAAACTGTAAAGTTTACCTGTAAATTTAAGGCTCTCTTTAGGTAAGAAATCACTTTTCCATTCTTCCTACCTTTTGTTGAACAGAGAGTTTGGTTGTACAGTTTTATATATCAAAATTTGATACATATGTATTCTCGAGGTAAAATGGCTTATACTGAGCCATGGATCTATTTATTAAGCATCTTTGATTAATAATAATAAAGAATCCTTAGCATTTCTAGCTTTTCTTCCCCCTAGCTCCAATTAAAATTAAGAGTAGCTCTCATTAGCCATATCTGGATGATATGTCGATGCTTGCAGTCAGAAGCGGGTATATGAGAAGGGTCTGTGTGATCCAGTCTACTGGAATGAGGAGGGGTGGTTCACAAAAAGAAAATCAAAGTGCTTTTACTAAAAACAGAAGAAAAGGATGCTTGGGCAGTAAAACTTGCAAATCCCTGTCGAAAGTAGTCAGGACCCTTTGACTACATGCAACACCACCACCAACTGTAACTTATACAATGAAAGGAAAATTTTGGTTCACAAAATTAAATCACTGGGAAGGCACAAGAGGGACTGGGAAGGCACAAGAGGGGCTGGGCTTCAGGACCTGAGACAGTGCCAGGACTGTCTCTCCAAGTCTGTGCCTGTCCTATATGCCAGGCTCATTCTTTCAGCCTGGACTCTACCATGCTGGAAACATGAGTATGTACAGCTCCTCATATCTCTAGATTCGGCTTCACCCATGAAACAGCACTGAGCTTACACTCTCTGGATTCAGTTTTTAAAGTCCTAGTAAAGGGTTATGATTGGCTCAACTTGAAGTAGGTGCCATCCTTGAACTAATTTTTGTGGCCAGGGAGACGATGACTTTGGATAAAACCATGAGAGCTCTGTTATGGCTGCAGTGGTGGAAAGAATGTTTCCCAGAAGATGAGAGATGCAATTCCCAAAAGAAGGCAAGGCAAACTGAGCAGTATATGCCGAGAATAACTTGATTTGCATCACAGTACACTATATGGGTTTTTCTATTTTAGTTCCTGTAAATATACCAACTGTACCTCTGAAAGCAGATATAGGATATAAATAGAGATGATTGATAGATAGATAGATAGATAGATAGGATAAGCAGATAGGATAGATAGATAATAGAAGATGGATAGATAGGATAAACTGATAGATGATCTATTGATTGATAGATAATAGATGATAGAACAGATAGATTAGATACATAGAAAGACAGATAGGATAAATAGATTAGACAGACAGGCAGATAGACAGACAGACAGATGGATGTCAGTATGACAACCATATTTTAATAAAGAATTCTTGGCCAGGCACGATGGCTCACGCCTGTAATCCTAGCACTTTGGGAGGCCGAGGCGGGTGGATCACGATGTCAGGAGATCGAGACCATCCTGGTCAACATGGTGAAACCCCGTCTCTACTAAAAATACAAAAAATTAGCTGGGCATGGTGGCACGTGCCTGTAATCCCAGCTACTCAGGAAGCTGAGGCAGGAGAATTGCCTGAACCCAGGAGGCGGAGGTTGCAGTGAGCCGAGATCGCGCCATTGCACTCTAGCCGGGGTAACAAGAGCGAAACTCTGTCTCAAAAAAAAAAAAAAAGAATTCTTACAAGTTTTTCCAACACCTCTCCATTGTGTCCTGTCTGAAAGGGCATTATCCTCCAACACAAAGCTGTCTTATAAAAAAAAAAAGTTTCATAAGAAGATACAAACTTCAGTTCAATTCTGATCCCCATAAAGTACCTGGAATTGCCTTAAAGTAGACTCGATTTCTACATAACATGCCCTATTTTCTTTTTGTCTCCAGCTGCCAGAAAAGTTAAACAAATGCTTTTGTAGTATATCAGAAATTGTCTGGTAAATGAAACCTGGTAGAGTTTTTTTCCCTCCTCATGTATGTCTGATTTATTTTTTAAATATGTATGTATGTTGTACTAAAAATTGCTTCAAGTTACTTTTGGGAGTACAATATTAAGGTATTTTATATATTTACAATGTCAGTCCAGAAAATCTTCATTTTCTGGATCCTACATCTGATTTCTCGTAGTCCCAGTCCTTTTACAACGTAAGTTAGATCTTTCAGGATCAACTAATATCCCTGGTTAATAACAATGCCTGAAGTCAGACTTACATTAAGTATTAGTTTACTGGGGAGGGACATCCCAAAGCATCTTTCTTCCACGTATAAATTTAGGAATTTTCTAATTCTGACTGAGTATCAAGTCAAGATGAGTCACTAAAAGGTGAAAAACCCTGTTTACATACATTGCAGTTAGCAACATGGAATATTTTTTTTTGATGTTTTTCCCAGAAATACTTTCAAATGAGTGCCAACAATAACCACGCAAAGTCACATTTTCCTGTTTACAACATACATGAGGAGAATAAACTAATTGTCATATGTGTCTTTTGTGTGAAAGGCATAAGAATCCGTTACTTTCTACTCAAGTCTTTCCTAGGAGGATGATTGGTGTTTATTTTTATTATACCTGATCTACCATTTGGGAATAAACATAGAATATTCTGAAAACTTTTAAGTGAAAAATAAGTCAACGTTTCAGTTACGTGAAATGAACCAGTGTTGCTCTTTGGCAGGGCTGGATCTATGATTTATCTTTTTAAAAAAAGGAAAATCTTTCCTGTCAGATACAACTAGTCAACATTTGTTTAGTGTAGTCTCTCTTTTATGGATAATTTTTGTCCTAATTCAAGGTTGATAAATATCATGTTCACTATCGTAAAATGCACACTTTACAAATGTTTTAAGCCCCTGCAATTTTTCATTGTTACATCACAGCTTCTTATTTGTTAACGAATCCAAAGGATTCTTTCCTTAAATTGATATCATGCAATATAATGCAACAGGGAGACAATCACCCAAAATTCATTTTAAAACAGATGAAGAATCCAGAACTATTCCATGGAGAACATACAACCAGGAGGCAGCATTACACACATACACACACACATGCACCCCACACACACGTAACATGGCATAATCCTCACCATGTTGTCCAAGCTGCTCTTTAACTCCCGAGCTCAAGCCATCCACCCTCCTTTGCCTGACAAAGTGCTAGGATTACAGACACAAATGGCCATGACAGCTTCTTGTTTATGGTAGTTCTTTTTGTGATTACAAGATTATTTTTTATTGAATGGTTCGTTATATTCGCTAAAAAACATTTGATCTTCAGTGAACTGACCTTACCTGCCTTCCTGCCTTCCTGAGCTGCCTGCATAGACAAGAAGAGTTTTGTTTTGATTGGGTTTTTTTGTTGTTGTTCTTTGACAAAACCAGTGAATTTTATTTGTTTTAGTATTTACTACTCCACATAGAGTGATGTCTTATTTAAAAAATCGCTATTAATATATACATTTGAATTAATATTTGAAGATTATTTTTGTTGCTTACTTTACATTTCCTAAAGATTCTAAAATTATATGTACTTCTATAATTCAAATCATCAGGAATAATCATTCTTACATAAGACATACTTGAGAACATTTTTTTCCCTGACAAACTAGAAAGCTACCTAATTTGCAAAGTACTTTGTTATTTTGATGCTGTGTTAAAGAAAGCAAAAGGTTAATTATAATGCCTCTTAATCCTCCTTTAAAAAAGCAATTTGTAGGAATTTGCTATGCAAATAGATTTAGTTTGGCACTCTCTAAATAAGATTTCTAATAGGGTATCCTGAAAGATTTTGCCTTTTAAAAAGTACTTTTAAATTTTCATTTATGTAAAATTTTGGTCAGATTCAGATTGAAAAATACATCTTTAAAAGTAAAAATCAAAATGAGAATACTGAGGCCGGGCATGGTGGCTCACACCTGTAATACTAGCACTTTGGGAGGCTCAGGCGAGCACAGCGCTTGAGCTCAGGAGTTCAAGACCAGCCTGGGCAACATGGCAAAACCCCGATTCTACTAAAAATACAAAAATTAGCCAGGTGTGATGGCGGGCACTGTATTCCCAGCTACTTGGGAAGCTGAGGTGGGCGGATGGCTTGAGCCTAAGAGACAGTGGCTGCAGTGAGCCAAGATCCAGCATGAGTGACAGAGTGAGACTCTGCCAAAAATAAAAATAATAATAATAAAAAATTAAATGATTAAAATTAATTTTAATTAAATTTAAATTAATTTGATTAAAATTAAATAATATACTTTCTAAAAACCAAAGCTAATCCATTTGGTGAAATAACTTTTGAACTAGAAAGATAGATCCAGGGAGAAGAAATACAACTAAAGTTATTAGTAGACAGAAAATTATATTCAAATCTCAAATGGGAAATTAATTTCTTTAAATTACTAAAAAGCATACCCCAAGGAATTCCATCATAATCTTGGGAGGTTGTGGTTCCTTCTGTTATACTCTGGTGACCAGCTCACTACCTGAGAAGTGTAGGCAAAATGAAAGGAGTTCAGAGATAAGTAGCAGACATGACCAATGGCCTTGAAAATCTAACCCACAGGGAAAGATACAGAAAAGGCCAATAGTCTGCTTAGAAAGACTGGCCAAGCTGAGCATACAGTGAGAGGATCACATGAAGAAGTAGCACCACATGAAGAAGTAGCACCATAGTACGTGCAGTAGAACCATAGTAAGTGTGGTAGAACTATTTCGGAAGGGGTGTGTAGTGGAAAGGACCAAAATGAGCATGTAAAAATGGATAGAGAAACTAACAAGGACATGTTCAGGATACTGATATGTGATGTTGGGGGAGCAACTTTAAACCTGGACCAGAAGAATCTTTAAGGGTTTAGCATTTGTTACTTTCTTCACAAGAAGTAGTGAAAGATTTACTGCATCCTACCACTCACTCAGCCCTCAAAAATGGAAGATCTTCCTTTCCTCCAGAACCAACCCCTACAAGTTGCTTTCAGCTCCAAGAGGCCATGCAGAGGAAGGGGCCTCTGTGTGTAATTTTTCCATCAGAATAGGCCATCTGTTCCTAGTTTGCATGAGTCTTGTATGTGTTGATGCACTCCTGGCAATTTGGACCAAGTAAGCTGTATTCCAAAAACCATGCTGTGCTTCAGATTTTTGAGTTTAATACCTCCAACCAAAAGCAAAGGTAAACAAAGCCATCGTGACATTTTAGGGTATATTTATTTCATATTGTGTTTAATTTACAAAAGTATTTAAAGTGAGTCCATTCTAAGCTCAAACTTTTTAAAGGCCTGAAGTGTTAAAATATGTAAATATATAAGAAAATATAAATAACTCTGATTCTATAGTACAGAGAAAAGCATTCTAATAATAAACACTATAGAAATTTTTGGAGATAAAATATTAGCTCTTTTGTTTGATAATGCTGTTCAATTAGACTAGCCTCTCTGGCTTAGATTTTGGATCTTTAAAATGTCTTATGAGTTAAAAGAGAAGCATCAAGACCTATTGCTTGGAATTTGGGGATGAACAGGAGAGAGAGGAACATTAGCAGAGAATAAGAGAAATCTATAAATCGAACCATCATACCCAGGTGACCCATGTGACAACAAAATTGTGGCATGCAAGATTACACCTAAAATAATTGTAGAAGAGAAAGTAAAATGGAGTTATTCCACAGATGGCCTGAGAGAACTTCAGATAGTTTTGAAAACAGCCAGTCATCTTCCAGCAGTTATTAAGTTACTTTTTCTACTAGTATTAAAGATAGCATGGAAGTATAGGATATCTTGTCTGATGGTTATAACTATCTTTTCCCACCAAGTGAGTCATGGTTTATCTCCTAGTTTTTGAAACTTTACTTGCTTGAATGCAGACACACACACACACACCCCTCCTTAAAATAAATCTCTCTCTATGTACACATCCTGCTGGTTTTGTTTCTCTGAAAAACCCTGACTAATACAATGAGCATATGGCAAATGGCAATTGACCATAACCCAACCACCTTACCTTCCACGTCAGGCTCAACTGTTAGTTCTACCAAGTCATAAAAAGGAAATCTTGTCTTGCTTCCTAGTTTCTTTTTGTTTCTAATTCCTTAGCCAGGATTGCGTGGGCTCTTGCTTTCTTATTTTCTAGGCCCCCACATAATTTCTCCAGTCCCCTTAAGCAGAGAAACAGCACACTTTTGTTTTGTTTTTTTTTAATTAAATGTTCTACTTTTAGATAATTGTGTATTAGTTGGAGTTGTAGGAAATAATACAGAGAGATCACCTTTAGCCTTTATCTAGTTTTCTGCAGTGGCAACATCTTGCCAAACTATACTACCACAGCCATGAGATTGACGTTGACAGTAAAGATACAGGACTTTTTCATCAGCACAAGGATTCCTCCTGTTGCTCTTTTACAGCCATACTCACTTTCCTCTCACTTCCACCTCCTCCCTACCTCCTGGCAATCATGAATTTGTTCTCATGTCTATAATTTTGTCCTGTCAAGAATGTTATATAAATTGAATTATATAGATTATACCCTTGAAATTGGCTTTTTCACTTACCATAATTATCTAGAGATTTATTTAAGTTGTTGCATGTATCTTAATAGTTTTCCTTGGTATGAATGTACCACAGTTTTTAAACCACTTATTTGTTGAAGGGCATCTGAATTGCTTCCAGTTTTGGCTGTCATGAATACAGCTGTTATGAATGTTCATGTGTGGGTTTTCATGTGAACATAAATTTTTATTTTTCTGGAATAAATGCTTAGGAGTGAAATTACTGGATCATATAGAAATCACATTTTTAGTTTTTTAAAAACTACAAAACTGTTTTCTACAGTGATTGTACCACTTTACATTCCTGCCAGCAACTATTCAGTTTCTCTGTCTTTTCCAGAATTTTGTGTTGCCACTATTTTTTATTTTAGCCATTCTGATAGTTATGTTGCAAATTTAATTTCCTTAATGGCTAATGGTTTTGACATTTTTCATGTGCTTATTTGTATCTGTATATCCTTTCTAGTCAAATCTCTTATGTTTTTTGCCCAATTTTTAATGGATTTTTTTGTTTACTATTGAGATTTGAGAAATCTTTATCTATTCTAGATATTAGTATTTCACTAGATATATGGTTTACAATTTTTCTTTCAGCTTGAAGCTTGTTTTTTCATCATCTTAACTGAGTCTTTTGCAGAATAAAGTTTTTTCTTTTGATTATATTCCTATCTTGTATCCTTGGACCATGCTGAACTCACTTTATTAGTTCTAAAAGTATTTTGTATATAGTCCTTGGAATTTTTATCCAGATATTCATGTTACCTGCAAATAGGGGCAGTTGGACTTCCTCCTTTCCTACATGTATGACTTTTGTTTCCACTTTGTTTATTTGTTCTTTCTTTTCATGCTAGAAATTCCAGTGCTATACTAAATAAGAAGAGAGTGGACATCTTTGCCTTGTTCCTGATTTTGGAACTAAAGCATTCATTATAATGTTAGCTGTAGGTTGTTTGAAGATACTCTTTATCAAGTTGAGAAAGTTCTCCTTTATTACAGTATTTCTGGGTTTTTGTCATGAATGTGTGCTGAATTTTGTTGAATGATTTTTCTGTATTTCTTTTCACAAACGTGATTTCCTTCTTTAACCTGTTAAGATGGTGATTAATTTGATTTTCAGCTAGTGAGCCAACCTTACATTCCTGGAATAAACCCCCTGATCATGGTATATAATTTTCATTGTATATGGCTGAAATCTATTTGCTAATATTTTTCTAAGAATTTTTGCATCAATATTTATGAGGAATATTGGTCTGTAGTTTTCTCTCTTTTTTAATGTTTTCATCTGATTTTGGTATAAGGGTAATACTAGCTTCATAAAATGAAATAGGAAGCATTCTCTTTGCTTCCCTTTTCTGGGAGAGATTACATAGATTTGGTTTTATTTATTTATTTATTTATTTGACATTATTTTTTTGTTTTTTTTTTTTTTGAGATGAAGTCTCACTTTGTTGCCTAGGCTAGAATGGCATAATCTCGGCTCACTGCAACATCTGCCTCTTGGGTTCAAGCAATTCTACTGCCTCAGTCTCCCGAGTAGCTGGGATTACAGGCACTTACCACCACACCCAGCTAATTTTTATATTTTTATAGAGATGAGGTTTCACCATGATGGCCAGGCTAGTTGTAAACTTCTGGCCTCCAGTGATCCACCTGCCTTGGCCTCCCAAAAACCTGGGATTACTGGTGTGAGCCACTATTCTCGGCCCCTCTGGAAAATTTTAACTTACAAATTTGAATTATTTAATAACTATAGGACTACTAAAAGTATCTGTTTCTTGCTGGGTAAGATGTGGTAGTTTCTGTTTTTTGAGGAATTGTTCATTTTATCTAAGCTTTCAAGTATATCTAATCTTTCAAATGTATGTTTGTATGTATGTATGTAGAGTCATCTGTAGTATGCTCTTCTAACCCTTTTGTTGTCTTTCGGGTCTGTAGTGACATCCTCTGTTTCATTCATGATATTGGCAGTTTGTGTCTGCTCTCTTTTTTCTTTGTAATGCTACTGAGAAGAGGTAGAAATTTAGGTTTCCCTGCTGATGCTGCTCCTCATCAGGAGGAAAGTAGAGAGAGTAGGGTGAGGTGGAGAGTGAGCAGGTATGATGATGAAGAATGAGCCATGGCACTGCCCTGTGGGGGTAAAAGTTCTGCCTCCCTATCCAGCTCTCTCTCACAACACCCTGTTAAAAGTCGGGGTAGGTTAGGATGCCTCCTTATAGCTTGATGGTGGTAGAAGTCTACGATCCTCATTTAGCCTTTGCTGGCCTGGATATGGGTGGGCCCACCATTTTATTTGGGATGTTTTGTCCATGGGGTAATTTTTTCTAAAAGATTTTCTTTTTGCTAGGCTTCTGTATTAGTCAGGGTTCTCTTAGAAGAACAGAACTAATAGGATATATATATATATATATATATATAGAGAGAGAGAGAGAGAGAGAGAGAGAGAGAGAATACTTAACCCCCCATTTACACACACACACACACACACACACACAAGTATTAACTTACACAATCACAAGGTCTCACAATAGGCACCTGCAAGCTAAGGAGCAGGGAGAGCGCCTCAACACCACCACCAGATTGCTTACAATATCTTTGTGATAGGCAAGGCTACCTACTGCTTGCTTTTCAGTATATATGGGCTGAATAGATGCCAGTTTTCTATCCTCTCAGCCAGCTTGGAGTCAACTCTGTACCTTTGATTTGTGTTTGTAGTTAAACATGATTCTGACCTTCACATTCTTTTTGACAGTTCAGTAGCTATTTTTGATGCCTTTTCAATTACAAACAAAAACTGAAGCCCAAGCTTTGCCTTTTGGGTTTTGCTCACTGGATTGGCTTCCTTCTAATTTAAGGAGATCAAACTATCAAGTGTTTTCTGTTCCCTCCCTGGGAAGTGGAAGACTTAACATGAGGAGAAATTATGAGTTGGTCCACTTCTCCCTCTTCTTCTCTTGAGGGCTGTTCTATTCATCATCCACCTGTAGCCACAACCCTGCCAAGACTCTAGTGTCTGTTGAGCCCCTATAGCTGTATTCTCACTGGGATCTGCCCTTCTATGGGATTTTGGTTCTTCTTGCTCCCTGCTGCCAAATATCTCTATTTAGAATCCCATTTCTTCATCTAGCCCATTACTGAGAAATGGCTTAAGTAAATGTGTAAATATATAGATGGATGGTGGTTTATTCTTGTGTCAACTTTTCTAGGTAAAAAAATTTTCATCTGACAATGATCTTCCTCAGGCAGAGTCTTAATATAAAATGACTTACAAAGTGGCATGTTACTAGGAATTATGTTTATAAGCAAGTACCTTTAGGGCCCTCTCAATCATAGCATTTGGTACCTTTATATTTTATTCAAACATAGTCATTAAAGAGATAGGGACTTCATTCATCCTTCAAGACTCACCTGAGGCTTAGCCTTTTTGAAGGTCTTCTCTGACCTTCTCCATCCTGGTATAAATTGTCCTCCATCCTCTTTGTTTCCACATCACCTGGTAAGTTATTCCATTATTGCTGTTATCATTCAGTATTTGTAATTGTCAGTTGACATGTCTACATCCCTTACTGAACTTTAAGAGAGGGCCTATGTTAGTCAACTTTATAACTGTGAAGTCTGTCACAGTAATTGCACATGGAGACACTCAATAGATACTTGCTACATGAATAAATAAATGAATGATGGATCGATCTAGGTTATGAAAGAAAACAGCCTTTTACAGGTCTTTTTACCTGTCTCCCTTTTGGCTTTGAGTGCATAGCGATTTTTGCTTTTAAGCTTACAAGAAATTATTACCACTTGGAAGAAGCAGAAAAACTATAACTCAGAGAGCAGAAATCTTGCATAAAAGGTTAAATGAGTGTAACTTGTCATATAATTGAAATTTAAACATACCACACTAGTTTTATAGAGAAGAACCTTCCATAAACCTTTCATGAGAATTAAATGTGAAGCTTACTAAGAGGAGCACTTAAACTGTCAGTTTAGTTATTAGAAAAATACTTGCTCACTTTATCCAAAAGCAAAATAATCATTATTGCTGCAAAAGTCTGAAATTGACTATGGCTTCATATCACCAAAATATGGTGGATTATACTTTTAAAGAGTATATGATCTTGTAATTTCATATATTTTGAGTACAGCAAGTAAGTTTATAAAGGAAATTTAAATATAAACATGATATAAGGAATATTCTCCAAGTGTATCTGCCCTAATCTTTTGGACATTTTGTTGTAATGAAAATGGTGAACATACTTATTCTAATGGTTTATCATTACAAGTTTATTTAATAACCTGAAAAATTACACATATTTATTTGCTTAGAATTAGAGGCTATTAGAGAAGTGTGAGTCTATAGCCTGCTTCAAAGAAGCAGTGATTTCTTTATGAACTATTTATAGTTACTAGCTATTTGATTACAGGTATCTTGATTCATGGTCATAATTTGTTGGTTGTTATTTCCTTCAGAGGGTAATAGGGTTTTAGAGAAAGTTTAATATATATTTAGTCATTAAACTCCCAATAAGAACTGGGTTTTTGTAAGACTATAAATTTCAGCAAGAATAAGATTAAAATTCAATCTTTAAGTTTCTTGACAAACTTGGACCATATTGTTCATTTGTTTATGCTTTTATTTATATTTGAAATATAAATCCAATCCAACATTTTCTCTACCTACAACATTCTTTCTTTACATCTTTTTCTTTCCACCAATCTCCTTTCTTAGTTAATGGCATAAACATCCTTCTAGTCTCCTGGCTGGAAATTTGAGGCCATTTCCAACTCCACATTTTCCTTAACCTTCCCCAACCTATGAAATACTAATTCTAGTTGGTTCTGCCCACAGAGTTCCTCTCATACTTGCTATTTCCTTTTAGTTGACACTACCATTGGCTGATTCCAAGTACTTAGCATCTCTTGCTTGAATTAATAAAATACTCTCTAACTCGAGTACATGTTTCTGATATTTACCACTTTTCATCCATTATGCCATTATCCTTCTTTAATGTTGTGAAGGTCTTTGCATTGCATTTGAGTCTCTTGTATTGATCCTTCAGTATAACCACAGCACCCTGCAGTTTCCCCAGTGTGCTATTTGTAGACGTGCTGTTTGGTTTATGCTAGAAATGGCAAAATAGATCTCAATGCTTAGGCCCAAATCAGAAGCAGCTTTTGACACTTTCCATGCAACTCCTACCCTTCTGAACTATGTGGTAGGAAAGAGTATATGGTAAAAGAGAAGGAAGAATGTACTAGAAACATGTTACACTCCTTTTCCCTTCATCAGCCTCCCCATACATCGAATATCATTATTGTTTTTTTCAATACCCTCTAAATGTCCCTGCATGCCCTGTGTCCTGACCTGGGGCAGCATTGACTGGGAGGGTCTAGTTGAGAGCTGAAGAAAAGGAGAAAAGCTAAACTTCAGTACACATGCTACTTTTGAATGAACGCAGAGTCTGAAGCATTCCTTGAGGAACAGTAAAATTATGGGCTTGGTGTTGACCCAGCTCAGTCATTCATTTGTTCAATCCAACTTTATGCTCACCAGTTTCCCAAACTTAGGGACAATGTGTATAAAGCCATTTGCACCTTGGTTCTCTACTATGTGAAAAGGTTGATGATAGATTTAAAACCACCCACTATTTGTCTGCTGATAGTACATTCCTTATCATATCAAAAAATAGAGCAAAAGAAGCACAAATATGGAGATAAGCTGTGCAAGTGTGATGTGGATATGCTTTTGAAGTACATTCCTGTTGCTCTCTTCTGCCCAAACTTTCTTTCTGGCTGTGAGAAGTAGAAGTAAGGGAAAGGTGGGAATGTGGGTCAGGGATTTTCTCACTGCTGTAATACAGTTAGTACTCACGTGCTCTGCAATGGCTAATGTAAGGAGGAGACAGACAGCTCTCAGTTGCTCCACAAGCTTTTGTTTCATGCATTCTACACAGCATCGTTCAGACTGGAGCCCTGATAGGTGACAGCAGACAGAAACAGAACTCATTGAGAAGAGGTTGTACACTGGACTCTAGACAGAAATGGAAGCATTTGGATCATAGAATTGGAGAGGTGAATAAGTTTCTCAGTTATTCAGAATTAGCACTGGAGTCTTATGCTGTAAAACATATGCAGAACCCAGAAAAAAAGCCAGCTGGCAATTGTAAAGCCTATGGGTCATGGAGAGGCCCCATCCTCCAAGGTCAGGTGATTGCTCACACCAGTAAACTTGTTACTTGTTTAAAGGGAATTGTTAAAGAGGGAATATATTTTTCTAAAATGAGAAGCCATAGGCCATCAATATTAATTGGCAAGTTGTGAGCCACTGAAAAGTCAATCTAGATACATGTTAATTAGAGTAAGAACCAGAGAAGTGGCTAAATAGATAACTGGGAAAGGAAATTTAGTCTTGGTAGTAGTTGATTGATCACACTATGGATAAAGAGCTATAAATCATGTGGTGGAATCTAGAACCATGTGACAATGGAAAGGGGTTTATAAATTATGACAATTTAATTTTTCTTTTAATAAATGAGCAATAATGCAAACACAGGTTAGGAATGTTTTCATCCTTTACATCCTAGCATCCTCTTTGGAAGGATAATGATAGTCTACCTAAACATTCCTCTTCAGCTCTAGTAAAATAATTCTGTTTAACTGTAGTCTCTATGTGTTTATTTCTACAGTGTTTATCACTGGCAAACCTTCAAAATAATAACCATATCTAGATTAAATACAAAGTTGGTTTAAGGCATGATAAAATTATTTAGAAATTACTCCAGGTGCTTGCTAGAGGATGTTGGAAGGAGATAATCTCAAGCCATTGTCCTTGTCTACACCATCAATGATAATGGATTTAGCAACATGTTCTGAATTATTTTCTTCATCTTCAGTTATTTTGCACTTTTTCAGTTTCTCCAAAAATAGAATTGTGGGATTTTAGAATGGGCTATCTGGGCCATGCATACTTTCAGAGAAGTGTTTTCACATTCATAGAAGATTATCATTAAAATGCTGTAGTCAAGAGCAAGTAGAGCATACACATAAGATTCCCTTTATGGGGAGCTAGAGTTGGGCTAGTCTGTGGGGGACTTTTAGGTGCCTGAAATGAGGGACTCAATTAGCTTGGAATGAAAATTTGTTAGCTCCTTAAGGATGAATTTTTTTCTCTGTAGCTATAGAGAATATAATGCCACTGTTGACTAAAACTTGTAGAATGTGAGAAACAGTGCTGTGAAATTATTTCCTTAAAGACTAACATCTCTAACTGTGATGTTCTATAAAGTTAGAGTGTAACTACAAATTGAAGTTACGAATCCAAATGACAGTAGGTAAAAGGATCTTTGAGTTGAGACAATATTTGAATTAAAAATGAAAAATTACCAGCAATTCCAGTCATTTTATAATATGTATTTTATTTTCTAATTTTTGAGGGAAAAGTGTAGCCCATTATCAATCCAAAAAATACAAAACAGTGTTTCAGTTTTGGAAAGTGCTGACTGCTGATGTATGAGCAGTTCACAGTTCTTCCTTGCTCTTGGCATAGAACATTCTGTAACATGAAATATTCTACTGTTTGCTAGGCCCTGGAAATGTCAACAGTAGTAAAGTGAGGATGAGATTTGGTGAGCATTAAGAGTGGCTTGGCTAGAAAACTGGAGAAAGTATTCAGGGACACCATCATAGCTGACAGAGTGGTGTGTTTCCTGGGTACTAGAATGGGGTGGACATGGCTTCCCTTCTCTGGTGGCCGTCTAATGAGAGATTTGGGTTTTTTCTTACTGAGATGGCTCAGATGCCATCCTCTTTAGGTCAAGGATATAGTCCTTCTGTCTCAGGTTTGATGAATTTTCATGCAGACCCCACGTACACATTCTGTCATCTGGAGTAATTTTAATACAGGATTGCACTTAAATTACTTGTTCTTGGGTCTGCATTACTTACTTTACTATAGTATCACCCTCACATTCTCCCAGAGCACGTTCCCACTTTTCTGAATGCTGGAGGAAGTTCTGCACACCCAACAGGGAGAGTGAAGTCAATAGGTCAAGCAGAAATAAAGAAGATGGAATAGTCATTCTGGAAAGAGGTAGGATTAAGTTCCCTTCAAGAAGTTAAGGGAGAGTTCATCTGAGCACTTCTTTTCTTGGTCATGGCAGAGGTCTGCCCTTAATCCACTATCAAAAACAGTTCCTCTTTCTCCTTCCCCAGACTATATATCAGCCATATCTGTTAATGGAGAAAGAGTTGGTCTGTCAATTCTGCTGAGCTTTCGAAGTTTTGCCAAAACATTTAATCATCTCCTATGGACAGCTGAAAACCAATTAGAACTAACTATACAATCACCTATTTATTTTGATTAATTAATTAAAATTACTAAAATTTAACTTGTCAATCTTACCTCTGAAATTAGTGGGAAATATAAAGACACCTTCTTGCTGAAAAATAAGATATGATTCTAAAGATAAATTTTAAAAAGTGGTAGTGTCTCACAAACTCAGAGTTTCCATTGTAATGGTCCAGCTGCTTGGCAGTAGACCACATTAGTGCAGGAGAGACACATTTTTAGATTTCATCTAAAAATGCCATCAAAATGCACACAGCAAAACCGAGCAAAAAAGCCCAATTGGAGTAAATGCACAATTCATCCAGATACAAAGTGCCAGAGATCTAAAATGTTTCTCTAGAGGTCTTTCTTTCTATATTTGTTTTTTTTCTTTTAGTAAAGGTAGAATAGAAACTGCGGTTAACTGGAAATTTCTATTCAAATATGCTTGCTTGTGATATAGAAAATATTTTTATTTTTAGTTTCAGACACATCCAGAACTGAAATGTGACAGTAAATAGGGTAATGATTTGGACAGAAAATCTAAGATGTTTGATTTTAGTCATTGCAAAAGATGATTGTTTTTATCTGGAATCTTAGTTTGGTGGCATCAGAAAACCACAAAGATAAGAAGACTGAATTAAAGACATTTTAACTAGATATCTCAAGAACAATGGTCTTGATGAAACAATGAAAACTATGACTTTTAGACTGAAAAATATTTTGCAAGTCAAATATTTCATAACTTCACTTTAGACATATGTGAGGTTTAACGTATGATAGTAATATAAAGTTAAATATATAACTAAAGTGTAATCTGAAAATGTCCACTTTCAATCAGTCTGTGGGTATATATTTGGTAGCCTTCAAGTGTCTAACTGGAAAGCACCAGCTCCCAGCACACACGTCCCCCAGGAGTGACTCACACCCTAGGCAGGTGGTGTTCCTCTCCCAGCATGGGTCATGCTGCCTTGTCCTCTGGTCATTTGCCAAGCTATGTGAACATCCCCTGTGTTTGGCCACATCCCCATGGTGGATCCTTCTGGATATTATCTTCAGAAGCAGCCCAAAGTATAATCACCTTCAATTGCTAAAATGGCAAAACCCTAAAGTTTTGCCAGAAAACAATGCTTTATCCCTTCAGTCCTCACTGTACCTGAGCTACACTGTGGTTTATGTCAAGGTGATTGTCTTCTCCCAAATCTGAGCATAATTTTGTACCTGGACATGAGCATTACCTCTTGTGCTCTGAGTCTCACCAAGTTTCTTGTGAAAATGTTTTTTTGTTTTTTTGTTTTTTTGTTTTCATTTTCTGCTTGAAAACTACCTCCTCTTAAAGACTTAAAACTTAGCTGGTTCAGGATCAGATGCCACCACAGTTTCCTTTCACAGCCCTCCTCTAGTTTCCAGGTAGTAAATTAACTCCTGCAATTAGACTCCGATGTGTTGCCCCAGCAATAGCACCTCATCCTACACAGCCTGAAAGGACTGCATTTCCTTTAGGACCAGCCAGGACCACTCATAGTGTGTCGAGAGAAATGTCTCTATTATAAAGACAGAAGTCTTAAGCTCTGCAGAATTTACACGTCTAAAATTGTTTCCAACAGACCTCAAAGCTTTCAGACCATCCCCTTCTCTCTTAACTCCAAACAACTCCTTCTAGGAACCTCAAACAGTAGGAGAGAAAAGTAAGAAAAGAGACAAACCAATCAATCATACATTTAAATGAGCATGACAAGGTAATCCTGAAACTTCTGTATGACAGGGAAGCTCAACACATGTGAAACTGCTGGAGTACATGTAGTCAATATGGAAGTTAGAAAAACTCATTTTTGTTTCATCCAGGTACTCCTTCTGATTTAAAGTGATCAAAGTGGAAAAAGACACTGAAATTTTATGTTCTCTAAAATTGATCCAGAGAAGCATGAAACCCAGAGGATAATCGAGATCCAGTTATCCTCCTTCTACACACCTTAGAATTTAGGAAATTTCACAAAATAACTTCATCCATCAAGTCTATATTGACTAATAACATACTTATAGGTTGATGGGATTTCTTTTACTTGTTGATTATTGAATCTGTCAGGAAATGCTAGAACTATATTACATTCTTTTTCTTACCCAGAGACATTATATATGTCATGTATATATCACATCAGTGACAATGTCTTGTCACAACTAAAAGTTGAATGTATGGACAAAAAGACAGTACTTTGAGCATTGCCTTGGAGGGAGTTCCTACTGACTGAAAACATTTTAAGGGACTCTCTAGGAAATTTTAAAGTAGAGGTCTTTTTTAAAGTAACAATTTGTATTACTATAGTTTATTTGCTTCCCCACCTCCAACCAAAAGCAAAAAAAAAATGGAATGAAGGTGTGAGGATTCAAAAGTGAGTGGTTTGGAGGAAAGACTAAAATTTTATTGGGAGGAATCAGTTATTTGATTAACTGGAAATTTACCTGCTTAGGAAGTGAAACTTCCTGGGGTTAGATTGCCTTTACAGAGAATAAAGGAAGTTTCAGACTTTGATGCACTCTTTGCAGATGTGCAGATGTAGTCAGGTTTATTGACTGATCTCTTATTAACGGTTTTAAGAAATATAATAGATCTATGACATGGTAGACTTTAAAATGCACCATTTGGACAACTCATAAGCAAGCCAAAGGATCAAAAAAAGTGGTTTACTGAGGCACAAATTTTTTACAAAATCACTGCAAGGGTAAATGAGGAAAGGAGTTCCTTAGCTATATATATGATTAGACTAGTATGCATTCACATTGGGTAAAAGAAGGGCACAATTAAATTGTTAGAACCCAGGGGATCAAAGGAGAGACCCCTCCTCCATTTCCAGAGCTGATGCTTGGACTCCTGAGGTGAGGGTCTAGCCCCATGGTGCTTTGCTTTTTGAGGGAGAACATACAGCAGGAGATGTGCAGTGTGGTTGATGCTGATACCTCTGGGGCCTACACTGTGGAGTGCTTGGATCAGTTGATGCAGAACGTCTAGCTGCTCTTCTAACTTAGTGCAGCTAGGACTGGAAGTGCTGAGTGAAACTGGAAACTGACACTGGAGCTGGAGTTGTCATCTGCAACTAGGCAGATGCTGAGAGAATCTAGAACCCTGCCAATCACCAGCCAATAGTTCCCATTGACAAAACCATACTGGAATCCAGCTGGCAAGGAAACCTAGGATATGAAGTTTCCAGAGCTCCAGACTCACCACTCCAGAGTGGAATACAGAAGAGAGCATTACCATTCTGTTCAAGAAACAGTTTGCCAGTAGTCTCATACATTAGCCCTACTCATCTCAGAAATGTTGGCCAGGTTGCCCAAAGTCACAGCTGGAAAACAGAAGGGTTGGGACTCTCAGCTAGATATACTAGGATGGAATAACCCATTCTCTTCCTGTTATATCAAGATGCTCAGTTCCACTTTAAAATTATTCTTATTAAAAGAAACACCCATTCAACCACATTAAAAATGCAACATATCTCTGTGATAGCCCAAATGATTACTAGTATATGTACTTTATTATTGAGTGTGAATGAGGAGGAAAATTTTCATGGATATCATGTAACCTATGCTATTGAAAGAACTATAAATCACTTTTTTTTTTCAACTTGAAAAAGAAATGCATTTTATTAATGTAAGAGTAATCTGTGCTTATTATGAAAATTCAGGACAAAACCAAGGATTTAAAGAAGAAAATTAAAATCCCCAAATAGTCTAGTCCATCAATCAGGGTAACCTACCTCTGTTAACTTTTGTTAACTATAATTTCAGTTACAAAATGCTGTAAAATGAAAACAATCATGTTATTTATATTTTTGGAAGTTTAATCATTACTGAGGAAATTTTTCTATGGTCATAATTATAAAGCCAGAAAAAGCCTCATTTTAGATGTGGAAATCAACACATAGAATGTGACAGTATTAGAATGAGAACACTGGTGTTTGGTCTCCATATCCATGGTCCTTTCATCATACTGCAGCCCACTACACATTTACCTGTCATTGTTTCTTACAAAAAGAAAGCTTTGTTTTCAAGAAAATGGAAATGTTCTTTGTATGTTGTATTTTTAAAATAATACGTATTAAATTTTATTTTCCTTCTTTCCCCAAGTGATTCAGTTTTTTAAAGACAGAAAACAAGAGAGTTGGTTGGTTATTGTAGACTCTAAATCAAATAATTTCCCCAGCTTTAGAACAGATGAGGCTTTAGAGTGCAGTACTGCTTTTGACCATTAGTAGGCACTCAAATATCTGCCAAGCTAAATAACACTTGTCATAAATATCTAACAGACTGAAATTACTGTTTGCAAAATTTTTTTCTGTTTGAGTGTATTATTAAGTTAAATGCATTCTTTAAAATCCTGTAAACTAGTAATTAATGTAACTGAAGTTGAAAAATTTTGTGAAATCAAAAATTGCCTTTAGTTGTACCACTGTTCTGGAAGAACAATTTTCAAACATCTGAATTCTGTTTTCGTGGTTCATAGTACTAGTTTATTATGTTGTTTTTTTCTCTTGTCGGTAAATAGCAATTCAAATAATAAGATAAAATATAAATGTGACTTCCCTTCTTAGATTCTTACTAGTAAAGAAGGGAAACTATTTCAGATTTGTAAAAGGCTGAATCATTTGGCAACTTCGTAAATATTTAGGATTCAGTAAAACTCAATTTGAGTTTATATACTTATATTTGTAAGTTTTGACATTTGCACCCCCCTTTTAATTCTATTTCTGTAAGTTTATTTTCTTTTTAATTGGCATACAATTGTTGTACATATTTATGAGGTACAATGTGTTGTTGCCATGCATGTATACACTGTATTATGACCAAATAAGGTTGTTTAGTATATCCATCACCTCATTTATCATCTCTTTGCTGTGAGAACTTTCAGAACCCTCTTTTACAGTTATTTGTTCTAGTTATAACCATATTGTTAACCCTGCTGTGTGTGCTACAGAAAGCAGAATTTATTTCTCCTATCTAACTATCATTTTGTACCTATTACATAATCTCCCCCATTCCCTTCCCACTACCCTCCCCAGCCTTTGGTAACTACTGTTCTATTTCTGTAATACTATCCTTTTAAGATTCCACAAAGGAATGACATCATGCGATATGGTTTGGCTCTGTGTCCCCACCCAAATCTCATCTTCAATTGTACTCCCATAATTCCCACATATTATCTAAGGTACCCAGTGGAAGAAAATTGAATCATGGGAGCGATTTCCCCCATATTGTTCTCATGGTAATAAATAAGTTTCACTAGATCTGATGGTTTCATCAGGGGTTTCCACTTTTGTGTCTTCCTTATTTTCTTTTTGCCTACTGCCATCCATGTAAGACATGACTAACTTCTCCTTCCCTTCCACCATGATTGTGAGGCTTCCCCAGCCATGTGGAACTATAAATCCATTATAAACCTCTTTCTTTTGTAAATTGCCTAGTCTCAGATATGCCTTTATCTACAGTGTGAAAATGGACTAATACAGTAAATTGATACCAGTAGAGTGGAGTGTTGCTGAAAAGATACCTGGAAATGTGGAAGTGACTTTGTAACTGGGTAACAGGCAGAGATTGGAATAGTTTGGAGGGCTCAGAAGAATGTAGGAAAATGTGGGAAAGTGTGGAACTCCCTAGAGGCTTGTCGAATGGCTTTGCCCAAAATGCTGATAATGATATGGACAATGAAATCCAGGCTGAGGTTCTCTCAGATGGAGATGGGGAACTTGTTGGGAACTGGAGCAAAGGTGAATCTTGTTATGTTTTAGCAAAGAGAATGGTGGCATTTTGCCCCTGCCCTAGAGATTTGTGCAACTTTGAATTTGAGAGAGATGATTTAGGACATCTGTTGGAAGCAATTTCTAAGCAGCAAAGCACTCAAGAGGTGACTCGAGTGCTGTTAAAGGCATTCAGTTTTAAATGGGAAACAGCATTAAAGCTGAAAAAATTTGCAACCTGAAAATGCGATAGAAAAGAAAATCCCATTTTCTGAGGAGAAATTCAAGCCAGCTGCAGAAATTTGGATAAGTAATGAAGAGTCCAGTGTTAATCCCCAAGACAATGGAGAATATGTCTCCAGGGCATGGTCAGAGGTCTTCATGGCAGCCCCTCCCATCATAGGCCTGGAGGCGTAAGAGGAAAAAGTGGTTTCATGGGCCAGGCACAGGGTCCTCAAGCTGTGAGCAGCCTAGGGACTTGGTGCCCTGTGTCTCAGCTGCTCTAGCTGTGGCTAAAAAGGGCAAACACAGAGCTCAGACCATGGCTTCAGATAGTACAAGCCCCAACCTTTGGCAGCTTCCACATGGTGTTGAGCCTGTGGGTACACAGAAGTTAAGAATTGAGGTTTGGGAACTTCTGCCTAGATTTCAAATGTATGGTAATGCCTGGATGCCCAGGCAGAAGTTTGTTGCAGGCATGAGGCTCTCATGGAGAACCTCTGCTAGAGTAGTACATTAGGGAAATGTGGGCTCAGAGCCCCTACACAATGTCCCTACCTAGTAGAGCTGTGAGAAGAGGGCCACAATCCCCCAGGCCCCAGAATGGTAGATCCACCAACAGCTCACATCATGCACCTAGAAAAGCTGCGGACAGTCAACATCAGTTCATGAAAGCAGCTGGGAGGGAGGCTGTACTCTGTAGAACCACAGGGGCGGAGCTGCCCAAGATCATGGGAAGCTATCTTGCATCAGCCTGACCTGGAGTCAAAGAAGATCATCTTGGAGCTTTAAGATTTGATCATCCCACTGGATTTCAGACTTGCATGGGCCCTGTGACTCCTTTGTTTTGTCCAATGTCTCCCATTTGGAATGGTTGTATTTACCCAATGTCTGTATTCCCATTGTATCTAGGGACTAATTAGCTTGCTTTTGATTTCACAGGCTCATAGGCGAGAGGGACTTGCCTTGTCTCAGATGAGACTTCGGACTGTGGGCTTTTGAGTTAATGCTGAAATGAGTTATGACTTTTGGGGGACTGTTAGGAAGTCATGATTGGTTTTGAAATATGAGGACATGAGATTTGACAGAGGCCAGGGGTATAATGATATAGTTTGGCTGTGTGACCCCACCCAAATCTCATGTGCCCTACATGTTGTGGGAGGGACCCGATGGCAGATATTTGAATCATGGAGGCAGTTTCCTGCATATTGTTCTAGTGGTAGTGAGTAAGCCTCACAAGATCTGATTTTTTTTTTTTTAGGAGTTTCCACTTTTGTGTCTTCCTCATTCTCTTTTTGCCTGCTGCCATCCATATAAGGTGTGCTTGCTCCTCTTTGCCTTCCGCCATGATTGTGAGACTTCCACAGCCATGTAGAACTGTAAGTCCATTATAAATCTTTCTTTTGTAAATTGTCCAGTCTCAGGTATGTCTTTATCAGCAGCATGAAAACAGAAAAATTCATCATATAATATTGGTTTTTCTGTACCTGGCTTATTCAACCTAACATAATGTCCTCTAGGTTCATCTGTGTTGCTGCAAATGATAGGATTGTATTCTTCTTAAATGGCTGAATGGTATTCCATTGTGTATATAAACCACATTTTATTTACTCATTCATCTGTCGATGGACACTTAGTTTGATTCTGTATGTTAGCTATTGTGAATAGTGCTGCAATCATAATGGGAGTGGAAATATCTTGTTGTCTTTGGATAAATATAGGCATAACTCGGAGATATTGTGGGTGTAATTCCAGACCACCACCACAAGGCAAATATTGCAATAAAGTTAATCCCAAAAATAATGTTTTGGTTTCTCAGTGTATATGAAAGTTATGTTTACACTGTACTTTAGTCTATTAAATGTGTAATAGCATTATGTCTTAAAAAATGTGCATACCTTAATTTAAAATACTTTATTACTGGAAAATACTAATGATCATCCAAGCCTTCAGCAAGTCATAATCTTTTTGCTGGTGAAGTGTCTTGCCTTGATGTTGATGGCTGCTGACTAATCAGAATTGTGATTGCTGAAGGTTGGGGTGGCTTTTATAGCATGTACATTTTTATGCACAATTTCTTCAAATAAGACAATGAAAGTGTGCTACATCAAATGACTCTTTTCACTGAAGATTTCTCTGTAGCAATGTGATGCTGTTCGATAGCATTTTATTACAGTAGAACTTCTTCTAAAATTCGTGTCAATCTTCTCAAATGCTGCTGACACTTTATCAGCTTAGTTGATGTAAGTCTCTTGCTGCCATTTTAACAATGTTCAAAGCATCTTCCCCAGCATTAGATTCCATCTCAAGAAACCACTTTGTTTGCTCATTCATAAGAAGCAACTTCTCATCTGTTCAAGTTTTGTGAGATTGCAGCAACTCAGTCACATTTTTAGTGACTTCATTTCTTCATGTCTAATTCCAGTTCTCTTGCTATTTTCACCATCTCTGCAGTGACTTCCTCAAAGTTATCCTCATGTTTGAAATCAACTTCTTCTATACTCCTGTCAATGATATTTTAACCTTCTCTCATGATTCATGAGTGTTTTAATGCCATCTAGAAATGGTAGAAAAACCTTTAAAAGGTTTGAAAATAAAAAAAAAATAAACCTTTAAAAGGTTTACAATTTACTTTGTCTAGCCATGAGAGAAATCATTATCTGTGGCAGCTGTAGCCTTATGAATCTTTTTTTCATTTATAAGGAAAATAGGTATATTTGGCTAACAGTTCTACAGACTGAAAAAAAAAAAAAAAGGCATGGTGCCAGCATCTGTTTCTGGTGAGAGCATCAGTAAGCTTCCACTCATAGCAGAAGGCAAAAGGGAGCAGGTGTATCACATGGTGAGAAAGGGGCAAGAGAGAAAGGCTATGCCAGCCTTTTTTTAAAAAAAAAAAACTAATAGCATGTGAACTCATTACCACAGGAAGGGCACCAAGCCATTCATAAGAGATCTGCCATCATTACCCAAAACTTCTCACCATGCCCCACGTCCATCCAACATTGAGGATTACATTTCAACATGAGATTTGGAGGGAACAAACATCCAAACTGTATTATTCCACTCCTGGCTCCCCAAAACTCATGCTCTTCTTACGTTGCAAAATACTATTGGACCTTCCCAATAGTCCCCAGTCTTAAGTTGTTCCAGCATTAATTAAGAAGTCCAAAGTCTCATTTGAGACTCAAGGCAAGTTCCTTCCACCTATGAGCCTATAAAATCAAAAACGTTTTATTTACTTCTGAAATAAAATGGTGGTATAGGCATTGGGTAAGCATTCTCATTCCAAAAAGGAGAAATCAGCCAAAAGAAAGTGGCAACAGGCCCCATGCAAGTCTGAAACCCAGCAGGGTAGGCATTAAATGTTAAAGCTCCAGAATAATCTCTTTTGACTCCATGTCCTGAACTCAGGGCATACTGATGAAAGAAGTGGGCTCCCAAGGCCTTGGGCACCTTTGCTCCTGTTTCTCTCACCAGTTGGAGTTGAGTGCTTGCAGCTTTTCCAGGTGCAGGGTGCTGGCAGTTTTACTATTCTGAAGTCTGTAGGGTAGTGGTCCAATTCATGCATCTCCACTAGGCAGTGCCTGGTGGGGACTCTGTGTAAGGTCTCCAACCCTACATTTTCCCTTGGCACTACTAGTAGAGTCTCTCTACAGGGCCTCTTCCTCTGCAGCAGGCTTTTGTCTGGGTACCCAGGCTTTCCTACACTTCCTCTGGGAATCTAGATGGAAGCTATCAAACCTTCTTGACTCTTTATCTTGCATTCTGTGTGCCTGCAGGCTTAACATCACATGGAAATCATCAAAGCTTATGGTTTGAGCCCACTGAAGTGGTGGCCTGAGCAGTATTTGGGGCCCTTTGAACTGAGGATGGAGCTGGAGCTGCTGGGACGCAGGAAAGCAGCCTCCTAAGGTAGCGTACAGCAGTGGCACTCCAGGCCTGGTCTCCAAAACTATTCTTTCCTATAGGCACCTGGGCCTATGATGGGAGGGATGGCCTGAAAGACTTCTGAAATGCCTTTGTGGCCTTCATCAACCTTGTATTGGATATGAGCACTTGGCTCCCTTTTTGTCATGCAAATCTCTATAGCAAGTAATTGCTCCACAGCACTCTGAGGTTCGTCTCCTGAAAATGCTGTTTCCTTCTCTACCACATGGATGGGCTGCAAATTGTCCAAACTTTTACACTTTGCTTCTCTTTTAAATACAAGTTCCAACTGTAATTTCTTTCTTTCCTCCTGTATCTGATCATAGGTTGTTAGAAGCAGCTATACCATATCTTGCCCACTTTACTGAAATTTCTAAATTTCTTCTGCCAGATACCCTAGTTCATCACTCTCAGGTTTGACCTTCCACAAAGCCCCAGGGAATGGACACAATGCAGTCTGCTTCTTTGCTAAAGCATAACAAGGGATCTTTTCTCCAGTTTCCCCCAAATTTCTAATTATTATCTGAGACCTCATCAGCCTGGCCTTCACTGCCCATATCTCTATCTGCATTTTGGTCACAGCAATTTAACCAGTCTCTAACAAATTCCAAACTTTCCCTCATCTTCCTGTCTTCAGAGCCCTCCAAACTCTTCCAACCTCTGCATATTACCCAGTTCCAAAACTGCTTCCACATCTTTGGTATCTTTATAGCAATGCCCTATTCCTTAGTACAAGTTTTCATTGTTAGTCTGTTAGCATTGCTATAAAAAGGAATACCTGAGGCTGGGTAGCTTGTAAAGAAAAAAGCTTTAGTTGGCTCATGGTTCTTCAGACCGTACAAGAAAATTGGTGCCAGCATCCACTTTTGGTGATGGCATCAGGAAGCTTACTCTTGTGGCAGAAGGCAAAGGGGGTACAGGCGTGTCACATGGCAAGAGAGGGAGTAAGAGGATGAAATGTATTTCTTAAAGAGTAAGGCATCAAAGTCAAAATTACTCCTTGACTCAATGGACTGCAGGCATGAAAATGACATTCTTTTTCTTGTACATCTCCGTCAGAGCTCTTAGTTGACGAGGCGCATTGTCAATGTGCAGTAATGTTTTGGAAGGAATCGTTTTTTCTGAGCAGTAAGCCTCAACAATGGGCTTAAAATATTTAGTAAGCCAGGCTATAAACAAATGTGCTATCACCCAGGCTTTGTCTTTCCATATATAGAACACAGGCAGAGTAGAATTAGCATAACTCTTAAGGGCTCTAGTTTTTTGAAATGGTAAATGATCATTGGCTTTAACTCAAAGTCACCTAATATTAGCCCCTAAAAAGAGAGTCAGCTTGTCCTTTGATGCTTTGAAGCCAAGCATTGACTTCTCTTTAGCTATGAAAGTACTGGATGGCATCTTCTTCCATTATAAAGCTGTTATGCCTACATTGAAAATCTGTTTAGTGTGGCCACTTTCATCAATTACCTTAGCCAGACCTTCCAGTTCACTTGCTGTAGCTTCTACATCAGCACTTGCTGCTTCACCATGCACTTTTATATAATGGAGACAGCTTCTTTACTTGAACCTCAATTAATGAACCTTTGCTAGCTCCAGATTTTTCTTCTGTAGCTTTTCATCTCTCTCAGCCTTCATAAAATTGAAGATAATTAGGGCCTTGCTCTGGATTAGGATTTGGCTTAAGGGAATGTTGTGGCTGATTTGATCATCTGTCCAAATCACAAACTTTTCCCATATCAGCAATAAAGTTATTTTAATTTCTTATCATTTGTGTGTTTATTAGATTAACATTTTAAATTTCCGTATAGAAATTTTCCTTTGCATTCACAACTTGGCCGCTTAGTACAAAAGGCCTAGTTTTTGGCCTATCTCTGCTGTCAGCATGCCTTCATCACTGTAGCTTTTGATTTAAAGTGACAGACATAGGACTCTTCCTTTCAGCTGAATACTTAAAGGATTATTAATTGGCCTAATTTCAATGTTTTTTTATCTCAGGGCGTAGAAAGGTCCAAAGAGAGAAAGAGAGGTAGGGGAACAGCCAGTTTGTGGAGCAGTCAGAACACACAACATTTATCCATTAAATTTGTTGTCTTTTATGGGTATAGTTTGTGGCACCCCAGAACAACTACAATAGTAACATCAAAGATCACAGATCACCATAATAAATATAATAATAATGAAAATGTTTGATATATGAGAATTATCAAAATGTAACAGAGACATGAAGTAAGCACATGCTGTTGGAGAAATAGATAGACTTGCCTGATGCAGGGTTAACACAAAATTTCAATCAGTAAAAAATGCAAATCTGTGAAGCACAATAAAGCAAAATGCAATAAAAGGAGGTATTCCTGTATTGTATGTGCCAGGCACTTTATGTATTTTTTAAATATATTTTGGCTAATTTAATCCTATGACATGTTATTCTATTATTCCAATTTTACAGATGAGAAAACAGAGGCACAAGGAGGTTAAATAACTTGCCCAAGTTCACTTAGCGTGTTAGAATCTGGAACTGAGTTGTTTAAGCACTATGCTTTATACAGTCTCCTCCAAGATGAAGCAGATTTTTTTTTAATGATCAGGAAAGATATCACAGTACTGTGTCCAGAAACTACAGGGGAATTTAGCTCTAGGAGAAGAACACTTAAAAAAAAAAAAAGGGACTAAAAACAAATAAATTCTAACTACAGAGTTCCAAGCAATCATTCTGAAGAAGAAGAAAGTCATCTAAATAAGCCAGGGTACCTGAGTAAAGTATATTCTGCTCACCCCACTGTAAATAGTTCAAAAGATAAGAAGAGAGGTGCATCACCAGAATCACGTACAAAAAAGTAGCAGTGACCTTACAGGAGGATAACATGTAGCATGATCTGCAATATAAGGTGGCTTAGGACAACTCTAAGGATTTTTACATATGTGTTCTAAGAAGGAAAAAGGATGAAACTATGTGACTGCTTGAAGCACATCAAATAATATTAATTAGGTTTAAAGAGAAAAAAGGAATGTTATTTACAATTAGAAAGAAAAGAACAAATGCAGTTAAAATAAATGAGAGTCAGATATCAATGATACCTCACTGGGTAAAGAAACAACTAGAAAGTTTACATGAATTCAAGCCTTTTTTGTGGTTATAAAGGAACTAGAAGTGAGAACTAGCAAAATTTCTGCACAGTTACATGAATGGAGAAGTGTCTGAAGTTTGGAATTAGGTGAATAACATTCTGATTGAGAGGCATTAGCTCTCACAACTATCTGGTGAGCTTATCATGGAATACTTGGCAGACTTCAAAAATGGAATATTAAAAAACAGGTTGTAAGTACTTAAAAAAAATCAGCACTAAAAGCCATTATGGTTTCAAGTGAGGACAAGAATATAAAAATATTTCCACTTTTCATTTTGAGGGTGTTGTTAGTATTTTGTTTTCAGCAAAGAATTTCACAAAATTTCACATTACCTTTCTGGTCAAACTGGAAAAGCATGGGGAAAATGATAAAAGGTGTATTATTCAAGGCATCAGGGCTTGAATACATCTGTTCAAAGAGGTCTGATCACTGGAGTTGCCTTTTCCTGGGCCCAAGAGCTCTGCCGTTGGTTCTGTCCCACTCACAAATATATCCACTTGGATGATGACCTGTAAGAAATACCTTATTACTTGAGCAGCAAAATGGGACATGCTGCAGATTCTGACAACAGAATATGGAACCAAAATATTCCAGACAGGCCACAACAAAGCCAAAAATAATAAAATAATATTTAGAAGAAAATTTATTACAATATTTAGTTTACATTTAAAACAACCCATCATATACATGTTGATGGGGAAGGATTTTAATAGCACTGAATGAACAAGAGTTTTTGTTGACTACATGCCCAAAATGAATTAACATTCTATATATGATTTGGCTGTTGTCAGTAAATGCAGCTGCAGGCAGCATTAATGGAAGGGAGACAGATAGGTTTCTGTATTCTCCCTGGTCAGAGGGCAGAACCTGAGACAATGACTGTAGGCTCTATGAAGTGCAATTTCAGATCTAGGAAGATCTCTGATGATCAAAGCTATCTTCATAAGGAAACAAATTTCCTATCACTGGAAATTCTTAGGAAGTAGCTAAGAATGCTGTAGGTATCCTACCCTCTGGATATACAGACCTGTGGATAATGGATATCCATAACCTTCCTAGTAGAAGCTGGTACTAGGTGAACTCTAAGCTTCCTATTAGCTTCAAAACTATTATATTTTACTCTGGAAGCTTCTCAGTCATGTTATCCCCTGCAGCTACATATTCTAAGACCCCTGCTAACAGGCCCCTGTGCTATGTCCCATACAGATTCTCTGGATCCTGGGTGAGCATTATGTTCCTAGACTTCAGGTTTACAAAAGACTGCTGACACCACCTGCCTATTCACCATTCCCCACCTCCCTGCTGTTCCACTCTCCTAAATCATGGCAGAGATAATTTCTTGTCTTTCTTCTGCATGATCAGTGTATCTATCTTTACTAAAATTATTTTTTTGCCTTCCTACACTATCTTACCAGGTGGACAGTTCTAGTGTGATACTGTCATTGCTAAATCTTCCTGTTTCAAATGCTACAATTATATCATTTATACATTGTTCCTGAAGCTCAAAGAATAATAGCTCATAGCACTACCTGGTCAATCCCTGCCCAACCCATTCCTGCACAAAGTCTTCTATGCCATGATTAGTTTAATCAAATTATAATCTCTTCCCAAGTGTCTCTTCAGATTCTCCTAAAGATGAAATCTGGGAGCTGAAAGAGGAAAAAAATAGCAAAATGAAAAAAAGATACTTGACCTTTTATAAGAAAAGACAAAGTTGATTTTAGCTAAAAACAAAGAAACCATCAGAATGGTTTAATTATCTTCACAAAAGCCAAGTTCCTATCATCATGGTTAAATTCCAGCCAAACAAGATTTCAAATTGCCAATATATTGAAAACTCCTCTAATATGCTGAAAGTGATCAAGTGGCTCATCTCTCCATGATGGCTTAAAAAGTACTTAAACCAGCTTCCAACAAGTGAGCTTTAAAAGCTAGAGTACTTACCAAGTATATCAAGCACTGCTAAATCTCAGTCCCTGGATGTGCATTAATTATAATTTCACTTAGAATTTTATTATTGACACACACTTAACTCTCAGGGACAAAACTGCAGTTAGTTTGCTTCCAACAAGCCTTGTCTCAAAGATTAATGACTCAGAAGAGGTAACTGATGGACCTCAGCTCAAATAGATTTTAAAATAACCATCCCATTATCTAAAGAAACAGATACCAGGTAGTACATTTGTTTAGTCAGTGATGATGGAGCAGGAGAAAACGTGTGTGTGTGTGTGTGTGTGTGTGTGTGTGTGTGTGTATACATATGAGCTTGGAGAGAAAAATGTTAGGTTTTTGAATTTATAAATTTACAAACTACAAATAATTCTTCTAAAAGAAATGGGAGTACTATCCCAACAATCTTATTAATAAGATACTTATCAAGGCAGGGTTATTTCCCTATTAATGCCTCTGTTGGTTTTCTGTGTATTTCTGTTTTCTTTGCATCTCACTAGCATCCAAGTGTCATTTTTGCTCCTTCAATCCTCAAACAAGCTGAAAAGGAGTCTAAGAAACTGCTGAGCTAAGTGTGAACTAAAAGATGCCTACTTGCAGATCACTTCTTGTGTTACCCAAAATATAAGGTTGGAGCTCAAGAAAGGAGCTGCAGTGAGGGTGACTGCAATAAGAGAGGAAGGAATTGAGGGTGCAAAGCAGAAAAGGAGATTCCATTGTATGGGTGAAGGAGCGGAGTAGAAGAGACTCAGTGCTGGGCTGCCCTAAGTGTGGATGTTTCTAATGCCTGTGGGCTCCCTACCTTTTAGCAACTCCAAACTTAAGCCCCATGAACACAGCATGGGAGATCTTTATACCTTGCATGGGGAGAAGAATAAAGGGAAAACTTTCCCCACAACTGAAGTAGAAGTGAACATAGAATTTCCTTAGGAGCTTGTGTGGCAGCACGAACAGTACCATTATCACATAAAATTCTTAGCAGAAGAGTGTGGCTTAGGTGGTTTACCAAAAGAATGCATGAAGGAAGAGGCTTTTAAGCATTCACCTGTACATGGAGTAACCATTGATTCTTACTTCTCCAAAGCAGATCACATTACTCACTACTAGCAACAGGCTCTGCTATGAAATCTGCAGGCACTAAAAATTGAAGGAGTCCCACTTAGGACCAGCATACATTCTGCAGTATGCTAACTAACCCTTTGGGAAGGAGTGAAATACACGGAATTGATACTGGGATGTAATTCTGGAAGACTAGTAACCTGAAGAAATGTGATGAGATCCATCAGTGGCCATACCTGCATCACATGGCTGCTGGAAGCACTGATGGGAAGAGCCCTGGACTCAAGATCTGGTTCTGCCCCTTGCACTGCGGTTTTGAGAAAATTGCCTAATGCTCTTGAGATCCAGTCACCTCCACCACAAAACAAGGTTAATAATAACGACTACCATTTACTGAACTATATACAAAACACTGTTCTGAGAATGTTTTCATTCTCCTATTCTTACAGTAGCCCTAGGAAGTAGATGCTGATTATTCCCATCTTGGAGAAAGGAAATGCTCTTTAAAATGATGGCACAGAAGGGTAACTGGAGACTAGGCAAGGAAACAAACTCAGTAGAGCCCCAGCCATCAACTCATGTCAGGCTGACACGAAAACAAACAGGAGAGGAATGCTACATTAACTCTGTCTAGAAAAAGTCGTATTTTCCTAAATTAATCAAACAAAAATATTTGCTTCGGGTGACTTCTAGAGTAATAGATAAATGCACAGGCTATGGAATCATGGTTGATTGCTGGATGAGTCAAATCCATTTCCTGCACTTACTAACACTGAATTACACAGAAATTAAATGGATTCTATAATTTTCTTATTTGTAAGTGGTAGGGATAATAATGCTAGCTACCATACAGATTTGTTAGAATTAAATGTATAGAGGTAAATCATTTAAGGCATGCTTGGTGAACGTTATACACTAAGGTTATTGTGACTAATTGTTCAGTGCTGGCTTGAGTATTGCTGGAGACACAAATGCAATGGATAGCCCCTTGCTCAGGAGACAAGTCAAGGTAGTATATCCAAGATAACATAGCATGAAGAGCTTGGAATGGGGTGTTAGTGGTAGACTGGGGAATTGATGCTGCTGGCAGGAAGCCATCATTGAGAAAATTCCTGGGTAAATGTGGATAGGGAAACGGGAGGCCATTAAAGAGGTGGTGACAGCAAAGGGCTGCTGAGAGGAGCCAGCAGATGGTGTCCATACAGAGGGGACACGTTGGGGGAGCAGGTTTGCTTTGTAGGTTGTCTGCAAAACAAAAGTAAGTTGCACACATATTCTTCTGAGAAAGGATAGATCTTTGAAGGTTCTCAGAAAGTGTAGTTCTTAAAACTTGCTTCGTAAGAAACAAAAACAAAAAAAGCTGTGACCTGTGCCTGTTTCAAAGTCACTTTTCCAACTTTCCCCTCCCCTAGTAATTCTGACTGATGAATTCAGTCACCCTGATGTATTCTATTAGGAAAAGAATTATAATAGCCTTTTTAGTGTGTGTTGAGCTTTGCAGAAATCCCAGAATAACTTCAGCTTAATAACTCAATTTTTTCATTTTAAAAGCTAAATGAGATGTTCCTGAACACCACCTGTACAGAGTTCAGCTGTGGCTTTGTAATAGAAACAGGTGCCTCTACAAATGCTTCTGTATTTGCAAAGGCAAAGTTGCACATTAACCAATTCTGTCAGATGTTTTAGCACTTCCTAGATTTGGGGGACTTTCAGCAAAATAAAATTTTACAAGCTGATTCACATACACTAACCATCTGGATGGCTAGCTTGCCTTACCAAATCGTGAACTGGTTTCTCTCTCCACCTGATTCAATTAACTGCTGAGAAAATAAAAGACCAAATCGCTGTTAAGATATGATACATTACATTATTCTTGCAGTTCCACTTGTCTCACTGCTCATGACTCATGCATCAATTAAAAATCTCCTGGGAGAATCTTTATTAATCAACCCAAGTCAGTGTGAAGGAGGTGCAACATGCTTGCTGGCCTATTCAAACACCAGTCACTCAGAGGCTCGTACAGGAAAGGTAATATTGCTCTGCATCTAAGATTTATCTTGAAGAATAGTAACAATTATTGAAGCGAACAAAAGTAAATAATTTTCTAAAAACTGAAACAAGGCCTTCTCATCAGTCTATTTGGAATAGCTATATTGTAGTTTTTTTTAATTAGGGGAAAGTTATAGGTGAACTTCTCTGGATCACTTTCATTCTGTGTATATGTGAACAAGTAAGCGCAAGGCAATGGTTCCCAATCTTTAGTGTGCCTCAGCACTTGTTGAAATCCCCATCACTAAGCTCCATCCCAAGTTTCTGATTCTGCATGTCTGGGGGCAAGGTAGGGCGACCCAAGAATCTGCCTGACGAGTTCCCAGGTAATGAATGCTGAGGCTACTGGGAATCACATTTTGAGAACCAGGGGTCTAGGGCAGTCTAATACAAGGCAAGTTTCAACTTATGCAGCTTGCAATTGTTAAAAATAAATAAATAAATAAAATAAAACACTTAAGAAATTTAGGTAAGTTGTGCTTCTTTTTAAACCACTAATATTTTAGCTTCAGATACCAATGTGTATCTCTCTTCAACAATCACTGAGTAGTTCATGTTCTTTCAACAATACTGAAAAGTCACTATTAAGTGTTTGATCCAGGACAGAAAACTTCGTGGAGTGTAAGCAGTATACTTGTGACAGTGCTGCCCCAAAGGAACTCACCAACTGTTAAGGACAGTTTAGGCAAAACTCCTAGTTCAAAGGGCCTGAGTACTTGCATTTCATCCATCTTAGCTAACCAAGATTCTATGCCAGGTGCTGTCAAGGATGCACAACAGAACACACAGATGAAGTTCAGGGTCTCTCTTCTCTATAGACGCCCTTCTTCCCTCAACTAATGGGCCAGCAGAAGTGATTAGTTCATTTGGGTGCAGTTTAAAATTATAATTCGAGGGCCTGTATAGGTACAGCCAGGCCCACACTGTCCATTTCTCAAAATGCCTGTCACTTGTTATCAAATAACATCTGCTGATTTACTTACATGTTTCCTACTCATCCTTCTCCACTTGAATGTCTTTCACAAGAGTCTTTCCTGACCCCTACCCCAGCATTTTCCTTCGGAATAGTCACCAATACGTCATGAAATGTTTGTCTTACATGTATTTATCCTGCTAGATTTCAGCTCCCTGAGGGCATACAGATTCTGTCCTATCCACTAGAGCATTTTTAACACCCAGCCAGTATCCAATGCAGGAAGACACTCTGAGACAACATGACCCAGAAACTCACTAAGTCACCTGAATGACAAGCTGCACCAGAGTGTATCTTCCTGCAAGGGCGATGGCTTCTCCTCCCAGTCAAAGGAGTTACAATGTCCAAAGTTCTCAGTAGATCCCTAGGTGGCAAGCTGTTCTCATGTTTGCTCTAGAAAACTGTCCCTATAGCACAATACCCTAGTCCTGTCTCACCTCTCATGGTAACAATGGCAAGGGGATGGGGAGAAGGGCCTTTTAAAAAAATTTTTACTGTCCCATGTTTGTAAGTTTTCTGCCTCCTAAAGAAATACTGGTTTTACATTATATTCTGATGACTCCCACATTTACGTCTACAGCCCTGACCTCTTCTCTGAACTCCAGACTTGTGTGCAGCTATATCTCCTATACCTCTACTTACTTATCTCCAGGTATCTCAAACTTTCCTGTCCAAAACTGTTTTCTTGATTTTGTTCACAAATCCAATCTTCCCAAAGACTTCTACTTCCTCCATAAAGTCTTTAAGCACACTCTTTTCTCAAATATCAATCATATTGATTCTACCTTCAAAATATGCCCAGCATCTGGCCACCCCTCACCATAGCCTGTAGTGCTACTGCAATCGTAGCCACCATCATGCCTTGCATGGTTTACCAAATGAGTGTCTACCTTGTTTCCTTGCTCTGCTTGTTGTCCCTCTATAGCCCTTTCTCAAACACACAGAGTGGTTTCGGTAAAACCTAAGTCACAAATCAGGTCATCACTCGATTCACAGCCCTTCAAATGCTTCCATCTAAAAGTGAAATCCAAAGTCCTTCCCTGTATGTGTCCCCTCCTGCCACATCCTTTCTGCTGTTACCCTCTCCTGCTTACTATGCCATCTACCTGCCCTCCTTGCTGTTCTCTGAATGGCAGCCTCCACCCTGGGGCCTTCATACTTACCATTCCCTCAGCCTGCAACACTCACTCAGACAACTGCATGGCAAGCCTCTTCCCTTCCTCCCAAGGGAAGCCTTCTGCCACCATCCTTGTTAAAGTTGTACTACCATCATGACAACCACCATTCCCTATCGATTTTTCTCCGCAGCATCTCTCCTTGAGAAGGTTAAGTTTCACAGAAAGGATATTATTTTGGTTGGGTGCTTAAAGGTGGGATTGTGATTAGGAAAGCAGGGATGACAGAAGTAAGGTAAGGCAGATAGCAGGTAGCCAGCAAAAATGGTCTCCCAGTGGTTACCTGATGGTGTCACTAAGCTTTAGTGTAGATTCTTTGTAGTACTGAGCAGTGTCAAAATGGAAACCTTGACTATAACATCCTTTCTTTTTGGGTGAAGATTAGCATGCTTGCTATTTGGTGTAGTTGACTTTAAATGCACACATTATGGAAATGCCTTTTCTTTTTTTTTTATTGAGACGGAGTTTCACTCTTGTTACCCAGGCTGGAGTGCAATGGCACGATCTCGGCTCACCGCAACCTCCGCCTCCTGGGTTCAAGCAATTCTCCTGCCTCAGCCTCCTGAGTAGCTGGGACTACAGGCACGTGCCACCATGCCCAGCTGATTTTTAGTATTTTTAGTAGAGACGGGGTTATACCATGTTGACCAGGATGGTCTCGATCTGTCGACCTCATGATCCACCCGCCCCAGCCCCCCAAAGTGCTGGGATTACAGGCTTGAGCCACCGCGCCCGGCCTAAAATATTCTTTTTTTTTTTTTTTTTTTTGAGACGGAGTTTTGCTCTTGTTACCCACGCTGGAGTGCAATGGCGCGATCTCGGCTCACCGCAACCTCTGCCTCCTGGGTTCAGGCAATTCTCCTGCCTCAGCCTCCTGAGTAGCTGGGATTACAGGCACGTGCCACCATGCCCAGCTAATTTTTTGTATTTTTAGTAGAGACGGGGTTTCACCATGTTGGCCAGGATGGTCTCGATCTCTTGACCTCGCGATCCACCCGCCTTGGCCTCCCAAAGTGCTGGGATTACAGGCGTGAGCCACCGTGCCCGGCCCGGAAATGCCTTTTCTTTAAAGCAGAAATCCTTTTGGTACTGATAGGCAGAATGAAGAGACCAAGCAAGGATTGGGAAGGAACGGAGTAAAACAAAAGCTGCTGATCAAGAAAATCCCTTTCCTGGATGGAAAGGCTCAGCTCAGTGTGAAAAAATACCTACAGGGCAAATTTCGAAATCCTCAGCAGAGCCAAGTCTTCTCAGTCTTGGGATCAAACAGTGATGTCTAAATTAACTTATAAAAATTTTTTTTACTCAAAAACAGACCAAAAAGAGTTCTATATTAATCATATCAATAAATTACCAAAATTCCAAAGGGATCCTTCTAATAAAGGAAAATATTTGGTGGTGGTTTTGTTTACAAGTTGAAGAAAATGATCTAGGTATACTTAGCAATATTCAAAAAGGATGTGCCAATCAAAAAAAGCATATCAAAGAGAATGAATTATTTTTCTCCATTCATTTTGAAACCGCTAATAGTTCTCTTTTATAAACCTGACACAGTTTTGTCCTTGTGAGAGCTGTGCAGCTTAAACTTTTTCATGGTCTTTACAAATCTGTGGATGATAGGAATTGAACAAATATTTTCCACATTAAGAAAAAATCTGTAGAAAGCTGCACCAGTCATAACATTTACAAAGATTACACCAGAGTATTAATCATTTTCTTGTCATTAATCATTCAGAAGCTAAATATCATTTTGTTAATCACAAATCTGAATAAAATTACTCCAAAGAGAATATATATACATATATATGGAAATCCCCCCACCCTGTACTACTATGTGCTTTGAGCACAACTTGAATTCATCAATTCATCTTCAGATCTAATTTTTTATTACAAAAGATAACTATGCTTACAAAGCAAATTGAATTACAAGCCTTTTACTACTTTTCACTGAGTAAAGTAAAAGCTATTTAATCTAACAAAGTTTCACTTTAGCACTCAACTAAATAGAAATTTCCAAAAGAAATTCTATTTAAGGATATGATAAAATACCATATGGCCCTGGTTTCAAGAGAAATTCATTTCATAAGTTGTGTAAATGAGTTTATTAGTTAAAGTGAACTTGCAACATCTCTGTTGGTTTTATAAACTAAAGCAAACTAGTTCATTTGAATGGCTATGTATCTCCCTAGCATTTTTAAATGCAAGATAATGTATTTGTAGAAAAGAATCATTCTTTCTCAGGAAATTCTAATTTACCATGCTCTCATCTCAACTTAAAATCTTGAATTCTAAAGGCCACTTTTCTATAAAATGTCAAAGTTAAGGAAAGTTTAGACTCAAAAAGAAGAAATTTTTGATAATATAGTTTTTGGAACATGTATAATTCCATTTACATTCTCAGCTTTTCAATTCTATGTATCTTAAAATTAGTTTCACAAAATGTTATATGGTCATAATTCAATATTGCTATATAATATATTTGAGAAATGTCTGGTAACTCTTGTTTTTAGGTAATTTCATGACTCAAATCTGTTACTGTTTTGATGCTAGCTAGCACTTATTAAACTACTTTTTAATGCAAAAAAAAAAACCAGCCGGGCACAGTGGCTCAAGCCTGTAATCCCAGCACTTTGGGAGGCCGAGGCGGGTGGATCACGAGGTCGAGATATCGAGACCATCCTGGTCAACATGGTGAAACCCCGTCTCTACTAAAAATACAAAAAAATTAGCTGGGCATGGTGGCGCGTGCCTGTAATCCCAGCTACTCAGGAGGCTAAGGCAGGAGGCGGAGGTTGCGGTGAGCCGCGATCGCGCCATTGCTCTCCAGCCTGGGTAACAGGAGCGAAACTCCGTCTCAAAAAAAAAAAAAAAAACCAAATCTTTTTTCAAAAAGCATTAAAAAGATTTACCATTTTATTTTGAATATGGAGAAGGCAAAGTAAGGGTAGGTTAAAAGGTCTGTCAAATTGCATGGTCGAGTCTCTAACAAAATAAGTAATTCTTTTGTATCAGTTCCTATTACCTTGGAAAACACTGGGCTCTACCAGGCAGGTAATTGCTGTTCATATTATCTAGGGCCAACTAAAGTAGACAATAAAGGAAACCGACTATAATATCCATGTAGAAAAGAAAAATAAGCAGCAATGATTGAACCAACACCACACAAGCTTAGATATTTTCCACTCCCCTGTCCTCAATTGAAAAATAAAAAAAAGATTGACTAGCTCTTTATGTGCCCAGCTAAATATGTCATTTAAACTCAAGGACCAAGCTTATCTCATGTTTTTTTCCTCAAGTGGCTGCATATAGATAATGGCTACAGGCAGAATCTACTTCACAAGTACATAATCTAGTGCCACAAGTAGATCATAATGGCACCAAACTCATAACCTTTTTACAAGAGGAAAGTTTTAAATTGACAGTAAATGAACTGTGAAGTGAGAGGATGAAAAGAACACACTCAGCATACAAACACACATAAACATATTCTGAAAGTGCTTCACATTATACTGTGCCATTACAGACATGCATAGGAAATGATGGGCATACAGTAGTAGTTGTTTCCTTATCATCTCCATGCTTGCTCACATGCCATCCTGTGCCATCTACTTTACCACCTTAGGTCTGAGAAGACTCACAAGACACAAGGCCTGTTTCTCATGTGATTCTTTAGGATTCTGTGAGCTGCTGCTCTTACAGGTCATGCATGGCAATTATTGAACCAACACCACACAAGCTTAGATGTTTTCCACTCCCCAATCAGAGAGAAGACATACAAAATTCCTTATCAGATAGTTAGTTAGAGTACATGGAACATGGATTTTCATGTCACATATATTAGGAAAAGATCCCTGGCTTCAGGGCAAAATTTAGAGGAACAGCACATACTCACTGACTAAGTGGATTCTAGAGTTCATCATTGGCTAGACTGAAATTATTTTACATTTCTGTTACAAAAACAGATACTTAGGAAGAGTGAACATATGACCATACATTTATGCTTCACTAGCAGACAACTGTTTCCTGAGTCAGTCAGTCAGTTCTAAGGCATAATCTGAATTTAAAGAGACCAAAACTTTCAACCAAAAAAATCCCATATTTTATAAAGATAAAAGAAAATCTCATAATTAAGATTCTTTATGCTACTCAGGCAATGAAAAGGCACACTCAGTGAAATTACTTTTCACCATTGGTTTGTGAATACAATTAAAATTAAAACACACTAAAAACTGCACTATAATTTTATGATATCTGCATGCCACACAAAAAATCAAAATGTAGTCTCACATAGGCTGATCATACTTTATTTATTAAATTTCATCATTTATGATGACTTTGTTATAACTAAATTAACCCTGACATAAACTTTGACATTTTAAAAACAGAGAACATACTGATTTTTCAACTATTTTACTTACATGTACTTCTAAATTCTCATGCAGTCCTCATAATTAGGAGATACTACATATTCACCCTCATATTATGCTTATTAAGAATTAAGCTCAGAGGGTAGAAAAATGCCAACTTCATTATCCATAAACTTCCCATAGATATATTAAGCCACTGTTCTTCTAATTATATACTTATGGTACATTCTTCTGTAAATGTCTGTCTGTAGTCACATAATCATTGTTATGACAAGGCAACAGTATCATTTCAGATTACAACAAATGAGACCAAAAGTTGAAGAGACCACAGCATATAAAAGTCAAGAGAACATCACACACATTTCAATGTTTTCCACTTTCCAGTCAAATAAACCATGCACAAAGTCTTCTTAGCAGATAGTTATCAGAAGTGCATAAAAAACTGGCTTTCAGGTCACCTATTTTGAGAGAGGATCAATGCCATTGAGGAAAAAGAGCTGTGTTCATTATCTTTTAGGTCTGTCTATATCATCTATAGCTGCTAGAAGTTTTTGTCTTGCTTTCTTATTGATATGGGATCCCAGGCAAACATTCACCAGATTAGTCAGCTGCTTCATTGAATATTCCTGCTCAAAGAAGAAAGATCCAAATTTAGTACCCTAAAAGGAAAAAAAATCTTCAACAACAGAACAACTCTTCTAAGATACAACAAATGAATAAGGTAACTAGGATCAGAAAGTCAGTGTCTTTTATTGTAATTGGGATCTGCAATAAAATTAAGAGTACGAGAATCTTTTGCTATCCAAATCTGTCTGGTTCCTGAATTTCAGATACTGAATTGCTGGGATGAGAATAAACAGGGATTCATCATAAATTTCTGTCGATGGATTTGGTACTGGAGGTTGAAAAGCAACAGTTCAGATAGGGAAAGACAGCTGTGTACTATTATCAAGTAAGAAAGGAAAACCTGTCTTCATTGAAGGTAACCATTAAATAAAGATAGTACAATTTCAAAAAAGGAGAAAGAATTGATTTTAAAAACCTAGCAAACTGCTCAGTTTGTGTATCTGATCTCTGAGAGCACCTGTCCCTACTTGGTAAGTAATCTCATTTAACCATTCAGCACTCAGTAAGGATCCATCATCAGTGATCACTGGACTCATCATTGTGGGGAGTTTCCTTCAAAGACAGGAAAGAGTCCCTGCTGCTGCTGGGAAAATGTCACTGAATTACAAATATCAATCAGTTAAAGCTCTTTCAAAGTATTAAGCTAAAAAAAATCATTCCACTGTATTAAAAGAGGAAATCCAAAAATGGGCATCATTTTTGCATCAAATAATGTGTATTTAGAGCTGTGCCTTTTCTCCTCAGCTACTTTGTACTCTTTTCCCAAATCCTTTCCTCAGTACCAACCCAGAAGTGTTGACAGCTTACTTTACTAAATGGATTCTAGCAGCATTCAGCAGTCCATCTGCATCTAGGTTTAACATTTCAGTTCTCAAATGTCAGTGGGGCTAAACACGGTGAAGGTTTTCTCAATCTGGTTTATTGGCCAAACTCATTTAAAATAACATGCACATTCCTGCTTTGCTTCTAAAGATCCAAAACTAACTAAGAGTGGGGACATTCACACAAAATTCGGCTAGGCTAATGTTCACTTTATCTCTTTACAGTGTTGAAACCAGAAAGGATGAGCCCGAGCAGGTTTATACAAATGAAAATAATTCTTTATTTTCTTAGCCAAATGAAATAAAACTTGATTTGGCTTTTACTCACGATGTTCATAGGTTAAGTAAATGTGAACCCTAGGTTATTAAAGCAATGAGGATTTGGTGATGATTTTAACACGTGCCATAAACAGAAAAACTTCTCAGACCAAGCACACTAAGTTGAACTGTGTCAAAAATTTGGCATCATAACAATAGTATTTTTCTTTATCTATAAAGTCATATAAAAGAAAAATAAATCTATATTAAAGGTAAAATCTAATGTAAGATGCAAGTTAAATTTAGGCATTTAAATATTAATGTCTCCAATCACCACTAAAACATGTCAGTGTGTAGGATGTTACCACTTCATTGTTGAGAAGTACCAGAGGGTTTGTATGAGACGTTTTAAGTTATATAATAGATTATGACTTATGAATCATTTCATGGTTTCTGTATTTAATCTGTCTTAGTATTTATCAGCTTCAGCCTTTTCCTATTATACAGTTGCAGGAAAAATACAGGTAATATTCTGACTTTGGCTGTATTTCTAGGTAATTACAGTAACAGTTCACAAAGGGCTGAAAAAGATTTGGTAAGTCAAAGGGCACTGCTTAGATACAGTGTCCTTAATCTGAATATGGTAAAGAATGACCTAAATAATTTGTATTAAAAAAGCAATATTTCTTTCTATTTTACTCTCATGATTTTGAATTAAATAACATACCTGACAAGAACAGCACAAAGAAAAAGGAATAAAAACTTAATTAACTGTTTTCCAGCTCTCACCCTGTGCTCTTTGATCCACCGTTCCATGTCATTCTCAGTTAGGTAGTAGGCTTTAATATAAGTTTCCACAAATTCTTTATCGGGAATGGGTCTAATATCTGTTAGTTTTTCAAGTTTCATTAAAAACTGTTGAAAATCCAATTGCATCAAAGCACGACCCTCATTACTGCACTTCTTGACATTGGCATATCTAAGATGCAAAACAGTAAAAAAAACACATTATAGGATAATTAGAAACAAAAAACTGTCAGGTATTTGAAGTTTTCTCTAACCTATATTTGTACAGATTCCCCAGAAATAAGAGGATTATAGGAAACGGAGAAGATAAGCCTTGAGTTAGAAAGACCGGGTTGTGTTTGTGCCCTGTCATTTTACCTATGTGGGCCTCAGTTTTCTCATTTGCAAAGAGATCAAATGAGTTCAAGGCTCTTTGTTGTTCCACAGATGACAGGTTTCTATATTCAATTAACATAATTGTCTGTAAGAAAGTTAAGCTGGCATTCCAGTTGATTTGGCTGCCAAGAGTTATTTTATAAAACTAAGCTTTGAATACTCCAACTGTTCAATATTGTAAGTATTTAATGCAAAAGAAACAAATCAAACAATTCTCCCATGAACACTTTGAAAATGTAAAGAAATGTGTAAGAATCAAGCATAGAAAGTATATTCATATTTCACATGACAAAAAGTTTATAGAGTTATCCTAACATTCTACACTACTGAAACACAGTGTGTTTCAAGGTAAACTAGTAATAAAAACAAATATACTAACCCTAACAGTATATCACTTTATTATTCACTAAGTCAGTGTTTCATTCCTTTAATCAATCATACAGAACATGGAAAATTTAATCGTAGGGAATGAGGTACTTATCCTAAGGAAAGTTGCAAGAAAATGAAAGCTTATTTTATTTAAAGTGGCCAAGCTTTTTTAAAAACAGAGTATTTTATACAGAAATATTACATATATTATTAATATTTCTACTTTATTTAACAAATTTATTTAAAATACTCTTCATTTGTGATTGTTGACACAGAGCTGTTTTATAATTCATAGCACTGTTGGTTTCAATACAGAGTGCCACGACTGTTGTCAACTTGTCACTGTTACCTTACCACTTACTAATTCATTCTTTTGCATAAAAAAATGAGAGCACAAGAAAAACCAGACAAATGATAGTGTCAAAATTCAGTTGATGTGCAATTCTAGAGCACTGTGCAGAGTCTTTGAAATAGCTGTTTGCTTTTCAGGGATATTTCAGAGGTATTACTGATTCTTACTTGTATCCTTGATGTTATGGGCAGAGTAAGCATGGTCTCTGAGTAAGTGGGAAAATTACTATTACTAGACCTATAACTGCAACACATGAAAGATTTCTACAGTTGCCGGGCGCGGTGGCTCAAGCCTGTAATCCCAGCACTTTGGGAGGCCGAGGCGGGTGGATCATGAGGTCAAGAGATCAAGACCATCCTGGTTAACATGGTGAAACCCCGTCTCTACTAAAAATACAAAAATTAGCTGGGCATGGTGGCGCGTGCCTGTAATCCCAGCCTCTCTGGAGGCTGAGGCAGGAGAATTGCCTGAACCCAGAAGGCAGAGGTTGCGGTGAGCCGAGATAGTGCCACTGCACTCCAGCCTGGGTAACAAGAGCGAAACTCCATCTCAAAAAAAAAAAAAAAAAAAAAAAGAAAGAAAGATTTCTACAGTTTACAATGATATGCTGGTGATTATTATTAACAATGATATAAGTGTTATGAGGGCTGATTTTGCCATCAGAAACCAGGAGTACAAACAGGCATGGTGGCTAACACCTGTAATCCTAGCACTTTGGGAGGCTGAGGTGGACAGATCAACTTGAGAGCAGGAGTTCAAGAACAGCTTGTCCAACATGATGGAACCCCATCTCTACTAAAAATACAAAAAAATTAGCAGGCATGGTGGCACACACCTGTATTCCCAGCTACTCAGGAGGCTGAGGCACAAGAATTGCTTAAGCCCAGGAGGCAGAGGCTGCAGTGAGCCCAGATTGCACCATTGCACTCCAGTCTGGGCAACAGAGCAAGACTCCATCTCAAAAAAAAAAAAAAAAGAAAAAGAAAGAGAAATCAGGAGTAAATATGCCTTTAAAAACTAGGTGAACTTAGATAAGTTACCTAACCTGTTTACCCTCAGTTTTCTGAGCCTAGGTTTTCTCATTGATGAAATAGAATCATATTACCTACTGAAGAAAATTTATTTCAGGTTTGATGATATAATCCTGTGAAATGTTTGGTTCACGAAATAACACATAGTTAATGCTCAAAAAATTTTAGATATAACATCATCATCATCATAATTTTATTATTAGGGAAATATAATTATTAGTTTAACTTTCAGATAACCATTAGATTCTGTATTCCTCACTCACCTACTAGCTGGTTCTATGCCACCAGCGAGAAAAGAAAGCAGAGACAGAAACAGTGGGGTCTAAGATTTCTTCTCTAATTTTATCTCAAACTTGTCTGCTAGTTACCATTATTTCTATTTATTCTCTTCAAACATTAGTGATACCATATGTTATTCATGTATTACAATTTGTCATCTAAGAAACAAATAATGCTTTCATGAAAAACTTACCCTTCTACAATAGTTCTATTAGCCAATCGTATACAGTGTTCCCAAAGTATATTAGACACAGGCAAGGGTATTCTAACTCTCTTAGAAACTTCATTTAGCCTCCTGTTAAACTGCTCAAATTCCTAAGAAGATAAATAGTAGCCATTTGTGAATATCATTAAAATGCCACAATGCTTACCCATAAAAACAGTTTAAATAAAAAAGATTTAGAAACTCAGAATAGTGTGAGGGTCTTAAAAACATATATGCAATAGTTTGAGTAGGTTATATTATAATACAGAGTACACTACATTTTATTGCAAAAGAAGTAAGTGTCATTAACTGATTAAACAATGATAACAATATCGAAATGTCTCAAAGTTTCCTATGGTTGTCAGTATAGAAGAGCTGAATGACCTAATTTGGCTTTAAAAATATCTTCAAGAAGCCCAGGTTTAAAAACATGGTTTGATATGCTTTCAGTTCAGAACTATTTGTAATTTGCAGCTATACACCCCAGAGTGCAATCTAATAAATAATCATCTTTCCTAAACATTTTTTAAAAGTAAATAATTACATGGGTTGAGAATTCCTTATCTAAAATGCTTGGGGCCAGAAGTATTTTTGGACTCTAGATTTTTTTCCTGTTTTTGGAACATTTGCATTATACCTACTGGTTGAGCATCCCAAATCTGCAAATCCCAAATCAGAATTCTGAAATGCTTCAATGAGCAATGCCTTTGAGTGTCATGCTGGAGCTCAAGAAGTTTTAGCTTCTGGAGTATTTCCAATATTGGATTTTCAAATTTGGGATCCTCAACCTGAATACCAAATGATTAAAAAATCATATTCTAGCTGCAAATTTTTAGTACCAAAGAAAAAAATAAAACATAAAATAGACTCTATTACCTACAGAAAAACTAAATATTTTTACTAACTTTTATGACATGATCGTACTAAGTAGACAACTCCAATAATAAGATGGGAACAGCAGAAGGCTTAGCCTTCAATGAATGTGTTTTTGGTCTCTTTGGACCATTACTATATAAATATACCCATTTACAGAAGGAAATGCTGTTGACTCTTCCCTGGCAGCGTATTTTAAATATAAGAAGCCTTAAAATGAGATTTTTTTCTTTATAGTTACCTGAATAGAGAAGCTACACAATACTTAACAAGAATGACATGTGTACAACTTTTCTAATAACATACAGGAGAAAAAAAAATGTAATCTGATCACGACTCAGGCTACTGCATAATAATTGTATTATCCTCTGCTCTTTTGCTACTTCCTAAATCACAATTTTTCTTGCTAATTTATTTTTTAAAATTCATTACCTTTAATTATTAAAAAGTAGATTGTCGATTCATGAAGTTTACCTTTGAAAATCAAAAATAAATAATTGCTCTTTATCTGTTTCATTTCATGGATCTAGGAGAGCGATAGTATTTGTTACTGTATTTATTTATGCATTCCTTAAACTGCTTTGGATTTCAAAAGTCATAATTCAGTATTTTTCATCAATATTATATTTAAAAGATAAAGCTATATGTACAAAATGCTTTCTGTACAAAAACATTCTACTTATTGCTAAACTCAGTGTTCAAAAATGCTTGTAAAAAAATGAATCATACAAACGTTTCATTTTTCTTATGATTCTTTTGGGGCAACATAAGCAGGCTGCGAAGACTTAGATGGTTAGACTTAGGAAAGTAATAGAAAGAACAAAAGTTATCACAGATAATTAACCTTTATGCTTAAAGAAGGCCTTAAGCTACTAAAAATTGGACTCAGGTTAATAATCTGAATAACACAAGTTCTTTCTTACAAGTGGAATGACGAATAACTGAAAGAAGCAGCCTCCTCATAGTATGTGTACTTGTTGAGCAAGTAAGTCTTTTTTTTTTTTTTTCTTGCACCCCTATAAGTACCATGGTTAGTATGTGCTATGGTCTGAATGTTGTGTCCTCCCTAAATTTGTATGTTGAAATCCTAATCCCAGGGTGACAGTGTTGGGAGTTGGGGGCCTTTGAAAGGTGATTAGGTCCTGAAGGCAGAGCTCTAAGGGGATTTACATCCTCCTTAAAAAGCCCAGATAGCTGCCTTGCTTCTTACACTATGTGAAGGTACAGCAAGGTGACATCTATGAGAAATTGGGCCTTCTCCAGACACCAAATCTGCCTGAGCCTTGATCTGGATCTTGAACTTCCCAGCTTCCAGAACTGTGAGAAATACCTGCTGTTTATAAGCCACCAAGTCTGTGGAACTTTTTTGTAGTATCCCAAACGACTAAGACAGCATGTCATAAAAATTGATTCAATTTTTCAAAAACAGAATTGTTAAAAAGAAAGAATGTATTTATAAATTACATTCATCTGTTACATTCCAAATGAAAATCTGCAATTGAAATTTCCTGTTACTCTAGAAACCAAGTTCTTTCTTTAATTATTTTTCAAGGTCAATGATCTCTGAATTCCAGAGTGGCAAATATAGAGCACCGCTGGTGTCACTCCCTGCTAAGATCTCTATAGAAATTCCTAGCAATTGCTGACTGATGTTGGCATGATTAGACCTGGAGTTTGGAGACAGCCTCAAAGTCTTTAACCTAGGCCTCCAGAAGAGGACCATAAATTGCAGGGAGTTGGGGGACTGAAGAACTCCATTACCATCTCCATTTTAAATCTATTACTCTGTGCACTGGTTCTCAGATGTCCTAGGCTCTTATTTGTTGACTTGATCTAAGCAGGTAAGAATGATGGTGTAAATTAGATTAAAGTAAGGAGTTTATGAAGGGACAATTTTCTTTTCATTGACAAAAATGAAAACAAATTTTTTTCTTAAAGTTGCTTTCATTTTCTCAGATGCTCTTTCCATAGCTTATTTCCTTACTCCCTCAGGCCTCATCTCCAGTCTCACCTTATCAGCGTCCTTCTCTGAGCACCACAAATACATGGTATTCCTCTTCCACCCACATCCTGGCATTCTCTCTCACTCTTCACATGATCTTGTTTTTTTTCACAGCATTACTCATCATCTGACATTTTATCTCAGTTTATCTGTTTACTGCTATCTCTGACCTGGAATATAAATTCCTTGAGGGTACGTAAGTTCCTGAATTTACAGCTATACTGCCAGGACTTCTATCAGTGTGTGACACATGTCAGGTGATCTACAGTTATCTATTCATGCATAAATGAAAAAAAAAGAACCACAATTATTTCCAGGAAACTTATGAACACAGGTCACTGGCTGCAAAGGGGTGTTTGTGTGCAAAAGTAGTGTGATTTCTCCTCGGAATAATCAGAGGCATGGTCTCTTGCTAATGAATATTATGCTAAACTACAAAATCATTTCTAATTAAACAGAAATATCTTCTTGTCATTATAGGGATGGCTACTGAGATTACATAATATGAAAGTCAGCCACAGCATACAACAATTCAAAATGGTAAATTAGTGTTCAAAGCCAATAAATCTATGATGCATTCTTAGATCTAATAGAAGACAAATTCAGAAAGTAAGCCTATTTCAATTCAGGGGCTTTAATACCACAATGCTAGAAATATGGTAGTAACTATAATCTTATATTTTAGAGGCACTGCAATAAAAGAACACTTCTCTTAGTAGACTGATCTTTAGCAAAGGTGTTTCCCAGAACACTTGCCTTTAACAGTGCATCTACATATATGTTGTGCTGTGACATAATTTCTTTTACATCCCATTTCACATTAGCCATTAGGAGCAGCATCTGTTCATAATCAATGGCTTTACCAGCTACAATCCAGTAAATTGGTTTGCGTAGTTCACTGGCAGTTGAGACTGTCTGAAATAAATTTCACAGAAATGAAAACAATTATTTTCTAAAAGTATCATATTGATAAAGAATATTTGCGTATTTCCAGTATACATCATATCTGAAAATAAAACACTATATATTTGGAGATTTAAATTATGAAAATATTTTAAATATTTGAGGGCAAAGGCCTTACTCAAAACATAATTTGGAGACATTCAATAAACTTGAGGCCCTAGACACTGCAACTGTAAAAGAACTAGAGCTTTTCATGGAGCGTAGCAATTACTTCTCATATTCTTCCATTTCTCTCCATTTCCACTCCCACAATATGATGTCAGGATTCCATCATCTCTCCCCTGCAATACTGTAGCAGCCTTCTAATGAGTTTATCTGTATCTAGGACTGCCATCTACAATCCTTTCTTCACAATGCCCCCAGAAAACTCTTTCTAAAACACACACCTGACCATGCCACTCACCTGTTTCAAACCCTCCAGGAGCTTCGATGCCCTCTAAATAAAGTCCAACTCCCGAAGCAGGGTGCTTTACTTGGTAGTGGCCCCTGCTGATTACCCCAGCCATCTTTTTCATCCCCAGCCCTCCTCCCTGCTGTAACAAGCTGAGCTTTCCTCAGCTGCTGGCACGCACCATGCTCTTTCTCACCTTCAGGTCTTCACACATGCTATTCCCTGTCTGGAATCCATCCCTCATTCACCCTCTCTACCTTGCTGGTCCAGTTTAAACATTACTTCCTCTAGACAGCCTTTCTAGATGACCTTCTCCCACCCAGAGCCTCTCTCCTTCTCCAGTCTGGGTTAAAAACATTGTCATGGCACTTTCCCCTTACCAAAGCACTTACCATGCTTTATTTTAATAGTTTTAACTGGTGTTCTCTCTCTCACTAGTCTAAAAGTTACGTGAGCTACTCGATATTATGTATGTAATGCAGGAACTCATGAGTGAATAAATGAATATTCTATCCGGCTCTTCTGGGCTCTGAAGACTAACTTCTAGTTTAAAAACAAACAAAAAATCTAATCTGTGACAGCCCTCTCTTGCTCACAGTTGAAATGACATACAAGACCATCTCTGACCTGAGAATAAAACTGCTGAAGAAAGGGCTTTTTGACTGCAGGCATCACAGCATCCAGATGTGGCTGAAGGAACTCAAACTGTTCAGCCAAGAATACCCTAAAGGAAATAAATAACCCACTGTGTAAACAAACTGTGTGGGATTTAGAGCCTGTCATGTTTTTGTATAAGCATTTTTTAACATTTCTGAGCAAAACTTTTAACAATTAAAATTACTTTTCACTTTAGTGAATGACCCTGTACTACCACTTGACATGTTCATTTACAATCTACACAATAAATAGTGCTGAGTTTATGACTGAATGGAAGTTGAGGTAAAAGAAGAGCAACTTCAAAGGAGCCAAGCAAGTTATGATGAGGTGTAGAGTCATGTACTTCAACTGTAAGATGTGAGCCCAGAGTAGCAGATTGCAAAAGAATACAAGGGTATTTTTAAAAGGATTTCTTTTAAAGATCTCATTCAGTTATATACAACAGACTCTTGAAAGCTCAGATTTAACATCTGACACTTTTCAGAAGTAACCCAAACATTCCTACCAGGCAGCAAACTGTAACTTGGCTGAGTATTACAAATGAACGACAAGTACTGGAGGCTGGGTCCAGGAATGGGAATCATTGGGCTGGTGAAGGAGCCTGAACTACTGCCTGCAGATGCACTGCAACTGGGCACTGTCTTTTTCTGCTTTTTGTTATTAATGCAGCAACTCTTAGGTTATATTGGACTACATTTTATAGAAGTGTAGAAGAAGTCATATGCATTAACTGTATTAATAACTTTGGGGATTTATAAAGGCCAGGAAACATTGATGTCAAGGGTCAACTACACTTAACGCTAAACTGACACTGTAACTACAGCTTCTCTAGGATCATGAATCATTTTCTCTAGGAAAATATGAAGCATAGTATAATGCTTTTTAAAGTTGCACTTAAAGCAAGGATCATGTTGTTAAAGACTGAAAATTAAAAGGTTTCCTTCTCTCCATTTCTATAATGGAAAACCAACCATGCAGTTTAAAAAAATCAAGTGGTAATCTGTGTTAGAAATATACTTCTCAGAAACATATAAGTGATATCTAGAAGTGGTAGATGTGTGCAGCTAATTAGAAGTCTAATTAAACAATGCTTACTTTCATAAACTTTCTTAAATATTTAATAGCAATGCAACTGTTTTGAACAACTTACAAGGATTCCGTGGCTACCACTCTTTCTGCCAACCCATACAGTGTGTCCCCAGATGTCAAAACCACTAAGTGACTGAGGTGTGGACTTGGCACCTTCTCCTTTCTTTCTTCTGCTGCTGTGAGCGTGGCAGTAGGATCAGCTGAAACTTCCTGAAAATAGAATACACATACAACCTGGAATAGCAAATCTAACAGTAATAAACTACCTGATTTTGACAAAAATAGAACTACAATTAAAATACTCTTGGGGCATACATTACTTACATTTAGTTTCAGTTCTTTTTATCCTGCTTTCATGTTTTGTAACTACTGGAACCTCCTTTTTAATCCTAAGTGAGAATAAGCCTATATAATATCAGCCAACTCTATATGCCACCATCTGTGCATGACCTAAAGTCTGCCAACACAAGGACTCTTTATGAATTGACAGATGTTTCATAGAGACAATAGTGAGATGGGCCTCAAGAACTTGTTAATGAGAGAAATATGATTACCCCTTGAGAACCACACTGATAAAATCCAAAATTATGGTTTGATTACCCATCTCACACCCAAATTTTAATCAAGGTTACCTTGGTATATCATCTCAAAAAGGCAGGACTAGAATGAAGTTATAAACTGGAAAAGAGCCAACTGTACCATATATGTCTGGGGACAGACTACTGATAAGAAGGAAGACAGTCAATGTGAACAAAAGGAAAGGGATACCCGGGGAGCAGGGGGTGCTGGGCCCTTCAGCACCATCCAGGAGAGAACCACGGATTCAGGTACATAGCCATGTAGTCAACAGGAGTGACGCAGTCTAATCTGTGGTCAGCATAACTCATCAGACTTCAAATTTCTCAGTTTTACTTTCATCTGATGATATAGTCACTAGAAATCTTCTCACTACTAATTTACTTTTCTAGGTATTCTCATGCCAGGCAAGGAGCGCCCTGGATATGAGTTATGTACATTCTTGGACTTTATAAAAACATATCCTATAATATAAACAAACAGGTTGGCAAAGGAAGAGTTTCAAAGATACACTTACTCAACTTCTCAGTAGATAGCAAGGGACTCAATTGTTTCTAAGCTCTTAACAAACCGTTAACGAAAACTTCAACTCACTGGCACACTAGCTATCTTTTTTTTTTTTTCCAGGAGGGTGGAAGTATCTTGAGATCATGGATAAAGATGTGCTAGGCTGGCTACTTGGAGTGGCTGACAGAGTAGCAGAAGACTGCCAGTTTAACAGTTACCAATAACTCCAAACATTTCAATAAAGATACATTTCGGTGAATAAGTTTCCCTTTGTACAGCAAGCATAAAAGAAGGCTGTTTTGAATACTGACATCATCGTAACAGTTATTTATGAATAGTTGCTGCATTACACCTTAGAGAAAGAGAGTTTTAATTGTTCTTTTCTGGGGCACAAAGGAGAGAGTTAGAGGTAGTGACACCATAGGAATCTTAACATCGCTGATGACAGTATAATCCAGAGTCACTTCACTGTGAAGACTATTAATAACTTTTATAATCAAATATATTTCTAATAACAATGAGCTTGAATTACAAATGGACATTATACTTTTGGTTAAGTATAGAGGTTTGCAGTAATGACATGGCAACAAACTCCATTCATTACATTTTGAAAAAAGTTCTATAAGATAAATTTACAAAGAAAAAATAGAATACAAGTGATGTAAGTTAAGCAATAGCTCATAGTACAAAAGTGCTGTTATGTTTTTTAAAGTTAGCCTGAATACAAGTTAACCCCTGCCCCCACTCAAAGTTTTTAATGTTGATTGAATCATAGAATGACAGAGTTAGAAGAGATGCTAAACATTATATAATACAGCCCCAGCAGTATACATACTACTTTCAGTATGGAAAACACTCCATGATTATCTCTATTATGGAGTTTAAAGGTGAGAACATGTGAGTAGGCAGACAGCACAACTGAATGTTTAAATGCAAATAAAACAGCTTTAAAAGACACTCAAAATTTAGCACAAAAGTTGGATGTAAACAAATCTAAAAGTGTACAAAATATAAAGCTACATTACTTTTTAAAGCAACTTTATAGTAACAAATCTCCAATTATTTTCCATATGAATAAATGAGACATCAAATGTATAAGTCTCTAGGAGTACAATTTAGTCCTATAAATTTAGCAAAATGCAAATAAAAATTACAAAATCTTTCAAGTTAGAAAATGGTTTAATTCTCTAGTTCTTTTTTTATTTCCTATCTTCTCCTAAAGACAGTATCTCTCTTCAATCTCTAATTACTCAGTTAGCATTTTTAAAACTTAGTCTGGGAATAACTGTGCTTCCTCTAGAGAAAAGTAGGATCATGGAACCGTGCAAGTTAGTCAATCTCATATCTCCATTATTCATTTCCCTCTAGAAAGGAAATAACCCTACTCCATGGCAGGGAGCGGGGGAAGATAAGAATTCACAAAATTAAATACTGTTTGGCACCAATAGGTTGTCTATGCTATTTAATTCTGGTAGTTACTGGTACAAACCTAGTAAGGAACCATAGTCATTCATGACTCCCCTTCTTCCTCACCTTCCACATCCAATCAGTAAAACATGCCTAAACAGACATCTCTCTTGTTTGTTCCCTCCTGATGTTATTTAAACAGGCTGCAGACTCCTTAGCAGTCTTGACTGGACTATTATAAAAGTCCATGAATAGAGCTCTGTCTTTAACCTCTCCTATATTTTTATCCCAGTTTCCACATAGTTAACTGGCTCAATTTTTCTACAAAAGTGATGTGAACTTTCTCAAATAAAGATGTGATCATAACACTCTGGTTTTAAAGCTTCAATCCATTCCTTCTAGGAAAAAAACGAAACCTATTGCCGTGATATTACCTGTTTATAACTGACTCTAGCCTAAAACACTTTTCCCCAAAATATCTTCCCCCTACTAGAAAATAAACTCCACATGAGTAGGCAGTTATGTCTGGCTTCCCTGCCTTCTGCTACAATTGTATCCTTAATTCCTACAATAGTGCTTGGCACCATATATAGTGTTCAACAAACAGATAAGAAATAAACCTTTGTTGAATAAGGGTGGCCCACTCTCCTCTTTCCTTTAGGGATCTGCTTCAGTGTTCCTTCCCAGAGGGATCTTCTCTAACTGCCCAAATAAAATTGCACCCTTTCCCTCTCTGTCCTTCTCACCTAGTTCTTCATTGATCTCAACATAATCTGATGTTAAATTAGATCTTTATTCCTTAACTGCCTCCTCCAGTCGGGGGAACATCAGTCTACCACAAAGTACCTAAGCATGCAATATGTTTTGTCGAATGAATTAGTAATAAAGATAGCTATCCAACTATCTTGTATCCCATCTGCACCCTCATCACATAGGTCCTAGTTTTCTGTCTGCTTCCAATACCTGTTACAGTGCTCTCAATTTTCTTCTTACTTCACATTGTAAACACCTATTTCAGAACAAGTCAGAGACTGGTGAGGAGACCTAAAACTCTGAAACATGTAAAACGAATAAAGCAACTGGGAGAAGAAATGACTCACTTGTGCAAAATGGCTAGGCTGGTCAATGTGGTCCAAAAAGGGTAGAAATAGAAATAACAGAAAATAGTTCAAGAGAGAAGCATATTTGGCTACATCATAACAAAGCACATTCTATCAGGCAGACTTAAGGCAAGAAGGCCTGCTTTAGGTGGTTATGAGTTCCCAAAAAACAATACTAGAGATGTTCAAGCAGAAGCTGACAGTTACTAGGTATGCAGGAATGCTGTACAGATTAAATAAGCACAGAAGTTCCCTTCTGTGAGTAAAAACTTGGAAGATTATGCTTGAATAGTATAGCAAAACTCCTAAGCATCGAACACTTCTCCTTATAAAATATTTTATCATTACACTGAATCTGATTTGAACTTTCTGACAATATTGTACAATCTCAAACTCAAAATAGCTCAAGGATCCCATGAATACCACACACTTAACCACAGCAGTTACTTTTGAATTTCATTCTTTCTGATTAGATATCACATACACAACATATTTATAAAACTAAAAGTTTCTCTGAATTTAGGTACTAACTAGTTAATTAGGAATTGAACAGGGAGGTAACTCTAGAAAATAATGGAAGGCAAGGAGAGGGTATATCTACAGCCTGAGAGAATACAGTTATCTCTCTTATGACAAGAGGAGCAAAAAGTACTTATCTAACTACCTCCTTAGTGCCTCCAACACATATGCATTGAGGTCCCTTCTACTCAGGGAGCTCTTTCACAAAAGTGTTCTTTAGATCACTGGAATTGCTGCCCCCACTTCAAGAGGTTTTCATTAAAATATCTTCCTTTGTTCTCAGTTGTATGCATGGCATTTGAGGAATAAAATTTCTGATAATTATTTGCTTAAAGACTAAAGTTCTGTGTTTATGTTTAGAAAAACACATTTGAAGAGAACAAGAGAGTCATGAAAATGTCAAGATGACATAAATAAATGGTATGTGCTTACTGCGTACTTAAAAAGCTCTTAAACTAGGTGTTTCCGTTTACATGAGTACAATAAGTAAAGGATGTAACCCTTTAAAGACTGAGAAATGAAACCTTAACCACCTTTATTCTCATGGTGAAAGTCACATTTTTTTAGCCTTTCCTGCCACCAAGGTACTACTCCAAAGAAGTTTCATATTTATGAATTTTTCTGGACGAATTTAAAGTACTTTTTATTGTCAAAGATTTAAAGTTGGCTAAAGGGCCAGGCACAATGGCTAATGCCTGTAACCCTAGCACTTTGCGAGGCTGAGGTGGGAGGATAACCTGAGGTCAGGAGTTTGAGACCAACCTGGCCAACATGGTAAACCCATCTCTACTGAAAATGCAAAAACTAGCCAGGCATGGTGGTGGGCACCTGTAATTCCAGTTACTCGGGAGGCTGAGGCAGGAGAATAGTTTGAACCCGGGAGATGGAAGTTGCAGTAAGCCGAGATCGTGCCACTGCACTCCAGCCTGCGTGACAGAGCAAGACTCTGTCTCAAAAATAAATCAATAAATCATTCAAAATAAAAACGTTGGCTAAAGGTCTTAAAGAATTTAGTTAGCATTACCAAATGGGTAACTAAAAATTCACATTTCTGCTGTCACTATGACATATACCAGCTTCCTTTCTTACTTTTTCTGTTAGACAACTTTTCTTAAACTTTTATTTGATGTGACAAACAAATTTTCTTAGTTTACATTGAATTTATATGATAAATTATTTCAGGTGGCCATTTTAAGGCCACAGTGATTCCATTTTGCCTTTTACAGCTTAAAGAGAAGTAAAACTTAGAATATCTATATGGAGAAAATAAAATTACCAAAAAGTATTTATTAAGATTTTAACTGACATGCAAGAGAAATATAAGGAAAAATATTACTTCAATCTAGTTGGTTTCAGATTGATTAAGCTATAAATTATTTTAATAGCCAAAGAATGTATTGAGCAGCAAGAAATTACTGTATTCTGTTAATGTAAATGATTAATTTACAATTAATGTACTCTGTCAATGTAAATGCAAATTAATGAAGTGAAGATAATTAATACATACCAGCTTAAAAAATCCTGTGATTAAGCAAGGTCTAATAAATGACAAATATATTTTCTAAAATAACAAACCAATGTTTATCCGTATGAGTAATAATTCATTATACACCATGTGGCAAAACCTGAAGCAGAAATTCACATCTTAAGGGTCAACTCTAGGACTGGAGTTGGATGATCACAAGACAGTAGCTAGCAGGGATGACACAGAAATGCCAGAGTGAATGACTCGAGTGGTAAAATTTGGCCCGTCAATCTTGGGGCTTTCAGTCAGAAAGAAGAAAAACTTTAGCTGTGGACTAAGGTGTGGAGAGTAAGATCTCAAACTCAAGGTTATACTTAAGTATCAAATAAGAAGAATAAAAATGGAAACACAGAAAACTGCAAGTGGGGCTGAAAGCTAATGGATTTTACAAAACAAAGACTAAAAACAAAAAAAGAAAGAAAAACAAAAACAAAAAGGCTGGGTCAAATAAGGAGCCTTGACTCTAAAATTGAAAATCAAGAATTAAACGAATACCAAAACCAAGAAAAACAAGTCCAGTTAAGCCAAGAAACAAGAAACTCAGGTACTGGAGTATGTTCATCTACTCTATGAACATTTACTGAAGCAATGCTATGTGCCAAGGTAAGTGGTATCACTCTATTTTTTTAAAATGTGATGTTAAGAAAGAAGGATACCAGTTATTTCCTCTGCCCAAGCAGCACTCACCTGAGACAGCAGCACATGCCTCTCTCACTTTATTGACACCTCTGTTTAAAATCCCCATCCTATCACACTCTACTTCAGTTTCATCTGAGTACTCATGAGTATCTGACACTATATGATATATTTGTTTGTCTTTCTGCTCCAAAAAAATAAAAGTCCCAAGACAGGAAATATCTCTTCTGTGCACTGATGAATTCCCAGCCCTATAACAATGCCTCTCATATAACAATTGTTGCAATAAGTATTTTTTAAAAGAATTAATAATCATGGTTTTAAAAAAGCTTCAATAACAAAAGTATGCACATAATGTAGAGCCTATGAAAAAGGAAGAAAATGATTGCTTGTTTGTGTTAGGTTAAGGAATAAAGGAAAATTCAGAGAACCCTGGGATTAAAGTAGATGCAGAGAAACGTCTAAACAACATAAATTACTGGCTAAAGTGACCAACCACAAGAAAAAAGTTTTTCTCATGTTAAATGCCTATGTTAGCTGAAACACTATAGGTCAACCCTGTGTTGCTGTCTAAACTATCTTCTTAAAACATGCATTTCATCCTGTGACAACCATCAAGAACCAGGCTCCCTACTACACAGCAAACTAAACCCAAACTCTCCTTGAATTTCAAAGCCATTTATAAAGTGTCTCAAACACTGTCTGCAACCTAACTCTGCAGCATAGACCAGTGTCCCAATCATAAGATCTGTCAGACTTTGGGCTGCACCCACCTCAAGACCCTTGCTTATCCTGTATACCTTAATTCAAAGACTTTTCTCTTTCCCATTAATCCTATGCCTGATTTTTGAAGTCTAGCCAAGTGTCACTTCTTCCTTTAGTCCTCCTCTAATATTAGTTTTTCACATAAGCCTTTCTCCTTTTTGAACTTGTGTTTGATGTATGCCCAATATCACATTCTTTCATGTATACTAGTTTCTCTCTGATCAGACTATAAGCAACCTCTGTTTTACTTCCTATATGCACTCATTTAATTCTGAGGACTTGGCTACTACTCAATACACATACAGATACACATTTATATGAAGTTGACTGAATAGCTAATTTCCATTTTATATACTCCAAAAGAATTGATTCCAATTTATTACTTACTAGATCAATAAGGCTTTCCTGTATTCTGTTGAGAGTTGTTCTTAGTCTACTACTACTAAGGCCGAGTCCTGTTGATTCCAACTGAAAAAGAAAAAGGCTTGTTACATCGTTCTAGAGATCATCTTACAAATGTTACATCTTCAAAATAACCAAAGTATTTGATGAGTTTTCACTCAGATACTTAGCCTTCAGAGGGTTTCCATATTGCGTTGACAAATTCTAGCACATCAAGCAAAGAACTCAAATCTCAAAGGAACCAAAGAAACATTTACTTGTGTGCATTTACAGGGCACACTAACATCTATCAATCTTAAGAATTATCAGGAGAGAGTTCTCCAGAATTTTTCTCACAAGTCATTATTTTTAGTTGCAAAACTAAAGATTTTAGATAAAGATATTACACTCTGTTGTATGTAAGGTATGCTGTGCTGTGTTCATGTAGCAGCAGAACAATGTAAAGTTATTTATATTTTTGCTCATTTATTTTTCTTATACAAATTAGCAACAGCCTAAATTCTCATTAAAAAATCAATACAATTTTCTATTAGGCTTGGTAAACATTTCACCGTATAGATAGTACTCTATTCGTATAACAAAGCCAAAGCATTCATAAAAACCTTCACACAAGAGCATAAATGAGAAGGGTAAGAATAAGACATGAAAAGCCAGTTAGTCAGCTTCTTGTGTGATGATTCCATTGATGAAAAGAAATTTAATTTAGAGGTAATGATATATACTTATAGGCATTTGAAAAAATGTTACAATGTTCTCTATGAGCCAATAAATTAAAAACATTATTAATAGTAAGCTATAAAATATATTTCATTAAGTCATAGAAATTATGTATGAATGTGACTATACATGCAAGTAAGCATAAATGAACATTTATTCCTCTTTCTCTACCATTTGAGATACAAGAATGAGAAATTATTTACATGTGTCAGAGAGTTAAGTGAAAATAGTTGTGTTGTAACACTGTGCAATAAAACGTGAACTAATTTTATATGCCAAATTTATAATAATACATTTTATTTTCTCTAGGTTTTAAAATCCATTTTTCTTCTATTTTCATTAAGGTATTATTTATATATAAATTACATTCAGTCTTTTTAAGTACAGTTGGATGAATTTAGTAGTTGCATACAGTCTTGCAACCAGCACCATAATATAAAGAAGAGTTCCTTCCCCATTAAAAATGTCCTCATACCCTTTGTCCTTATCACCTTCCCACACCCTTAATCCATTACTTGCTTTCTCTCACTGTAGTTTTTGCCCTTTCTAAAATTTCATATAAATGGAATAACATCGTATATAATCTTTTGTGTTTGATGTGTTTTACTTAGAATGCTTTTGAGATTGATCCGTGTTGAGTCTGGTGGTATTTTGTGGTGTTTTATTGCTTCATTGTATTTAGTAGTATGAATGCAGTACAATCTCTTCACTTATTCAATTAACATTTGGATTCCAGTTTTGAGCTATTTGAACAATGTCACTATGAACATTCATGTGAAGGTCCTTATCTAGACATATATTATTTTCACTTCTCTCGGGTAAATAACTAGAAGTAGACTTTCTAATTCATATATCAGATATGTTTTTAATCTTATAAGGTACTTCCACATTCTTTTCTAAAGTAGCTGTACTGTTTTCATTTCTACACATAATGCACATGAATTCTAGTTGTTCCATGTCATGGAATAAATATTTGTGTTTTCCCTTAAGTTGAAGCCCTAACCCCCAATGTGATCATATTTGGAGATGGGGCTTTTGGGAGATAAAATCAGCTTTAGATGAGGTCATGAGGGTGGGTCCCTGGTACAGTGGGATTAGTGCCATTTTAAGAAGAGACACTAGGGCCGGGTGCGGTGGCTCACGCCTGTAATCCCAGTACTTTGGGAGGCCGAGGCGGGTGGATCACAAGGTCAAGAGATCAAGACCATCCTGGTCAACATGGTGAAACCCCGTCTCTACTGAAAATACAAAAAATTAGCCGGGCATGGTGGTACATGCCTGTAATCCCAGCTACTTGGGGCAGGAGAATCGCTTGAACCCAGGAGGCGGAGGTTGCGGTGGGCCAAGATTGCACCATTGCACTCCAGCCTGGGCAGCAAGAGCAAAACTCCATCTCAAAAAACAACAACAACAACAACAACAACAACAAAACCAGAGACACTAGAGAGCTTATTGCTCTCTTTCTACATGATCGAAGGAAAGGCCATGTGAAGATGCAGGCAGAAAACCACCACCTACAAGCCAGGAAGGGTGACCTTGCCAGAAAATGAATTGGCCACCACATTGATCTTGGACTTTCTAGTCCCTAGAACTGTGAGAAATAAATTTCTGTTCTTTAGCAGCCCAGTCTACAATATTTTGCTATGGAAGCTGGAGCACACTAAAAGATTCCACAAACTTGTCAATTCTTAATACCGTCAGTCCTTTTAACTAGCCATTGTAGTGGTTGCGCAGAAGTATTACAATGTGCTCCTAACGTGCACTTCTCTAATGACAGTGATGTCAAACATCTTCTCATGTGCTAATTAGCCATTCTGATATCTTCTTTTACAATGCAGATACCTGATAAAATCTCTTCTCATTTTTTAAGCAGGTTTCTTATTGAGTTGTAAGAGTTGTTTGCAGTTTGTGTAAACCTGCCCTTTCTCAATCTGGTTTGCAAAAATTTCTTAGTCTGACTTGACTTTTCATATTTCTGTTCCTTTAGCAAATGTTAACTACCAGGAAGCCCATTTTATCATTATTTTCTTTTATGCTTCATGCTTTTTGTATCTTTTCAAAGATGCATATGCCTAACCCAGATGTCACAAAGATTTTTTCCTAGTTTTTCCAAAAAGTTTCTTAGTTTTAGAAGTTCTTTAGGTCTTATAAACAATGTTATTTATATTCTTTTTATAGTATGAAGAAGGAGTTGAGGCTTCTTTTCATACTCTTATCTAAGTGTACTAGCAGTATTTGTTAAAAATAACTATTTTTTCTAATGAACTGCCTTAGTGCCCTTTTCAAAAATCAATTGTCCATGTAAGTGTGTCTATTTCTGTTGCACTGATCTATATGTCTACTGTTAGGTCAGTTCCATACTTTATGAATTACTGTAGCTTTGGAGTAAGTTTTTGTGAAATCAGGTATAAAAATCCTCTAAGTCTGTTTTTCAAAAATGTTTTGGCTATTATGAATCTTTTGCTTTGTGTATCAATTTTAAAATACACTTCTAAATATCTTCAAAAAATACATTGCTACAGTTTTGATTGGGATTATACTGAATCTACACATTTGGAGAAGACTGCCATCTTTACAATATTGAGTTTTCTACTATATGTACGTGGTATATCTCATTATTTATTTACATAATCTTTAATTCCCTTTCTAGGCTTTAATATTTTCAGCGTACAACTCTATAAATTATCTGTTAAATTTCTAAAAAAAAAAAATTGATGTTATCTTAAGTAAAGCTTTTTAAACTTTTTCATTTTCAAATTGTTCATTATTATTGATTTTTGTATCCTGACTTTATATTCTAGGAGTTTGCTAAACATATTTATTACTTCTAGAAGCTTACTTGTGGAGTCCTTAGGATTTGCCGTATCATCTGCAATTAAGGACAACTTACATTCTTTTCCAATTCATATGCTTTATGTTTCTTAAGACAAATGCTAGAATCTCCAGCACAATTGTTTGGGGTTTTTTTGTTTTCTTGGTGTGTGTATTTTTTTTTTTTTTTTTTTTTTTTTTGAGACAGGGTCTCACTCTGTTGCCCAGGCTGCAGTGCAATGGTGTAATCACAGCTCACTGCAGCCTCAACCTCCAGGGCTCAAGCAGTCTTCCTGCCTCAGCATTCCGAGTAACTGGGACTACAGGTACAAGCCACCACATCTGGGTAATTTTTTTTTTTTTTTTTTTTTTTTTTGTATTTTTAGTAGAGACTGGGTTTCGCCATATTGCCCAGGCTTGAGTTCTTCTGGGTTCAAGCAATCCTCCCACCTCAGCCTCCCAAAGTGCTAGGATTACAAGTGTGAACCACCATGCCCAGCCGATTTTTTATATTTAAAGTGTGTCTTTTTGTTTGTTTGTTTTTTAGTGTGGGCTTTATTTTTAATCCATTCTGACAGTCTCTGCCATTGGAGAGTTGAGTCCATTATCATCTAATGTAATGATTAGCTGAGTTTCCACCTACTGTTATATTTTCTGTTTTCCCTCTTTGGTTCTTCCTTTACTGCCTTTTGTAATTATATGAATATATTTTTAGATTTCTAATTTAATATTCCTGTTGGCTAAGAGTTAAAGTCATTTGTATTATTTTTCATGGTCATTCTGTGGATTATAATATTCATCGCTGCTATACAGATATCTTGCTATACAGAAATCTTGCAACCTTATACATCCATACCCTCCCCACATACTTTGTGACAGTTTTTATATATAATACATCTACATATATTATGAACTCCAGGAAGACTATGCTATGATTTCAGTGTTAAACAGCTCTATGGTTTATAAAGAAAGTAAGTGGATAAAGAAAAAAATTATCTTTTGAATTTTCACAGGTAGACTCCATTACCAGTGCTCTTCACTCTTTTCTAAAGATGTAAGTTTTCTTGTGTTATCATTTCTCTTCAGTTTGAATAACTTCCTTTAGGAATTCTTATATGTCCCTTGTGATGAATTCTTAGTTTTTTTGTTCTTTTTATATAAAAGTATCTTAATTTCACTTTCATTTTCAAATGATGTTTTTACTGGATATAAAATTCTGAATAGACAGTGTTTCTTTTTCTTTTGTACCTTTAAGGTATTGTTTAACTCTCTTTTAGCCACCATAGTTTTCTAATGGGACATCAGCTGTTAATTAGATTATTGGTCCCTTTTATACAATATGTCTATTATGGTTTTCAAAAAAATATTTGATCATAGTATAACCTGCTGGACATTTCTTTATGCTTCCTCTTCTTGCTGTTCATTTAGCATCTTGTATCTGCAAAATTTGGGGACAATGTTTCTTCAAATATTTTTTCTGACCCATTCTTTTCTCTCTTCTTATCCATCTGATATTCCAATTACATGTATGTTTGAACATGTGATATAATCTAACATGTTTGTGAGGCTTTTTTGCTTTTAAATATTATGTTCTTCACTATGAATAATTTTGATTTATTTTTCTTTAAGTTTACATATTCTTTCTTCTGTCATGTCCATTTGGCCAGTAAGTATATTGAATACATTTTTTTGTTGTCTCCTGAAATTGTATTTTTCAGTTTTAGGGTTTCCCTTTGGTTTTTTATTATTGTCACTACTAGGACTTACTATTTCTCTGCCAAGATGTTCATGCATTTAAAATGTATTTTGTTTTACTTCACTGAAGATTATTATAATAGCTCATTTAAAATCCTTATCCCTTGGTTCCAATATCTTAAACTAGATTGATTTGGTGCTGTGTCTGTTAGGTAAAGTTGGATTGTATCACCGACTTTATTCTGAAGATTCTGGATACTGTCATTTTTCTCCCATAAATACCATTTCCTTTGTTTTCAGTACATAAGTTTCTTGGCTGAGCTTTAACTATAAACTTTCTCCTGTGTAGCAGCTCTGGTCTCTGCTTATATATTATTTTCTTTCACTGGGGTGCGGTCAGTTTGATCATGGAATCACGTATCTCCCAGTCTGAGATATAGGTGGACTGAATTTGAAAATCCCCTCACTTGATTTTTTTCTTCTGCACTTCCTCCATTCTCTTCAGTGTCCCAAGTTTTCTGGGTGCACTTTTCTGATTCTCCAGTCCATAAAGACTTCAGGTTTTCCCATGCTTGCCTCCAATGGGCTGCATGGACTGCACTTAGCCCTAAGCTAAAAGCCATGGTGATAAAATTTATTTTCATAGCTCCCCTTTCTCCCATCTGCAGACTAGCATGAACGTCCAACCAGAGTCTGTTTGCTGCTTCCATTTACTCTCCAATGTCTTCAAATAGTTGCCCTTTCCATAACATTCAGATTTTATGGTTGTTTTCTGCAGGAAATATTATCTAGAAAGGTCTTAGTCTGTCATACCTGGAATTAGAAGTTAATTCATTTCTTAAATATATAGATACCTATTTACAGACCTTCTACAAAGAAACAGTTTTCCTAATGAAAGGTAACCTTAAATGAGGCTCACAAACTGTTGTCCAGTAAGAACCTTCAAAAGATTTCCTGGGATGGCAAATAATTAGAACAACAGTCCATACACCATGAGTGTCTACTATGTGTTTACTATTGTTTTAAGTAAGTTATAGAATGGTCTTTACAAAAAAGAGTGAACCAGAAAGATCAAAGAAAATGTAACTTAAGAGGTAAATAATGGAAAGCTGGGGAAAAGGCAAGATGAAGCAATGCTATGAGTAACATATTATAATAGAATCCAATAGGTCAGATATAAAAATAGAGCATGAGGTGGTACGTTATAAGCAGTTCAGTGAATATCAGTAGTTTCTGGAGGAATTAGTATCAATAGGAGCAATCCTTTGGACTAATATATATACTGTGTCCCCAACCAATGATTTCTAGAAACCACAACCCCTTAGAAAAAGATGCTTATTTTTCTACAAGGAGTATCTATCTAAATTCTCTCACACAAGTTCCTTTCTTCTGACAGAAAAGCAGATACAATCATATAACCCGTTTTTCCCATTCTACACATTACCTGAATGCCCCTCCCCTGGTAACACTAAGATTCAACAGCTAATGGGGCAATTCAGAATATTTATTTATGAGTATAAAAACTTCCATGATTTCTGTTGGGCCTGAAAAGCTTATTATCTTAGGAAATTAAAAGCTACCACTTCAATACTATACACACACGTGCTTATTTGTGCTACTTATTTATTTATAGATTTTCTTTTGTTTCAGTATAAATAGTTCTTAATAAGTCTTACAAAACTGAAAATGCTTTAAATATAAACTTTCAGATTAGCGTGTGCATAACAAACATTAAATCAAATATCCAATATATTTTACAATAAGCACCTAAATATACTTTGCTAAATGTCTCAGGTACTAATGAATGCCATTCTGAAAAAAAATCTGTGTCAGTGCATAATCAGCTGGGAAATCACGCCCAAAAACATTCGGTTCCCAAAAGTTTCAGAAAGATCTTATTTTAACATATTTTATCAATAATATGGTCTGCAACTGTTCTGTCCCATAGGATACTATTAACGTTACTATTTATACTTAAAGATAAATTAACTAAAATTAGATACAATTAAGAATTCAGTACCTAAGTCAGTTAGTCATACATATTTCAAGGCTCAACAGCCATGTGTGGCTAGTGGTTAGCATACTGGACAGTGCTAATACAGAATATTTCCACTATTGTGAATTTTCTTAGCCAGCACTGGTTTAGTGGCATAGCCCAAAAGACAAAGTAAGACTCACGTACAAGACGAAAACATTCTGACAATTAGCTAAAACTCTACAATGTCTGCCTCCGTTAATATTTATTTAGTGAGTTTCTAAATTCAGAGTGGTGAATTAATACATACTTTATAGTACATAAATTCTGCAGCAACATTTTGTCACTGGTCATACTAGCATTCTTTCTAAGAAATATTTTTCAGAATTAAAAACCCAAGAAATTCAGGGCCTATATAAAATGATTATGTCTTTAACATACTTGTGATCACAGCAAGGATATAACTATTTACATAATGAATGTAGTTATGCATTGAAATTTGCATTTTTAAAAAGATATGAAATATAAGTAATATTATTATATATTCATAGGACTCAATGAAATGTTTTTACACAGAAAACTGCCAAATATCTGTGAAAACCATATAATTATTTTAAAGTATTAAATTAGTTACCTGCCTAATATTGTGTTATTTTCTGTGAGTAGTAGAAAAAGATACATTCAATAAAAGTTTTGGAAACACAAAAAGGAGGTGCAGAAAACATTAATTCTATGGAAGACAGATGGCTGGGTCAGTTCAGATTTTCAATTATTTTAATAAATATTTTTCATTATCTTTTAAATGTATTAGTGACTGCTAAGGTTGTTATCCAGTATTTAAAATGTCTCATTTACTGTTTTGTATTTTACATGGGGCAAGATTTAAATAAAGTAACCTGTACATTTTTCATTGCCAAAATATCTCAAGGTTAAAAACAGATGTTGTACTTTTTCTGCCAAAAATTTGAATGTGCTCATCATACCACAGCTTAAAATTAATATATAAATAAGGTAATAAGGCAGACAGAAAGCTGATATCAATAATTTTATATTTGATGCATAATCTGCAAAATAATGTTTCTGTGTATCTTCTACAGAGAGAATGAAAAACTTTAACACTTATAAAGTAAATTTTAAAAGATTTTTTTCCCTCTAAAGGTGGACTTACTGAATCATTCCGACCAAAAAAGGTATATATTGCATACAAGTAATAATCAAATAGTTGAGACATGAAATGAATAACATCAAAGGCAATTGGCTTAAGAATGTTCATCATCTGCATATATTTCCCTGAAAAGAAAAAAGAATCAAAAATTAAGTAAAACAAAATTAAAATCTGTTAGTGTTTAATTATAAAAAGACAGTAAAATTACTAAAATATTTTAATATAATGAAATATTACACTCCTTCACACTAGCCATGTCTCACGTACACAGTAGTCACATGTGGCTAATGGCTACTGTATTGGACAGCATAGATAATGAACAGTTCTATCATCTTTGAAAGTTATGTTAGAGAGTACTAACATAAATAATACAAATGATATTTTCCTCTTACTACATTTTCCTGTTTTGCAAATTTTTATGGAACTCTTATACTCTTCTACAAATGACACTGTACAAATGAACAACACCAGTTCTCTTTTCTAGGCATTTCCATTTCAAATAATTTCTTGGAAAATGTGTAAGTTTAATAGAGTAAAATACAATATATTTGAGAAAATATTTGTTTTTCATAAGCTTATACACACATAGCACAAGCAGAAAAGCAAGAGGAGAAATGATGCATGCAAGGGACTGCCCATTCCCCTGAATCCTAGCCCTGTGAAATCTTGTGTCAGAGGCCAAGAACATTTCTTTATTACTGTATCAATCAAAAGCTCAATATCCACAAAGTGCAAAGAACATATCTTTCTCATTCCTTTTTTTGGAAGATGCCAATATCTCATTCCTTTTCCTCTACATATATAATCAGATATAGTCACAGAAAAAAAACAACAAATCAAACTTCTGCATTTACAAACTTGCTAACGTATTTGAAGGGTTCGTTAGAGATGAATCAAATAACTACAAGTCCACAATTCTGCTTCTTTTATATGGGAAATAATAGGTAAAGAAGCATATCTAGTAAAAATGTTCTATACCTTCTTCTGCAGAGGATCTTAAAATAGGCCATGTGCTTAATTTCCAAATAAGCCAATAATTCAGGTGCTGTCTCTACTTCACATAACTGCTATAATTTTAAATGGGTACTATTAAAGACACCATGACTCAAGAGAAAACACATTTACTGCAGTACAAGAAATGACAAATATACTCCAATGAAAATGTCTACTATCAAAATAATTTCTTTAAGAACTCAGTACATCTTTCTTTATGTGGGAAATGATTTTAAGTAACAGATGGTCAAGAAGAAAAACACAAACACAAATACACAAGAAAACAAAGTAACAACCACTCAACTCAGATTTTATTTTTATTCCTATTTAAAAATTCTTCTGTTTCAGAATCATCCTTTACAATTATTTCACACAGTCAGACATATTTTTGAAAAATCCCATTTGAAAAATATTTGAAATATACTTCTCCTAAAACACTCTGGATCATTATGCAGATATTTTCTCAGTTACAAAACATATAGTTACTTAAGCTCCAGCTTGTTAACATATAAAATAATGCAACACTGTGAAGAAAAAAATATTACATTACTCAGTTTAAAAAAAAGAAAAACAGATAAATAAGTAGAATGAGGTAGAATGCAAATAAGTAGGCTGACATGCATCTAGAATACAAGTTCCTCTCCATTCCCTACAATATTAACCACTGTTTAAATACCTAATCTTGAGAAAGGATGCAAAAATGAATTATTCATAGGCAAAGACTCTTTTAAATGTGTATTCAGAAGAAAAAAATACCTGTTCCTTACCACTTTGAAAAGAAAATTAAAACATAAGGATATTAATTTATTCATTCAACAAACACTTTTTGCAGCCTAACTATATACTTTTGCCTTGTATTAAGGAATGAGGAATTACACAGAATCCCGGCTGTTGCACCTTAAAAGGCCATACATAGAAGACAATAATCAATAAGCAGACCATCAGTATATTACAGAGTGAAGAGTGAGGACTCTGTCTTTCCAGTTCAAGAGAACAAAACAGGCAGGCAGTAGACATTTGGAGGCTTGAGGAGGCATATATGCCTCCGCAGATCTTACTGAATTATAAGAGAACCTTACAATGAATTAATTCCGTATCTATGAAGAGAAGAGGGTGAGAAGGCAAAGCTAGTAAGTTTGAGCCCAAGAAAATAAAAAATGTGAAAACATTTCTACTAGAGGTTGGTAAATTTTTCCTGTAAAGGACCCAAGAGTTGATAGTTTAGGCTTTGCATATCACAGAGTCTCTGTGGCAACTATTCAGCTCTGCTGTCTTCTGTTTCAACTGCTCAACTATGCCACTGTAGCACAACAGCAGCTACAGACAAGCAATATGCAAACAAATGAGCATGGGTGTGCCAATAAAACTTTTTTTATAAAAATAGGCAGCTGGCAGCTCAAAACATCTGACATCTCTAGATGACAGACAGTAAATGGGAACAGGTTGATGGAAAAACAAGCCAATAAAACCATAAGAGGGGCACAAAGGTGGTGGAAGCTATTCAGTAGGACAATAACTACTTAGAATCAAGCTGGAACAGCAGGAGTGAGAAACAGGACTGAAAAAGGATCCAACTATAAGTTCACATATAGGATAAACTGTACCAGTCTCCACTCCCCCTCCACCACTATTCCTCTCTCCTCTCCAGCAGTTAGAGGTGTAGGATGCTAGAATTTGCCCACAAAACAAAACAGAAAACCTTAGGATTCCTCTCCAAGAGAAATGATAAACAAACTAAAAAAAAAAAAAAAAAAAAAAAAAAAAAAAAAAAGAGATGAGGGGGCAAAGGAACTTAAAAAAAATAATAAATTGAAAAGCTAAGGCTTCTACCTCATTCTGAGATTTGAAGGATCTGTCCCCATAAAGGCTGCCAGTAAATCCACCCAAGCCCTTTCCTATTTTGATACAAAGTTCCCAGTCAGAATTTCTACTGAAGAGAAAGAGCCAGCTGAACATAGAACATAGTCCTAATTACTCCCAATAAACACACAATGGCTATGTAAGCCTTCTATTTTAAATCTAAATAGATAATCAAAAACACCAGACACACAAAGAAAACTCAGACTTTGAAAATAAATAGGAAAGTTGATCCCAAAGGAAATAATTCAAGCTAAAAAAGAGAAATATAATAATTATGTAGAACTCAGTTAAAAAAAAAAAAGAATATGCAAAAAAGAGAGTTTAAAGTTAAATTAGGTCTCTTAAAAGTTATGACAAAAGACAATGCTATGGGAAACATCTGAGAAAACAGATATAAAGGACCAATTTGAGTAAAGGAGGAAATTGTTTTAAAAAGAAAGAACAGAGAAAATAGAGGTAAAAATTATCAAAGAAATACTAGTGTCAGTAATAGCTGAGGAACACAGGAACTTTCAGACCAAAAGAGCCCACAAACTATCCAACACACTTAGAGAAAAAGAAATCAGGCACATCAACATAAAATTCTGGATCAAGAGAAAAACATGAAAAGCTTTCAAAGGCAGAGAGAGAAATTCACCTGAGACAGAAGAGAATGCTAGAAGTTCCAGTTCTGATGAAAATAATTTTTAATCTACAACTCTATTCACAGCTAAATTGTCATTCAAGTAAAAGAGAAAAAAAAAAAAGACATTTTCAGACTGACATGAATTCAAAACATTTACTTCTCTTCAGCCTTTTCTGGGAAATAACTAGAAGACAAACTGAAACAAACCAAGAAATTGCCTCCACACTGCTGGCAGTGCTTTTCATCACAAGTGCTTCCTTACTGTTTGTTGACTGTGTTGCTGTGAGATATACTACCTTGATAAAAACTTGAATGCATGTTTCTGAAGTGAGCCTGCCTAGTTTAAAAAAATGTTATCAGTGGTTCAAGATGTAGTTCAGATGCACTCTATCCTTTACTCCCCGCTTTCAGAGTTCCTCACAGAGAGGGCAGAGCGAGAAGCAGACACAGCAGGCCTTGAAACACTGAAGCAGAAGGTTATCTAATGCAGAATGGATGCCCAGGAAAGGCATCGCTTCCCAAATTACCAATTGTAAGAGTTTACTGTTCCTGCCTCCAAGCTATATTATATTATTTCTGATCTGTGACTAATTAACTTTGTTTAGGAGTGACAGTTAATGTCCCTGATTTCTTCCACTTGCTGTGAAGCAGGAATGTTAAGAGCCTACTGGCTCTAGGATAAGGCAGCCTGGGTTTTACCACTTATCAGATGTGTTACAATTTATCTCTCTGAGCTTCAGTTACTTGGTATGTAAAATGGATATTGTGAAGAATTCATAAGAAAATGCATGTGAAGTATGAAGTATTTACAAAGCATATGATGTGTTTACCTAGCATCCAATACACACCTAGAAAATCTTAGCTACTGCTAATAGTTATTAGCTATTGCTAATAATTAATATCATTATGATGATGATGAATGCATAAGGAAGAGGTAAAGGATGTTACATAAAGGGAACCTAACCTAATCTGTAGATGAGGACAAGCTTCACAGGGGAAGTACTGCTTTAAAGTCTCTAATCCCAAATCTAGACCATAGGGAAGAGACACACAGAGGGACTGGCAAAGAAACCAACCAAGTAGCAGCATGGACAAGAACTAGAAACAAGAGAATGAGCAGTGGGCCTGCCTTAGCCAACTCATCAATGGGAGACACAGAGGAGAAGTGTGGTTAAGACAAGAAAGATGGCCCAGAGGAATTCAGGGTTTCAGCAGTCAGCCAAGCCACACCTTCTGTGTAGAGGAAGGAATACACAAGTGCTGGAAACGTGGGGGAGAAATTTCTCCCATTGTGGATATGACAAAAGAGAAAATGAGTTTCTTCTATGTTGAAGATTTTAAAAATTAAGGTTTGTCAGTTCAACATCTATTGGCTTCCTACAAAAAAGTGAAAAGGACTTGGCCAGGTGCCACGTATAGATGCTACAAAAATGATTTAAGACACTTTTCTCATCTGTAGGAGTTTATAATCTCATGGGACACAAGCAGGAATAGATTCTGAGTTGGAAGCATATTCATTATTCTTATTTCAGTACACTAATTTGAGAAATCATCAATGAATATAAATAGCATATAAAGCCATAACAGTACATAAGATAAACTGGAAAAGCTATATACGAGGCATAAAGGAAAGGAAAGTTGGCTCAGCTCAAGCAATTCAGGAAAAGGTATTGAATAATAACATGAAGACTAGAGTAAAAAATTAAGAAGTCCATTACCTAAGTGCCTGGCTACCAGTTTCTATTTTTTAAATATTATATCTCAGCCCCCCAAATCTCCAACATCATTTTCTTATGACACATAACTGAAGGATGGTGCTTTTAGGATTATGCTCTCAAAAGATCAGGCTATACATACAGCTAGCAACTCAGAAAATATTTTTAAATGTTAAAAATATCAATTCATGTAAATAATATCTAAATATGTTATAGTATTAAAATATAGAAGATTATAGTATTTAAAAATATACAAATATATTATAATGATATATCATTATTATAGTGAGTATAAACAGAAATACTAGATTGTAGCTTAAAGAGAATAACAGTTTTTTTTCCTTAAGCATTACATATGAAAATACTGTTTCTTAAAATACAACTTAATCATAAAACAAGGTTTCAAAATTTTAAAACAAACAAAAATGTATTGTGATACTTCTGTAAGACTACACTATGACTTCATTGAACTTTATCCACATATCTGAAATAAGGATACTTTAAAAACAATTTACATTCAAAAAAAAAAGAAGCTACCATTTTAATTATCTGTTATGTAATCAAGAATTTTCCTGTTAAATACACATTGTTTTATATTTTAATTAGGCAAATAACAGGAACCAATGGTTCCAAACATGAGGTCCCTAGATCAGTTGCATCAACATTACCTGGAAACTTGTTAAAGATGCCGGTTCTCAGGTTACACCCTAGACCTATTGAATCAGATACTCTGGGGGTGGGGGACAGCAATCTGTGTTTTGTTTGTTTGTTTGTTTGTTTGAGACAGAGTCTTGCCATGTCACCCAGGCTGGAGTGCAGTGGTGCAGTCTCAGCTTCCTGCAACCTCTGCCTCCTGGGTTCAAGCCATTCTCATGCCTCAGGCCTCCCAAGTAGCTGGGATTAAGGAGCACTCCACCATGTCTGGCTAATTTTTGTATTTTTAGTAGAGACAGGGTATTGCCATGTTGACCAGGCTGCTCTTGAACTCCTTATCATCCTTTCATCTTCCCTTTTACATTTCTAGCATTGTAACTGGTTAATCATACAAACCTAAAATTTGAGTGATCCCTCATCACTGATTCACCAATCCTGTCTGTTGTATTTCTAAAATCTATCAAATCTGTCGTCTTCTCTCTATTACAATGGCCCCTGCCATATACAGGCTTATGTCCTCAACATCCCTTGCCTGGGAGACTTCAACAGTCTGCCATCCAGTCTTTGACCTTCTTTGGTTTCCCCTTAGCCAAAGTCAATCCTTTATTTACACTTTTTTAAAAATAACAGATCTGCTGGGGTCTCTCCCCTGTTAGAAATCCCTTACGGAGCTTATGTCCAAGCTGTACAGGACAGGCTATGAGGCCCTCTGATACCCGGTTCTTGCCCATCTTTCTTGTCACATCTCCTCTGCTTCTGCCTCCAGCCCCCATCATGTTTCTTACATGCTAGCAAAATAGACTACTGCGGTCTCTGAATACATCGTGTCTTGCACATGTTCTTTCTGTCTAAAATGCCTTTACCAACGTCTATCTTCATCTATGAGAACCTATTCATCTTTCAAACTCAGTTAGGATGTCAGCCCCCATAGTGAGTCAGTACTTTTACTTGCTACCCAAAAAGGAAAGTTAATCATCATTCTTTCGCTCTGCCTCTTTTCTATTTATGCTTACAACAATACACTGTAATTTTTTTTTTGTATGTTATTTCCCATGTTGGACTCCTTAAGTACAAAGACTATGTTTTCTTCATGACTGTCTCTCCAGCAGCTAACCTGAAATAAAGTAGTGACTTAGTGACTCAGAAAAAATCTGTTGGACTAAAAATGATGAATGCAATATACATGGCAAAGAAAAGAACTAATTTCCTTAATGTTGAAATTAAAACCTATGATTTCCTCATTACATAAAAACGAGCAGTGGATATGAATATATAGTTCACAAGTAAATAGAAATGTCTTTTAAGCATATGAAAAGATGCTTCAATTCATTCATAATTAAATACATTTTTAAAAGAGATGTCATTTTTAAACTATCAGACTGGCAAGCACCCAAAGCTGGAGGATACACAGTGTTGCTGAGACTAAGAAAAGAGCTATCCTCAAATACTGCTGATGAATGGGTAAAGTAACAGAACTCTTTCTGTAAGCCTGTTAGCAACCTCATTGATAAACTGGAAGTATCCATCAAAACTGAAAATGTATATATTCTCTGATCCAGCTGGAGGAAGTAGTTATAGGAATTAGTTCTATAGCTCTATCTACAAAGATATTTCTTCAAGGATACTTGCTGTGGCAGTTCATAGTATGAAAGGACTCAACCTATATGTTTAAAAGTAGAACACGTGTAAACTGTGGCACTTATAATATTGCATCTATACAATAGGAAAAAAGAATGAAATAAATACATAAGATAGGTAATACTGTAAGATATTTTAAGTGTAACCTTAAGATACTTGAAGTAAAAAAGCCGGATTAAAAACAGTATAGATCATATAATCCAATTTTTAAAACAAAAACAACAAAAAAATAGAGGAGAGGAGATATACATATTAAATATATTTGTACTAACACTAATATTTCCAGAAGAAAACAGTAGAAACTGATTAGTTTTGTCTGAGGCCTGCTTATACCTTGGGGTATTTTAATTTTTAACCATTTTCATTCATTACTTTTCTATTTAAAATGCTCATTGATAAAGAGTATGCCAGCAAACTAAACTGCTGGGAAAATTCATCAGTCTGCCATCTAGTATTTGATCTTCTCCTAATGAAATGAATGTGCCAATGAAGGAGTGGATCTCTCGCCTCCCATGTCTGTGTTCTCTCCACCACATAAGCTGATCTCAGGCACATTATACCTAAGTATCCCTTAGATGCACATATCCTAGTTTCATTTCAAATACAGATGGATGTGCTAGTGTATATTTTTTTCTAGCTACTAAAGTAGTAATTTTGTTGTCGGCAGTTGTTATAAGCATGGACTTCGGTAACCTAGCTCCTGCTCCTCAGACCTGTCACACCTGCTCCAGTGAGAGCTGCTTCCAGGAGAGAGAACTGTCAATACCAAGGCTATTTCACTGATGAGACACATTTCCTAAAACTTCTCTTTCTCTATCTGAAAGAAATTATCAGGCCGACAGAATTTTCTCTTTATCTAATACAAACAAGTGTTCTGATCAGTCCTCTGCACTAATGCAAAGCCTCCCTGAGCCTTTCTAATAAATTTAGGTACCACCTGGGGTAACAAAGCCCCATTAACACTTTTTTGTTTACTCTCTGCTAATTATCTGTCAAGTAAATACTACTTGAAAAGGACATTTTAAATATGCCTTTAATGTTCTAATTGTGTTTCCCAACTACTCAATAATTAGTTCCTTCATCTTCTCAGGCACCAAAAATTAATCTGTCTTATTTACACAACCATACTTCTCCCTTTGTAAGAAGAGGCATTACCTTTGCCAGTTTATAATCTTCAGGCACTTCTAAGTGATAACAACAGGGGATGGAATAGTGCATTTACTAGTCAGAGACCCCTGATTCAGTGGCTTCCTTAAAGTTCTGTTTTGTATATATCTAAACACTGAATGAAGGTAAAAACATCCCAGGGAGAGAGAAAGTGATAGGCATAAATATCTACTGGGGGAAACTGGGATGATAATGGCAGCACCTAATCCCAGTCCTAAATGAGAAGATACAAAAGTTAAATTGTCATACTTGGCATTGTTTCCTAATTGCAAGTCTAGCAAAAGACATGGAAGTGGAGAAAGTCGAAATTACAATAGTCAAATTCTCTTCACAGAGTAAGGCTTTATTCAGGACTGTGCCATACTTTAAAGGCTCCTGAATGTGGCTTTTGTCAGTTTCTATAAACGCACTGTTCAAAAGCAAGGCCCACTATGTTGATCAGTAATCCTCATATAAGAATTTGTTGATACTATCATCTGAATTCAGCACCAGGAGCATATTTCTACCATTATTATAAAGGCCTCTTTTTCTCAGGTAATGAGGATAGCAGAATACATTGTTTCTTCAATTCCCTTATGCCTACCAAGAAGTTAAGCATTATATTTGATGTCTGCATTTAACATGATATGATAAAGCATGATGTGCTCCCTCCTCAACTTTGTCTCAGCCTTATATTTTGTTTGATTATAATGAAAATATGCCTTCAGAGTAAACAGCAACATGACTATCTCCAGCCCCATTTGAACTAAGTAAGGTAAAAAATGTAAACAACTGCTTAGATGTGTTTGATTATATTATTTTTCCCAATTCCCTGTAAGAGCATTTTACATTCCTGCCCATTTCCCTTGACTTGGAGTGCTTCCTGCAGCAGAAGCATACTTCTCCCTCTTTGTCAAGCCTGACTTGCTTTGGCCATGATGTCAGAGGAAATGAAGGGTGCCACATGGAAGCAGAAGCTTTAGCAGTCATCACATAGTTTGCTCTTGCTCTTCTCCCCATGTTCCAGATTCATTGGTTCTATTCTTTCAGCCTATATCTTAGAATGAAGAAACACACAGAGCAGAACTACAGATAATCAAAAGACAATATGTATCATGAGTGGAAAATAAAACTTTGTGGTTGAAAGTCATTGATGCATCAAGAGTTCCTTGTTACTTCATAATCTAGCAAAAGCTGACTACATCTCAAGTAGTGTGTTCAGACACCGAAAACTGCTGAGTCTAGAAGGCTAAGGAGGACGACAAGGATTCTGAAAGGTCTGAATTTCTATCAGTGAGGACAAGATAAAGGCCCATGAAGGCTGAAAAATTGATTGTGGAGTGGTCAGTATGAGAAAAGGAATGAAAGGATAACTACCACCACATATCTAAAAAGTGATCACATGGATGAATAGAAGAAAAAGAAAGCACAAACTTATTCTTTTTGCTTCTAAGGGCACTACTCAGACCAAAAGCTAGATAGAATCACAGAAAAACAGGTTTTGGTTTACCTTAGGGAAGAGATTTCTACTAATGAGATCAGTCTAATAATACAATGAGTAGTCTTCCAAACCACTATGTTTCCAGTAACTGAAGTCATGAAACAGAAGCTATATGGCCACCACATATTAGAGACATTACAGAAAGACAACCAACTTCATGGGAACTTATACCAATGACCTTTCCACACCCTTGCAATTCTGATTCTCTAAATTCTAGAGAGGTATTTCTGACACTATGTTCAATCAGCTCTCTTGGAGGAAAAAGAAAAGCTAAGTCTCCTGGCAATAATTAGCTATGGAATAGCTTTTTAGAATGTATCCTTTTTTCTGAGCATCATAAAAATGTATACTTTTCTTTTCTTCTCAATTCAGTAACATTTTTTGCTCTTTCTAAAGAAAGTGTGACTCCTAAAAAGCTTTCTATACATTTTATCCTATTCATCAATTAAATTTCAGAATTATCTTAAAGAACACAGACCATTTCAACAGAGCTAATATAATCAAACTACGCATTAGGTAAATACTATCTCCATAAATAGAATATAGAGATTTTTATGGAAAACCACTAAAATTCCTGATTGGAATAATGAAAGTTAATATGAGAAGACATCTCTATAACTTATAACTTATTTGTCAAATATATAGACTTATTTGTGAGACTGAAAGGCTAAAAGCATATAAGATGTTGAAATACTGACATTAAAAAAATCCACAGCATCCTCAAACCTGAATATTTAAAATGTCATTTCTTCATGTTGTTTGCCTTCTAAAAAATCATCAATAAGGTCTTATCTATAGTAAGAACAACATTTCCTATAATCTGAACATTTGGCTTGTAATCCCCTTATGTCTAAAAATGCCAGAGTCACTATCCACTCTGCTTGACAGAAGATTGTAAAGACCTATTAAATAACTAAGTAGAAAAATATTGTATAAATGTGAAACTGGTACTTTCTTATCTTACATGTACCTGTAACCTACCTAAAGAATTTTTCATCACATTTCAATTAACTGAAGTATTTTAGAAAAATTGGATGATACAAAGAATAAATAGGTAAGTAAAAAAGAGAAACTGGCAATACTATTAGTATTATTATATTTGGAACATTTAAAATGAGAAGCATTGACATATGATTACCTAAGTCCCTTATTGCAGAAAGTACTAGAGTATACCAGACAATGAAAACCACAAGTAAAAGTCATTCACTAACAAACTAATTTAACTGTTAAAGTGGCTTTTTTTCTTTTTTTGAAAAAAAAAGTGCAGCTACTTACCAACAAGTCTTATTACATTCAACGTTGTATTTGTTAAAATAGGTGCATTCACTTTATTTAGACTGTAATCTGATTTCTTCCTGCTTTTTAGAGTTTCTCGAGAAACACTTTATATGGAAAAACAAAACAGAGTTGTTAGGGTTGTCAAGTAATAAACCAATAAGTTACTCAGATTAGGCCCTAACCTTCATAACTAATTATTTAATGAAAATCTTACTATGCATCAAGTAAAGATACAGAGATTAACTTCCTATCCTTATAAAATTTACATTCCATAAGACAAGTAAGCAAAAAACTGAAGTACCATAATGCATTTCTTCAATTCTAAAACATTATCTATCAACCACTAAAAAAGCAACATCACTTTAAAAAACAGATTTTCCAGGATAATTATATATCTAAGTGTAAATATACTATGTTTCTTCATTTCAGAAACTTACAAACATTAAAAAAAATACCATCCTAAGAATCTGAATTAAGTATAGAATATTGATGGCAGTATTTGGGGCTAAGGGGCAGCATTAGGTTCAATAGAAAAATAAAAGTTATATGGTAAGCACAGAAAAAAGGGCCAGCATAAAATAGGGTCAGAGATAAGAAAGAATAGAGTGTACTCAGAAAAAACAAGGAGTTTACCACATGCACATGCAGAACAAGTGGACAGAGGGGAAAATGACAAGAAAGGAGACAAGTAAAGGCCAGATCCTTGAAAGCAATCAGACCTGAGGGACATGAACCTTATCTTGAATACAGCGGTGAGTCACTAAAAAGTAACCAGTAACGTGACATGACTTAATTTGTATCTATGAAAAATACCCATAAATTTAGATCTAAGAGTTGTTTGGAAGTGGGCAAGCCTAGAGACAAGAGCCAAAGTAAGAGGGTTGATTTAATAATCTGGCACAGAGATAATTTTGGTATAAACTAGAATGGTAGGGGTGAAATAAAAGAAAAATTGTTCAAGAGACACAAATTAGAACTGAGAATAACTATTAATTTATTGGCTTCAGTTACCAATTCACTGAATTCAAACTTCTTAGGGGTAAGAAGTTTAGGGGCTGCAATAACCCTACCAAAAATTGAGACATATATACATGTACTGGCAGACACTATCTTACTTGTACATTTCAATTCAAATGGACCTTTCCTTTTGGCCAAAATATGCCCAAAATAAATCTAATAAAGAATTCCAACAAAATAGTTCTATTCAGCTCACAGTAGATCATACTGACACTTAATATCATACATATGCAAAAACCAATAGGACAAATTTTTTCAATTAAAATACTGACAAATACGTGAATTGCTCACTTTTGAAAACAGAATTATTTCAGTCAGGATTTCAAGTTAAACAAGTTATCAAATAGATAGCCTGGGGTTAAACAATAAGAGTATACCTAAATCTGTCATTAAGAAAAAAGTATATCTATGGTTGCTAAATGTTTGATAGTCATGAAATCAAGTCATTTCAACATCTAAGAATCAGGCCCATTTAACTGGCAAAAGGTAAGAAAATATTCTGTTGTAATTATAATAGTTTTGAAGAGGTCAGTTTTCATAAAACAAAACTCAACCACTAATGAGACATCTTGATAGAAGGTTCAAATAGTGAACACAACTGACATAGGGAAAGTATGGCAACTTTCTGTGTTTACAAGATTGAAGCAAGAACTCCACATACAAAACAAAAGACCATTTTCTCTTTGAGGTTTTTTCTTTTATTAAATCTATGTAAAGAATAAATGGCCACCAAGGCAGCATTGATTTTAAAAATCTAAAGGTTTCTTCCTCTGCAAAAACTGATCTCTGATTATACCCAATATTTTCAACAAGATAATAAAGTAATTTTAACAGATTTTTAAAATGACTAACTTTGTGATGCCATAAAAAAAGAAATTAGAATCTTGCTACAAAAAACAATGTCAAACAAACTATATAACTCAAAGGAAAGCTACATTAAAAGTAGCCATTTAAAAACTTATAAATGACTAAATCAGTTTCTCTCTTGACACAATAACAATCCAGTTCACAGTTAAATGAACTGATTTGTGTGATGCCACCAAAAGTTTTGTGAACTTTTCATATAACTATTTTATTTTTCATGAAATTCAGTTATGAAATGTTAAGGGGAACAACTTACATTTTTAGCCTTCCAGGAATTATTTTTAAATGATTCTGTCAGGTGACATTATAAGTACCAAAAAAAAAAAAATTAAATTTTGTTTTTTTCTTAACCTTAAAGGAAATCCTATATGTTAAGATAACAAGATAAAATGCTAAATACCACACAATATATGAATAATCACCTTTTCACAGGAGCATCTCCTGTCTGCTCATCCACATAGTCTCGTTTGAGTTCCTCAGGAACATCACTGTCACTGTCATACTCTTGATAGGCACTCTTTTCTTGTTCATCAGATTCATACTGAAGAAAACACAGGATATTAAAAAGTGAGTATAAAAAGCCTCTTTTTGTGGGGTGTCTCAACACAGTGAAAGTACTCCATTTTATAAGCAACAGCTAAATACAAGAGAATTCTCAATTTAGCTTTAATATTGTCACCAAGAATCTCACTATTCTTCCATTATCTTCATCATTTCTACCTTAATCGGCACAAAATAAAAATATTACACCTATAAAAGCTTGAAAATGTGTAACAAACTCAAATCGCCATAAACAAAAACCTAACAAACATTCCACTTGGCCTAAAAAGAGAAGAGTATACATTTTGCTTTTTTTTTTTTTTTAACCTAAAATCTTTCAGAAGTTTCACCATACTTATTTCCAATTGCTAATAAAACTCTTGAAAAAGAGGTTCAGTATCCAATTCTGGCACCCTGGAAGTATTACTTCAGCTTAATAAATATGTGCAACACACATGCTGATGTTCTATCTAATTCACTATGATAAGATTTAATTCTAATGGTAACTTAGAAAATTAAGCTTAGAATGCAAGGACCTACTGACAATGAGGACAAAAATGGTAGATTTACTCATGAGAGAAAGGGTCTCTTCCTAACGTTTTCATCATCTTTATGGTACCATGGCCCAATGCCAGCATGGGAAGGACAGTGAAATTCAGGCATAATAAAGGAAGCAGTGACAGCACTTTCATTATGATCATCATCATCATCTATTAATGTTACAGATTAATATGCTTAAATAATGGCTAACAATATGATTAAATGATAGCTAATACTGAGTTTTTAACCAAGTATTATGCTAAGTGCTTTCATGAATTATCTCATTTAATCCTACAGACACTTCTATGAGGAAGTTTTATCTCCACATGACATTTGAGGAAACCAGTATGATAACAACATGGCAAGAGGTTAGTCCCGTAATTCAACAACCATATTTTGAGAGTCTACTCTATTAATAAAAAGCACTATGAAAGGTCATATTTAAATGTGGACTCTGATTCTCAAGGACATAAATTGCACCTGGAAAGATTAGATCACACCTTAATAACTGCAAACAAGTCTTACAGGTAATCCTCTATACCTATACACAATGTGATCCTGTTGCTATGCTGAAAGGTATTCTACACAAGCTAGGATGTCCTGGTTACAACAACAGAGCTTTGTGACCACACCGTATCATATATACTCATTATTTGAGGATTTAATATTTGCAAATTTGCCTATTCACTAAAATTTATTTGTAACTCTAAAGTCAATACTCATGACATTTTGGGAGTTATTCATAAATATGTGCAGAACAGTGAAAACTTTCAGTCATCCAACATGCATGTTCCCAGCTGAGGACAAATAAGGCATGATCTGTCTTCTTGCTTAGGCTCTCATACTATAAACAAGTTTCCTTTTCATGACCAATTTAGTGCCAAATGTTTTATATTTTTGTGCTTTTTGTTGGTGATAGAACTGTTTAGAATGCCCCTGCAAGTGTAGCACTGAAGTGCTGTCTAATGTTTCAAAGTACAAGAAGACTGTGATGTGCCTTACAAACAAACATGTGTCTGGTAAGTGATAAGCTTCATTTAGGCATGAGTTATGGCATTGTTGGCCGTGAGTTCAGATTATGTACTGATGGGCTGACAAACATGCTGCAACCAGAGGCTCATAGGAACTTAATCCTATATTTGCTCTGGGAGTAATGGTTCAGTATTTGCTAATTCAGTATTCATGGCAACTTTATAGAACACACTGCTGCAAATAATAAGAATCAAATGTTATATAAGTTTTAACTAATGAATCACTTATATAGAGAGATACATTATTTTAAAATAATTGGGATGACTTTAAATTCCTCTTGGTTTACTCAACTTCACAGAGGCAAAATGTCACAAAGAATCACTGAATCATAAAATATGGCTTACTATGAAACGATTTAAATTTCATGAATTTTACCTTCATCAAATAAAAAAAATTCTACTACAATAAAATATAAAGACAAATCCTTCAACATATTTTTGTCATATCTGAATAGTTTTCACTTCAGCTTCATAAAATTGAGAATAAAAATGATACTGGGTCGCTATTGAAATTAAGAAGAAACCATCAAACAAAATATTAAGTCAAGTAAAATACTGTGAAACCTCATGTAGGTAACTGTGAAGCAAGCATTCTTCTTACTGTAAATATCAGGAAACTGAGGGTGACAGAATTAAAATAATTTGCTAAGGGCCACACAGCTGATAAATAATAAAGATGATATTCATTATCTGCCTTCAAATCCTTTCCACTAACTCACACTATGTCTAGTTAATACTGTTTTTGAGGTCCTCAAAGTGTTGTTAAAACACTGTACTTCTAAATCTCAAAAAATATCCCTGCCTGCCAACTAAGCAAGACATTATCACTTTCTCTTAGTTAAAGGGACATGGAACAAAATAAACCAGTTACTCATAAAGGGTGTCAAGAAAAAGGACAGATGATATCTATTCCCTCACTCATCTGTCTATACAATAAATCACATAAGTATTCAGTGAAAAAACTATATTACTACTTGATTAGCAACATAATAAAAACATATGTAATAAGAACATAAGCAAACAAATTTACCATTTAAGAGGACAAGGTCAATAATGCATATTATAGAGTCATTATCTATAAATGTAATGTCATAGGTACATTAAGTATATAGGTAGGCAGAATGGTAGTAAATGGACACATAAATGTAGTAAATTGCCTTACTCATTGAATAGAATGTTTTTAAATTAAGAAATCTCGGCCGGGCGCGGTGGCTCAAGCCTGTAATCCCAGCACTTTGGGAGGCCAAGGCGGGTGGATCACGAGGTCGAGAGATCGAGACCATCCTGGTCAACATGGTGAAACCCCGTCTCTACTAAAAATACAAAAAAAATTAGCTGGGCATGGTGGCACGTGCCTGTAATCCCAGCTACTCAGGAGGCTGAGGCAGGAGAATTGCCTGAACCCAGGAGGCGGAGGTTGCGGTGAGCCAAGATCGCGCCATTGCACTCCAGCCTGGGTAACAAGAGCGAAACTCCGTCTCAAAAAAAAAAAAAAAAAAAAAAAGAAATCTCACTTATGTTTCACATACCCCATTAGAAGCCAAGACGTCTTCTGTTTCTTCATCTTTGTGGTTAGCCTGAATTTCAAACGGATTCCCACCGCTACAGTACTGCTCAAACAAGGTCACTGCTTTTGAAGAAGTTGAGACTGGCTGCTTACTAGGTGAAACTGATGGGGAACGAGACTGTTCCATGAATTTAAATTCCTAGATGTTAAAATAAGGAGCCAGACACCTTTTAGCAACAATAAAATTCTAGTACATAAACAGAATCCATCAATATAAATGTAGAGTATTAGAAAAATAACATCTTGACCTTCAGGTTATTGACTTTTAAATCATACAAGTTGCCTAAAAGCACATACTTGGAAATACACGATTAAAGGTTTTCCTAAAGACAACTCAGTGAATGATACCACTTAAAACAGTATCATCTGCATCAAGCTACTTTTGGCTTCCTTAAAGAAACCGCACAGATCATTTTTTTAAATAGCTTAAGAAATTTGAATGATGTCTTCAAAAAATTTTAACACAACAGCAAAAATCCTAATCAATACACACCTTGCTTTTTCATATGCTTACATCACTTAATATTTTCTATACAAATACATGAGAAACAAAGTCTAAAATATATATATCTGTGTTACACTGATGTCTACAAAATTTTATTTACCTTTCTCCATATACCAAGAAACAGACAACACGAACATTTATGCCAGGGTCATATAATGTGTCTTCTATTTCTAGCGAAGCTTAAGAGTTGTAAGACCTAGTCTAAATTATGCAATAACCAGATGAGAAAACTGAGGCAGTCTGAAGGGATTCAGTGCAAAGTTCAACACTGCATAGCTAATTAGACGAAAAGCTGGAATAAGTTCTAAAGTTCCTTTGAATTACAAAAACCTTGATTTAATGATTTATCACAGGATTTAACAAACATTTTTCTTTTATCTAAAAGGAATAATCCCAAATTTAAATTTGTTCATATTCAATGATATTCTTAAAAGGTATCATTAAAATTCTTGAAAGGTACATTGGCTTGTAGTATTAAATAATATATGTGTTTATTTTCATTTTACATTTCAACTATACATTTAATCATATACATTACAATGCCTAAGGATCATGCCATTATTTTTATAATTCTAAACAAGGTGTGAATATACATCAATGAGATTAATTTTTAGAAAATCAAATCCACAGGAATGCATATTAGGTGAACACTAAGTTATGAATAGTTTTCAAGGTAACCACTTTAAAGGAAATAATGTTTACCTAGATGGGAATGCTTCAACATGCCTTTTTTTAAAAACATGTCTTACAATTATACTAAGTGTAACAACATGACAACACACAATTTGATGGTTAAATAAGAAGTCAAATAAAATTATTTAATAGATATTCTAAAATTAATGTTAAACTTAGAATTCTAAATAATGTTAAGGAATTACCTTAAATCTTTTAGAATTCTTAAATCCTATGTTAATTTAATGTTCATTGTTATCTTGCTAATACTAATTAACATTAGCATTAATTTTGCTGTCTTTAAAGTATTAATCACCATGTTACAATGTTTTTAATATTTCTATAATAGGACAACAATATAATAAAACTAGATAAGAAGCTATTATAAAATATGAGCATAAAGATAATCCCTATTAAAAAAACTTGTAATCATGTATTCTTTACATTTATCCAGAATAAGAAAATTGCTTTCTAGAAAGCCATTCCTTCCAAAGGCAGAAACTAAACACGCCGTACTTTTTGAACAAGGATCTAGCTATATGCACTGCATTTTGACAATTGGTATTTGCCGAACACAATCTTTCAGACATGAATATTTATATTCATCTACAATGTGTTTCAACCAAGGGAAAAACCAAACCAATTAAAGACTTTTTCACAGATTGCTTTTTCTTTAAGTATTCAAGGAATTGATTAACTAATACAAATTAGTTAAGAGTATTTTTTATAAGTGCCTCTTTTATTTCTGAGGCATTTTTTCATTACAGGCAAATCTAAGAATTGTAGCACAAATTAAGAACCTACTAGTCACTTTAAGAAATTAAAAATATTCTATAAATATAAATAAGCATTTGTATTAAACTATGCCAAAATACGGTAATTAATTTTCTGCAAAACTTAAATACAGCAGTCGGCCCTTTCTTGAATTCAAAACAAACAAAAAATAGCATTTTAACTGTAACTCTTTTTAGGCAAGAGATTTCCTGAAGTATGTAAACTGAATTTTGTAAAAGAAGACAGATTTTTCATAACCATAAAAGGATCATTCCTGTAAAAGATGCTGCCTAGTAATGACTTCCAAGGAAGGAATATAAGAAACTGTATCTTAGTTTATTTTGTAAATGTTTTCATATATTTTCGGATAATTTTTTCAAAAAGAAAAAGTAAAAAGATGACTAAAAGACATATTTCTTTGTTCTTAGAGACACTTACATGAAGTTGCAAGATGCTGAAATTTGACTTAACAGGACAAAGTTCCCAAGTCTCATTCTCTAGGAACATTCTCAGTTCATCAAGCCGTGTTCTTAAAAAGAGAAAATGAACACTCCAAAAAGTGAGACGAAAAGTACACTGCACACAAGAATTGAGGAAATAATGTATGACACAAATAATTATAGGATTATCATCATGATCTTAATCAACTTTGAGAACCCATTCATAATAATGCAGTAAACTGAAATGTTTACTTTTATTAGTTAATATCATCCTTGAGAGAAAAACTCTCTCAAATGTTTACTAAACTAAATGTTTGTACTGTATTGCAAAAGTAATACATAGGAAATGACAGTTTTATTAGAGGACTAAATTAAAAGCTTGTCACCAACTCACATACTTAAAATATCCTTAGCTGATTATATATTGATGCTAAAATATAAAGACAAAATTCACAGATTATACAAGATCATCAATACTATTACACTAAACATCACAGCTCTAGTAAAGCAAAATAAAAACACCTCATCTATATTTCACCATGTTTCATACAGTTTTTCAGTATTTATATAGTATGATTTGGCAAAGGGGATATTAATTTGGGATTTTGCAGATTTAGATTCATCACTGACTAATGCAATGACTTTAGTCATTTCAATGTATGTACACTAGCATCATGTCTAAAGTTCCTGTCAAGTTTATTTTGTTTTGTAAAGAAACAAGTATACCTTAGAACACATTGATGGTTTGCACCAACTTTACCAAATGACTTCCACTATAATTTTCCCAATGGCAACTGTCAGAGAGAAATATGACTACAGACAGGATAGAAACTAAATGACCTTAAACTTTTGTTTAAATACTAGGGAAAAAGAATAATACTATGTAATAATTAAATCCTTCCTGTTTAACCTGCCCCAATTTTTATAATATAAAATACTGCAAGAAAACAGGTCATGATGTACAGAACTAACGGAGAGACCTTTTAATCTGGCCACTTCATTTTATAATTCATAGAATCACTGGCCAGAGAGGTTAAAAATTTGCCAATATCAGACAGTTCGTAAGCAGCAAAAAATGGGACAAGAACCTAAGTCTGCTATTACTCAACACAGCTTTCCTTTAAATAATATAGCACAGCCACATCAATGAGAAATAGGTTTCACAAATGTTGCTAAAAGAAGTTATTTTAAATGTTGAGTGTTTGTGGAAGATTTAAGTCATTCATTTCTGTATTCTCTAATTTCATTAATGTGAACTCTGTGAAGAATTTCCATCATGGTCAAAATCTCCATATCTAGTTGCTACAGATGACAGACACCTTTCGACAATAAGTAAAACAGAACACAGAATGGAAGCCACTAAATAGATCAGTGTTTCTATATTGTACACACATGCTAGACGCCAGGAACACCAAAAGCTCTCCCAGTTGTCATGTTGGATACAAAGCAATCTCTGGGAAGAGAGACATTTGGCATGATTCATACTACAGAGAAAGTGAGGCTCTTGCTCCTTTGTGCTTCCTTTTTATTCCCTATCTGTGATTAACAGGCCCCTCCCCCTTCTATACAGGAATGTTTAAGGAACCAGCCCTTTGTTTTAGTCAGGGTTTAAGTTTTCACAGAAAACAAAGTTATAAATAAAGGCAGTGTTAGGGCTTCCTGTTGGTCCCTTCCCACTGGTCCTTTCCCACTATTTGAGGTGTATTCAATTAAATTTTTTTTTAATTTTTAAACATTCTCTATTATGAAACTCAAGGGCTCTGCTTTAGTATAGTTCGATTTAAATCCTTTCCAAACAATTTACTTAATTGTTTGCAATTAACACAGACAACTCATAGTCAACATATTTAATAATTAATCATTGGTTTGGTGTTCAGTCATCTCTCTTTTGACATGGCATATATCACTGTGAGCAGGTGTTGACTATGAACAAAAGAAGAAAAAGCAGAATTTCAAATCATGACTCTCTGGCACCAAATAACATGGATATCAAAACTTAAATTCAATTGTAAAACGTAAAAGTTCAGAATAAAAAGTATGATATAACTCAACTCAAAGGACAAAATATATGTAAGGGATACAACTTAGGGTCTAGCATATAACAAGAGAAGTCTAATGTTAGCTTTCTCTTCCCTCAGTTTACTACTGCTCTAAGCGTATAATCACACTGCCATTATGAACATTTTTCCCACCTTCCTCCACTCCCCAAAACCATTCCTAGTCACCCTTGTAAATATTAGCTGAGATTGTTTTGCAAAGCAACGCAGTATACAAATTTGGCTTTGTAGCAAGATTCTGAATATCATATCCTCTCCTCCAGAAACCTTCTTACTTCTAAAAGATATATGCTCTCAAGCACCCCCTCACCGAGCACTGCCTCTACTGACTTAACTTCCTTATACACACACCCATATGTATGCAGGCATGGAACAGTGTCCAAATTCTTTCTGGGAACCTTGATCTACTAATCATGTTTTACTCATAAAGGAATCAGTTCAATATTTTAAGCCCCTCAAGACAAAGAATACATTAAAATTTACAATGAATACATAATGAGAACATTTCATTATATTTTGTTTTAAAAAAAACCCTTAACCATCTTTAAAAAGGTACAACACATTCAAATTCAAAAGTAATTGTTTAAAATCAATTAATGCTATAAGATTAAGTATTAGACAAAAGTATTATCATTACTTAAATAAGTTAATTCATATTTTATTAGAGTTCTTACCTATGGTAATTCTTGAAATAATTGACACTTTGTTTTCTAATAGACTCCTGTAAAACTTCAGACTTGCTACCACAAAATTCTTCTCCAACTTGCATCAACCTAGTTGGATAAAAAAAGTTTAAGTAAATTTCAGCAACATCCTTATGGAGGAAAAAGAAGTGCAAGTTCTTTTCTTCAAAGATTAAAAAAAAAAAACTGCAAAAATTTGGATATGTGAAAAAATTCTAAAGATCATAAATCCATTAAGGTTTACAAATATCTAGAGGGCAGAAATATTTAAATACACAACATAAAAACACAGCAGCCATCAAATTATGAATGTATGATTATCTTCATTTCCATAAAGAAGTTACAAATGATAACTCACCAGTTCATTATTTCTTGATTTTTATGGTTGAATTACTCAAACTAAAGAATAAGACAAGATCTTAAACACTACCTGCTGATTATATCCAAAACAAAGATGAAATCATCATATTTGAATATAGACAAATCAGTTCCAAGCAAGTAAGTTTTTACTTTTAGCTGAACATCCTGTAAGACAAAGAAAAAAAAATTCAAGCAGATCCAAAATATAGAAAATGAGGTATCATAACCATTTACTCTATAGTTCCAGATTAAAATGAGACAGAAATTATGCTTAATTTGACAAAGAATATCTATTTAGGCCAACAGCCAAAATCCTTAAGGGAGATATCACAGAGACAAACCCATTAATATCAGATACAAAATAGTAATGGTCACAATCATCACTATAATTTAACAGTTATATAAATTTCTATCCAACATAGAAGACACAAACACACGTACCCATATTAAGATAAAAATTATATCTTCATACTAGATATGATAAAAATCATTATTCATGGTTTGATTGGTTAGGACCCCCAAAATAATTTGGCTTCTCTAGGCCTCAATGGAAGAAGAATTGCCTTAGGCCACACATATAATATGCTAACATTAATAACTGCTGATAAGCTAAAAATAATAATAATAAATTTAAAAATCACAAGAAAAATCTCACAGTGTTTTAAGAAAGTTTACAAATTTGTGTTGGACCACATTCAAAGCTGTCCTGGGCTGCATGTGGCCCATGGGTCATAGGTTGGACAAGCTTGCTCTAAAGCTCAAAACCTAAAACACAAGAATCTATACTTAAAAATATGATGACTTCCATTAAACTGGCCAAATGCTTAAATAAGAACAGCTTTACTAAACTTTATGTTTAACAGATTTTCCTATACCAGGAATGCCATCAGGTTGCCAAACTGAAAGGAAACTAACTATATAAAGTGCCAAGTCAGTATTTCAAAGTACACTGAATTACTAGAAATTCTATCATAGGTTGTACAATTAAGGCCTATTGGGAGACTAAGTCAGAAACAAATCACATCTGACCCTGGCTGTATATTCAATAACTATACGATTTTCCATTCTTCTGCACATAATACTCAGAAAAAAGTCAGCCTAAATCCACAATTAATGATAAATTAAATATGTATTTAATTTTAATGTTTAATATGGTTATATGAGTTTGAGTCATATGACAAAATATATGTCAAACCTCTTACAACCACCACATAAATTTTAAATACTAAAGTATGAAATCAAATAGCATATCTAATACATTATTAAAAATTAGAAGACTAAATTATATTAACTGATTCATGAAGAAATGTATGTTTCCAAAATACATTTTCCTATACCATTTTTTTTCAAAGCAAATCCTATATATAAAGACACATGCACACGTATATTTCTTGCGGTGCTGTTTACAATAGCAAAGACCTGGAACCAACCCAAATGCCCATCAATGATGGACTGGACAAAGAAAATGTGGCACATCTACACCATCGAATACTATGCAGCCATAAAAAACGACAAGTTTGTGTCCTTTGTAGAGACATGGATGAATCTAGAAACCATCATTCTCAGCAAACGGACACAAGAACAGAAAAACAAACTCTGCATGTTTTCAATCATAGATGGGTGATGAACAATGAGAACACTTGGGCACAGGGAAGAAAACAACATTCACAGGACTAGGTGGTGGGGGAGGGGAGGGGAGGGACAGCACAGGGAAAGGTGGGGAGGGATAACAGTGGGAGAAATGCTTGATTTAGGTGACAGTGGAGGGGTGGTTGGGATGGAGACAGCAAACCACCATGGCATTTATGTACCTAGGCAACAATCCTGCAGGATGTAGGAAGTGCACATGTACCCCAGAGCCCAAAGTACAATAAAAAAGAAGTGGCAGTTTCCCCTGCAGTTCTTTCTCTCCTACTGCCATGAAAGAAAGTGCTGGCTTTTCCTTTGGCTTCCGCCATGATTGTCAATTTCCTGAGGCCTCCTCAGCCATGCGGAACTGCCAGTCAATTAAACCTCTTTCCTTTATAAATTACCCAGTCTTAGGTAGTATCTTTATAGCAGTGTGAAAACAACTTATATAGTGAAACTGTCGAGAAATGGGAAAGCTTATATATTGTTGGTGGGAATGTAAACTAGTTCAGCCACTATGGAAAGCTGTTTGGAGATTTCTCAAGAAACTTAAAATAGAACTACCATCTGACCCAGCAATCCCACTAGTACCATCTGACCCAGTAATCCCACTAGTGGGCATATACGCTAAAGAAAATAACTGATTCTATCATAAAGACACATGCATGTGTATGTTCACTACAGCACTATGCACAATAGCAAGGACATGAAATCAACTTAAGTGCCCATCAACAGTGGATAAGATAAAGAACATGTAGTACATATATACCATAGAATACTGTGTTGCCATAAAAAAGAACAAAATTGTTCTTTCAGTCCTTTGTAGGAACATGGATGGAGCTGGAGGCCATTATCCTAAGCGACCTGACCTAATGCAAGAACAGAAAACCAAATACCACATGTTCTTACAAGTGGGAGCTCAACATTGAATAGACATGACTGTAAAAATGGGAACAAGAGACACTAGGGATCACTAGATGGAGGAGGGAGGGAGGGAGACGTGGGCCAAAGAACCACCTTTTGGGTACTATGCTTATTGCCTGAATGGCTGAAGCCTCAGTGTCATGCAGTTTACTCATGTAACAAACCTTCACAGATACCCTTTATCTATAATAAAAGTTGAAATGTCAAAAAAAAAGATGGTCAAGTTGGGCATGGTGGCTCATGCCTATAATCCCAGCACTTTGGGTGGCCAAGGCAGAAATATCACTTGAGCCCAGGAGTTCAAGACCAGTCTGGGCAACATAGCAAGACTCCATGTCCACAAATAATAATTGATGAAAATTAGGCATGATGGTGCACATCTGTGGTCCCAGCTACTCAGGGCTGAGGCAGAAGAATCACCTGAGCCCAAGAGGTCAAGGCTATATTGAGCCATGACTCTGCCACCACACTCTAACCTGGGTGACAAAGTGAGACCCTGTCTGAAAAAATAAATAAAGAGAAAAAAAGATGGTCAAAATAAAGATCAGCTTCATTAGAAAAATAAAAAACACATTTTAAAAGATGATCACATGGCCAAAGGGTCTACAGTCTTCCAAGGTTCAAAGAAGTTCAGAAGAGTAAGTTATTTTCAACGGAATTACACTGTGATCTAAGAAGTAACAAATTATCTGATTACAACAACTGAAAAACTTAATAAGCTACTGCTATGGTCTGAATGTTCGTGTGTACCCAAAGTTCCTATAATGAAATTCTAACCTCCAAGGTGATAATAAATTAGCAGGTGGGGCCTTTGTGAGGTGATTAAGTCATTAGGGTAGAGCCTTCATGAATGGTATTAATGCACCCTACAGAGGGGACCCCAGAGAGCTCCTTCATCCCATCTACTATGTAAGGACTGAGCAAGACAATGTCTATGAACAAGGAAGCAGGCCCTCCCAACAATGCTGGAACCCTGATCTCTGACTTCCAGCCTCTAAAATTCTGAGAAATGAACTTCTGTTGTTTATAAACTATCCAGTTTGGAACATTTTGTTATAGGAGCCCAAATGTTGACTAAAACCAGATATATTCAGCCAATAAGCATCTAAGATTCCCTAAAGGCACAAAGATCATTGACTGAGAAAAAAAAAAAAATCTTCATTCTAAAGTATATTCTGATCTAAGTATGCCACCTACTTAGTTACTCCTTTTTTAAAATTAACAGAATAAAAAATTCAGAAAACAAAGACAAATAAAATAAAACATCTCACTAAAAAGGCATACATTTCTTTAGGATAGCAGAAATTCGCTAGGCCTCTAAAACAAAAGATATACTCAAGGCATATATGACTATTTCCAATGGAGATTTTCAATTAAAAGACTTTTTTTTAATGCAGTCCAAATACAGTCACCAAATACATTACAGAAATTAAATTAAGTGATAGCCTAATTCCAAACAGAAATATATGATTAAATCTGCAAAGAATACACAAATAAAAAATTTAAAACTGAATTTCTAAAACAACTTTGACATGACATTTCTATTGCTTCTGTGAAAAAAATAATTTAAAAAAAACCAAACCTGCCATATTCGTGTAAGGCCATGTTCTAATTTCTTTTTTATGTAGCCACGATCAAAATTAGTTTCTTCAGTACCTATCATGTTACTCCCTTCTGAAAATAAAAGACAACATATATTTTTAGATTTAATCCAATGTGTGTGCGTTTTCCAAATAATTTCTATTTGGCCTCTCATATATTGTAAGTCTAGGTAAGATACATGAAATATGTTCAATATTTATACAATCAAAACAATGGCAAAAATAGGTATTAGAATTAAACCCATTTGGTAAGATAACATAAACTTAGACCAGGAAATGCTAAATATACCTAAGACCACTCAGATCACACGTGACTGAGGCTGAGACTCCACCTGAGTCAGTGTGGTCCCAGAGACCAGGTTCTCAATGAGCATACTGCCTACTGCAAGACCATGTAAAAGGCTGTGAGAAGGGCATTACAGGACCAGTTAACTGAATTATCAATTAACATGCATACTAAGAGGACAGTCTACATGAACAGCTCAGGCAGTGAAGTGATAATGCACACGTTTTATATTTTTCATGATGAATAATAGTTTTATCCACTCCAGATAAACAATTTAACAATGTCTAGTTTAATAGGTAAAATCAATGATCTTCCTCCAAACAACTCTCCCTGTAAAGACAACTGAAAAATCTAGACACACATTTATATTAAAAAGATGAAGCTTTGGGTGAATAACCCGTGCAGAACACCTAAGTGATTCTGTTACCATCTTGTCTCAGATTGGGAAGGTGTCCACTGATAACAAGTAAAAAGCCCTTGGAAATACCAGGCCTCAGATACATAGATACATGAGTACTTTGCCTCTGGGTACTCCTAGAACATAAGCCTTATTATTATATGCATGGTATGGATCCAGCAGCCTAAGGCAGTGCACCTGAAGTATAGCTTTAGAATTTTACCTCAGAACATTAATGCATTAGGTTACCAAAAAGTATCAAATATTATCACTAAAGAGATATAGCAGATAAAATCTAGAGTCCTCTTCAGTTTTATGAAGTTCCATGAAGAGTAATGTTCAGTTTACTAATTTCTACAATTTTATTCCTGAATATGAAAGGATTAATTTCAGGTGAACAAATAACTTTTTACAGTCCTAGATACTATTAGCTGACTGCTTCAGCACTTGAATATCCATAAAATATACAGATTAGGGTCAAGAAATTTTAATAAAGAGGACTGAGTAACAAGGATCAAATTGAGTTTTAAGTTTGACTCAGTACTCCAGTGAATGTAAACTATTGGCCTAAAGCAAAAAGCAAGCTTTACCATGATGAATATACAGGTAACTGTCACCTAAATTCTTCTATCTAAAATACGTGTTAATTCTATTCCAAACTTTTCCTTTGGTCTCTCCTTAATGTACTAGAAAAACAAATATGGCTTAAGAGTCTCCAGGTATTTCACTATTATTATATTATCTCTTGATCCATTTCCTTTCATGATGTTCACCACCAGCAGTATAGGTACTTTACATGCTCTCCAAGCTTTACAACAACCCTGCAGGTAGATGTGTTACTTCTCTAAGGGTTTTGTTTTGTTTTGCTCTGCTTTGTAACTGACCATATTTAGGAGCAAACTGAAATGTGGAAAAACTAAGCAGGGTCTTCAAGTTCTCACCTTTGGTAAATGGAAGTGAAAACTTGAAGCCAGGCCTGTCAGATTGTAGAGTCCATAGTCCAGGGGTAGTACAGGGTTAAGAGTATAAGTTTAGGGTAAAAATAGTCTGAACTGGAGCCCTGGCTGTGTGCCCACCCTTCTCTCTGCCTTCTCTTCTTCTCTTCCTTCCTTTGCTCTCCCCAACAATACTTCTAAATAGATAAAAATCCATTCATGGAATTCTTCTCTTATTTTGTTTTCTAATGTTATGAGCTTATTATAAGTCAAGAAAAAGATTAAACTTATGCCTTCTATAAACCACCAAAATGTTTAATCAAACAGTGAAATTTGGGTGTGTTGTCCACTCACCCAACAACAGAAACCAAGCACCTCAGAAATGGGAAGTTACTAAAGTAACTTGATTAAATAGCAACAATAAATTGCATGTAATATAAAAAAATGTGCAGTATAATTTATTTTGTCTGTATTAAACAAAACACTGATGAAATCACTTACTATTTTTATAAGTATTCTGAATATTCAATCTCAGCTACTGTTCAAGCATAATCACTTAAGGTCTATAACTATACAAATGAAGCAATTTAAACAGAATGACTAATAAATACAGTAATTTTTTCAAAGACTTGTTCTTTATTGTTTAGCTGACTATACCATAGTCATTTAAAGTTACATTTTCCATTAAAAGATGAATATTTTAAAACATGATTTTTAAAATGAAATTCTAATCATTTTCAGGAAGGAAAGTAATATAATTATGAATTCTTAGAACCCAGCTTTATTACTGTAACTTGAAATCTGACCAAACAGATTAATATTGACCATCTAGCATTCATTTCACAGTAAATTTAGACAGACTAATGTCTTATCTAGTTTGCAACTAGTAATATTAACAACAGAAATTTATAAATTCAGTCCTAAAGCCATCAATTCTGGAAACTGCTTCTACGTGCCGCTTAAGAAGTCCTTTGGCCCAGTTACTCTCTAAAGGTAACAGAACATTTGAAGTAGCTGAATCACTTTCTTTGCTGAACATTTAGTCTATGGTCATTTTAATCCTTGAAGTCCAAAGGCATTCCTGCCCCTTTCCTTTCTTCTTACTCCAGTAATGTGGGATATTTATAGTTCAATTTTTCAAATAAAATAAAATAATTTTCCTACCTGAAGCAGAAGCAGTATCCTCATTGTCATGCTTTTCATGCCATTCCATAGTCCTGTAATAGCTGAGCATAACTTCCCACAGTGCTTTGCACAGGTCTGCAAGGCATGGAATATAGCTGTCTGGTGTAACATGCTAAAGAAAATGAAAAGATATAACTTTCAAATTATTATGTTAGTTACAACAAAATATGTAATTAATCAAATATATTCAAAACTGAGAGATAACTAAGAAAATTTCTTCAACTGACATATGTAAAGAGAAAATTCAATGGTGAGAAAAAAAATTTTAAGTAATTCCCATCTCAATATGGCTTTCTCCTACACATTAAGAACATCAGCCCATATGCTGTGAATTAAACTGTAGTCACGGAACCATAAAGGAATCACTGAATTAGCAGTTGGTCTCGTAAGTAGCAGTGTAAACATCCCCAAATATATTTTTTGAAAGACATGATCCTAAACATGCAAAGACAGCTTTACATGGCCTGGACCTCAGTCACAACTTGCAAAAAGGAGGTTGGATTTACAGTTCTATCATTTCATTTGTGTAAATTAAGTAAACATCTTTGACAATTTCTAAGTTTTTTAATCTCTGCCTTCTCCTCTTTCTTTCCCTTGGAATAGATATTCTATATCAGACAATAACGTTTTAAAGTAACTTCTAATATAAACAAGGCTATGAAACAATATATGATCTCAAATCTTCTCCCTAATGGAAATGCATGGATTTTGCTTCCCTCTGTAAAAACAATTTGCCATTATGCTTTTTTGTTCTATTCTATTTTGCAGGCTTCCCATTTGTCATAATGCAGCAATTGCTCTATCATCTGGGATTTTCTAGCATTTCTTTAGTTCATGAGCAATCGACCACAATTTATGCTCATAAAATACTGAAAGGCGAAGACTGGGTAAGTAGACTCCTCAAGATAAACAGCCAGTAGAAATAAGCTATGGCATGGTGTGGTTGATGATCATGATGTCACAGTTAGTAGTGGTCCTTGCTCCTTCAAAAGGCTTTTTCTTCCCATAATGATCTCTCCCTCTAAACTCATTCATCAAAACATTTATTTGGCAATTAATGAAAATACTAACTTACATGTAAGTATATCAAATCTTTGAAACTAAACTAGGAATTACTAAAATAAAGAAGTTAAGCTCTGGAGTCAGACTGTGGGGTTTATCCCAAGAATGCTATAATCGCTTAATCTTACAAAATCCATTAATATAATTTGCTCTATTAATAGGCCTAAGGAGAAAAATCAAATTATTATCTAAATAGATGCTGATTTTTTAAAAAATTTTTTCTCAACATGGGCTTTAAGAAACTTCAAAACCCACTCCTAACAAAAATGTATGAGGAAATAAGAAGGAAAAGATATTTACTGAACGTGAGAAAACTCTAAGGCACAACCACTGTAGTCACAAACAAAACATTGATGCCCACTATCTCCACTACATGTAACTGTTTACACTGCTATTTATGAGAACACTTGTTAATTCACTAATTTCTTCATGGTTCTGTGACTACAGTTTGATGCACAGCATATGGGCTGCTATTTAACAATAATTCAGAAGTACAAGCCAACACAATTAGATTACAGAAAACAGAGGCAAAAGAATTGGAAAAGAAGAAATAAAACTATTTATATCTGCTAATGACATAAAAATATATCTGGAAATTCCTAGAAAAACAATAATAAAATGAATTCAAACAATAAAAGAATTCAGCAAGGTAGCAAGTTATAAAATATACATGCCAAAACCAGTAGCATTTGTATACAAATATCCATTTAGAAGATATACTGAATGAGAAACCTTCATTTATAATAAAAACAAAAGAGAGAATTTTTAGGAATTTAACAAGAAATGACAGAAAACTGAAGAAAACTATAAAATACTCCCAAAAGACATAAAAATAGATTTGAACAAATGGAAAGAAATCCCTTATTCTTGGTTAGGATATCTCAACATGATAAGATATCAATGTTCCTTAATTATAAATTTACTGAGATACCAATGAAAAAAGTCCAGAAAAAGATCTGGCCTCATATAAAAATATGGTATATGATAAAGATGGCATCTCACATCACTTAGATGAAGATAGTCTTTTCTTCACAAATAGTATTGGGAAAACTGCATAGTTAGCTGGAAAAAGATAAAATTAGACATATTCCTCAAGAATATGCAAGAATAAACTCCAAACAAATAAGAGATCTAAATGTCAAAAAAACTATACCAGAAGAAAACATGAAGCAATTTCTAACACTAATATAGAAAAAGACTTACTAATTACAACACAAAATTTACAAGTAATAAAAGTAAAATTTGATATTACTATATAAAAATAAAAACAATTTGTATAGCAAAAAAATACCATATGTGAAGTCAAAAGACACATGACAACTCAATAAAATATTCACAATATATATTCACAATAAAGACCTGATATCCCACATTCATATAGAATTCTTAAACGTTTGGAGGGAAAAAAAATACGAAAAATCCTATCAAAAAAATGAGAAAAAATGCACATGAACAAGTTTCATAAACAGAGATATAAAAATGGCCCTTCGACACAGCAAAGCATGTTCAACTTTACTTGTAATAGGACAAATATAAATTAAAATTACAAGAAGATGCAAATGCTCACCAATCTCAATCTTAAAGTTGACCATTGACAACGATTCTCTCCTTAATCAAACTCTAGTCAGGTCCTCTGAGCTATCTTCTTAACCATGGCCTAAAAATACTGGAACGAAACATCTAACAAAGTTTCTTACGGCTCAAGCCACACCCCTAGGATGACTTAGCCCTGCCTTAAAGTGCCTGCCTGAAAAAACTGAAGGCTGTCAAAAAAACGCAGTGTTTGTTCCAACATCTGAAGATAGGGCCCCTGTCCTCCAGTCTCTGTGAGAGGCCTAACTTCCATAAACATCAGTTAGCAAACACAAATGGGTTTACAGGACCAACTTCTTTCTCACTTTTTGTAAATGTTCACTTTTCTGATTCCATTAACTCCCTGCTCAACATTCCACGTCACCCTACTTCCCTCATTCTCCCTTTAAAAACCGCCCAATCATCTTTGTATAAATCAAAGTTGAGTCAGTTCACACTGGACTCTTTTCCCTATTACAATAGTATCTTACTGATTAAAACCTGTCCTCAACACTTTAACTAGTATCCAGCTTTATCTTTGACATCATATATGCTCTGCTGGAAAGCTTGTGATTAAATGGTCACTCTCATACTTTGCTAATGGAAAATAGTGCAATCCCAAGGAGGGGAATTTGTCATGATCTAACAAAACCTACATGTGTATTTTCTCTTAAACCCAGCAATTCTACTTCTAGGAATTTAAACTGAAGGTATACCTCAAACAATGTGAAAATACGTATGCACAACGTTATTTATTAAAGGATTATTTGTAATTGAAAAACAGTGAAATATATTTAAATGTTCAAACATAGGAGATTCATAGAACTTTATTCATGGATACAAAAGAGAACTTTGCAGCTGTGAAAAACAATTTTGAGTAATTTCTCACATTTACTTTTATAATAGCTACCCTTACAATGAGCCAGTCTTAATGTTTTTCTTTGGTGATACGGTTTGGCTGTGTCTGTCCTCACCCAAATCTCACCTTGAATTGTAATAATCCCCTTGTGTCAAGAGCACGGCCAGGTAGAGATAACTGAATCATGGGAGTAGTTTCTCCCCATACTGTTCTTGTGAGAGTAAATAAGTCTGATGTTCTTATAAGTAGAGTTCCCTGACCAAGCCCTCTTGCCCGCCACCATGTAAGATGAGACTTTGCTCCTCATTTGCCTACTGCCATGATTGTAAAGCCTCCCCAGACATGTGGAACTCTGAGTCAATTAAACCTCTTTCCTTTATAAATGACCCAGTCTTGGGTATGACTTTATTAGCAGTGTCAGAACAGACTAATACACTTGGTTTCTTTTTAACACATAATTACACCTGACATAAATATTATACCATACATATATGATGAAAGCCAATACCAATACACAGGATCAGGAAAAGTCTAAAAGCATTTTCCAAGGACAAAGCAAAGCAAAAACCCCAAAAAGTTCTGGGCTATAACTCAGCAAACATAAACCCAAATAAAGGTGCTCCTCTATATGTCAATTTTTCTAACTTTTATTAGCCCAACTTTGCATAAATTCTTATATTATGCAAATAAATTTAATCTAAGTATATCCCAACATTCCTTCTGGTAGATAAGAGAAACGCAGTATTAGTCATATTTTTTCCCAAACAAAAATTATGACTGTACAAATAATTGTGTTATAGTCCTCTAATTAATTTCTATTATACTTCTCACAGTTTTAACAAACCAGAAAATTAAAACTTAGACCTACTATTTTCTATTCTCCAGCCAACCACTGTCCAGCTACACTATTTGCTTATTTATTTGAAAAAAAGGAGGTCCTTCATTATGTTATCTCTTGAGGGTTTGCTGAAATTTAACAGGTTTGGATAAGATAATACACATAGAGATGTTAATGTGAATCTTTTTTTCAAAAAAAGTTAAAGTTACATAGTGAAGTTATAGCAAGCCTTTCTTCTCACTGAACTGATTCAAGTGTAAATAATCCAGAGATCTAGCTAAACCACTGCACATACCTAAACATCTCCCAAAAGAACCCAAATTGTATTATCTTTAAATATATTCACATGTACAAACGTAAGATTACGATATATGCAGCACCAGCAAAGAGATGATTCTTGCCTAAGTTTATAATCTAAAATAGAAACAAATGTAAACATTTTATTAAGTACATAACAATAAATAGTTTAAGAAGAAAAGGTGAATTGGGATTGACTTTTTAAAAAACAATGTGTTTGATAAATTTAAGCTCAGCTATGTTAATCTCTGAAGGTTATACTGGTAATAAGTTAATAGTCATTTCATTTTAAAATTGGGCCGCTTTCCATTATGCCATGCAACCAACTGGTATGAATTCTCACAGCGACAAATGCATCTCCTGCGTTTAACATCATATAACTAAAATCATTTGCAACTAATATTTTCTAATTACTTTATAAAAATCACCTCCAAATTTCAGTTAGAGAATGTTATTACAAAGACATGAATGAATCATAGTGAAAGAGAGTCAAAGAAGCCAGAGAATAAGCAAATAATTACACAAGTAATCAAAAAATAAAAGGTAGGCTAAAAGAGGAACCTGAGTGTTCCACCCTAACATCAATTCTTCACATCTGCAGAGCACAATGGAAAGAGACCAAATAAAGAATTGGAATCCCTGGATTCCAGCTGGCATTAGTTCCACAAGTAACCAGTCACATGCCTTAGACAATAAACCACTCTGGTTCTCAGTTTCACCTTTCATAAGCATGTTAGAGGTATCTGGATCTTCCTGTTTCATCAGTGATTGTAGTCATTCATTTATTACTAAATACCTAATACTGAAATTCAGTTCAGGTTAAGGGAAGACTCATTTGGCATCATACTAGGAATATCATAGCAGAGAAGCACCGTATTGTAATCCCAGATCTATGTTCACATCACATATGGAAAATAGCAGTGAAAGTCTTGATGGAATCAATTTAGAAAATATTCACAAAGTAAGATACCCCCAAGAGCTAAATAACATTATCTTGAAATTTTTTAAGAATAGATCAGAAATCAAAATTACCAAATATTTTTCTGTGTTTAAAGCTATTTTCCAATGCTATTCTTCAGCTGAAAAGCCAGTAGCATCAATTTATTTAGCAAAGGTTGTGAAGTGAGGGGAAAAGATAAAATAGGCATGTAATCTTTGGGAAATATCTCAAAAAACACACACAAAAAGAAAATTTTAAGCATCCTAATTTTTTAAAAATCCATAAACTCTATAACAGAGACAACATACATATCTAATAAATTTGGTGATCAAAAAGGGTAAAAAATATCCTACAAGGAAGGATTTGGAGAAGATGAACAAATCTGGATGTCCCATGCAAGAAGCTCACAACATTTCTACTATGCTTCACAATTCAAACACCAAAATTCACTCCTTAATCCAATCTTGATTAAGACTTTCACAAAATCCACAAATCTGATTTCTCATCTCTTATCACTGTCAGTTCAGAGTAACACTTGGCACCTTTCATTTCTACTATTAACCATCTCAACCAACCTACCTGGTTAAAATAAAAATGATGAAACTAGCTTATCAAAACCAGCAACATCTTAGTCTTGATTATAAAATGTAAGTTTAGGCCATTTTCAAAGAACAGTGTAAATCCAGAAATGAATATAAGCAGCCTTTGTAAATTTGAAGCACACAATGAAAGAATGTCATCTTATGAAAGTTATTTAAATGCGAAGTAAAGCAGTAAATATGGCGGCGGGGTACAGGTAGGGAGCTGCTAGTCTTTTGCTTCTTATTCTATAATTTACTTTAATACCCATAAGAAATCTCTATCACCAAATCCCTAGAAAAATTTCAAAGTAATGCTTTTTATTTCAGAACATCAACATGCAAAATCTTAGGGATGGTAGTAATGAGTTATTTTGTTCTTGTTCCACGTTTTAATTTAGCACTCTAATCACATCCTAACAAACATAAAGGGAACAGATGTTTTGGCATCCTCACAGAGATCCAAAACTCCCAGTGCCTCCACCACCCAAAACACACACAGTGATAGATGGATTTCAAAAAACAACAAAGGGTTTTCAATATCTTTAGATGAATGCTGTTAGCACTACAAGCTCATATCATCAGAAGCTGCTCGGGACAATCCTGCTGAGTGGCTTCTGAAAACATGCTGCTGGTCAAAACAGCACTAGGCCTACAGAGTTGAAAACATCTCTGGGGGTAACTCTGGACCTACGGAAGTCTTTGGGCCAGCAGTTACAAGATCTCTCCAATATCTAAGTACTTCTGTGAGGGCCTAGATGTATGAAATATGATTATCTTAAGATTCTAACCACTGGAAACCAGAGAGGTAGTATTGTATAGTGAAAAGAGCACTGAACTAGACGAAACATGTTTGGGCTTGGAGCCCAACTTTGTGACTTACTTAATCATGACTCCTGCATAACAATTCATGTATCTAAATCCAAGAGGTAAAGCAAATCTCCTAGAGTCCCTCTGAAGCTTTAAAAACTATGAGTCTCCATAAACAAAAATATTCATATGCTTTTAGCAAAAGTGGATTCATTCATGATTTTAAAAACAAATATAAATGGGCAGAAAAACATTCACTCTCATCTACCAGACATTTTATCATTAATGCCAAATATGTACATACACATAAGACATGTAGTAGGTATGATATTAATAATCCCAACTTGGAATTAAGTAACTAGCACCGGTTAAATTGTGAAATAAAAAGTTCTTCTTTAGTTTGCAGGTTATTCTAATTGCTGTTAAATGACTTTAATCAAATAGATAGCTCACTATTATAAAACAAGCAAAGCATGTATAATCAGAACATGTAATTATCTTCAAAGCTTCAAGTGATAAGATGCTACTAATAACCTCCATGCTGTCTGAGATCACAAAAAAAGGAAGTATTTAAATATAAAAACACTAGCAAATAAAGAATCAGGTTTTTGGCAGGTTTCAAAAATGGTTTCCTTTCGGGCAAGGTGGCCCAAAAACGGCTTCCTACTAATAAATTTATTTATTTCTTTCTGCTGGCAGCTGTGTGCCACCATATAAAGATTGGTTGGCTCTTTTTTATTTTTTATTTTTTATTATTTTTTTTTTAATTTTTTTTTATTGCATTTTAGGTTTGGGGGTACATGTGATGAACATGCAAGATTGTTGCATAGGTACACACACGGCAATCTCCAATCCAATCCCCCTCCTGAAAAATATCACCCAGCAGTCTAAATTACATTGATAATGTTAAGGGTTCTTAGATATGAAAATATAGAGGCCTTGCCAGACCTGGACCAGTTTCAAGTGAACAGAACACCCCGCCACTTCCAGTCAAGAGAGTAACACTGGTTACCCAGATAAATGGTTCCCCAAAGCATGTGCTCCATAGGCACTCATTATTCCCTGGGTGCATTAGAAACAACCAAACCATGGTACTGAAAAATCCGCTTAAACCAAGCCAGACCATCTACTGTTCCTTTCACTTGCCCTGTGCTTTCCTACTTTCAAGCCATTGCTCATGATATTTCCTTTCCATTCCTGGACACACACTGTTCTTGTTGTGCACGTTGAAATCTGAGATCCAATTTTTACCTTCCTTACAAATCTCAAAGAGGTATTTTGACCCCTTGGATACTTTATGCCATTTGGCCTTTTCCTACTCTTCCTCTGAACATAATTAATGTAACCTTAACTAGATTATAAACTCTTTAAAATCTTATTTGTTCTTGCTGATCTGAACTGATGACTGAGTAAGAAAACCTCAGTAATGACAAGGGAACTGGTTTACACTTAGCAAGTTATAGTGCTAAGAATATGAAGTCTATGTCTTCTACCAGAAACCATGAAATAGTAACAGGCTAGCTTATTAGTTTGCAAGTAGAATAAAATTTCAGACTCTTTACAATTTTTGATGATCCAGAGAGAAAATGGCAGGGAAAAAAAAGGAAGAAATGAATAAACTTTCCTTACTTATCTTTTGGTCATTAAGTTTTAATTTTTAAAATTATCAAAACCTACTTAAATCTAGAAATCAGTACATAAAATTTTATGCTACGAAATTAGGTAGGCACTCCATATATGCGATAAAAATAAATCTGACAGCTGAATTCTTAGTTCATTCTGAAACTGATCTGAGCAAACCAAGTAAATGTTAATATTCTTAGAAGTGAAAAGGTTTCTCTCTTCAACCAAATATTCAAATTTGTAGCATTCAGCAAGAAAGGTCTACTCACCTATACAACCACATCAAGCAAATTAACCTCAACAATCAATGTAATGTTTAATTTCCTTGCCATCACAAATATGCCTGAGTGATATGCAACACAAATTACTTTTGATATGCTACCTTCTGGCATCTGATGATTTTGGTATAAAATAAAAGATAATCAGCTTTCATGTGCTTAGGGAAAGGGATAAAAGCAGATGCTGCTGATCAAGAATGTAAGTTGAAATATCATTTTTATAGAGCAATTTAGGAAACAAAACCCAAAAGCCTTTAAAATGTAAAGTATTTGAAAGGTAATGCAAAGTCATTTCTCGTGATTTATTCTAAAGAAACAATTAAAGAAGTACGCAAAGATTTAGCTTTAAGAATATTTACTACAGTGCTGTTTATAAGGACAAAAGTTGGAAATAACATAAATATCCAAGAACAGGAAACCAGTTAATTAATCCACAGAATCTCTTACACTGAAATACCATTTAGTCATTAAAAATTATGCAAGTAGCATATTTACTGAAATGGAAAAATTGTTTATAATGTAACAAGTGGGAAAAAGTTATAAAAGTTTGTGCAGCTACTTTTAAAAGCTGTAAGGCTTATATACACATCAAAAGAACCAGCTTTGCATGCAGACATATACAATTTTTACTTTCCTCTTTTTGCTTGTCTTTTCCTACAATTAATGTTTTAATTGCATAAAATATGCATATTTTTAAGAGAATGTATATTAATGATTGCTTAATTTTAGCCACTATTTATATAACTTACATTATGTCTAACCCTATAAAGACTGTGAGTAACATAAAGACATATAAATAACATACCAGTTTAAGAAGCTGGAAAACAGAAAAGGGATAATGAGGCAGCAGTTAATCTTTAGAGAATCCAAAACAAAATGGGTTCTAAACATGAACATTAACTTTAGCATTAACTTCCTGAAGCTTAGCATCCATAGTAAAGAGAGTCAATACACTCTCACAGTATCCCATGAGAGAAAATATTAATTCCTCACAAAAGAAAGTATTCTGAGAATTTAGGAACAGAAACATGTTTTCACCCAAAAGAAGAATGTCTCTTTGGGGTTTTATACTAATAACAAAATAAACTATATCTTCTACAGGGATCTTAATAAAGATATTTAAGAATGAAACTTTAAAAAGCCTGTAAGAATGGAACATTAGATCAGTATTATAGTTTGTCTTTCTATGATGTACTATTATAAAGTACATGGCTCAGAGAAGGTGCTCAATGTTGATTTTCTTTCCCTCTCACTTAACCTAAACAGACTATAATTGTGTTAACACCACACCAGTTGGAGACAAATACGGCAATCTAATTACTCAGGAAATACCTCCAATGTGCCAGACACTACGAAAACACATAATGAAATAACTTCAAAAGTTTTTTCTAACAGAAACATTTTATTTTCCCCCAAATAATGTATGTGTGTATGTATGCGTGTGTGTGTGTGTGTGTGTGTGTGCAGAGAGAGAGAGAATATTTTTCCATGATGTATATTTTTACTGCATTATGAAATTCATCATAAAAACAGAACTCAGAGCTCATTAAGATCATTTGGAAAGGAACACTTTTAAAAACAGTTGAGAAAACTTCAGGCAGCCTAGCCAACTCTATTATCCTAAAATTAATCAATAACATCCTAATTAGCATCTTGAAATAAGCTCCCCAGGAAAATCCATCAGTCTGCCAAAGAAACGTTATTTTTAAAAAGGAAAAAAAATGCTTATGAATACTTCACAAACTTTCAAATAAACCACAAAGGTTTCTCTACAAAAGTGCTAAATTAAAAGCTTCCAAATGTTGTCTATAAATCTCTCTACAAATTGATGTAAACATGTGGAGTACATCAAAATGTAAATGCGATCACAAACAAGGCTTAATTTTTTAAGTAAATAAAAGTACAAGTATGAGCCCTTTATACTGTCCCTTCCAGAAATGATGTATGTTGAATTGTCATTTGGAAATCTTTGGGTTTCAAAATAATGTACCCATTAAAAACAAACAAACAAACAAAACAGCTGATATAAAAACAGTAAACCAATACACTCAAGAAAACCAGGGAAAACAGACTGAAAGATAACCTATTAAAACTATGCATTTAATTAAACCATTCAAAAAACATGGTTTAGTAAAGAAAAAATAGTACATTCAACTGCAAAATGATTTCAAAAAGCTCAAAACCAACTAAACTTTTAAACTCAGAGCAATGATGAATGGAAACAAACGGCAGAAATTTCATTGGGAAAGGATGCTGCTGGCTTGTAGACCTTTGAGGTTCTCTATACCAGAGTAAATAAAAATGGAATACTAATTTTGTACCAGATTTCTTTATAAAGAGATTTAAAAAAAAAATCTAGTTTAATTTCACTGTTGCTCATTTAGGCTGATATCTAAGAATTGTTTAAAATGATACTATGAATAAAGCAAGCAGATGATTATCTCTTTTCATTTCTACTCTCTTTCCATTTAAAGGAAGCACAATTATTCCCTGTTCACAGGAACTCAATCTCCCTTTTACTCTGTACCATTCATCTTGATTTTCAGTGTTATTTTTAAACTCTATTTATGATTAAAGACTTCCTTCAAAATATTGCTGTGGACAGAGAAAACAAACTGCCAAAATGCCTAGACTCTTTCTTCTCATTTCATGGCACAGTCAACACTCCGCACATCTTTTGAGGACTCTCCTGTTTCTTGCTTACCTGACACTTCTCTGTCACATTTACTCTCCCATGAATACATCTTCAATAATTATTATCAGTTACTTTTAATCAGAGGCTAAAATGATCACCCATTGCCACATACTGAAAAATAAGAAGCTTACATTCTAATTTAAGGTTCTTTCATGAATTATCTCTCTTGCCTGAGTTATGCCAGAGCCTTGATATTTTTTCTTACCAGGAAAATACATTTAAATTTCCTTTCATCAGCTTCTTTATTCAGCTCCTAAGGGTTCCCTCTATCTTTCCTCTCCTTAGGTAATCACTGTATTTTACAGAACTCAATTACTAAAAGTTAATATCTTTTCATCAAACTAAGTAAAAAACAAACAGAACTGGTAAGAAATAATTTCTTCCTAATCTTACCTGATTTAAACATCAAATATGATTCAATATTATGAAATAAATTAACAGGTTACAAAGACGTTTCTGCACTCACATTTGCCAGTAGCAGCACTGACTACGAGTCTTGGGGTTAACTTCTAGGAGGCTTGAGATGATTTCTAAACTTCTTTAATTTTTTATTGAGAAAAGCCAAAGAAAATGAGTTACCTTAATATGCATTGTAATCTTCACCGTATTCTATTAACTCCTTTCTTAAAAATAAATTCCTCCATGAAGCCATCACTAATATTTGATATTATTCTCACCACTTCAAACTTACTTCAACTAATATTTTAGCACAGCTTGAATAAAAACCAAAAATGTAAAACTGTGTTAGATGAATAATAATTTATGTGCCTATTGTTATGTTTTCTATGACTTTGCTTCAGAATATTGATAACTGGTTTCCTTAATTTAATTTTACATACATGTATCTCACCTACTATCATACATACACAGATAATTTTATAATACCGTTCTGTAAGTTTCTTGGGGATAATTTTAACAAGTATTACCAAAGATGAAATTAAGGATAAGCTATTTGTTATATGATAATTTAAATATACACAGCTACTTCAAAAGATTATTTTATAGTCAGCTTTTTTTTTTTTTTTTTTTTTTTTTTTTGAGATAGTCTTACTTGGTCACCCAGGTTGGAGTGCAGTGGTGTGATCTCAGCTCACTGAAACCTCCACCTCCGGGTTCAAGTGATTCTCCTGCTTCAACCTCCCTAGTAGCCGGGATTACAGGCATGTGCCACTATACCTATTTTTGTTTTTTTTTTAATTTTTAGTAGAGGCTGGGTTTTGCCATGTTGCCCAGGCTGGTCTTAAATCCCTGGACTCCTCATGCTGGGATTACAGGCATGAACCACTATGCCTGGCCTACAGTCAGCTTTTTTTTAAAGTGAAAGAAACTCAGAAAAAACATAATGATACAGTAAACACCTTGACCACAAATTTTTGTTCATAAAAATGTGTGAGCCAACTATTACATTTCAGCTTTTTATTATGTAAATGTGCAGAGGGGCTTTCTCAAGAAGCATGAGTACAATATACGTCTCTGACATTTTAAAAATCATATAAAAGTGGTCAATAAATCAAAGTACAAGTTATACACATACAAACACAACAGATTTAACCAAATTTAAAAAGATGAAAGGACAGAAATCTAATTTCTTTAAAATGTTTGGTTTAATTTTTAAGAGTTATTTTCTGCTTTAACAGAAAAAAACTGCTAACATAATAAATTGCTTTACCACCTATTAGTGATAGCAATATTAGAATTTAAAAATTAATAAAAATTATTAGAATAAAAAAGATGATTGGGTAATTTAAAATATATACTATCAAAGTAATAACATATGTAAGAAAAATAATAAACAACACAATTCAAAATTATTATTTACCAAATGATAACTATACTTAAAACTGAACATTTAAAGACGCATTAAGCAATTACATCACACTTAAAGTTTATAATCATAAAATCTGTAAAACATCCTCATGATTTACACAATTAGTTTAAAAATATTTTTTTGCCATATTAACATACTTCCACTGTCATTATTAACTTAATCTTTAATACATCATATATAATCACACCCTTCCAGAATACTTATTGTAGCTCAGGTAAGAAAATCTCTCTAGTACCCAACAGACATGTAATCAGCACTTTTGACAAAGAAATTCATTAAAGGATGAAGATTACTTAAATTTACACTAATTCCTGGACACAGTTACACAACAGAATAGATATCTACTTACTTGAAGTGTACTTAATTTTACACTAATTCCTGGACACAATTACAAAACGGAATAGATATCTACTTAACTAGAAGTGTTATAATTTCCTGAGCTGACATTAGAGAGAACTCAAGGATGTCTCCAGTCAGAGACATAGTGCATTCTTAGGCTAAAATCGAAGAGATCATGGTAAACAATGACCTCCACATCCTTAAATCAAATGGTCAATCCTGTAATGTCACCATATTCAGACCCAGCAGCATCTGACATAGGTTCCATTCTTCTAGAAACATGTCCTTCTTCAAGCTGTAGTGACACTACCATCTCCTAGTTTTCCTCCTTACACAGCTAGTTGCTCTTTTTAAGATTCTTCTAGTCTCACCCCTCTATCTAATCCCTGAAAGTCATGAGGCCCAGGACTCTCATGTCTTCTTTATTTATACCCTTTCACCTTATTCTTCTTACCTGGCATCAGGACTTTAAATACAAGTAGATGCTGATGACTCCTAAATTTATAGACTCAGCCATGATCACTCTAGGTGCTTCTATGCAAATGCCTCCTCAGCAAGTCCACTTGAATGTTTAATAGATATCAAAACAGAACACATGATTTTTCACCAAGTCCTATTCCTTCCCACTCTTCCCCGTAAAAGCAAATGGCACTACCATTCTCCCAATTATTCATCATTCTCTTTTCCTCACACTCTACATCAGCAGGACCTACTTCAAAAATAGAACCCAAGTCAGTCTACTTCTCACCTGTTGGGTTATATTACCTAAAGACCTAAGTTTCTCTAAGAAGAAAAAGAAAAAAACAGTTACAGATGTTGACAAAGGCAGCATTTATACACATGAAAAGACTGGTTGAAAATCTGTACAGAAAACCAGCAATGATGGTTGCTTAGAAGCCTGCTAGATGCAATTATAGAAAATAATTTGGAGCCTGAGAGAGAACGGTAAAAGAAGCTATGAGATGGTAAAGAGTTGACTGAAAAGCAATCACACTCCAATTTCAGTAACCTTTACTATTTGTGTGACTGAGTCCTCCAATTTCTCTATGAGCAAAAGAACAACTTTGGAGAAAAAAAATTTTGGCAAAGATTTATTTTTATTTTAGTAGCATTTTCAACTAGCAGGTGCCAAGATAAAGAAAATATGAATTTAAAATCTAAAAGAGAGATATATGAACAGTAATTAAGTCATTACATACTGTACAGAGATCCTTATATTGCAGCTTTTGGAATTTTGTGTCTGTGTTTCCTGCACATAGTTCCACATATCCAAGAACAACTTGAAACACGGTGTTGTGAATGGCTTGGGTGAAGTGCATATGAAGCTGATCCATTGCTGTCTGTGGAAAGAAAAAACATACAACATAATTTCACATTATTAAAATAAATAAATTTCAACAGACTGAAAAAACCCAGGGAAACATCCTTTCAAATAATAGTTACAACACAAAGATTACTATTACTCTCAGATGTATAACTGTAGGTGTTATTATTTGCAAATAACCCTTAATATAACCACATTATCAGAGCACTCAAAATAAATGTGACTTGTGAACACTGCTCTGTTGTTCTGTATTTATAACAGGTACTTATCTTACTCTTTCTTAAATATGTTGTACATAACCATATTTCTAATTACCCACTGCATCATTCTGCATGCATGGGTTCTTTTATATCATTCAGTGCACTTCTCAACGGTAATCTTCTCAGGGAACCTTCCATGACTAGCCTATATAAATCAGTACTTTCTATCACTGCATCCACATACCCTGATTTATATTTCTTTGCAGTACTTGTTACTACCTGACACCATATTCATTTACAGGCACACCTCACAAAGCAAATTTTTTGGTTTCCCAGTGCATACAAAAGTCACATTTATACTGTACTGTAGTCTATTTAAAGTGTGTAATAACATTATGTCTTAAAAAACAACATATAAACCTTAATTTGAAAAAACTGCTAAAAATGCTAATAATCATCTGGGCCTTTAGCAAGTCAGTCTTTTTGCTGGTCAAGGCTCTTGCCTCAATGTTGATGGTTGCTGACACATGAGGGTGTTAGTTGCTAAAGGGTGAAGTGGCTATGGCAATTTCTGCAAAGACAACGATGAAGCTTGCTGCATTAGTTGACTCTTCTTTTCACAAAGGATTTCTCTGTAGCACGCAATGCTGATTGACAGCATTTTATCCAAAGTAGAACTTCTTTCAAAACTAGACTCAATCCTCTCAGACCCTGCTACTGCTTTATCAACTAAGCTCATGTAATATCCCAAATTATTTCTTGTTACTTCATCAACGTTCATGGCGTCTTCACTACTAGATTCCATCTTGAGAAACTGCTGTCTTTGCTAATGCATAGAAGCAACTCTTAAATCCATTCAAATTTTATCTTAAGACTGTAGCAATGCAATCACATATTCAGGCTCCACTTATAATTCTACTTCTGTTGCTGTTTCTATCACATCTGCAGTGATTTCTTCCACTGAAGTTTTGAACCCCTCAAAGCCATCATGAAGGCTGGAATCAGCTTCTTCCAAACTCCTGCTAATGTTGGTATTTTGACCTCCTCTCATGAATCACGAATGTTCTTAATGGCATCTAGAATGGTGAATCCTTTATGGGAGGTTTTCAGTTGACTTTCCTGAGATCCCAGCAGAGGAATCACAAATGTTCTTAATGGCATCTGGTAAATCCAGAAGGTTTTCAATTTACTCTCCCCAGATCCATCAGAATAATCACTATCTATGGTGCCTATAGGCTTAAAAAAATGTACTTCTGAAGTAGTATGACTCAGAATTACTCCTTGATCCATGTGCTATAGAATAACTGTTATATTAGCAGGCATGAAAACAACATTCATCTTCTTGTACATCTCCATCAAAGTCATGGGAGACTAGGTACATTGTCAATGGACAGTAATATTTTGAAAGGAACATTTTTTTCTGAGCAGGAGGTCTCAACAGTGGGCTTAATATGTTTAGTAAACCATACTGTAATAGATGTGCTGTCATCCAGGCTTTGTTACTCCACTTACAGAGCACAGAGTAGATTTAGTAATTCTTAAGTGCCCTAGGATTTTCAGAATGATAAATGAGCAATGGCTTCAACTTAAAGTCCCCACATGCATTAGCCCCTAACAAGAGAGTCAACCTGTGCTTTCAAGCTTTGAAGCCAGGCACTGACTTATCCTCTGTACCTCTGAAAATCCTAGGTGGCATGTTCTTCCAATGGAAGGCTGTTTCCTGTACAATGAAAATCTGTCCCTTAGTATAGCCATCTTCATTAAGCTTAATCATTTCTAGCTTTTGATTTAAAGCGAGAGACCTGAAGCTACCGTAGGTTTATTAATTGGCCTAATTTCAATACTGTTATGTTTTGAAGAATGGAAAGGTTCAAAAAGAGGGAGAGAGAAGGAGGAATGGCCAGTTGGTGCAAGTGGTCAGAACACATACAACATTTGTCAATTAAGCTCACCATTTTATATGAGCACGGTCCATGGACTACAAAACAATTACAACAGTAACCTCAAGCTCACTAAGCATCATCATCCCAGATGTAATAATGATGAAAAAGTTGGAAATACTGCAAGAATCATGAAAATCTGACACAGAGACATGAAATAAGCACATGCTGTTGGAAAAATGGCACTGACAGACTTGCTTGACGCACGGTTGCCACAAACATTTAACTTGTAAATAACACAGTATCTAAAAAGCACAATAAAGTGAAGTGAAATAAAAAGAGGTATGTCAGTATCCCTCACTAAAAGGTAAGATACATAAAACCCTATATCCAGACACCTGGAGCAATGCACGTAGGAGGTACCAAAAATATTTATGGAATGTAAGACTTAATGTTATGGGGGAAATGAGAAGTTATAATCCTATTTTCAAAGGTGTTTAAACATATCCCTCAAAATTGCTAAGTTCTTTCTTCTTGGATTTTTTTTCTTGGGTATAGCTTAAGACATGATAATCAAAGTACAATAAACAGTAAAATTTATTTATTCAGGTTTCAAAATGTAGAGTTTAAATTGTTTAGTAAATTCTTAAACTTCCTTCTAAAAGAGGGGACCATTTAAGGAAAGAAAACATTTACATCTATTAATATTAAATGTTGTGTAGGTAAACATATAATCCTATACAAACAAAAGATTCAATTAACTTTCAAAATCATGACACCTGTTTCAAGTTTTTCAGGGAAGCCCTTGAACGGTAAAAGTATGCAAAACCATACATTATGAGAGAAGTTAATCATTTTGGGGATAATAGGAGCCTCTGAAATATCTGATAAATAAAATCAACCTGTGTTACAGATAAATGTGCAAAATGTACAATGTTTGCATATCATTTTGAGGGAGTCATACTGCCCTACCTAACAACTCATGAAGCTGCAAATTAGGAAGTCTTGTTTCAGAACCAAGAGCTGAGATAAAAGAAACTACATATTGTCTCCTACTGAATTATCTTACAATATACTTTTTGGAAAATCTACATAAAATTGTGAAAATATTAACCCTGACAAGTACTTCATAGTTGAAAATAAACTACTGTAATGTTTTAATTACATTATATACACTCTGAGTCTAAGAGAACAACGATTTTATCATTGTTAATTCCGCATAAAAATGTACTCCATTAAATAAAACTTTCTAAGGACATGAGATTAATAACATTCAGACTTAATCAAGAAGGACAACAAATTGCTGATTAAAGAAAAATGCAAACATCCTTTTGAAACAAACCTGTGTTTTTCCAAGAAGTCGATAAGCTTGTTGAACCTTGGTATAATGGTTAATGTCAAAATTCTTGCAGATTTTGGAAAGAGCTACATCCAACTGTTCCTATGAAATTAAAAGAAGCAGCAAAAATTGGTTAAGGAATTACGTTTTCAAGGCAATGATAAGAAAACATTAACACTAATCTCTCACTTTTAGTTAATATTTAATTACATTTACTATCATACCAGATTTCAAAGTCAAAAACAAATTTAAATAAAGTTATAAATTATAATTGTAAATTTATTAGCAACTACAATCAAGTTTACCAACATATTAACATTTGAGTTTCTGTGTCTTAAAACCCATGCCTAGTATTTTATAGGAAACGAAATAATAGTTTTGTAATGAATTTTACTCTTATTACTACTTAATGTTTCCTCAACCATCTGCTAAAATATCATATAAACTCAATTTGAGGGACTACTGGAAAACAATAGAACAATCTTCCTGTAAGCAATGAAAAGGAATTCTCAACAAAACTATATTGAATTGAAAAGTATATGCCTCAAGGTTTAAGCTTTAATATCTAAATTACTACACTTATAGATTTCTATCTCGATGATTTCACTTTTAAATAAGAGCTTTTAATATAAATACAAAATGGTATCTATTAAGAGTGAAGAAATACTGAGCTCTCAAAAGAAAGCTTTCATTAAAATGTTCAGGGAAATGTTAACTTAAGCCACTCAAAGCAGTTGTTTTTGTGACTATCAAATAAACTGTCATTCTCACAATTATTTAATAGCAAATAATTGCATTTGTGGTCAAAAATTACTTTCACAAGGGGTAATTAGAAAGTCAATCTCAACTTTTATAAATACTCTTATCAGGAAAACAGTAAAATACTAGAAGAAACAAAATAATATTTATTAAAATGAATACCCTCCTTTGCAAAGATTGACAAGGAAAGAGATGAACTCTGAATATATGTAAGAGGCAAAACATGCTTCATGCTCACAATTACATATCTCTATCTTCCTAGTTTCTATATTTTTGATGAACTATATGAGTATCATTATGAGGTCTAGGAATTTAGGGGGATTTTCATCAGTCAATAATCACTTATAAGTAAATTAATCCACTATACCAAATAATAAAGTAACTGATAATTGAAATATAATAGAAAGTATTTAAAAATAATAAAGTAACTGATAATTAAAACATAATAGAAAGTATTTTGACTATTATATAATTTATATGAGAACATACCTATGACTAATAATTTGGGAATTTTTCCGGAAATGGTAATATTGTCAGATGCTGTTTTGGGATCCCATAATTTACAAGTAAATGTTTACACTAACTTGACCATGGATAGATATTCCAAATGAAAATCAAGAAATACAGAAAACTAGAGACATTGGTAATAACATGAAAGCCAAAACACAATGTTGCATTAATACTATTCAAAACCTTCTGAAAAGAAAAAGCCATTTGACTTAGGATATAATCCTTCTTACCTCAATCTGTTCCAAAGTATCTTGCAGCTTTGAATTCAGTTCACTATTTAAAAAAACAGAGTTAGATGTGTCTATCTCTAAAGGAGACAAATTGAGTGCTAATTAGATACATACTAACTGAATAATAAATCAACAAAATCAAAGATTAAGAGTATGAATAGTAAGACATGCTGCTGATTCTATATATAGACAATGCAATAAGAAAAAGAACTAGAAGGGAATAAATAAGAGTCACTGCCACCAGCAACAGGATTGTGTGAGTAGAATGTCTTCAAGAATCTACAGATCAAACTAAAAAAACTGAAGAATTGAAAATTGACAACTTTTATGAGACTGGCGTGCTGCCTACTGCACTGAGGAAACAGGTTGACAGCAATTTTTAAGGAGAAAAAGGATAGCCAGGTGTGGTGGCTCATGCCTGTAATCCCAACACTTTCGGAGGCTGAGGCAGGCAGATCACTTTGAGCTCATGAGTTCGAGACGAGCCTGGGTAACAGGGTAAAACCCAGTTTCCACAAAAAATAGAAAAAAAAAAAATTAGCCAAGCATTTGTGGCTCATGCCTGTAGTCCCAGCTACTCAGGAGGCTGAGGCTGGAGGATCACCTAAGCTCAGGAAGTAGAGGCTGCAGTGAGCTGAGATCACATCATTGCACTGCAGCCTGAGTGACAGAGTGAGACTCTGTCTCAAAAAATTTAAAAAAATTATAATAAAGAGAAATATATAATTTCAAAGTAAAATTTCCAAAATAAAAATAATTTCTATATTATTAGAAATAAAGATTTAGAAAACAGTATTTATTTACTATTTTTAAAAACCAAATGCCTGGGAATAAGTCTAACAAAAAATATGCAATAAAATACTGAGATAAAGTAGCCTTAAATACATGGAAGTATATGCTATGTTAATACATTTTTGTTGTTGTTGTTGTTGTTGTTGCTGTTCAGAAACGGTTTCACTCTGCTACCCAGGCTGGAGTACAGTGACATGAACATAACTCACTGCAAGCCTTGACCTCCTGTGCTAAACAGATCTTCCCATCTCAGCCTCCAGTAGCTGGGACTACAGGCATGTGCCATCACATTTGGCTAGTTGTTTGTTTGTTTTAATGTTTGTAAAGATAGAGTTTTGTCATGTTGCCCAGTCGGGTCTTGAGTTCCTGGGCTCAGGTGATCCTCTTACCTTAGCCACCCAAAGTCCTGAAATTACAAGTGTGAGCCTCTTCATCTGGCCAGTGTTAATATACTAAAATCTTCAATATAATTCTCACCAAAATGATCTATTATATTAACAGAAATTCTAACCACAATCACAGGTAGCTTTCTGTGTGTGTGCGTGAAAATTAACAAGCTGCTTATAAAATTTAAGTAAAAATGTAAAGGGCTAAGAATAGTCAAGAAAATCTTGAAGAACATTGTGGAAGGACATATTCTAAAATAGGTTAGGCTTATCAACACTAAGTTACTGTAATAAGATAGCAGTGCTGACATGAGGATACATAAGCAGATCAATAGAACAGAATAAAAATAAAGGAAAAAAGTCTTCAGATCTATGACAAGATATCCAATTGGCTGATAAACACAGAAATAGTGTGTCTACATAAACAATGTTTGTGTGTTTAATAGCCAATTGGTTATCTTCATTCTCAGTTATCTGAAGACTTTTACCCTTTATTTTTATTCTGTCTGAAACCTACTGGCCATTCAGGAAATGCAAATTAATACTATAAATACACCACAAAAAATGAATGACAAGAATGGCTAAAATAATTTAAAAATGAAAAATGATACCACCAAATGTTGACAAGGATGTTGAGCAAATGGACCTACTCCTTTGATGCTAGAGAAAAAGGAAACTGATATAACCTCTTGGAAAACCCTAGTATCTACTGAAACAACACACACTGTACCTCCCAGCAGGTCTAGTTGCTGAACAGAAAAGCACATAGAATGCTTGTAGCTTTTTTTTTTTTTTTTTTTTAGACAGAGTCGCTCTGTCTCCCAGGCTGGATACAGTGGCACAATCTCGACTCACTGCAACCTCTACCTCCCAGGTTCAAGCGATTCTCCTGACTCAGCCTCCTGAGTAGCTGGGATTACAGGTGTGCATAATCACACACAGCTAATGTATTGTATATTTGGTAGAGAGGTGGTTTCACTGTGTTAGCCAGGATGGTCTCCATCTCCTGGCCTTGTGATTTGCCCGCCTTGGCCTCCCAAAGTGCTGGAATTCGCCCACCTTGGCCTCACAAAGTGCCCCAAATGCTTGGCCTCCCAAAGGTGTGAGCCATCATGTCTGGGCTCAGCATTATTTTTAATAGGCAAAAACCTGAGACAACACAATTGCCTAGAATAATTAGATAAGTAAAGTGTGATACATTCACACAATGAAATCCTATAGCAATTAAAATGTATGTGAACCCCAAAAATGTGTTTGGCAAAAGAAGTTAGTAAAAATAGTTATATACTGTATGCTTCCATTTATTTAAAGTTCTAAACAAGCAAAACTAATTTCGGTGACAGAAGCCAGAACAGTGCTTACCTTTAGAAGAATGACCAGGATAAGACATGAGAGAAGTTTCTGGGCTGTTAGAAATACTCCGTTTCTACTTCTGGGTGGTAATTACATATCTATATTTACTTTATAAAAATTTACTGAGTTAAACTCATACACTTAGGACACGTGGTTGAATCTAGATTTTTCCCCCTTTAATTCTTACTAGGTCAGTAAAAAACAATTAACAGAACTAACATTATTTGAATTACTACATCTGATTACTAAAAAGGATGTGATATCTAAAAAAATAAATGCAAGCAGAGAGAACATATTGTAACAAGAAAGAATAAAACCTTATTGTTTCTAAAATAGTACAAACAAGTGAAAGACATTTAGCACACCAAAATCAGACAAACATTTTAAAAACTGCTGTCTACTGGTTATAAACTTGACTCTCAAATTCCTGGCAGCCAAAGCAAAAGGGAGGGCCACAGTACATAATTCAGCGTCTATAACATAAGAACATATCATTAGCTCAAAGGGGAAAAAGAAATCAAAACAAGGCTGGGTGCGGTGGCTCACGCCTGTAATTCCAGCACTTTGGGAGGCCAAGGCGGGCAAATCACAAGGTGAAGAGATTGAGACCATCCTGGTTAACATGGTGAAACCCAATCTCTACTAAAAATACAAAAATTAGCTCGGCATGGTGGTGCGCACCTTAGACCCAGCTACTCAGGAGGCTGAGGCAGGAGAATCACTTGAACCCGAGAGGTGTAGGTTGCAGTGAGCCGAGATCATGAACCCAAGAGGTGTAGGTTGCAGTGAGCTGAGATCATGAACCCGAGAGGTGTAGGTTGCAGTGAGCCGAGATTATGCCACTGCACTCCAGCCTGGAGACAGAGTGAGACTCAGTCTCAGAAAACAAAAAAAGAAATCAAAACAAAAATATAAAAATCACTTTTGTTGGCATTAAGTTCTGAGAAAAAATTTTGCCAGGTCATGATCTCCAAAGGCAAAACACCCCTGACAATATTCTTATAATACATACAATAATGGGTTCCTTACATTTGCTTCTTATAGAGCCTTTCAATGCAAGATGAAGAGATAATACCAGAATGAGATAGGTGTATAGACAGATACACATCGCAATCTGTCAAAAAAGTAAAACCAATATAATACAAGTACACAGTTTTTGATGCTCTCAAGAATAAATGTCCAAACATCTAGAGGAAGTAGATCATGGTCTACAAATACGATAAGCCTACTTTGAACTGAAGTTGAGGACTGGAGAGTATATTCTCCAGTAAAAACTGAAAGTGAGCAAAACTGTATCCTTTGACAATTAAGAGTGTAGAGCTGATACCTTATTAGAAAAATTAAGATCTCTAACCAGGATTTGTGCCTGAAATATAGCCAAATCCTCAGACATAGATTAAGGGAATACTTGTAGGTAGGACTGAAATTTCCTTAAAAAAATTATTCTAGGATAATTCTTGCCAAAAAAGTAATGAATGGATAAATAAGTGGATGAAGAATGAAAACTATTGTCCCCAAAATAATTCCCCCAAAAGGATAGCTTTGATAGTGCCTTAACACTTTCAAAGAACTAAATAAATCCTCATCCAACCCCAAGAAAACCAAAACAAACAAATCAGTATCTTCTCTCCCTCAGAGCTGTTCCTTCTCCCATGTACTCTGTCTCAATTCATGGCATCACCACCTACTCAAACAAAGCTGAAAATCTCAGAGTCATCTTGCATTCTTCTCTCTATATATGTAATTGGTAATCAAATCCTGATGATGCTACCATTTCATTTTGGTATTTCCCATATCTATCTGTGCTTATCTTTACTTAATTCTGTGTCCTAATTCAAACAATTATCACCCTTTACTTAGGGAATATAAATCATTCTATTATAAAGATACATGCATGTGTACATTCATTGCAGCACTATTCACAATAACAAAGACATGTGAATAGCGAGAAATGGAGTCAACCCAAATGCCCATCAATGATAGACTGGATAAAGAAGACATGGTACATATACACCATAGAATACTATGCAGCCATAAAAAGGAATAAGATCATGTCCTTTGCAGGGATATGGATGATGCTGGAAGCCATTTTCCTCAGCAAACTAACACAAGAATAGAAAACCAAACACCGCATGTTCTAACTCATAAGTGGGAGCTGCACAATGAGAACACAGAGACACAGGGAGGAGAACAATATATGCTGGGGCCTATTGGGATGGGTGGGGAGAAGAGCATCAGGATAAATAGCTAATGCATGCCCGACTTAATACCTAGGTGATGCGTTGATAGGTGCAGCAAACCACCATGGCACACATTTACCTATGTAACAGATCTACACATCCTGCACATGTACCCCAGAACTTAAAATAAAATAAAGAAATAAATAGCCTCCTAACAAATCTGCACATGCAACACACTTACTTTAAATCAATTCATCCATTTATTTGACAAATACCATCAACCAAACATTGTATAACATCCTTCAAAAAGCCGTCAGAAATAGCTCTGAGCAGGGGTCTAACTTCACATTGGATTTGGTCAATATTCTACATGATTTGGCAGATGCAGTGTTGTCAAATGGTTTGTATGTGAGAGGCTTTAGGCAAGGCAAGTGCTCTCTGTTCCTGTGGGCTCTACCATTTACTGTTGTCTTACATCTGGCAGCCTCACATTTATGTTACTTGCCTGGTCCCTAAATATATCTGAGTGCAGCTCTTTGTGTTCTTTTTTTGAGACGGAATCTCGCTATGTCACCCAGGCTAGAGTGCAGTGGCCCGATCTCAACTCACTGCAATCTCTGCCTCCCACTGCAATCTCTTGAACCTCCCAGGTTCAAGCAATTCTCCTACCTCAGCCTCCTGAGTAGCTGGGATTACAGGTGCTCACCACCACACCCAGATAATTTTGCATTCTTAGTAGAGATGGGGTTTCATCATGTTGGCCAGGCTGGTCTCGAACTCCTGACCTCAGGCAATCTGCCTGCCTCACCCTCCCAGGGATTATAGGCGTTAACCACCATGAGTGCAGCTCTTAAGTAGAGTAGAGCAAAACAAAACAACAACAACAACAACAACAACAAAAACCACACATTTATCTCCTGCTTTAAATCTTTTGGCATCTCCCTATTAAACTAAGGAGAAAAGCCCCAAATTAGTATGGCATGTAGATCTTTAACAATCTGACATGAAAAATTAACTTCCCATTCACTTATGTACTCTGCATAGCACCTGAAACAAACTCCAGACTTTCACACCCTCGGTTCTTATACATAATGTTCACAATAACTAGAATATCCCTTCTTCCTTTCTGACTCACAACCAACCATCTATCTTTCCAGGCTTAATTCAAATGCCGTCTTCTCTGGGAAATCCTTTCCTGTTAAGTAACTACCTCCATAACCATCATAATACTCTGTTTATAGCATCCTGTATTACAGTAAGGAATACCTGTGGCTATGTCTCCAAGGAACATGCCTTTAAGGCACTGTGGCTTATTCACCAGTGACTCCCCAGAACTAAATTTGCTACCTAACTCAGAAGAAAAATGGCAAAGTTTTGCCATCATTCCATCAGCCCCTATTCTCTACCTTAATAAATAAAACTACAGAGATAGAAGGAAAGGGAAGAGAATGTTTTAGAAGAAAAAGAACCACACTGAACTCTGGGTCTTCAAGTGCCTTAGCAAGAAAAGAGAGACAAGTAAGAGTTAAAGACAATTCCAATATCATGTGGAGTTCAAAATTTCACCCAAGGCTGATCCTAGAGTAACAGATACAGAGAGGCAAGTATAAATGGAATAATGAGTAATTCAGAACTGGTAAACATATTCCTTTAGGCAGTATTTTAAGTTTGGGGGAAAAAGAAACATATCTGAATTCATTCACAGGTTACAGCAATGGTTTGTTCAGCTTCTCGATCAAAACAAATGGGGCTTAGTGTTAGTATATGAAATTATAATAAACCTAGATATTTTTATGGTTGTTATTAAAGGTAAATGATTACATATTCTATTTATTAAGATTTAATGCAAATATGGTAAGGTAAATAGTATGTAGAAAATTATAAACATAAAAATCTATAAATCAAAAATTTGGTTTTATTAAAAATACTTTCAAATGTACAACTGCAATTTGACAATTTATTACTAATTAATTATATATATAAATTATAATGATTAAATAATGGACATTAACTGTACAGCTTTTAAAGAAGCTCTTAGCCATCATTTAGAAACATGAATTCAAGCCATTTCAATCAGTTAATCAAAGTATGTTAAAAGGATCCATTCATAAACATTTTGATAAATAAATGCAACATTATGGTCAAAAAAATTAGCAATTCTAAGATGGAAGGCTAAAAGCCTTTAAAAGCTATCTGCAAGCTGAATGGAATGAATCAAACAATTCTACAAAGCATTTTTACCATCACTACAGGAAATATTAAAAATAACTTAGCCATACAGAACCAATTAATAGTGTTCTTTAAACAGATGATTTAGGACACACATACACTCACAAGAATGAGTCCTAGAAAGGTTGCATAAAAATCAAGATTTTTGAAAAAAATCTGACTTTACAAAAAGACAAGATGGCACAGCACTAATATTTTAATAATCTTTCCCTGGTCTGTTATTAACAAACGATATGATTTAAGTCACATCCTTTAATATCTCCAGGCATCAGTTTCCTATATAACGGTTGGCTAGAGAGAAAGGGCTGTTTTCAGCGCTAGCATTTCATGATTCTTTTACATGCTGAAAACATGTTAGTCAATTGCCCAATTTGTACATGGTTCAGTAAAGTTCCAAAACTTTTAGAATTAGCTTAAGTAAATGTACTTCCAAGTTTATACTGTATATCCATGGCCCGAAGACGTTGACATTCCAGTCTGTTTAAAATCAGAGCCTATTCCAGTGGTTTTCAATCTACTTACAGGAAGCAGAGAATTTATCAGGACACCTCAGAGAAAACCTGATTTTTAAACACTGTGAAGCTAAACCAACAACGTCTAAGTACCATGAAGTGCCTACATGATCCTTCAAATCATACGTGACTGGGCTATAATAGAGCTCCTAAGATCACTTTGGATCTAACTAGATCTCTGTCTTTACTTAACTTTACTTAACTCTGTCCCTAACCTTGGCTGGGTGAAGTGACTCATGCTTGTAATCCCAATACTTTGGGAGGCCAAAGCGGGAGGATCGTCTGAGATCAGGAGTTCGAGAACAGCTGGCCAACATGATGAAACCCCATCTCTACTAAAAATAGAAAAAATTAGCTGGGTGTGGTGGCACATACTTGTGGTCTCAGCTACTTGGGAGGCTGAGGCAACAGAATTGCTTGAACCAGGGAGGTGGAGGTTACAGCGAGCCATGATCGTATCACTGCACTCCAGCCTGGGTGACAGAGCAAGACTCTGTCTCAAAAAAAAAAAAAAAAATCCCTGACCTAATCTATCACCACAAAGCTCAGAGTCCATTGCTAATATGCTAACATGTTCAAAACATCTCACTTTATTAACTGTAATTCTAGATCAGAGATTGGAACCTGAAGGCGAAATCCAGCTGGAAGCCTATGTTTCTAAATAAAGTTTTACTAGAACAGAACCACATCCCTTTGTTTACATTTAGTCTACAGCTACTTTCAGACTAAAAAGGCAGAGTTGAATAGTTGCAACAGAAACATTATGGTATGTAAAATCTAAAATATTTATTATCAGGCCCTTTAAAGGCAGTCTGCCAAGCCCATGCTAGAGTTCAGCAGAAGACCTTTTAGTTGGTCAAATGATGAAAGTTAAAACACCATATATGTGTATATGTATACAGTGTACATGTATACATATATAGTATATGTATACTGTATACATACAAATTATGTGTGTGTGTACTATATATATATATATATATTTTTTTTTTTTTTTTAATTAGTAAACGGTAAAAGTGGTTTACTCCAGGGATTAGGAAAGGGAAAGGTGAATGGGGCAGAAAGAAAATCCTTTGCATTTTGTTTAAAACCCTCTTGTTTATTATGATTTTTGCCATATGTAACTATTATTTTACATTATTTAAAACAACACAACATGGCAGAAGGAGGCAGAGAAAAATAAGTTAAAATAAAAGATAAAGGAGTGCAGGTGGTATCATCATAGCATGGCATCAAAAACTTGGTCCAAGCTGACCAAGCAACAAAGACTCAGGATCTAGACAATGGATCAAGCTGAGGCCTGGTAACCCAGAAGAAACAATCAATGTTCAAATATTACTCAAGGCAGGGCTCCTTAAGGTCTTTGACCTTAGAGAAAGAAAGTAGGCACATCTTGCTATAAATTAATTGAATGCAATAGGGGAAGAAAAGTTCCCAGTATTGCTATATTTGTAAGCTGCATTCATTTACCATATGATGTAAAGACTTTCTACAACCTACAAGTTTCACTAGACTACCAAGATCATATTCTGAGAAAAAAATGAAGGGATTCTTGAAAGATTGTGAGACATTTAATACATCCGTTTATGTTAAAGTACAGTACTCAGCAAACTAGTTCAGTAGTATGCAAACTTCTCAGTGCATCATGCTATCAGGCTTCTTCAAGTAGTTTCTTTCAAATGAAATCCAGTAATAAACCAGTTTTGACTTTTAAAAATTACTTTTTTTGAAACAAATTTAGACAAATTTCAAGTGAAAAAGAAATTAAGTACTTTATTCACAGATGCACTTTAGCATAAACACATTCTGATTCTTATTCTCAATAAATCCCACTAAATTACTCAATCAACTCAGGAAATGTCAAATAATGTAAAAATGTTCTCGGTCAGTTATAAAAGTGGACAAAACTGGGATTACTGTATCTTTTATTAAAGATGCTGAAACATGGCACATCTCAAGATACAAGGTGCAGAGGAAGTGCTAGTTCTTTCATTTTTTCTGAGTGAAAACTGGTGTGCACTGGGTGCATCACTATATGACAGTCATTCCTTAGTCTACGTGGAGATTGTTCTGAGACCCTCTGTAGACATCAAAATCTATGGATGCTCAAGTCCTTTATATAAAATGGCACAGCACTTGCATATAACCTATCCACATCCTCCTCTGTACTTTAAATCATCTTGATTACTTATAATGTTTAATACAATGTAAATGCATGTAAACAGTTATATTGTATTAATTTTTATTTGTATATTGCATTGTTATTTTTTGTGTTGTACTGTTATTTTTGCTGCTGCTTTTTTTCTTTCCAAATACCTTCCATTTCTGGCTGGTTGAATCCAGAGATACAGAACACATGGATACAGAGGGCTGATTATACTTAGCATTTCATGTATTAAACTACCTAGGCATATAATGTGAGACTTACAAGATATAGAGTCAATATGTCTTTATGCAGAAGCAAATATGTAAATTCTGTTTTTCCTACTTTCAGAATCTTAAGAGTCAGCCCCAAGTTTTTCCATGTCAGCTACTCCAAGTAACTCTCCTTAGACCACAGGGTCTCTGCTCTCTACCAAAAACAAAAACCTTATTTCCAATAAAGGAGTGATGTGACTAGGAAAGAAAAGAGGAACACACAATCTGCCAAGGAAAAATTAAGAGGTAGACAATCAGGTACACTGTGCATATCAACTTGCTTAAAATATTAAAAAAAAAAAAAAAAGTCACACCAGAATTCAGAAATGTTCTACATCATGGGGTGATTCTCTTAAAAACCATTTCTAAGGGAAAATATGTATGAGTCTCTAGTCATCAACAAGAATTAGAATATATATAAATGCTTAAAAAAATGACAATATATAAATTCAGTTGGAAGTTAATTACTGTTCTTATGATTACTAGAATGCAAAATGCTTGTTCACTCTAATTCACTCAGGTCCAAGCAAAGATTAAATCTTGCCTTTGGCTAAGTTCCACAAGCCCAAGTCAATTAAATACATTTTTAAAGTGTGGATGAATCCTGTATGAGTAGGCCCAACTAGAGAGCAACAGTGTACTAGGAAGACCAGAGGAAAAAGAGCAAAAGAAAGAAAAACACACAGAAAAAAAGAGGTGTATCTAATTTATAAAGACAAAAATAAAAGAACGCTGGGCCTCAACATGACCCACATATCAATTAACTCTACCCCTATATCCCACATCGTATCATCTACAAAAGAAGTGAATAAACTTATTATGCTTTAGCATATAAACAAAAGATGAGAGGAGGACCTTTTGTTGTATCCTAGTTAGGAGGACATGGGTGCACAGGAGAGAAGAACTGGGCCAACAGGAGCCGGGCTATCTCTGTCCACTTTTGGCTTCACCTTTAACCTCCTGAGCATGTCGCTATTAAGACCCCTCTGGCTCATCTCACCGCATCTTTGAAACAGGGAAAATAAAATGAACACTCTTCCTTCCCCGACCAAAAAAGAGTAAAACAACATGTGAAGGGAAAGAGGGAATGGCGTTAGGCAGGTGAATGGTGGCTGGCAAAGGACACTGTGCTGGTATGGGGTGGAGAAGAAACGCTAGCAGAGGGGCTATCATCATCCACCAGACAGCTGCAACTAATCTCTGCTCTCTGAGTCACCCTGACACTGTCACTAAATCACCAAGTTAAAAACACAACTTTATCTAACAGTTTTCCTAAGATATCTAAAGTAAAACCCCATTACAAAGAATTCCCTGGTATGTGTGAATGTATTTGTAATGTATTTTTACCTATTTGCAGAGAGTAAGACCAATTTTTCTTATTACCATATGCATGACTCACATATCTAAAAACAGTATGCTTCTTATACACTGTATTACCGAAAATAAAATGACTATTAATTTAAATATTTTCAGCTTCAACCTTTTTATCTCATTCAATAACTGTAGCCACGCCTCCTCCACATATCACTATATCCATTAATTTTAAAAGTGCTCAGAAGCACTTTTATATCAATTTTTAAAAGCTCAAATAAGAATTTCTTTCAAAGACATTTTTTACAGTTAACACTCATCATGTAAGACATTTACTTTAGCAAAGCTAAAATAGATTTTTAATTATATGAAAGTTTCAACACATCACCTGCTCCCTCAATTTCCTGCCAACAAATTCCACGCTCCTTCTTTCCCATTATAATGGATAGTGACCTTTCCAAAGTCAATCTCTGCTATAATCCCTGCAAAGCCTTAGTATATTATTGTGCTATGGTATTTTATTTTCAGCTTCTCTTTCCCACCAATTTTCAAATATTGATGTTTCTCCCTCATAATTCCACATCTGTCCTCGTCACAAAATTTCCCCACCTTACACTTGATAATTCAACCAACTCCCACCATATTTGTCCCCAAAAGGTCAGCTATGACCTCTCTGTTGCTATAAATCCAATATATACATATTTTCAGTCTTCATTTTGCTTGGTATCTCTGCGACAAAGATTTCATTCCTGGTATAGACAGTTCCTATTCACAACCCTCATATCCTGGCCTACGTTAAGTCCTCCTGCTCTTCCTTCAGGTCCTCCTTTAGTCTTGATCCCCAAAGGAGAGTTAGATCCAAATGTTTCCCCTAGATGCACAACTTCCTTGTCTTTAAAACCTAAATCTACTGGTGCCTACTTTATGTTAAGTCCTTGATAGATTATGCTCTTTATGAAACCAGGGATTATACTGATTACACTGTATGTGGCTTATCACCATACTGCCAATTTCAAAGCAAAGTACCTGCCATAAACACTCTGTAAATACATAACTGTCTGAATTATTTTCACCCAGTAAACAAGCTGTTATCATATAACAGATTTATCACTAAATGGATGCTTTGGTTAAAGTGGATTTGTTTTTTTCAGGACCCAGAATGGCTTGTTAGAAATTTCTGAATACATTCAACATACTAAAACTAATTCTCTGTTTACTTAACCAAGTAAGTGTAAATGACATCATCGAGTTTCTAATAATGACAGTTAATCACTCTCAAAATGGACAGAACTAAAGTATCACTGGTACTACTCAATTAATATCCTAACCAAATAAAAAATGTGTAACTTCAAGCTGGGTGTGTTGGCTCATGCCTGTAATACCAGTACTTTGGGAGACTGAGGCTGGCAGATCACTTCAGGTCAGGAGTTTGAGACCTATGTGGACAACACGGCGAAACCCCGTCTCTACTAAATATACAAAAACTAGCCAGACATGGTGGTGGGCACCTGTAATCCCAGCCACTTGGGAGACTAAGGCAGGAGAAGCGCCTGAACCCAGGAGTCAGAACCCAGTAAGCCAAGATCATGCCACTGAACTCCAACCTGGGCGTCAGAGTAAGACTCCATCACAAACAAACAAACAAATGTACAACTTCAATCTGCATGTTTTAAAGAAAAAAACGACATAGGGACTTAAATAGCATCTCTGAGAGGAAACTATCTAGCCTTTAGCCTAAAACCAGCAAAGATCTATGATATGAGAGAAATTTTTTAATTAATTCAAACCTATATTAATGTTTTGCTCCACTATAATATTTTTACTTTTCAGGTACTAGCAAACAACATCTGTAACAACAGTGAGTCATGCTCACTGAATGCCAGAATTTCCATACAGGAGAGACAAACGGGACGCAATCTTGAATAGGTATAAATTTAACTTGAAACTGGATTTGCTTGGCAAGCACACTATTTTACTTAGATTGTACATTTATTTGTGATGGCTTTAGAGGAATATTGGAAACTACACCTAGGGATCAGAGCTTCTCCAAGGTACTATCACAAGTAATGCAAACTCTTCATTTTAAGCAAACCAAAATGCTATTAATAAAGTTAGAAATAATACCAAAATATGCAGTGGCTATTTTTCTACTGTACATTTAATAATAAACGAAAGACATAACACATTAAATACAAAACCACTTAAATATTACAAACATGATTATTACATAAACTAAAATTATACTTAAATTTTCCAAAAGACTTCTTATCATAATGACCCAAATGCTTGAACCATCTGGATCTTAAAAACAAGCTGCAATAACATCCTCAATATTTATAAGCTGGGCAAAGTTAAGGAAGAATTCCCAAGAGATGCAATGAAAATATGAACAGATAATTTATTCTTTTTTTTTTTTTTTTTGAGACAGAGTTTCACTCTTGTTACCCAGGCTGGAATGCAATGGCACAATCTCGGCTCACCGCAACCTCCACCTCCTGGGTTCAGGCAATTCTCCTGCCTCAGCCTCCCAAGAAGCTGGGATTACAGGCACGTGCCACCATGCCCAGCTGATTTTTTGTATTTTTAGTAGAGACGGGGTTTCACTGTGTTGACCAGGATGGTCTCAATCTCTTGACCTTGTGATCCGCCCACCTCGGCCTCCCAAAGTACTGGAATTACAGGCATGAGCCACCATGCCCGGCCAGATAATTTATTCTTGTCTATAACTCTAAAGAATCAGAAAAAAAGCTCATCATCACTGGTCCTTAGAGAAATACAAATCAAACCACAATGAGATACCATCTCACACCAGTTAGAATGGCAATCATCAAAAAGTCTGAAAAGAACAGATGCTGAAGAGGATGTGGAGAAAAAGGAATGCTTTTACACTGTTGGTAGGGGTGTAAATTACTTCAATCATTGTGGAAGACAGTGTGGTTATTCCTCAAGGATCTAGAACCAGAAATACCATTTTGACCCAGCAGTCTCATTACAGGGTATATACTCAATGGATTAGAAATCATTCTACTATAAAGACACATGCACATGTATGTTTATTACAGCACTATTCACAATAGTAAAGACTTGGAACCAACCCAAATGCCCATCAATGATAGAATGGATAAAGAAAATGTGGCACATATACACCATGGAATATTATGCAGTAATAAAAAAGGATGAGTTCGTGTCCTTTGCAGGGACATTGATGAAGCTGGAAACTATCAATCTCAGCAAACTAACAGAAGAACAGAAAACCAAACACTGCATGTTCTCACTCATAAGTGGGTTTTGAACAGTGAGAACACATGGACACAGGAAGGGGAACATCACACACCAGGGCCTTTCAGGGAGTAGGGGGCTAGGGGAGGTATAGCATTAGAAGAAATACCTAATGTAGATGATGGGTTGATGAATGCAGCAAACCACCATGACACATGTACACCTATGTAACAAACCTGCACATTCTGAACGTGCATCCAAGAACTTAAAAATTTTTTAAAGTGTTAAAAATAAATAAATAAAATCAACAAGAAAAATAGAAGCAATTGGATTGGAAAAAACATGAAAAATAATTTCAATGAGGTAACCAAAAAAAGCAGGAATGATAACTATCTAATCTTTCACACCTTAAAACCTATTATTTATAATTTTATTGTACTGCCCACATATAAACATGAATGTTAAACTAGAACTAGTACTTTATACTAGCTTTCAATGTTTATTAACATTGTTACACAACTACTACATAAACAGCTGACCAATAGAATCTGCTTGAAAACTTTTCTGTGACCTTACCTTATACAACTGTAATGTTTAAAAGTGCTGGCAGCTTTCTGACATTCAAGGCACAATTGAATAGCTCCTGGATAGTCTTCCTCCTTTAAGATAGCAACAACAGGAGTCATTAGACTAGTAACATTTTTTTCTTAAAGCCCTTGACAGAAACACATCTCTGTTCAAATTCTAACCAAAAGTTACAGAATCAAAAAAAAATTAATTCCTCTTAGAATATCAATGATAGATAAATGACAAAATATAAGAGGCAACTATTTCCAGGCCTAAAATATACATATAGAAGAAATATTTAAAATATTCTATTCCCTCAAAGTAACAGCCTTCTGAGACCATGACTTATGGATAAATCTTACATTAAATCCTTAGCTGCTTTCCAAGAAAGGTTTTCTTTAACTGTTAATATATCTTCTTACAGTAATGCCTATATAAAATGCTCCAAAATAGTATGCATTCTATTTGTAATGGATATTCAACAATTTACCACCAAAAAAATAAATAGTTCTAAAGAAGTAAATTTGGAAAAAAAAACAACATATTAATAACCTCAGAGTATTTTTATGATCTAACAGTAACTTAATGCCAAATGAATTTTTCATGAGTTTCTAAAACCCTAGTTAGCAGTAATAGTTGAGAAGTAATAAAATAATTATATAGAAAACCACAAAAACTTTTCCCTATGCTCAATTCTAAATTGAGCAGATGCAATTCAAACCACTGGTGATGCTGATAAGGACAAAGTACCTATCCCAAGGAGCTCAGGTATTATAAGAAACATGCAAGTTACATTATGCTTTGGTGAACCTTATGACAGAAGTAAACAGAAAATGCTAAGAATGCATCAAAGAGAAAACGGATGGCTCTCTCAGAAAAGCAATTAATACATGATACTGAACATAAATACAGTATCGCACTTTCCTTTAATTATTACTATTTGTTAGATAAAAAAGATGTTAATTTTTATTGTTGTTTGGATGCAATACAATCAAATAGTTAACATTCCAGTGTTATTATAAGATAAATGTTTCCCTAAATATATTTGCTTTTCTAAATGAAGTATATGCCATGTCAATAGAAAAAGGCTCCAGAGCAAGTATCTTTATGTGTCTAAAAATACTCTTTATATCACATACCAATTTGAGAAAAATGCACTTCTGAATTTTGTCTGCTTTAATGTTTCCATACAATATCACTATGACTTCAAATTTCCAAAACTTGTTAACTTACCTCCAGCATTTCACTTAAGCGTACATCTGTTCTTTGCTGAAAAAAACAAAAATCAAAAGTAAAGTCTGTTTCAACCACAAAATTCAGTTTCAATATTTTTAAAAATGATCCATATATACCAATGTTTTTATAGTTCTCAGAGATTTCAGAAGTCCAATCAGCAACTGACGCTTCCTTTGATTTGCAAGAAGGCCTAAACTAGCTTGAGTAAAACCTTCTTTTGCAATATTCAAGTGTCTGCAAAAGTGAACAATAAATAAATGTTTTTTATTATAATAATAATATCTGCACAGAACAATTAGGTAACTAATGGCAGTGAAATGGATTACTATTAAAACCAAGGATTTAAACTACTATTTGACAAATATACTCAATGGCCAGTCTAAACCAACATGACTCAAAACACCGTGAGAAGATTGGTGCCAATTCACAACCTGCTAGTGGTCTATAACAAAAAAGTACAGAAACTGAGAATAAGCACTTAAAACACTTAGTGTAAAAGCTGACAGAATAATTATTTTTGTGACTCTAATAATTTTTTAAAAATCCACACTGTATTATATGTCTTTCCTTCTTTATTTCATTTTATTACTAATTTGTTTTTATTGCATTACTTAAAAATAACAGCCTGTAACAGACTGGAAATTTTAGAAAGAAAAAAATAGGTCCTTCACCACAAATAGTTTGAGAAGCACTAGTCTAAACAATACAAAAACAGGAATTTTTTTAAAACCATAAGTAGATTTAGAGATATTTCCCACAAACCCTCTTAGTGTAGTCTTTAGATCATAATACATATTTGCTTAATGAATGATATTCTAGAAACCACAGCCATAATTTAAAAAATCAATTATTAATTATAGATTCCATAGTTATTCTTGAAATATTGTCCAGCTTAAAGAACAAAATGTCATCAAAAGCAATACCTTCTCCCATTTGTACAGATAACAGCAGCTAATTGAAGACCTGTCTGCAATGAGGTAACTCTTTCAAGTTCCTACGGAAAGATTAGGTACAGGTTATTATCAGAGGTATTTTATTTTTCTTTCTTATTTATATAGTACTCTTAACAAAAACTCTAGTCAGTTTCAAAGAAAACCTACTTGAAAAACAAAGTAGCATCAAAAATACCTGAACTTGAAAACTGTTAGTATATTTTTCACAAAATTTTTAAAGTGACTACTTGCAAATGATTTTCACAATGACAGATGACAAAATATTTAGTCAGTATTGCTTGTAAGGAAATCTAGACCCAACTTGTTGCGGACAGAAAGAAACAAATACCAGTAATATATCTATTTAAATGTTTCTACCCAAGAGAACGTCACAAGGTAATTAAAGGATATGACAAATATGATTTCTGTTTACTAAGATGCTTTGACAATGAAAGTCTTCATTTGAACATTGGTAGACATTTCAATAGATTTTGAACACTCTGATTTTCTAATGAAAACACATTCAGTTATACAGTTCCAATTTTATCATATTTTAAAGCCAGATTGTTATATTGCCAATGAGTGGTCAATACTGCTGAATCTGTTTGTCTGTTAATGGGAGTAATTTTCACTGGCTCTTCCAAAGTTTGAAGAACCCCAAGAGATCACTTTAGAATCATATATAAAAACCGTTCACGTCTTCAGTTTGATAAATTACCCCAAATGAAAAAGAAAAACATACATACATAGATACACACACGCACACAAACACAGAGTCAACATGCTGCTACAGAATTATAGACAAAAAAATAATTATAATATTTTGACAGTTCCAAATGTAAATCACTCAACCATTTAAAAATTCTGCTATAAAAAATAACAAATATTATCCTACCTTTACATAAGCAGGCTGTTTTTCAAGGATTAAATCTGCTACTTTTTTAGATACCTATAAGAAGACGTAATCAAACAAAGGAAGTAAAAGAACAAGCCTCATGCTTTCTATGACATTTTATATTTGAATTTTTAAAAGAATAGTCCACAGATCTCCCCAATAACTTCTAGAACAGCTACTGGCATACCATGGCCATATACATTTCCCTAGGCTATGAAATTAGTAAAAGAGGTGATATAATAAAGCACACAGCACAGGTTCTGTCCTTAACAGAAACTCGATAAATGATCATTATTGTTGTTAATAATATGAGTCTCATTATCTGATTTACCTAACATTAATCAAAAAGTGTAACCATCTTTAAGGGAATAGGATTTTATTGAAAAAGATGAAATTGCTAAGCAGATTTTTAATCAACTGAATTTATGGAGATAATATCTGGAAACAAAACTTGCTTATACCCTTAGATCCTTTATGCTGCATAAGAAGACAGGCAAGTAGTTTGGTCCTCTACTTCTGAAAAGCTGAAAACATGTTTCTTGGAATGCTATAAAGATATCTAAGGTTGTATATAGTATTCTATGAATAATATTAATATATGCAAGTTAGAAGTAGAATGATTTTGAACATGAGGCTCTAATTCCACCATTTCAGGGTACCTGCCAACTTCACTAACAGATACAGCACATGCAGCATGAAGCAGGACACACAGAAGGTATTTAGGGAGTGTTTACTCCAGAAACACAATTGGCTCCCCTTCCCCAGGCCAACTGAGAACAAAACATTGCATGCCCACTATACTAATGCATTAACCCTGTCAATTTTCTTAATCTGCCTCAAGCATCTTTGAAATTATGTAAATTAATTTTTAGATACACTCATTGTTTCTGTCTATAAAGAGGGATTCCACTAAAGTTAGGAAAATCAAATGTTAAATGGTGTTTAGACTTCAATTAACCAAGAAATATCAATGTTAATCCTAAATATCGTTTTAATAATTCCAAACATTCGGCAGGCTGTCTAGTAATATAGAGTACTGATCCATGGCCTGTGAGGAACCAGGATATACAGCAGGAATTGAGTGGCAGGTAAGCAAACGAAGCTTTATCTGTATTTACGGCCACTCCCGGTCACTTGCATTACAGCCTGAGTTGCTCCTCCCATAAGATCAGCGATGGCATTAGATTCTCATAGGAGCACTAACCATATCCCTACTGTAAACTGTGCATACAAGGAATCGAGGTTGTATACTCCTTATGAGAATCTAATGCCTGATAATCTGTCACTGTCTCCTATCAGATGGGACTATCTAGTTGCAGGAAAACAAGCTAAGGGATCCCACCGATTCTACATTATGCTGAGTTGAATAATTATTTCATTATATATTATAATAGAATAATAATAGAAATAAAGTACACAATAAATGAAATGCACTTGAATCATTCTGAAACCATCCCCATTCAACCCCCCACCAGTCCATGGGAAAATTGTCTTCCACAAGACTGGTCCCTGATGCCAAAAGAACTGGTAACTGCTGCTCTAGAACTCAACTGCCTTCTCCTGCCCAAGACTGCCCTACACCACTACTGAGACTTCTGAGTGTAACAGAAAAGTATATCTTCCTTTGTTTGCCAGTTGTATTATTAAAAATCATATCTTAAATTCAAACAGATAAACTTATTCCTACTGGTCCTTTGGTTGAAAAAAATAAGATCACATGCTACCATTAATTAAGCCCCCTACAGTAGAGTCTGAATTTCATAAAGTGGGTTTGGCCTAACATGAAGAAATTATACAATCACAGAAATCTTACAGCATTAAAGAAAATGTAAGCCTAACCTATCACTTTATTGATAAACAAAAGGGAGTAACTGAGGTTAAATGATTTACACAACTTCATAGTTAAATAGTGACTATAACTCAGATTTTCTGAATCTCACGGAGACCTTTATTCTGAGAAAAGGATACTCCATTACAGGACCAGCCATAGTGGCTCTTGCCTGTCATCCCAGTGCTTTGGGAGGCTGAGACAGAAGAATTGCTTGAGTCCCAGAGTTCGAGACCAGCCTGGGCAACACAGTGAGACATCATCTCTACAAAATATTTTAAAAATAGCCAGACACAGTGGCACATGCCTGTAGTCCCAACTACTCAGGAGGCTAAGATGGGAGAATTATCTGAATCCGAGAGAGAGGCTGCAGTGAGCCCTAACAGTGCCACCGCACTCTAACATGGGCAACAGAAGGCCCTGTCTCAAAAGCCAAAAAAAGAATACTCAGTTACAAAACTGTGGGTAGGGAAATCATGTATGTATGACAAGGAGCCTAAAGGTACTTACTAATTTAAAACAAAGTTCAAAGTTCTTTGATCACATTTAGGATTACAGAGAGAAAATGCCAAGTTCTAGAAGCAAATCTATCAAAGTAACGTAAGGAAAGCCATAGGCATTAAATTTTAATACAAATGCATCATTTGAATCAGTCATGTTAAACAACAAGATTTGTTTCTATGTTAATTATTAGTTAAAACCGTAAATCTGCAAACATTATCCCTCTCTGTTGTGCTTCATCTGCAGTTTTGTCAGTAGAAAACATGGTTTTTTTACTTACTGCAGCTTGCTGTTGTTTCAATTTGTCTCTGTACTCTTCTAAATCTTGCAAATTGAGAACAGGTGGAAGCTTCTACAGAAAAAAAATCATGAATGAAGAAGAAAAAATAAATTGTTTAATTTGGTTTCATTTACCTGGACCCTTCTGACTAGTGAACTACAATCTATGCAAACAAAACAGCATCACATCCCACTGCCCTCCACGCTGCCTGTCCTCCCAACCTCCCTCTTAGACTCCAACCACAAAAGCCTACACATCTTTAGCACACAGCTCTCTGGTTCCATCCTTCATCCAACCTTGTTACTTTCACTACTGCTGCTCTACCTTCTGGGGACCCGGGGGACTATTGGGGACCCTGGACCCTAGGCCGGCAGACAATGCTGCCATGACCTCTGACAGGAGGATGTGAGAAAGTCCCTAACCCTAACCCCAACTCTACCATCCACAGATACATCCCTATTTGTTTATGATAGAGCTCAAAATAGATTTCTCCTCTGGAATATTACAAACCATAAATACTACTGTGTGACAGTTGTTGGACCACATTCTGGATTACATCAGCTTTCAGAGAACAGTATCGGAAAGGAACCAAAATATGTATACCATTGTGTATACAGGGAAACATTCTCAGTCAATTGACTGATGAAACATCAAACTGAGTTGGGAACTGACTAAGCTGTATGTAATGCATATAGCATTTGGTTGTATTAAAACTAAATTTCACTGTTCTGGCTTTTGTTAAAGTTCCTATAAATTTAAAATGTCAGTATTATAAACATTATGGCACAAGAATCTTTATCATGACTAAACAATTATGTAAATACACATTTCATAATTAAAAGTCTGAGCTTCCCTACACATAAACAATATATAAAATAGGATAGAAACAGCATACTAATGCATTGGTGCTAAAAATTAAAAACCAAAAAAAAAAAAACAGAAATGTTTCCCTGACCAATATTCTACAGTTGTAAAGTTACATTAAAAAATAATTTCATCATCAAACAATGCTGACAGTTGATTTAATCACACTGTGGTAATCACAGACCTATTTTAGTACCAAAAATATATAAATGCCTCAAAAAAGCACTCAAATCTCACAAATTGAATCATTGAACAAAATAGGACTTAGATACGTTTTAATGAAATTATTTTTACCTCCAGCTCATATTTAACAATATCAAATGAATCCGCAGAAAAATACACTTGTTCAATACTATTAATAAGCTCTTGTTCAGCTTGAGGGTCACTTGGCTGTTCTCGAAGTTCCCTGAATTCTTCCTTTAAGAAAAAAAAAATCACAATTACAGTACTTGTACCTTTCAAAATTCTATCTGCATGGAAATAAATGATCATTTGTCTTAACAGTCACATATGTACCTGGAACAATTCTGACCAAGAATGCAAACTAAAGAAACCAGAAAAGTTCACAGGAAATTAGGAAATAGCCAAACACTACCACTAACAACAAGAGAAAAAAACTAGCCAGTTTGAATATCCAGATTTTATTCTCAATTCCCTGTCTGTCAACAAGGTTGATAAAAATTTAAATATTCAACAACAACAAAAAAGTGACTACCTAAACCTATCATATATACGTATCACAGATACACACTTACTATTAAACAATATTCTAAAATCTGTCTCACCCACCAGATAATAAGGGAAGAACACCTCAATAACTTCTGGGTCACAATCAACTTTAGAGCCCTAAGCAGAAGACATAAACTCTAATAAAAAAATCTCAGTACTCAGCTCTCCAGAAAAGGTTCACAAATTTAGTTCTGTAACTCATGAGGCTTCCTTCAAAGTGGATTGCTGCTACAATTAATATCTGATTATGAACATAAACTTCTGTATTTGATAAAATGCTTTATTTCTAATGATACAGAACAGAGCTTCTGTGGATTTGAAAAAGAGCCTGACAGACAAACCTCTACCCCCAGTGTCAGCATCCTTATCCTATGCAATTTCACTGCATAACGAGATAAAGCTTCAGTTAACTAGTAATTTTTACAATTCAGATACCCACTCCCCTGCCACATTATAATCAAGACATTATTATAGGAATACAACAAGTTAGCCATTTGGTTTATAAATTAAAATTAACCTCAAATACATTTATATACACAAAAGGAACTATTATTTTAAATCATTTTACAGTAATTAAAAGAACACAATAAAAATACTAAGGAAATACACAAAAATTATCTGGTCAATTAAAGAACAGTATATTTTTCAAACAGACACATTCTAGATGATTTTATTGCAGGGCATATTTTTTATTTGCAAAAAAAAAAAAAAGCTTTGCTCAGTTATCTTTTAGAGATTACCTTATATTTTGCATTTGTAAAATTAACTATAAAAGTATTCCCTATTAGTAAGTTCAAGGTAAAGAAAATTAGAACAAATCTAAAATTCAAGAAAATAGTTGGCTGTTCAAACGTAAAATTCCAATAAACTTAAAAGAGAAGGCAAACTCATAAATATCAAACCTGAATAATCAAAAATGCTGGAAAGGAAAATCCCTCTTCTGTATTAACTCATAAAATACACTGAGAAAAAAAGGTCAAAGATATAGCCATCACTGAGTCAGCCTGCAATTAGCTACTATGAGTGCAGTAAGAAATCCAAGGTCCTAACAGTGGGAGCTACCTCCCGGAAGGGGTTTATCTACAACACGTCAATCCATTTAGCACCCTGGACAATGGTGCTGCCACACAGACTTTGTTAAAACTCACACTCGTGCAAGGGAAGATTCCCAACTAGCCTTATTAACAGGCAACCTCTATGTATCCGGCGGAAATATGAAATAAGAGTAAGAAATGAGATGGAAGAGGAAGTCTGAACTTCCTGGCAATCTCTTTCCCTGAAAGTCCACAGGCTTTTGAAATACCAGCTTCAAATGCTGTAAGTTGAGGGAGGGGAGGAAATGAGGCCCAAGTGACAACATGGCAACATTGCCTCCTGAGGAATTCTACAGTAACATGAGCAAATAAATGCAGTTGATACTGTTCAAGAAAAAATGTTTGAAGATTATAAAAACAGCTAAGATTTTTTTTAATCAGATGGAGAGCCAAGCCAGAAATTCAAATAGACTGCAATGATTAAGTACTTTCATCTTAAAAGCATAAAGGTCAATGACATATAACACCATGCTGAGGTTCTCAATACAGTACCTAATTGATTGATAAGACATTAAAGATACTTGGATTTTAGCTGCAATTCCACTATTAACCCTTGGCAACTTAGTCTCTTCATGCCTAGTTTTTTTCACCTGTAAAGGACAAACACACATGCTTGAGCTCTCTCACTCTCTCGCTCTCGCTTTCGCTCGCTCGCTCTCTCTCTCTCGCACCCCTGCTTTCCTCTCAAAATGACTGTAAAACAAATATACAAAGTTATTAAGAATGCCAAAGAAAAAACATGATTTGAAGTATCTCACAAGTATACATTTCCAAAACATGATGAATCTGTAAAAAGAATACAATGTCTATATGTATATCTAATGCTATTCTTTCCTAAAAAACTGAGCAATTAATATCACAGAGAGCATACAACCCCATATAATTTCAAAGAACTGACATGGAACACTTGACACTCTAAACTGTATGAAACCTGGCCTAAGGAAAGGAATAAAACCTAGAAAAGCAGGGGGAAAAATAGCATACAAAATAGAATTAAACCAAAACAAATGTCCCCATGTAACATTATTTCCCTATAAAATATCCTCTCCTTTAAAACAATTATATAGCTTCTATGTGAAAATATACATATGAACTGGAACTTATTCAACCCCTCTTCTGGAATCCTGATTCCTGTGTTCTTTTCAATCCCATTGCACCAGTAGCCTGTAAAGCTCTGCTTCTACCTAATCATTCTCTAAATGTTTCATCACTCAGGGCTGCCTGCTCAATCAGACTGCACACTTCTTGAAAACTCAGACTTCTCTTCATTCCCCATCATGCTGCTCCACAGTGCCGAGGCACACTGTAGATAATAATCACTAATTATTATTACTGATCAAACTAAAATTAATTTACACTTAATTCCCCAAAAATGAATATAAGACAAAAAGAAAGGAAAAGACCATATGATCTTGTTTTGATAGTCAAAATTTTCCACAAACTCTTAGTAAAACATTTCTTTCTTTTAATTAGAGATAACAATAAATGTGAACTGATTTAGGAATATTTTATACACATAAATTAGAAAAATAAACAGAAGCAACCAGATTGCATATTCTTAACACAATTACTCAATAATTTTAATAGAAACTGATTCCCTAGGGTGGGAGATACAAAAATACATAATTCTTCACCTAAAACAGAACCATAGTGGCAGGCCAATACAGAATTATGAGGCCAAATTTTACATAACCAAAATGAACAAGAGGTTTCCTATTAAAAAAAATTACAAGGCAAATTGGGGGAAATGAATACCAAATGAAATTTCTTTTACCATATTTAAACACATGATTTAAGAAAAAAGTTATAATAATATTAGATATTCACGCTAAATCTGGGATAAAATATTTCAGCCTTAAAAATGCATAAAAGAATTTAATTTTACAATAAAATTTGTGTTATATAGTAAGTAATAAATGCACATTAACAGTGACATTAAATGCTCTCTAAAACTTGAAAATCCAAAAATAATTTGTCAGTAACTACAGTCTACCAAATGTGCCACACAACTTACTGTCAATGGTAATCAACTAAGGAAAAAGTATATCAGCGTCACCCCAGAATTAAAGCTGGAGAAAAAAACTACAATTAAAGTACTGAACTGGAGTAACAGGGAAGAGGAAACAAAAGCATAAAAGGCAAAAATGAACAAATCAAATCTCTCTCCCATACTATCCTTACAAACTAACCTGCCTACTTTCAAAGCTCTGTAACCTTATCTTTCCCAAAAAATAATTCCATTTAAGAAATAGTTTTTAAAATTCCCACTAGGTAAAAATTTCCCATACTAGGTCACACAAGGAACAAAAATGAGTAAAATATAGCTCTTCCCTCAAACACATGTTAAAGTAATAGGAGAGGTCGGAGAAATAAGTAAGCAATGACAATGCATGGCAGAGCATAAGGGTGATGCAAACAGAATGAAGGCATTAGATGGTGAGTTCACATCTGATGGAAGAGGTGGCATTTGGAAAATAAGAGAGAATAGGTAAAATTTCAAATTTAGAAATTTGGGGAACAGGGTTACAAATATAAAGCAAAGCAAAAGTAAAAATATTGTATCGGAAGAGTGTACAACAGGTTAAAGCAATAAAGGGTGGCTTCCGCAGGATAGAAAAATGTCACAAGGGAGAGGCTGCATGTATGCCAAGAGACAATAAGATGCAACAACTGAGATTTGTTTGAATTCATTTTTTAAAATAGATTAGAACCATATTTTCCTCACTAAAAATAAAGCATCTTAACACATATCACTGCTCCAGGTGCTATATCAAAAACAGGCATAAATATTCAATATTTTCTTAATGTAATAAACCAAGCAGGATTCAATGTTTTGGAGGCATTGTTTCCAGCAGTCACAACACGCTATAAGATTGCATATAATACCACTTAGCCTATTTTTCTATTTTGATCATGTCTGAGATAAAGCCACATGAGCATGCACATAAATGTACATCATAAATGTATGAAAAATGAAGAAAAAAATCATATTAGAGATTTAAGTCAACATCTTTGATTTAGCCAAGCTACTTTTCCTCTCAACATAACAAAAAAAGGTTTTATGAGAATTTGGGATTCAGGTCTATAAAATAATGTGAGCCCTCAAATGTAAGGTATTATAATACATTCCCAGTATGTTTATGGTTTGTAAGGAACTATACTATACCGGCAATTTCCCATTTAAGAGTTTAGGGAATTTATTAAACTCAAGGGAATTTATTCAAATTTAGTAGAAACTCAAGGGAATTTATTCAAGTTTAGTAGGGAAAATTTTGTATTTAACTACTATTTTTAAATTATTCAAAATACCACACTAATTAAAAATACTAACCCAAATTCAAGGCTCTTAATTCTATTCACTTCTATTAAAAAGTTAGTTATGACAGCTTAACAGTTTTCCTTACCATTATTAAACTTAATATTCTCTGCAATTTTTGAAAAGTAATTTAACCTAATTTTTAAACCTATATAATGGTTTGCAATCTCATAATCTTCAGTACTAGGTTTTTATTCAAACAAAAGTATGAATGCAAATCTTCATTTCATAGGTCAGATTTCAAAACTCTGCAAAAAACTGTATATAATAAAAAATGAAATGCATACCAACTACCCTTTCTGTACTTAACTCATTAGACCTGATTATAGCTCGATGGCAGAATGCAATGTACGTAGTGTGTGTTGAGAAGGGAGAGAAATTTTACAAGCAAGATTTGGGGTTTGCCACAGTTAATCTTATCGAAGACTCTTTTTTTTTTCTACTGTTTGCATTTCTTCATTCATCAACATAAAAAAGCTATTCTATTATAAGAAAAGAAAAACAGAAGCCATAATCTTACCAAAGTTAACATCACTTTAGAGTTCGAATTGAAACCAAAAACAAAACAAAAACCCCAAAAACAATTAGTCACCAAAATCTAAAAAGAGCTAAAAGGAAGAACAAAATATGAAGTTTCCAATATTCAGTCAGTATTACAAAAGTCATAAATCACTGAACAGATAGATTTTATCTCTTTCCAAATGAAACAAGATTCAAAACTTATTTCAAGAACACAAACACCCTAAAACCATATACCACATAAATTTATAATGAATTGCCAGATGTCTGATTACATAAGGAAATGGCACATTCTCCTAAAATCCCACAAGAACAACAATAATAATTCATCAAAGATAGCCGGTTCATCAGTTTCTGTGTGTTTTAAATTTATCTTTTAAAGCCTACTGTTTTTCTTCAGACCTTTAGTGCCATCTAGTGGAATAGTGTTGGAGTTACAATTTAAAAAGAGGTTTTGGCAAAATGATGTACAGAACACTTTTATAAAAGGTTATTGTATCACATTTTAATCCAGCTTTATAACCCAATCAAGTGATTAAGATGATGTATTTTAATGTGTGCCACATGCCTGTCCTTTCTGGGGCTAACACTGAAGAAAAGACATATCAAAAATCGAGATACAGAGAGAAAAATCCAGTGCGTACATCTTAATTGTTTTTCTTTTGTTTTCAAACATCTCACCAGACAGTTTCTCTAACAGAAAAAAAAAACACTGTCTATTCTGAGAAAAGACAACATCACAGCATCCTCAACCCCAGTGCCTTTCACAGGTTCTTCCAACTTCCAAATCAAATAAAATCATCGGTCCTATTTAAATGTCCCTCCAATGTAACTCTTCTCCATTTCCTATACCTTATGTTCCTTTTTTCTTCTTAATCAGCATCCTGGTCCCCAACCTCCACTCAACAGCTCACCCCATAAAACTGTAATCTTTCCTTTAAAAACTAATCATCAACTGTAAAAGATCCTGAATACACTTCTATCTAGTCTACATCCTCTCCTAGCTTTGATACCATTGTGCATACCTTCACACAAACTCTATTGTGCCTCTACTCCTCTGCAATTATCTATTTTTGTTTGTCTCCCTTACTCAGGTTGAGTTAGGAACAGAGTCTTTCTTTGTAACTTCATTGATTAGTAAATGCCTGGTTCCATAAATGTTTGCCAAATGGACTGTATGAATGAACTTACATGATTTGTTATGAAAGAAGTGTAAAGAATATCAAAGCATCTGAAGCAATGAGAAGCATAATTTTATTTTATTTTTTATTGCATTTTAGGTTTTGGGGTACATGTGAAGAACATGCAAGATTGTTGCATAGGTACACACATGGCAGTGTGATTTGCTGCCTTCCTCCCCATCACCTATATCTGGCATTTCTCCCCATGCTATCTCTCCCCAACTCCTCACCCCATCTGTCCCTCCCTTATTTCCCCCCAACAGACCCCAGTGTGTAGTGCTCCCCTCCCTGTCTCCAGGTGTTCTCATTGTTCAACACCCACCTATGAGTGAGAACATGCAGTGTTTGATTTTCTGCTCTTGTGTCAGTTTGCTGAGAATGATGGTTTCCAGGTTCATCCATGTCCCTACAAAGGACATGAACTCATCGTTTTTCATGGCTGCATAGTATTCCATGGTGTATATGTGTCACATTTTCCCTGTCCAGTCTATCGTCGATGGGCATTTGGGTTGGTTCTGGATCTTTGCTATTGTAAACAGTGCTGCAATGAACATTCGTGTGCATGCGTCCTTATAGTAGAACGATTTATAATCCTTTGGATAATTACCCAGTAATGGGATTGCTGGGTCAAATAATTTCTATTTCTAGGTCCTTGAGGAATCGCCACACTGTTTTCCAGAATGATTGAACTAAATTACACTCCCACCAACAGTGTAAAAGTGTTCGTATTACTCCACATCCTCTCCAGCATCTGTTGTCTCCTGATTTTTTAATAATTGCCATTCTAACTGGTGTGAGATGGTATCTCAATGTAGTTTTGATTTGCATTTCTCTGATGACCAGTGATGATGAGCATTTTTTCATATGTTTGTTGGCCTCATAGATGTCTTCTTTTGTAAAGTATCTGTTCATATCCTTTGCCCACTTTTGAATGGGCTTGTTTTTTTCTTGTAAATCTGTTTTAGTTCTTTGTAAATTCTGGATATCAGCCCTTTGTTAGATGGGTAAACTGCAAAAATTTTTTCCCATTCTGTTGGTTGCCAATTCACTCTAATGACTGTTTCTTTTGCCGTGCAGAAGCTGTGGAGTTTGATTAGGTCCCATTTGTCTATTTTGGCTTTTGTTGCCAGTGTTTTCGGTGTTTTGGTCATGAAGTCCTTGCCTACGCCTATGTCCTGAATGGTTTTGCCTAGATTTTCTTCTATGGTTTTTATGGTGTTAGGTCTTATGTTTAAGTCTTTAATCCATCGGGAGTTAATTTTAGTGTAAGGTGTCAGGAAGGGGGAGAGTTTCTGCTTTCTGCCCATGGCTAGCCAGTTTTCCCAACACCATTTATTAAACAGGGAATCCTTTCCTATACACCAATAACAGACTTAAAGAGAGTCAAATCAAGAATGAACTGCCGCGCTGGGCACGGTGGCTCAAGCCTGTAATCCCAGCACTTTGGGAGGCCGAGACGGGTGGATCACGAGGTCGAGAGATCGAGACTATCCTGGTCAACATGGTGAAACCCCGTCTCTATTAAAAATACAAAAAATTAGCTGGGCATGGTGGCTCGTGCCTGTAATCCCAGCTACTCAGGAGGCTGAGGCAGGAGAATTGCCTGAACCCAGGAGGCGGAGGTTGCAGTGAGCCGAGATCGCGCCATTGCACTCCAGCCTGGGTAACAAGAGCGAAACTCCGCCTCAAAAAAAAAGAATGAACTGCCATTCACAATTGCCACAAAGAGAATAAAATACCTAGGAATACAACTAGCAAGGAACGTAAAGGACCTCTTCAAGGAGAACTACAAGCTACTTCTCAACGAAATAAGAGAGGACACAAACAGATGGAGAAACATTCCATGTTCATGGTTAGGAAGAATCAATATCGTGAAAATGGCCATACTGCCCAAAGTAATTTACAGATTCAACGCTATCCCCGTCAAGCTACCAATGACCTTCTTTACAGAACTGGAAGAAAATACCTTAAACTGTATATGGAACCAAAAGAGAGCCCACATAGCCAAGTCAATTCTAAGCAAAAAGAACAAAGCGGGAGGCATCACACTAGTGGACTTCAAACTATACTACAAGGCTACAGTAATCAAAACAGCATGGTACCAAAACAGAGATATAGACCAATGGAACAGAACAGAGGCCTTGGAGACAACACAACATGTCTACAACCATCTGATCTTTGACAAACCTGGCAAAATTTTATTAATGTTTAAAAAGAACACAACTAAATACTGTTAGCCATGAGCACCTAAGAAAAACTCATAAATGATTTTGTAGATCCATAGTCTCCCTTAGTATCACCTGCAGAAGACATCTGTCCTAAATGACACATAATCCTAAATAGAAAGTCTTTCTCACAATCACTAAAGTCTCATAGTCATATACATCCATGCTAATCTTCTCTGATACAGATACCAATATGTTAATCTTCTAAAAAAACACTGCTCAGAAAATTCTTTAGAATGTATATTTCTTGTATCATATTTCTCCTATAAAAATTATAACATAGAAAGCATAAAACATTAGAGCTATAAGGACTCTAAAAAATCATCTAGTTCAATAGCATCTTTTCACAAATGAGGCACAAATCATTAAAATGACTTTCTTTCAACGAGCTGAATGTTTAAGTCAATACTTAATCCTACATTTCTTGACTTATTCAAGCACACTGTCCACATATTTTGGTAAGACTGTAAAACAAGCTCTGCAGTTAGCATGTGGTTTCAGGATTCTTTTAATGGATGTTAAGAAGTCAAGTCAAATTGGTTTATCTGATTTCACAGAAGTGACAGAAACTCTAGAAAAACATTCTGCTCAAATTCCTAGAATTTATATAAGTAGAAATGGTACAGAGTAGGCAGGTACTCAATAAATACTGTTGAATGGACAAAGTATAAAATAATTATTTCTTATATTTAAATAATTATATTCTCAAATGTTGACTGCAACAGACATTTATTTTGTCACCTCATCCTATGTTTTTCTTTCATTAAAGAAAAAAAAAAAGGTAAACCAATCCTGTAATAGTAAACACAGCTGAATCCCATTACTATTTATGAGTTAATTAAATCAAGGCCAAGGAAACCCTTATCATTAATGAATACTATCAGGTAGCAATACTTGAGTAAAAATTCATTAAAATATTGGTATCAATACTCTTTTTCAGGTTCATATTGTGCCATTGTGGAAGTACAATGGAAAGTATTAATGAAGGCTGGATGTAGATTTATAAGGTTCTGAATACTGGTATTTTTATTTTTAATCGGGGTTCAACAAATATCCTCAAACACAGTCCTAGTAAGTTCTATAACTAATAACTTTGTGGCTCTGATTATTATCATATATTATAATAAATACTGGTTTTATTCTTAAATCTTGTAACCAAGTAAAACTCCTCTCATGTTTAAGTGGATAACAAACTTAGTAAATACTACCTAATTTCTTATATCTTTACACGAAAACCTCGCAAATTTGAAGTATAACAGAATCCATTTCAAAGACTGAAATTTTAGGTTTCATTCAACCTTATCCTACAAAAATTCTCAGTAAAACTTCGAAACGATTTTTTAGAACAGTTCCTCTATTTCCTGTTGCTCCATTCTTGAGATGATATTCTCATCTTGGCCAATGGTTCCCAAACCTGGCTCCACAATGGAATCACCAGGGAATCTCTAAAAATTACTGACATTTGTCTCCACCCAAAAATGGTGATTTAATTGGAATTGGCCATGGCCTGAGAACCAATGATTCTAAATATGCAGCGAAGTTTGGTTATCACTGATCTTGGCACTGAGCTATTTAAGCTAAGATTCCTGAAATCTGTCTCAAAGTTTTCTTTGCTCTAGCAAGTTCTGAAAAGAACCTTAAATGTTTTCTACTTTTCTAGACTATTTTATCTGCCCAAATTCCAAATTTCCAGTATACAGATTACCAGTAGAATTGCATCTGCTCTTAAAATGGGGCACAAGGTCAGTTTGTCTATAAAATGCAGAAATTGTACCAGATGGCTTCTTACCACTTTGAATATACATTGTTCTCAAAAATAAATAAATTAATAAACGATACCATCTGGCTTATCAAGCACACCTAGTGCCCTTCAATTCTCCCTCACTACCCTCCTTTTTCTAGCAAGTTGAAGCACATAAAATTTGCCAATATTTGACCATTTTTAACTTAAACAGCCATAATTCATCCTAATATTTTTCTCCTACTTATCCTTTATACTAGAACCTTTTCATGTAACAGAACCCCAACTAACTATTTCTTTCTTGAAAATGCCACTGAAATCTCAATTCTCTGTCCCAACCCAGAAAGACATTATGAAAAGAAAAGGAAAAGGAAAGGAGCCCATTCCTGAAGATGAGGGATATGTTTTTTAAAAATTGTACCTACACTTATGAGTGAGGCAGAGCTATTAAATGAAGTTAATAAGTTTTCCATATAAGAATTTACAGGTCGGGTGCAGTGGCTCACGCCTGTAATCCCAACACTTTGGGAAGCCAAGGTGGGCAGATCACGAGGTCAAGAGATTGAGACCATCCTGGCCAACATGGTGAAACCCCCATCTCTAATAAAAAGTACAAAAATTAGGTGGGCAAGGTAGTGTGACCTGTAGTCCTAGCTACTTGAGAGGCTGAAGTAGGAGAATCACTTGAACCTGGCAGGCAGAGGTTGCAGTGAGCCAAGATTGGGCCACTGCACTCTAGCCTAGCAACAGAGTGAGATTCCATTTCAAAAGAAAAAAAAGAAAGAATTTACAGTGACTACTTAAATAGCATAAATTGCTACGTGTAAAGAGTACCTCCCTAAGCAAAACTAATGGGTACCTTGTTTTTTAAACCTAGTAATATAACAGGAGAATTTTCTATGTTATATATATATATATATATATATATATATATATATATATATGTAATATATACATAGACATACATATATATAATATATATACACACATACATATAGATATAGAATATATATATGTATCTATACATATATGTTAAAAACCCAAGCTTCCAAATAATTTCTAGAGTATAATAACATTTTTAAGAGGTCAGGGAGGGAGGTTAGAAAATCTATACTGACTACTTCATGCAAAATAACTGCCAATTTCAAAAAGTTTATCACGGCCGGGCGCGGTGGCTCAAGCCTGTAATCCCAGCACTTTGGGAGGCCGAGGCGGGTGGATCACGAGGTCGAGAGATCGAGACCATCCTGGTCAACATGGTGAAACCCCGTCTCTACTAAAAATACAAAAATTAGCTGGGCATGGTGGCGCGTGCCTGTAGTCCCAGCTACTCAGGAGGCTGAGGCAGGAGAATTGCCTGAACCCAGGAGGCGGAGGTTGCGGTGAGCCGAGATCGCGCCATTGCACTCCAGCCTGGGTAGCAAGAGCGAAACTCCGTCTCAAAAAAAAAAAAAAAAAAAAAGAAAAAAAGTTTATCACCCTGTTTCCTTTTGCTTGAATGTAAGTAAGCTCTCTGACAACAGGGAACTTTTGTCTTTTCACCGCTATACTGCTAGTCCCTAGAAAGTTTTTTAAAAATGGTACTTACACTTATGTTTTTTAAAAACAGTACCTATATTTACCAGTGAGGCAGAGCATTAAATGAAGTTAATAGGTTTGCCATATAAGAATTTATAGGCTGGGCACATAGAAACTCAGTAAATTTGTTGAATATGCATAAGGAAAAGATCAGAAGGCAATGTTAACCTTTACAGTGTTGATCTTTGTGATTTTTTTTTAGATACCTTTTTAGTTTATTGTGCTTTCTGTTTACAGTATACATTAATTTTATGTTAAACACGAAGATTATTTTAAAATAATCATTTCAATTAACAGTTTCCACTTTGTTAAAATACTTTTAATTTTAAAAAGATCTTAAGTGAAGATCTTTTTCAATGACATCAAATTTCAGGTCATCAAGAACTACTTACAACATTAATTTCAAAGCAATTATATAAAAATAAGTCATTAAAATATATGTGTATGATCTAGGCATAAAGTCACATCTAAATTGTGAAAAATATTCAACATTAAAGTTACATCAAGCTATGCTGTGTAGGGAATTTCTGAATGAGTCTTCTTAACTCTTAATCTCAGTACTGTCTTCAAATCTCATCCATACCAAACTCAGTTTACTGACTGGAGCTTTGCCAGTCTAGCTTTACCAGTTGCTAGCCAGAACCAGCAACTCTCATGTCCTCAGAACCACCCAGAAAGAAGGCAGCAGCTCTGCTCACCCCATCTTTGGTTTTGCTATAGGAGAACACAGAAAGAACAAATAGGCAGATGAAGCTTATAGGGATTTCTTAAGGTTAAATGTAAGCTTACAGTATTAATACCTTTTTTACTATTAACTGCTTTATTATTTAACTAACTTGGCTTCTTAGCATGTGCTAAAGAGACCGTGCTCTAGGCTTACTCTTCACCTGAACCATTTATATTTGCTGACCTTGTGATCCCAGCCTGGCCACTCTACCCAAGGCCAGGTATCCTAAAAGTACAGACAGCACTGGTCACTGATGGAGCCAGGGTTGGAGAGTCAATAAGAAGACTATGTAATGAGATCACCATAAATTCACTACCAACCACTACTGGGAAAACATCAAGGCTCATGGCTGAAACCCAACAGAAAGTTCTTATTAAGACAGTCAGTATTATTTAAAGAGGCTCACTCATCAATTTGACATTGATTCTGCAATATGTAATACAATCTAATTCAAGGCATGTTCATAATGCATAATAATCCTTTTCTTAAGTCAAAGAAATAAAGAGAATTATTGTCAATTAGGATTCATGGTTATCTCTTATTTCTTAACCTTTTCATAGTCGATAATCTTTAATAACATTGTATAAAACTATATGATACACTTTTTATAAAGTTTTTATCTGAACCATTTCATGCAAAAGGGTTGGTTACATTTTATTGCATTTGGAGAATATGTTTGGGTCTGACCCAAAATAAAAGCAATGCAGTAAATACAAAATTCAATTTAACAGGTCAGGCACCTGAAAGAGCTGAGAAATCATCCTCCTGAGGAGCTGACACAGAGGTGGAAGGAGAGGCCTTCAACTGCTGATCAAGAGAAGCAAGCCCTGTGTATTCAAACGCCAGATGCAGAAAACAAACAGTATTTTCACATACAAACCTCAAATTTAAAAAGCCAAAAACAGACATTCAGAAGTGCCAGCTTAATCTGTGATGTAGTGGCTGTTCACATGGGCAGCTTCAAGCAGCAACACTCCAGAGAGGCAGCAGGGATTTAACAATACTTGATAATTCCAAGGAGAATCCAGCTAGCTCTCAAACAACCTATGTAAAATTTGTAAACTGAGAAGTTCACATGAATGTCAGAGGATTAAAATCTAAAATATCTACAATTTAGGAGATAAGTTATACAATTCAGTATAAACACTACGGTTTAGCTGCTTATTCAAAAACCTCTGCTCGACAACAACTATATGATCATGATTTTTGGCACAGAGTGTTAAGAGTATAAAAAGTCAGCAGTCAATTATTTCATTTTATTTCTACAAATTACAGCAGATAAGTCAATAAAAGTGTGTGTGTGTGTGTGTGTGTGTGTGTGTGTATACACACATACATATAACTGCTTTCAGGCTAATAATTTAATATAATAAATTTCCAATGTATCAAGTTTGCATTTTCTGCTTTACTATAATGAATCGTGCATACTACATCCCATGTGTAATGAAACATGCCCTACACCCACTGTACAATAAATATGTACCTAGCTTATCATAACAACCATCTGCCTGTGGGAAAGAGAAGCTTCTGTGAATCAATTACTATCCAGAGGCAATCATATTTTCTTAAGGAGGCAAAAAGTCACGTTCACACATGTAGATCAATACCTTTCCAGGGACCCGGAGACTCTCTATGGCACCAAGATCACTGAGGCTTTCTTGAGGGCTTTTCAGACCCTTAAAAAAAATAATAAGATAAAGAGAATTTTAATCATGCTGAAGAATTATAAGAGGATAGAATATACCTGCTGAAATAGAAATTATCACTTTAAAAATAGAAATTTTCCTACCTCAAAATATGGAAGATACATTCTAAAAGCAATTATCACTTAATACAATAGCACTATTATTAAATCATCAAAGGATGTACTTTTGGTATTTTATAATAAAAGAGTATTATACAGCACCTTTACAACTAATGGTAGAAGTCTAACCTACCTATGGTTTAAAAACAGCCAAAAGAAACTTACATAACAAAAAGTGTTCTATAAAAGCGCTTGCATATACAATAATAATTACTAAATTCACCTGGGAAAAAGTCCAGGTGAATAGTATTATGCAATAGTATTATGATTCACGGATACAATATACTAACCAACTAAGCTAATCAAATATTTTTGAATAACGCAAATTCATTTTACCTGAATCTTTCCCACCAACGTATCCAATTCATGCTGCGTAAATTAAGACTGAAGTCTCATATCTCAGTCTCCTACCTCCTTTAGTTCTTTGGTGCCCTGCACTTCTATATTCACATCAATTGAGGGATTATGAAAGCTTTATTTGTACCAGGGGAAATTATTAAAATAGAAAGAAATCAGCAATTTAAATTTTCTTTAAAAGCCTCTCTTTAAAAATAGGCTATTCAAAGAAGACACTTAATGTCCCTGCAATATCAGTTTTTAGGCAAAATTAGCTGTTATTTATTTGAAGAGAGACTTATGATACAAATTGTCCTTTAGTTGCCCTATACCGGGGTCCTTAGGAACCAAAATACATGGTATGCTTATGCTGACTACTTGAGACTTAGAGCAGAACTTGCTTATCTTTAAACTATGGAGATGTGTATTCTCTCTTCCCTGTTGTAAAATACCGTAAGTCATATCTATAATTTTTTTATTACAAAGTGCTTTGCCTCAACCCCAAGTCTTCCATTACCTCAGAATATCTAACCTACCCACCCTCTCTCCTCTCTGCCTCTCTCAGGCACACTTACCACTCTAAGAAATGAGAAAGCAATATACCACTTTCAGAATTATCTCCTCTACAAAGTCTTCCTAAATCCTTATGCTTCAAAGAACACAGTATTTCTCAGTACAACCCTTTGTTCATGTCCATCAACATCACCCAGGGAACTTGCTAAAAATTAGATTCCTATGCCCTAAAATAAACCTAATAAATAGGTTTTTCTGGATTTGGACCATGAATGTGCATTTTCCAAGACAATACCTCAGCCGAAGTGGTAAAGTTTTAAATTTTAAATATATCTTTCTCTTGCAAACTTCAAGTCCTAAGGAAAGGAAAAAACGAAGTCCTATTTGCCTCTATAGCCCAGTGGCTAACAAAGTTCTGGAAACAGAGTAAACAACAAAGAAATGAGTAAATTATTAGATAGAAGTCATTGGTCAGGCTCCAATCTCCAGCAAATTAGCACATTGTTCCCACAGGAACATGCAATTGACTGCAAAAAAAAAAAAAAAAAAAAAAAAAAAAAAAAAAAAAAAAAAAAAAATGTATAGGAATGCTTGCTGGAAAAAAAAAAAAGGACTAATGAGATTTAATATACCTTTCAATGAGTAAGGAAGAAAAACAGTATGTTACTAATCTTGGGTGATTTGTTCTTCCTTGTCTTGAATTCTCACAATAGTCATGAAGGAACAGCATCAAAAGCGGTTAAGAAAGCAAGATTGAATTATCAAACTAAACTTCTATATACATTATATATACACTCATGTGAAAGTAAAACTTCCCAATTTGATTCAAAATCATGACCACCCCTAAAATATATTTTTAAACTGTAATTGCCATGTCTTTTAAACATATTTAAACAAACGTTTTTCAAAGTACACATGCTCTTTGACTTGCAATTGGTTATGTTCTAATAAATTCATCATATGAGAACACATAGAAATGTACAGAAGAAAACAGACACTGAGACTGCCTGGGGATGGAGGGTGGGAGGAGGGAGAGGATCTGGAAAATAACTAATGGATACTAGGCTTAATACTTGGGTAACAAAATAATCTGTACAATAAACCCGTGTGACACGACTTTACCTATATAACAAACCTGCATATGTACCCCTGAACTTAAAATTAAAAAATTTGTTAAAACCCATCGTAAGTGGAAAATACATTTAATAATCTCAATAAAACCATCATAAACTCAAAAATTCATTAAGTGAAACCATAATAAATCAGGGACCATCTGCATAGATTTGCTTAACTAAACTAACAGAAATCCCTGAAGGAATATATCATGTTTAATTTCTCTTTCCCCAGAACAACTCTGCAAAGAAACCAATGCCTGAAATGTAAATGTGATATATACCAACATCTAGAAAAACGTCTTACCTCCATAATAGTCACCACGCAACAATTCAACTGCCAAATGTACAAAATAAAAGTAATACAAATTGAAAACCCCGTGTACGTGTTAGGAGGATGTAGAGTGAAGTGATTATCGGAATGCACTCTGGAGCAGACCACTTGAGTTTGTATCCTGACTTTCTCACTGTGGTTTTGAACAACCTATCTATCCTTTCTGTGCATTATATTCTATGATGATGATTCACAGGCTATTATAAGAAGTAAAAGAGATAAAGTATGTGAGAAGCCAAAAATACTGTCTCATATATCTCATGCATTCTGTTTTCATTAACTGTAATTCTTAATATTTTTATTATGACAGAAATGTTTTCCTTTTATCAAAACACAAATGAAGAATTACATAAATGTCTCAAAACACAACATATGACATTCAACTGTACTTTAGAATTATAGATCTTTAACACTTTATCAATTTTATAAATTTCTATTAACAAAGTCATTCTTACTTTATCTCTCTAAACCATGAAGTTACAGTTATCAGTGTAGTTCTCTGCCTTTATTAAGTTAAAACTTTAATGCTAATCATTAACCACTATTTGATCTATTTGATTTTCTTTCACATTTGATTTTTGTTTTGATAATTCCCCAGTTTAGACATATAAAAAATTCAGCCTAAATTAACACTTGCTGTTCCATTTTATTTGCCCAAATCAGATTAACACTTCAAACTACTTCGGTTATGTCTACATTAATCCTCGTTTTCCATTTATGAAACCAGCAACTGTGTCTTATCCATCCAAAGAAGGATCTGTGATGATTTGTGTTTCCTTCTCTTTTTGGCAAAACTCAAGAGTGTTTACACCCAGTCCCTAATTTCTCTCCTCTTATTCTCTCCTGAACCCGCTCTATTCAGGCTTTCCACCCCACAACTTCATGAAAATTGCTGTATTCGGGGCACCAAGGACCTCCATGCTGCTCAATCCAAAAGCACACTTCTCATTCTCACTCTCACCTTACTTGGCCAATCTGCAGCATTTAACACAGCTAATCACTCCTTACTCCTTAAAATTCTTTACTTGGCTTCATGGCACCCTTCTTGGTTGTTCTCTTTATCCCATATTCATGCAACAAATATTTATTGAGCATCTGCTATATTCCAGGTGCCATTTGGGAAGCTAAAGACTTCTTACCTCACACGCTGCTTGTTCTCATTCTGTTTTCCTGGATCCACCGTTTCCCCCTGACTTTTTAACACTGAATTCTCAAAAGCTCCAACCTCAGATTCTTCGTATATCTTCACTCATTCCACTGGTGACCTTAACCAGTTTATATACAATCTGCATGTTTGTAACTCCCAGAGTTTTAGCTATACCCTGGATTCACCCCATAAATTCAGATTCATCTGGCCAACTGCCTACTTTATTTCTCCACTAGAATATTTAAGAGGCTTTCAAATTAACAAGTCTAAAAACCATGTACCTTCCTCCAATCTGTTCCTCCCTCAGTTTTATCCATCTGAGGAAATGGCAATTCCATTCTTCCAACTCCTGAGGCCAAATTATTTTGAGTCATCTTGATGCTTCTTTTTCCATTACATCCCAAACCCAATCTGTCAGGAAACTCTGTCACCTCTACATTTACAGCACATTCATAATCTGATCTCTTTCAACACTTCTGCCACTAGGGCGGAAGGCCTACACCCACCCTCTCACCTGGATTACCACACTAGCCTCATTATTCGTCTCCCCATTTTTGCTCTTTTCCCTTCTTCAATCTATTCTTAAAACGTGGGTCAGAATGGTCTGTCTGAAGTGTTATACTAGATTATATCATTCCTTTATTTGCCATTTCACTCAGAATAAACAGCAAGGCCTTGCTATTACCTGTAAGGTACTACATGATTTAGCTTCCTGCGTTCAGAAATCTAACCTTATCCTGACCTCATCTCCCACTACTCTTCTTCTCATTCACCTCACCCACATTGGCCACTTGTTTGAGAAATTGCTCAAACAATTGAGCAATTTCTCAAACAAGCTCCTGCCTCAGGACTTCTGCATTTGCCTTTCCTTCCACTGGAAATGTTTCTTCCCAAATATCCACATCAGAGAGTTCACTTCCTCACCCCCTTAAGGTATTTTTTTATTACCTTCTCTGAGAGGCCTTCCATGACCATCCTATCTAAAATTATAAGTCACCTCAAATGACCAACAATTCCCAGGACTTCCTAACCTCTTTTCCTCTAAAGTGTTTATCACCATGTCTGCCTTAACAGTTGTCTATTTTTTTACTTAGAATAGTGCCTGGCACATAGTGCTCAATAAACATTTGTTGAACGGACTGAAAGAACAGAGGACAGCATAATGGAGAAAGACGAACAGATCTCATCTAAATAAAGAGAGCTAACAAAGCCTCCCTTCCCTCCCATTATTTTGCAAACAAAGATTCCAGGACTGCTGAAATGCCCCAAAACTTAAATTTCACAGACCTTAATTTCCTATCTCTCTATATTAACTCAATATATATTATTAGCATATTCTATAGATTCAAAAAAATAAATACTTTCTTATATGCTTATTTTAATCCTAATAAGTTTAACTCAATAATAAACCGTACTAATTCAAACCCTCAATGTAAATAGGCAGCATGCTATTTTCATACCTCATAGATTCAGGAACTGTACATCAGTATCAAATATGTGAAAGGCAAGCCACAAACATATATAATTAGGATAACTTTAAACATGTGTGCAAAACTCCTAATTTTACCTCACTTTGTACCAGTATAATTTCAGCCTTGTGTATATGTTCTTTGATGTATTTTTTCCACTCCAATTAAACACAGGTTTGACCTGCTGAAATTCAATAAGCAATGAACTAAGGCTTCAGTGTTACCATTTTCAGCACAATTGCATCACATTCAGGAGACATACACTTCCCATCATTGCTAGTGGAAATTTTTTTCTCTCCTCCTCATTTTTACAAAATGAGGTCAAAAAACTAAACCAACTACAGCTACTGTACAATTATGACAATGTTAACTACACTGAACTTGAGAAAGTATCAAACTTAGCTGATGCACAAAAGTCCAAATTCAGCATTCCAAAGGTAGTTTAGAGGTATTAGTGGCATCGTGTACAAAAGTGTATATTGATTTAAAAATCCAACAAACAGGTACCGAAGTCAGCATGAACTTATCTATTGCTTGAATTACTGCAACAGCCTGCTTTCAGTTTTCCTACTTTCCCACCATCAACGCAGCCAATGTAGTGGTCTCTATACGCAAGCACTTCCTTGATAATGCCCAGGAACTGCGTTAAGACCTTTACCTCTTTAACTTCATTATATCATATAGCCACTATCAGGCTAACTCCATAAGGTACAAATTATTCCTGTTTTAAAGATGTCAAAACGGATGCTTAAAACTGTTATGTAACTTGCCGAAAGTCATACAGCTACCACAAGATACAGCAGGACCCAAACTCATTGTCAAGTAAGAAGTGGCAGGATGCATAACACCGGTACCCAACACATGTAAGGAATTCCCAAATGTTACTAGCCACTTACTTAAATATTTTTATTATTCACAGAACATTTTGATTATCTTTTCATAACATTAACAAAATCATCTGACATAAGTAAAATAATTATGTAAGGATCATCTGTGTATTTTGCAAGAGAAATAAACAATTTGTAACCTGTTCATATATCCCTCAAATTCTGAATTCTCAAATAAGAATATGGAATTTGAGTTCTTTTTTGTAATAAACAAGAAAAATACTCACAAACCTTGCATTAAACGATTATCTTCCACATTCTCCAAACTTCTAAAAGCCATGCAGATTTAAAACTATAATCTTAATCATCTTTCACATTAAAATAATAAAACAATGGCCAATTGTAGTGAAATATTAAAGTTGAAATAAATAAAGGGAGCTAAAACAAAGCCATAATCGATACGTACATAAAAGAAAATTTCTGCACTTCTTAAAGGAAGCAGAGGCATTATTACGAAGTCCCTAACATTTATGAGACAGGTTACAAAATAGCCAAAGCTCTTATTCATGACTTTTCACTATGGCCAAAAAAAGAAAAGATCAGCATTTTGCCATGACAAAAATAATTTTTTAAAGTAGAATTTCACAAAGAGTTTTCACATATATTAGCTTATTGATGAATCCCCATAACAGAACTGTGAAATAGAATGAATAAAAATAATTATTTTCACATCCAGAAACGTAACCTACAAAATTTGGGGACTTGCCCAAAATCCAAATGCTACAAATTTGTCTTCAAATCCGTTTTCACTCTTTCCAGATCACCTCTACTGCACAGACCACACCACCCTACCCAGGCTATCAGCTCGCATTTGACAGCCTGGATGCGGAAGACCTTGCAAAGAAGCTGGGGCTGTTCTTGCAAAAAGAGGAGGAGGGGAGACAAAGATATCCTGATTCCTTCAATGACCTCTTTTAAAGGAATGTTTCTGGGCGGCGGATACTCGCTGGAGCAGGGCTCCAATCCAGGCGGCCCAGGTGAGTTTTGCAGGGTGTGCCCCGGCTTACCAGTCCCCCTGACACCTGCCACCACCCATAACTTAGGTCTCCGCCGGCCACTGGTCGGGGACAGAACATCTCAGCTCCTCTCACAGCCGAAATGAAGGAAGCCTTTGCTTCAGCCGATGCGACTTACCTGTCGGGTCATGAGCGATTTGATTTTTTGCATGTCGAAATGCTTAGAAGGGTACCCTGCCTCAAAGAGCTAACAAATCACACCGAGCCACTTCACAGCTGGCCCAGACACAGGGAAGCCATAGTGGGTGGTCACGTGGAGGCGCCCACCCGGGTCATCCTTTCGTTCCCTGAGCATGCTGGGAACTGTAGTCTTCTGGCCCCCAGCGGCAAGCAACAATGAACCAAACAGGCCAGACCAGGGACTACAACTCCCAGCAAGCAAAAGAACGGGCGCTTCAGAAGAGCCGGTAAATCTTATTGCTCAGAGTGGCCACAGCGATCGCCGGTCTTACGAAGGTGCCTGCACTAGGTAGTTCCTCTTCGGGGAATCGGAAACCTAAGTCATAGGTGACTAGGCGTTGAGAAAAAGACGAAACCCAGAAGAGTGTATAAGCCAGACTGGCGCGATGTCCCTTAGGAGTGTGACGGAGGAAACCCCACCTGGTCTAGAGGGGCGGGGTGGGAGAACGAGAAACTGACAGGAAAGAGAAAAAACTCAGGGAAGGGCTGTCACTGAGAAGTGACCTGAGAACTCTAGACTACCCCGGGCTCGCTGGGTTTGGCCTGAGGAAGGGTGTTCTCTAGGTTGCCCAATAGGCGGCCCGCCAGGATTAGGCCTGTTCTACCCCAGTCTTGGCATCCCCTGCAAGCTCTAAAATAAAAGGATTTTTATGCCCGCCTATTGGGGGGAGGGGCACGGAGTTTCGCTCTTGTTGCCCAGGCTGGAGTGCAATGGCGTGATGTCGGCTCGCCGAAACCTCTGCCTCCCGGGTTGAAGCGATTATTCTGCCTCAGCCTCCCGAGTAGCTGGGATTACAGGCATGCGCCACCACGCACGGTTAATATTGTATTTTTAGTAGAGACAGGGTTTCTCCGTGTTGGTCAGGCTGTCTCGAACTCCCAACCTCAGGTGATCAGCCTGCCTCGGCTTTCCAAAGGGCTGGGATTACAGGGGTGAGCCACCGCTCCCAGCTCCTCCCGTCTGTTACTTTACCTCCGTACTCTAAGACAAATGAAGACGGGAAATAGGACAATACATTATTGTTGTACACGTGTCACTTTAAAGTCCTCTTTTCAACTTTAGGCTGTTTAGTGAAATTGGGGAATGGAATAGGAATGTCTTTGGGGGCACAATTTTAAAAGGACTTTACAATTATGAGAATATTAGAAGAAGAAAAAAAAAAAGTGACCCTAAAGCTAACAATAATAGCTAACACTTATCGAAAGCTGAGTACCTGTCTGCAACTGCTAATAGCTTTAGATGTATGGTTTCATTTATCCACACAAGAATCCTGTGAGTTCCCATTTTAAAGATGACGAAGCAGGTATGGCGAAATTAAGGAACTTGCCTAAGATTACTGCACATGTGCAAGCAGAAACTGAAGGATTGGTTATCAGACGTGTTACGGGTTTCATGTATTATGTTGAAGAATGATTTATAAAGCATGGTACCATTTTTTAAAGTTTATTTTCTTATATTGTTAACTTTTAAAAATGTGACAGACCCATAATTTCAAAAATATTTCTTAGAATTAAAAAATGTTCAAGTATGTTAACCTAATGGAAAGTGTTAGGTAGTCAGATATGGCAAAACTAATAAAGGTGATTTGCAAATGACTGAAGTTTGAGGGACACTAACAGAGGTTATTTCTGATTCTGAAATTCTATTTTCTCACCCCTCAGAGCCTCGTTTTATTTTTATAAATGAGGTAATATTTTATATAGGGTTTTGTAAAGATAAATGAGATGATGTAGGTGAATGAAATGTATAAATTGTAAAGCACCGTACAATTATGAGGTATTATTAGTTTTTATTCTGCCCAGTTTACTCCAACAGAACCACCTTGTGCATACTTGTATCACTGCGTTCAGCAATTTCTTTGAAATTGTATGTTTACCTATATGCTTCTCTGACTGTTACTTCTAACCCCTTAAAGAAATTCTGGTCACATTTAGGGCAAGTCTAGTTTAGTTTATTTTTTACTTGTTCTGATCTTAATTTTCCGACTATTCTTTGTATGTGAAAATCTTCAATATTTAGAAGTCCATGGAAGCATCAAAAGAAAAACTGCCAGCCGTGCATATAAAATAAAACTCAAATCAGTAAACATTTCTTGATTGTTGAGCTCAAAGCAACACTATAGCAAACACTTTAGATTAATACTGTATGGTTGTGGTCACAAGCAGTTTACAATTTCGTTTAAAAGCATACATTAGGGGTGATCCAAGTTCAGTGGTTCTCAAACCTGACTTCAGATTCACCTGAGGCATGTACTGTTATTATTGTTGTTTTATTTGGGGATGTTTGTTTGTTTTTTTGTTTAAGATCTTCAGTGATTCTGATAAGCCGTCCAGCTGTAGCATGTCAAATCCATTCTGTAAAGATGGGAAAAATTATCTATATAAAGGTTCGAGGCCACACATTTCATGAGAGCTTGATCTATAACTGGAACCCAGATTCAGCCCCAGAATTTTCTCCCTCACACACTCAAATACAAAGTTAAAGATGATCCCCCCAAACAGTTTTTTTAATCGAATGTGTTTATTTCTGTTGTCCAAATTCAGAAAAATGAGTGTTATCTATTTGACGCTGAAAAAAGCAAGAAAGTATTTAAACTTTGTTTTACTCCAATACTCGTACATTTTAGTTTATTTTCTATAAACTGGAGAAAAAGACTGTAACTATAAATAAAGTAAATCAGCACTGGTATCTAAATAAACTATATTTTCTAATTCAGCATAACTTAACACTATATAAAATAATCGAGCCTTATGTGATTCATTTTTACCTGTCTACACTCAAAAAAACAAAAAACTTAGCACCCTAAAAAACACTTTTTAAAAGTCGAGCATGCTATTTCCTTTCCAATTTTCAAAAAGGTATTTATATATAAGATTTATTCAGGACTTTCATATTTGCCCGAGAGCTGTTGTTAGTGATAGGTCAAAGTAATGGAAAGTTTAGATGGTCTGCCAGCAAATCTTGAGGAAGGCTTGCTGGATACTAATTCCTTGGAAAGGAGTGCTAACCCCGTTTTTGCAGATTAGAACATCAGAGCCGAGAGTTAAATAAATTGATATGATTCAGGGCAATAGGATTAGCAGTGAAGTAGGATAAGGGAATATTTCTAATGGCCCAAACAGGAGGAACTTCTGGAAGCTTAAATAAAAGCTGAGATCCTGATTTGATTAGAAAGATAAAATGTCTTACGACTTCATGAATACCAAAGCAGTGGAGAGATGCAGCCCCTCCAAGATTACATGGATACACTTCTTGAACAGGCCATAACAGAAAACAAAACACTTGCTGAAGGTAAAGTGGTGACCTAGAGAGGTGCCCAGGAAGAAAGACATTACTGCATAGTCATTTAGCAGCCATATAAGATAGATCAAGGCTTCTGGGAGGCAGCTTTGTGGACTTTATAGAAGTGAACACTAGCACAGGCATAGGCCTATGTGATAGGTTCCTCTGGCAGCTTACTCATCCTGTAAACTGGAGAGAATCTACTGATTACAACAATAAGAAACACTTTCTTTCCCCAGTTCTTCTTATTCCCTACTGTTCTACATCTACATTGACCTTGGCATTTCACCACCTGTCCTTCTTGTTTCTGCCACTGCAAAACATGCATATGCTACTTGCAGTTTTAAATGCAGTTGTTTGAAATTCATGCAGCAGACATTAACTGTATGAAGCAATACCAATCTACAATTTAAATAGACTATAAACTATATAGTGTGATTTGAGAAGTAATAAAAAGCCCTGCCCCCAACACACACACACACACACACACACAACACACACACACACACAACACACACACACACACACACAACACACACACACACACACACCCCTGCACAAGAGTGTGTGTCCAGATGCCATTGCAAATGCATGTGTACACACATACACACACACTCTATCCTAGTGGCTCCTTGCATTGCTTGCAGTTTAATCACCATGGATATAGATTGTTGTAGGTTAATCAGCTTTCTCATTTTAAATGCAAATATGACTAAGATTGGTAAATAGTAACACTATAGGCCCTTTTTTTCTGGCTGGAGTGGTAGAGCAGAACCTCCCAGTGGGTCACAGGTGTGATGTGATATGGATGGTAGGAAAATTCTTATAATGATAAAACACTTCAAACTATTTTTAAGAATCACGTGAAAATTAACAAGAGTTGAAGTTAAGCTTGAGCACTCTTTTTCTTACTTCCTGTATAAACGTGGTGTAATCAGAAGTTACTGCGGCAGGTAAGAGTTTATATCAATACTTTACCACTAGAGGGCGCTTTATCATGATTATCCCAGTAGCCCTTTCCCTAGATGTGCCGTAGTATATTTTAATGTGTGCCATGAAATAAAAAGATTACAAGTAAGATTCATTTTGGCATTTATTTTTTAATGTCGCATCTACTACCACCTTATGTCATAGAAGAGGGAATATTTTCAAATACAACAAAGAAATAAAAGTCTCAATAAAAAACTTTAAATTGAATATATTTAACACTAGGGGAAAAACACAGTACATTATCTTTATTTGTCTTTTTGCCAGGGACCCAATAAACTTTATCATAATGCAGCACTAGATTGAAAAACACTGGAGATAGCTAATTTAATAAAGGCAATTGGATATTAATATCAATCTAAAAGATGTTGGGGGAGGCTACGTGATATCTGTAGAACTTCCATATTACTTTCCAAATTGTATTTTCTACAATCCAATCTTAAAATTTATTTGTATTTATTACACATCAGCTGAGAATCATAAGGCAGGGGCCAAGGAGCATTTGGAGTTTTGTTTTCTGGGGGAACAACTTAACAAAAATACTAATTAAGCATTATGCTACATCCCCAAGATTCATGAATGAGTAAGATTATTCTCTGTATTCGAGGAGCCCAAAGAGAAAATAAACATCCAATAAAATAAGTTAAGACTATGGAGATAAGTACTGCAATAGATGTATGTACAAGATTTAGAGACAGCACAGAGAAAGTTGTAGTATTGTTATTATTTTGCAGGGGGGTGGGGAGCGTGAGGAGCTCTTGCCATTTTTCCGAAGCATGGAGGGATCTTAAAGTAACTGATCTCTGAAGAGGACTTAGTTTTCCCAATAGTCACTTACTTTCTTTGCTTATGCAAGTCCTTCTAGAAGAGTTCAGAGCCTTAATGCAAAGAGTGTTTTCAAACTTGGATTCCAAAATTACTCATTCCTTTTTTACTTTAATTATGCTTGAAGTATATTCTTCCTTCCCCTCTTGTCATTGAACTTCTTCAGTGGGCCTTTACTGTTAAACTGGTGTATGCAAGGTTTTTACTTGATTTGATAATTTAATGCAGATTTGGTTATACCCTTAACATTTTATATAACAAAAGGCTAGGACCAGAGCCTTCTTGGAAATAGGGGTTAACTAATAACTTAATAAATTAAGCAGACATGCTCAGACTATCTGCTGCCGTGACAATCAAGTGGCCAGGTTGGAAAACTGTAGCCTGGACACTGCAGTAGAGGTAAGATCATTTCTAGATCATTGGTTCACTTCTTCTATGCATCAGCTGTGAAATATGGCCTCAGATATTATCTGTTGACCTGAGCTTTTCATTATAATTATGCATGGTCCATGCTTCAGCCCCACTTGGAAACAAACCTATGATTTGCTTTTAAAAATAAGATGAATTCAAAGATTAAATGAAATCAGTCATTGTAGTAGGAAGCACCACATAGAAAAATACATTTTAAAAGATATTCTGGAGCTCTCTTTTGATTCGTTGGTATAATTTTTACATTTTAGTGACTTCCTGAAGATTTATAACTGTTTAGCAGATCCATGAACTACTTCAATTTTCATATAATTTTTTAAATTTTAAAAAAATAATGGCACAGTTTTGTATGATAGAAAACCAGCCTTTGTTTCTAAGGAAATTTTACAATATTCCTTTGTTATGAAAGCATGCTATTTTTCAGTAAAGTCACTCAAAAGGATGTTTTCCTTCATGTGACTTTTAATAACTAAGTATAATTTATGAAATATATAGACAATTACTGATAGTTGCTAAGAAACTCTTCTGAAAGTCATAAGCCCGTATTCTTGCAAAACATATAACAGGTGTTCCCACTCCCTGTGTCCTTTGTATACACATTCATTCTGTATTCAAATCACAGAAGCAAGAGGCAAGATAGGGTCTGTTACCTCACTGCTAATTTCCCTAGCAAATAAACCAGCAGCTGCTGGTCCAAGTTACCACCGAGAACAGGGAACTGCATGCATGGGACAGGATGCTTTCATGGAGCCCTTCAATGACACACTTGGGGTCTTTCAGTGCAAATTATACCTTCTTCTCTTCGGTAAGGCCCAGTGTGAATTGTGTTTTAGCTGTTTGTTAGCTTTGTTTTTTTAATTGTGGACATAAGGTAAATATTTGCTTTAAGCTGTAGATGCATTCAGATAATTGAAGAGCAGGTCAGAACGTTTTAACAATAACACACTGTTTCAGCAAAGAAGCCAGAACATTTAAGAGAAATGAGTTTCAATAAATAGATTGTTATTGTTTTCTTGGAATGACAAGTATTGTCATAGAACTCATGAAAGGAGTTAAGATATTCTAAAAATCTAATGAATTTCTTTTTTTTAGAGTTGACATATATGTTCAATAGTCTTTAATGCATTTCTTTCAGCAAATATTCTAATAGGTCATGAAATTGTGACTACTTAGAGTTAAACTCTAAATAATTTATGAAAATGGTTTTCTTTTTAATTAAAGATATAGTTGCAAACAGTTTACTGCTTCAAGTTAACAGTCACATCTTAAGAAATAAGGAAGAAGTGAGATTCCAAACTAACAAATTTCCTACACAAAAGGGAGAATGTGTTTAAAAAGATTATTACTCCAAAATGCCTTTAGCTTTTCTCTTTGCCCAATGGCTAGTCCTATTAAAAATTTTCATCTTACTTTAATATTTTTCCCTCATTCTCCTCTTTATCCTTAGAGTTTAAAGGAGTCTCTTTCCAACATTCGCATTGCTCGTCTGTCAACATGATTTTCACCAGATGTTCCCTTTTCTATTCTTCCTGTTTATCAGTTTTAAAAATGAAATCAGTTACTTGTTTATATTCAACAGAGAAGAGCTTTAAAACGGCTGTATTTTTTAAAATTTAAGAACAGCTTAGTGAAATAAGCAATTTAACTTTCAGGCTTCTTCAGTTATTTAGAGCCTTACTTTCACTCCTATTTTTTGTTAAAGTTTGCATTGTAAATGTTATTATTCAAATTTATACCTAATGTTGTGTCTATCCCACACATTTGAAATATACAGTTTGTAAATGTTTTTAAGTCTTTGAGTTTCCCAGAGTTGATTGTTCCAGTTATTACAGTATTTATGTTATCAAATTTAAGTCTATAATAGATTTTTATTTTCTAAAATTTTTTGAAAAAGTAAATAATTACTATAACTGTCTCTATCTTTGTGCATTTTTCTTGGTTTTAAAAGTATTCTGGGTCATTATCCCACTTATTTTTATATTTAAAACAGTAGGACTGATGTCATTTTATAAGTGTTTTTGAAACTGCTTTAAGAAGAACTTAGAGACAATTTAGTTAAGGAATCAACTAAAATAAAATAAATGTACATTAGGAAAATAGCATGTTCATAAAGAGCTAAAGCTGTTTTTATACCTTAAGACCTTCTCGCTTCTACAAATTTGCTTTTCTTCATAGGTAGCATGTTGTAAAGGTCACAGGTGATTTGGCAATCTTCTTGCTTTTAGGAATACTGAATTTTTGTTTCTTTCTTCTTTTTAAAAACATTTAAAATTTTGAAGCCTAAAATGTGCAGTTTGTGCAGTTTATTCAAAATACATCATAATTTCTATTTTTTCTAAAGATGCAAGAGTTTATTTTCAGTCAACAATACTTGTGTTATGCTTGTTAATGTCACACATGATAATGGGGAAGTAAATGCCAGCTATTTTGAGCTACAGCAGAGGTCACTTTGTGAAATCTTATGTTTATATTCAATACACTGAAACTGGTCTAGGGAGTCCTTTGTTGCTGAAATATTGATAAATTCTACAGTAGGACTTCAAGTGTGCCTTGGCACTGGATACTCCTTTATAATGCTATTGTTATAGAGTGTGAGAGGATCTGTAAAGGAGAGATCATTGCTGTAATTTTGTATGTCAGATTATAATTAGTATTGTAAATATTTCTCCAGATTTGTGTAATGCCTTATATGCAAAAAGTCAAGATATTTTCTTTTTTTATTTAACAGAACTATAGTTTACAAGAGTTTTTGTTACTTATACCCAGTAAGTATTAGTGGATTTAATTGAATTTGAATTTCCACTTAAGTCCAAATATTTGGAATATTAAAAATAAATTTAAATTTCATCGATTTTTATATTATTTATTATTTTTGTGTTTGTATATTTTCAAATAAAATAGAGACACAGATCTCACCGTCTTGCCCAAACTGGTCTCGAACTCCTGGGCTCAAGCAATCCGTGCACCTCAGTCTCCCAAAATGCTGGGATTACATGAATGAGCTACTGCAACTCGACTTTTTATATTATTTATTTTCTTGAAGTTCATCTGTTTATGCAGAGGATGATTTTCCAAAATAATAGTTTTAGTCCTTTGGGTTTTGTCATACAACTAGAAAAGAGCAGTTGAAAATTTCTCAAAATGAAGCTAATTTTTCTAAAATTAGTAAACTGCTGTTTTTGACAGCATGAATTTATCACATCTGTAGTAAGAGACACATCAATAGCAAGAGAGTATGTGTTCCTAGAATGTGGAGGAAGTATTCAATTATCTGTTTACTCCCAAATTTCACTGCAAGTAAAGATTGCATCGGCCGGGCATGGTGGCTCAAGCCTGTAATCCCAGCACTTGGGGAGGCTGAGGCGGGTGGATCACGAGGTTGAGAGATCGAGATCATACTGGTCAACATGGTGAAACCCCGTCTCTACTAAAAATACAAAAAATTAGCTGGGCATGGTGGCACGTGCCTGTAATCCCAGCTACTCAGGAGGCTGAGGTTGCGGTGAGCCAAGATCGCGCCATTGCACTCCAGCCTGGGTAACAAGAGCGAAACTCCGTCTCCAAAAAAAAAAAAAGATTACATCATATTGATAGGTTCATGTCTTTCCTACAAAAGAAGAGATTTTAGACAGCTGAGATAAGATACTGTATAAAGAAAATTTCATTCCCTGCTGACATTTTTATAGCTTGTTACCTATCATTTATCTGATAAAAAATGGTATAGGCAATCTCTAAGCAAAGAGTTACTGTAACAACTGTGCTATTTCTCACTGTTATACAAACATTTTTAAAAGCATACATATTTTTAAAAAACTTTTTATTTAATAAGAAAGCACTGAACCTATTCAAAGATATTGATGGCAATATATTATTTAAGGTATTATTACATGATGTAGTCTAAAGTAGCCCCCAAAACTAATTTTTCCCCCTAAATAATGATCATAAATACTATAAAAAAATTTCTTCTTCTACTAAGGTAGTTTTACTTTTCTCAGAGCCTCAGTATTTGTATTGTATTTAATATTTTATTAAATAAAATTTTTCTCCCATAATTTTAGTCATGGACTCTCTAACCAATCTTTTCATATTTAAGATTCAACATATGAGTCAAGATACAGAAGTCACCAATATTTCTATTCCAGTGATATTGTCACCCCATAGTAATATAGTGCCTCCCAGCCATTTCCAGAATAGTAAATAAATCTCAATCAATCTTTCAACCATAACTACAAAAGAAGTCAATTACAAAAAAAGCAAAGAAGGACTTTTGCAATGGCTTTCCCAAATGACAAGCACAAATTGGTCAGAATCCATTCAGACCTTCTCAGCCTAGTGTTGGTTTCTAGGCTGAGCTGTGAAATGCTCTACTGTTGGTAGAACTGAATTCCTCATAGGAGCAGGCCTACATCTTTGAGTTTTTCCAGGGAAGTCAAAAGGCAAACAGACTGTTCAACCTTTCCCTTTTTAATATTGATGACCTTTCATGACATGACTTGGATGAAGCTTAAAGACTCCCTGATAGAAATGAAAAAGGGGAAGTGATCAAAGAGGATGAACATTTTGTATTTAAGAAGTTTAAAATTGTAAAATGCTTCTATTTATATCTAATCTCCATCTCGTTCACCTGCTTAAGGATTTTATTTCACTTTCACCCATCTCTATTCTGCCTCATCAACATTTCCCTTTGCAGTGGAACATTCCCAATAGCAAAAATATTCTCTTGATTTCACATTTTTGATCCTTCTTTCTGCCCCTCTTCACAACAAAACTCCCCAGAAGTGTTGTCTATACCCGTTGTCTGCAGCTTCTTTTTTATTCTGTGTTTTTTCCTTTCACTGTTCAAAATATTCTATATTTAAATGTCTCTCACTCTCTCCCCTGATATGTCAAATGTTCCTATGATATAGGTATCATATTGCCCCTTTTAATATGAGGATTTTGAAGGAAAGAGCTTCCAGCAACATGGTAACCTGAGCTAAGGAAGACTCTCTTCCCCCTGCAAATACATAGAAATGCCAAATAAAATAAAATAGTATCTCATGGCTTAAGGTAACATGGGGAAATCTCCAGTTGCCAGAAACTAGGAAGAAACCTGAAGACACAGCAGTGAATGCATGGGCTGCACAATCCCCAGCACTGCCCAGGGCTATCCGCTGGGCAGAGCTCCAAGCCCCAAAGCCCTCCAGGCCCCTCATTCTCTCTTAAGTTCACATTAATCAGGAATTTACAACATTGCCTCTTGGATATCTAATGGGCATCTTGAGTATGCCCAAAACTGAATCTTCATCTTCCCCACAAGAAACTATTCTCCCTAGAGTCTTCCCCATGATTAATTTATTTGCTGCAATTCCATTCTTCCAGTTGGTCCAAGTAAAGAAGCTGGGTATCCTCTTTGTTTCTGACACCCTCAAAGTGTCAGCGAATCCTTTTGTCACATCAGCCTTTTCTCACAACATCTTTTGCTAACACCCTAGTCTCCAGCACAGTTGTCTCTTGCCCATTATATTGCAGTCACCTCATAAGTGTTCTCCCTGTTCCTGCTGTAGCACCCATTCCAGTGTATTCTCACAGCAGCTAGACTAGGTCTAATAAAACATGAGAAAAATCATAGCCCTTTTCTATTCATGAAACTCCTATTGCATCCCCGTCTTAGAGTAAAATTGCCAGAATCTTTCCCATGATCTTAAGGTCCTGCTAGCCTGTCCCAGCCACCATGCTGACCTCATATCTTATCACGCTCCTCCTCCTCCACTGTGCTCCATCTGTACCTGCCTCTTGCTGTTCCTCAAATACACCAACCAGATGCCTGTTCACGGTGGAAATAACGTCATGACTGATAATGATTTAATGCCACTCTCCTTGGGGTATTTGCATTTGGCAAGCATTGGGCTAAATGGAAGAACTTCCAATAATGGAATATTCAGTCATTTCAGAAGGCTTTAAGGGAAAATCTTAGGAGGAAATAACCCCGAGTATTTCATAAATCACATAGTTTGATTAGTTTATGATATGACTGACATTAATGTAGTCATAATTCCAAATGTTTTAATGGTTTCATTGGACTTTAGAAGCAGTAAACTTTCTTAGTTCTCCTTTTCCCATTATTCTGTAACAGCCATAGAAAATAACTTCTGCTTTTCCTTTTTATCTTGCCTTTAGAGAAATCATGCAATCAGCACAGTCTTTGGGTGGAGTTTTTTAAATGCAGAAGGTTTGAGAGACAAATATTTACCTCTATATGTAACCAGTACTAGAATAGTCAGTACCTAGAAGCCACTCTTCTTTGAAAAGGATTATCATCTGATCGGGTTCTCTCTGTAGTTGCCCCTTTAGATTGTGAAATGTGGCTCAAGACCTTCACAACTTTTCTTTCCTTTGCAACAGGTGCTTGCTTGGGGCTGAAAGTGACAGTGCCATCACACACTGTCCATGGCATCAGAGGTCAGGCCCTCTACCTACCCGTGCACTATGGCTTCCACACTCCAGCAACAGACATCCAGATCATATGGCTATTTGAGAGACCCCACACGATGCCCAAATACTTACTGGGCTCTGTGAATAAGTCTGTGGTTCCTGATTTGGAATACCAACACAAGTTCACCATGATGCCGCCCAATGCATCTCTGCTAATCAACCCACTGCAGTTCCCTGATGAAGGCAATTACATCGTGAAGGTCAACATTCAGGGAAATGGAACTCTATCTGCCAGTCAGAAGATACAAGTCACTGTTGATGGTGAGTCCCCTGTGAGTGTACGTGGGCAGCAGTCTAGTATGGTAGTTAGCAAAGGCTTAAAAAACTAAACTATCTGGGCTTTAGATCCTGGCTCCACAATTTTGCACAAATCAATTAATCATCAAAGCCTCAATGTCTCATGTCACTAATGACATTATCTGCCTCCCAAGGCTTTCTGAAGATTAAATAAGACATCCATGTCTTATTGAAGAGATACACCTAGTGCCCAGCAATAGATAATCAAGCACTCAGTATAACTTATTGTTTGTTTGCCTGGGAACTATCAAGTATAATGTTGCTAATTTGGTAAGATGGAGAAAATCTTTTCTTAAGAGTAGAATGCACCCTGGGAAGATCTCTATTTTGTCATGAAGATTTTTGCTTCAGTACACTGTTTAGGAGAGGATGAGACTTGCGCAAAGATGATACTTAAGGACAGTAGACATGCCTGGGAATGTCCTCTGAGGAGGAGTGGGGTCAGCTAACGTTCAGACACTTATTTTCCTTATTGAATTATGTAAGTGACATATGTAAAATATACTATGTCCAAAACCCAACTTCTGATTTTTTTCTCTCTACACCTGCTTATTTGACAGTATTCCCCATTTTAATAAATACAAATTCCACTCTATCAATTGCTCCAGCCAATACCTTCCAGTCACTGTTGACCTCTTCTTTTTCTCACATCCCACATCCAGTCCACAAGAAAGCCTATTGGTTTACCTTGAAAATACAGACAAAATCCAACCATTTACCACCCGCAGTACTGCCCCACTCAATACCACAATCAGCCATGGCCTTAACTATCCTAATAGCTTTGCTACCAACTCTCCCTGCTTCTATTCCTGCCTCCTGCAGCTTAAAATCCTCCCATTGCTTCTATCTCACTCAGAGTAAAAGTCAAAGTATTAACAATCTGCAATGCCCCACATACAGAGCACCTACCTGAGCCCATTTTCCTCTCTGTATCCCCCTCACTCACTTGTTTCTGGCCATGCTGGCCTCCATGCTCTTCCTGGAACAGGCGAAAACACACTCACTCCTCCGGGCCTTTGTACTTGCTGTTTATTCTACCTAGACAGATTTTCTCCAAGATACTAGCATGTACCTCTCCCTTATTTCCTTTAGGTCTCCCCCAAATGTCACTTTATCTGTGAAGCCTTTACTGACCACCCTGTATAAAATACATTCTCACTTCCTCAAGCACAGAGAGAGTGAGACAGAGAGACAGAGAGAGACAGAGAGAGAGACAGAGAGAGAGACAGAGAGAGACAAAGAGAGAGAGCCACTCTGTATCTCCAATTCTGCTTCTCTCTTTTACATAGCATTTATTACTACCGGGCATATTATAGATTTTTATTTGTTTATTGTGTCTCTTCCCCAACTAGAATATGAGGTTCCTGGAAGCAGGGACTTTGTATTATTTGCTGCTTTGTCCTCAGTGCTTAAAACCTTTGCTGACCATTAGTAGATTGAACAAGTATCTGTGGAGTAAATGAGTGGCCACAGAGGAGACTGGGGAGGCTTCAGGGGAGTAAAGACGCAGAATGTAGAAGTAGATGCCTAGAGAGCAGCCGTGGGGAAAGAAAAGAGCTATCTAAAGGGAATGTCCATGATGTTTTCCTATGTGGTGTTCTGTCTCCCTCCAAACTTTTCATACAATATCCTTTCTTGTTAATTGGTAGGAAAGTTGAATCTGCTCAGGAAAATGCATCAAAAAACTTAGTAAAGCCTCAATAGGGCTTTAGCGACTGTGCCAAAATTCTTCTTAGAAGAAAAACTTCTACATTTCAGTTACACTGTTTTAAGCAATTGTATAATCACGATACCAGTGACTATTCTAATGATTGGTTCTTCTCATACAAGACTGTTGATGAGTTACCTATTTAGCTCATACCACCTACAATTAATTCCACACACAGGTACATTTGAAATATGAGCTTCTTCTGCAAATTAAATGTACACAATTTATTTTTGTTTTTAAATCATACTATCATAAACATAAAGCCTTTCCAAATCTTTTGTTCTTGCCAGGAAGATGAAGGATTAAATTAAATAGATGAGCCAGTTGATTACACCCTTCTTGAATGTGCTGGAGACTTCAGAACTACTCAGCTCCTGTATAAGTTACCTTTCAACCTCTTTTCTCTTACCTTTCACTTTCTTCTGTCTTCTCTGGGATGAAGAATTTTGTCAGTTTGTGCCCTAATGCACATTTTCCAGTGTACAAAAACATGAGCACAAGTCAAAATAAATTTACCTGAGGAAGCTGCATCGACCCTAATTAAAAACTTGACAGGAAATTGAAGTCTAAACATTGGACACAATCATCTCCCACTTATGTATCATCCTACTCTCTCTGTGTCCTGTAGTCATACATAGAATGAGATTACTAAATACATCTCTCTCCAAAATGCAGGAGAGAAACATTGCCAGATGTGAAGCCCTCTTCATTTTGCCACTGACTGCTGTGTAACTCTGGGCAAGCCACTGTTTTTATCAATTAAGTCAAGAACTTCAAAGATTAATGTAAATTGCCAGAAATAGTTGCAGATGCTTATATAATTCTACCATGCTTATATAATCCATCAACTTTACAGTTAAAATTCAGAGAGAAAATATTTGCTCATTTTTGGAAATTTGTTTTGACAAATATTAAGAGCCAACTGTGTGGCAGACCATGAAGTAAGACTATTTCTCTATGACTTGACTTTCCAACAGGAATTTCTACTAGATTTTTTTTTCTCTCTCTCTAATTTGATATAAGCCCAAGAATATATTATTATCCTATTTTCAGATTGAGTCACTGTTGAAATGTAGCCTTTGGTTTGTTAAAGTGGCTAACATAATGTTACAACACAAATGCAAAGCAATTAAAGTGTATAATTACTTCATGACATACATAGAAAGAATAGTTGTACATATGTGATTTGCTAAAACTCTCCCTCAGTTTCCCAAAAGTATAGTATATATTAGCTGTATATATTGCAGATGATAGAAATTTGAGTTCACCACATCCATCCCAACCAGCTGCTGTTGGGACATTAGGACAAGTCAGAGGAGAATAACGACATACATTTACATGTGAACGTGTACCTTTATGGGGTTGGTGAAAGCCCAATGAACAGCGAATAAGGGAGCTGGCTTTCTCAGCCACATATAAAGTAAAGACTTCATTAGACCATCCTTAAAGAGTAAGTTCTGGAATTTGATTATCTCTGACTGTAAATGATATTCTTATATTTTGTCATCTTGCATTTTCACTGGCTTTTTATTCTCTACTTTAATGATTACCTGAGCTGTCTACATTTACATTATAAAATGCTGGAATCATTTCTCCAGGAGTTCATGTTTGAAAGATCTCATAGGGTTTTATTATAATTCCATGAGTAGAAAAATCATTTCTATCTCCCTTAATATTGCAGATCCCATCACAAAGCCAGTGGTGCAGATTCATCCTCCCTCTGGGGCTGTGGAGTATGTGGGGAACATGACCCTGACGTGCCAGGTAGAAGGGGGCACTCGGCTAGCTTACCAATGGCTAAAACATGGGAGACCTGTCCACACCAGCTCCACTTACTTCTTTTCTCCCCAAAACAATACCCTTCATATTGCTCCAGTGACGAAGGAAGACATTGGGAATTACAGCTGCCTGGTGAAGAATCCTGTCAGTGAGATGGAAAGTGATATCATTATGCCCATCATATATTGTAAGTTTATTTTTCTTAACTCATGAGTTGTTTTTTGTTTTCTGAGAATATCTCCCACGATAGTCACAGAGAATATAAGTACCAGACGTCATTTGGCTTTTACCATTATTGCAGTTCAGTAGTTCTAATCACACCTCCCAGGCACTGTCTTGCATGAAATATGTCTACTAGAACAACCCTATTTCTTGAAGATCAAGTTGAGATACTGGCCAGGGGCCATTCAGGTTGTATTTCGTGATTCAGTCCATTGTGTGACCTTATTTCCAGTGGAAAGCAAGAATCTTAATTTCAAGAACCCAGAACAATGCAGAGGCTGCAAAGAAAAAAACTGAAATAATACCTTGAGAAGAACTTTCTTCCTAGCTAAATATTACCATTCCTAAATTAAACATACTTTATTTTTTATAGTAAAATATTTTCTTTACATCAATTCTTTCTTCTAGCTATTTATCTTTATGTCTTTCCATCCCTACCTGCCTATCTTTAAACGCTACCCATAGATTTAAATTTTAAAAACTCCTGGAGAAAATTGCATAAGCGATTACAGGTACATGCAAATATTATTTTTGAAATATACTTTTGTTTTGCTATATAGTTCATCTCAGTCTAGCAAAATAAAAATAAGATCTTTCTTTCAACATGTGCAAGTCTATGCACCAATCTCATTATTATCACAGAATATGCTGTGATACATAGTGTGGAAAACATAAAAATGGGAGAGAAAATAATAATCAAAACTGCAAATGTTAAATATTATGCTTTAGTCTCCTAACCCTTCTTTCCTTCACGATGTTATTTGAAAGAATGAGAATACCCTAATTTGAGTAAGTTTATGCTTCACAGAATCTTTTGCTTACAGATCGTACTTTCTTCTTTATATTATTTTAAACATTATCTATGAAAATCTCACAGAGAAACATCTATCACATGCAAAGACTAATGACAGTAGAAAGAAGAACATTTAGAAAATTTACAAATGTGGGTTCTGTTTACACATTGTAAAGGTGAATTATCTACATAGCTTAAGAAAGATTTTGATTCTTATTAATTGGTAATTGTGAACATTGCATTATTAATTTTTGTCTTTACTATTTTTACACTCAAATGCAGAATCCTTCACATGGTCAACATCTCATCTTATTAATATCCATTCATTTGCTTATTTATTCATTTATGGACTCCTTCATTTATAGATTATTTGATTTAAAAAATCAAATATCAGGGTCTTGTTTGTGTTAAGCAATCACTACCTACCACATAACATTTACAAACACAACCCAGACTCATTAATTTAATAGTTTTTCTTACTATCACTATTTTCGCCCTGTTCTTGTTTTGTTTGGTTGGTTTTGTTGATTAAGAACTCAATAAAGATTTTTGAGCTTGACTAAAATGGAATAGATTATCTTTCTTCATATCCCTTTTAGATTCCAGTGTTACTTGATGATGTTGTAAAAAGGCTAAATTCTCATTATAAGATGACAGCTTCTTCCTTATAGTGCTTTGGCACTTTTTTTCCTGACTGTTAGCAAAATCAACTATTCTGTTTTCTAAAAGCACTGTTTCCATTGAAGGATTTTTTTTCATGAAAGTAGGAACTATTTTTTATTTTGGCAGAAAAAAAGTATAATAAAATCTATTAAGACTGAATATATACTTATGAGGTTGTGATGTCATAATCTGGTATTGGCCTTGGTGGAATACAATGTCAAGCCAATAACTCAGACAAATATGTACTTGCAGTTCATGATATGCCTTGAAGCTTCAGTTGTAAATAATAACCCAGTAACCATTGCATTTTGTGTGCAACATATGGCAATGCTGCAGGGGAGAACTCTAAGTGATAAAAATTAAAGGGGAAAAAAAAGGTCATTCACAGTAAATACTTACCATCTGCTCCCAAGCAGGGTGGCAAACAGCATCATGATGTAAATTTAGGTACCGTTCCCACCCAGCCATAAATTGTTAAAGAGAACAGATGATATGTGATTTTACAAGTCATTTAGTAAACAGCCATCCCTGAGGCAAAGGGTTCATTTCTATTGAGAGCTCTCTGCCAAAGGCAAGAAAGTAAACCATAATCCAAAGTCAAAATGGAATTGTCCTTCTGCTTTCATCTTCAGTATCAGAGGTTACTCTAGTTGAATCACTCCAAATATCTCCAATTGGATTGCCCATTCACTTGAATAATGCACTAGCCTGCCCCTCCAAGTAGAGGGATGGTCAGCCTGGAGTGCTAATGTTAAAGGAAACAACATCATAGCAGAGTCAGAAGAAAGTATGCTGTAAGCAATGTGTAGGGTGTGAGATGTAGTTAGACTTCTGTGCATGTGTAATAAAGAGAGAGAGAAAAACGATGCATAGAAGAAAGACTTGAAAATTATCCACTGAAATGCAGATGTTGGTTCTCTGATCAAGAAAATTACAAATGACTTTCTTTTCATCTTTGTGCTTCTCTGAGTTTTAGGATTTTCTGCAAAAAACAAACAAACATGCATTTCTTAAATAAATAGATAAACTATGTTGCTTTTTAAGAAACATCAGAAGCAAGGAACTGAAATGCTTCAAAGTGTTAGGCTCCAAGAGTTGGAAGAGATGCTTGAGGTGGGGGCAAGGAAGTTTGAGGGATTTGAAGCTGATTCTGAAGAGCCAGATATATAAATAAAACAGATAGAAGAGAAAATGTTATGCCAATCATGAAACCCAATAAATGAGGAAGTAACAAAATCAAACATGATTAAGGAAGATTAAGGAAGATAAGCTAAGATAATCAGATTACTTACTTTAAAGGTATTTTTATTTTAAACTAGAATGATCTTATTAAATTAGATAATTGACCTTATTTGCCAGCCTTGGTGCTAAATGACTATGGGCTTCCTCTACAAATTAAACCCACCCTCTGAAATTGAAATCGAAGAATCACTGCTTGTGAGAATACTCCATTATGCTGCAGGGTCCTAAGGCAACTCCAAATGAGGAGTTCCCCAAGAAATTTTGAGTAATGTCAGCAAGCTTTAAAGGAAGTAACACTCATTTTTATGTGTGTTAAATTACTAGACAATTTGTTTTTGTAGCCACATTCTCTATACCCCCAAAACCAGGGGGGATGATGAAGACCTAAATTGAGTGGATGTATTTTTATGACCACATTTTTCTTCTTTATCAAGTCTGCCTTGCTCTATTCTCAGAAAGACTCTCAGACTTTAGTTGTTGTACATAGACTCAGGTCTCTTGCTCTCCTAAACTATGGTAAATTCCTCCTGCTTGTTTCCTCCAATGTGAGCCGTAACCGTGCCCCCTCCTTGGTGAGCTTTCCTTCCCTCTAATGTTCTATCAATGCTGTTAGGGTCCCTGCTGAACCACAGGGCCTGAGATAATACCTATATATAGTATGTGGTCAACGTATCAGATTTCCTCACTATGCCTGGAATCGTACCATGTACAGAGTAAAATCTCAATATTGATTTTGGTTGAGTGAGCAAAAACAAATTTTTGTTCCCATTACACTGCTTACTATTTAGTGCAAGGCAGAATAAAAGAGTTCCATTTTACAGCACCCTGTTCTAAATCTTTTATCACAGTGGTTTCACCTGAGACTGTATCATAGCCTGAAATATAAGAATGGGCTTCTTATACAGTAACAGGAAAGGGAGAGATAGTTCTCCTTATTTTAATCCTGTACCTTCAGTTCCTGATTACTTTAAATTGAAAGTACTAACTTTTATGTTTTCTTCTGAAAGCTGGCTTACCTCATGCAGTATGTTAATAAAGACCCATAAGGTTCCTTCGCATTTCTCTGTATGTTTTTACTCTAGAAAGAAAACATAGATAAGTTTACGTTCTTTACCTAAAGATAATCTATTATTTTGTATATTCATTTGCTGTTACAGCTTATAAAATTTGTCTCCTCAATGGCAGATTAGTCAGAAAATGCTGACATGATAGAGAACCACTCTGGGAATTTGCAAACTTTAGATTGGTTGGCTAATATCCAAAATGCTTTTACTAAGCTGGTGGAAGAGTAATTACAGTTTTTGCCATTACTTTTAATGGCATGGCGTGAATCATGGTGTTTCAAAGGGTTTAGAGACAATCTTGACAATCAGTCCTCTAATCCATCTTTTTATATTAAAAGGTGAAAAAAATGAGACCCAAAAAGTTCAAATGACTTCTAAGGAATGCCTAGCTAATGACTGAAAAAATTAGTTACCCTAATGTGTAGTTACTACATTATATCATTCTACATGTTGAGAGATAAATATTTTATACTTTAAAAACAATTGGGACCTTTAAGATTAGGTCATTACTGAACAACCCAACATATTACAAAATAGCCATATTTTGTAATATGTTTGTAAATTTTTAAAATATGTTTGTAATATGTTTGTAAATGTTTATAATACAGGTTGTAAATTCCCTGAGAATATGAATTATGTCTTACAGTTCTTTCTGTCTCCCATATACTAAATATATTATCTCATACTCCCATATACTAAATATATTATAGCATCTCTCAAATAAATATTTGATTCATTACTTGATTGGATGATTACAAAATTTATATTAATAAATAATGAGACTGATTGTAGAACTAGTACTATAGTTAGACAACAATAAACTGTTATGATATAGAAAATTATACCAATTATAGTTTATTGCTTTTTAGAGAAGTAATATGAATGATTAAGTGCAAATATTTTAAAGTCCCAGCTCTGCTATTTAATAGCTATATGACCATGGGCAAATAAATTGTTTAAATATCTTTTTCCTCAACCTAAAATTAAAATAATAACATCTACCTCACGGTGGTTGCTAAAAACACGAAATGCTTATGCATAAGCACTTAAAGTTCCTTCTCATGGCAAATATCCAATAGATGTTGGTAATGATCAGCTGGAAGAAGAGCATAAGCACACCTAAAATTCAAAGATTTTTAGACTGTAAACCAGGATTTAGACTGAATGATAAAACCTATCTCGGTGAAGAGTATTTTTTAAATTTTCTTTATTCTCTGAAGAAAGCAATGGGAAATGTGTCTTCACCTGCTGGTAACCTGACACTATAGAAATGATACAATGCTACACGAGTACTGCACTGTGGAAAGAAACACCAGGAAATATTCATGATGAAGTCGTTTATTGATGATCAATGCATATTAGTTAATGATAAAGAAGATGTAATTTATTTTCCAAATGGAATCCTAAGCTTAGCTGGGGTGGGGGTGGGAGGATTTTTTAAATTCCTTAACTGTTAAAATGCTGTGAAAATACCGAACACTCCTATGTCTATTTCCATTGTGTTCCATGTGAAACAATGTCTTTTATAAATACTTACATGGCCTACCCTACACTGAGAAGAAAAATAGATAATACCAAAAGTATGGTTGTTAAAGAGAAAATTGTGGTCATAATCAGTTGCAAAAGTATTTTCAAGTACAATGACTATTTTAGAAATATTGAGTTTGCATGTGTAGAAGCTAAAAAAGTTGACCTAATAGACACAGAGAGTGGAATAGTAGTTACTAGAGATGGGGAAGGGTGGAATGATGGAGGGGTAGCCAAAAGTTTGTTAACAGATACAAAAATAGTTAACGGACAGCTAGATACAAGGAATAAGTTCTTGTGTCCTATAGCACTACAGAGTGACTGCAATTATGGCAATTTATGGAATATTTTCAAACAGCAACAACAGTACACTTTGAATATTCCCCACCAAAAGAAATAATAAATGTTTGAGGTGATGAATGTACTAATTAGTCTGACTTAATCATTACACCCTGTATACATTTATGGGCTACAGTGTGATATTTTGATCACATGTTTTGATACATCAAAACATCACACTATACCCCATAATTATGTACAGTTATCATGTGTCAATTAAAAATAACAATAAAACAAAATAAAGCAGCATATAAAAAATAAGCTAGTCACAGAAAAAAGAAAGATTGAGTTTGTCTACAAGATTGCAGATTTATCAGTACATTACTCAAAAGCTTAGCACTATTTCATATTAGTTCAAATCACTATTTCAAATCAAATCGCAAATAATTTTCACTTTCATGGATATCAAGATAAAACATATTAAGGTCCTTATCATTTATTAGGAGTCTATGCAAGGACCTGCTTGTCCAACTCTAAGATGAAGACTTTCAAAAACAGTAAAATATGACTAAGCTCTCCCAAACTCAAAACCTATGTTTTGATTACTTAATGTTACTCATCTACTTCTTTTTTTATATTGGTGCAGATGGACCTTATGGACTTCAAGTGAATTCTGATAAAGGGCTAAAAGTAGGAGAAGTGTTTACTGTTGACCTTGGAGAGGCCATCCTATTTGATTGTTCTGCTGATTCTTATCCCCCCAACACTTACTCCTGGATTCGAAGGACTGACAATACAACATATATTATTAAGCATGGGCCTCGCTTAGAAGTTGCATCCGAGAAAGTAGCCCAGAAGACAACTGACTATGTGTGCTGTGCTTACAACAACATAACCGGCAGGCAAGACGAAACTCGTTTTACAGTTATCATCACTTCTGTAGGTATGTGTGACATACAAGGAACAGATTCTAATAAAACAGAAATGCATGCTGGTCTTGCCCTTCTACTATCTTATACCTATGTGGGAAGGAAAATCATTGTGGGATTATTCATATACTCTAAAAATCTCTGTTTCCAAAGTTAACTAAGCCGTGGTATCTATGACTCAAAGAAAGAAAACTCAAAACGAAATGGGGAAGAAATTCAATTCAATTGCGAAGGGCTATGAAGAAAAAAGGAATTTAGTAAATTACTTCTAAATGTGCACTCTTGCCTTCCGAGTTTTACAAACAGGAATATAAGAGAAACTAGCCTGTTTCAAACTTTCAAACTAGGCACTTTGAAAAGCCCAGTTTTACAAACAGGAATATAAGAGAAGTCCTCATTTAGAGGGTTTATCTCCACCGTTGCATTAGGTCAGATGAGAATAAATCTCCATAAGTTGGGAATCTGGTTTCCTACTTTTATTTGACTCTCCTTCTCACTGTCTTTCATGGGCTCCCCTTCCTCTTTCAACATTTAAACACCTGAAATCTATGGAAGTTCACAACAGGAGTCTCGACATCTTGGAAATTACAAAATTCTGTAAGTCTGTGAAATTTGGCTTTCTCTAGAAATCTCTAGAAATCTGATTTTCAGAAATGTAATCAACCCACAAAAAGTTAAGAATTACTGCCTAAAATATTGATGTCCACCAAATTCTTATCCCACTACACCTTCTCTTCTCTCTCTACAGAATGATTGTAAATCTCCAGATGATTTTCTGTGTGATTTCATTCATTCCCATGGCTTCATGTAACACAGGTATATCCCAAATCTATGTCTTTAAAGCTCTAAAACCATACACCCAGCTGCCTCTAGATGCCTCTGCTTGGAAGTACCAGAAGAAGCATACAGGTCCAATGTATCAAAACTGAACCGTCTTCTTACCCCCAAAATTGCTATTCTGTCTGTGTTGCCTGTTTAAGTGAATGGCCCTACTAACTACCAACGTAAGACAGAAAGCTAAATGTCCTCTCGGGCTCATTCCTCTTGCCTATTGCCTGGTCCCACATTCAGTCACCAAGTTGTATCCATTTTCTTCCTTTCTATTTCTCAGATACATTTTCTTCTCTCCTATTCCTTCTTTTGTTGTTCTTTACTCATTTCTTTGTATTCTTTTCTCTTTCTCTCCCCTTCCCTTTCCCTCCCCACTCCTCCTTCTCCTTTTTCTTTTTCTTCTTCCTCTTCTATGACTTTTTGTACTACTACTAACAAGTCCTTCTCAGACTCTCCTTTGCACACAGAAAAAAACAGTCAAATGCCACTTAGGCAAAATCTGGGAGCAGGTTTGGACAGGACATGGTGGTTAAGGTACCTATGACTGGTGGAAAAACAAATTCATAAAAGCTACTACTCATTAATATCTTTTCCATTGATGCCTTCTCTTTCTTCACCTTTATAGCACTGGTACCTAGAATAAGACCCATAACACAGAGAAACTCAATATGTTTTGTTGAATAAGTGATGCGACAATATAATTTCTTGTAATCCTTAGGCTGAATTTTTCAGTATGTTGCCCCTGGACCATCTGCATCAATATCACCTAAGGAGGTCGCTAAAAATGTAGCTTCATTAAGACACTTCAGAACTATTGGATCAGGATCTTTCAGATAGTGCCTGGGAATCTGAATATTCAGAACACTCAAGTGTGACAACCGTTTATTTAGTATGTTTTATCTCCAGAGCATTTTGAATTTGAATTAAAAAGTGCTTAAAGAGCCACGAAGAATTATAAGACTATCATAAACCTACAGGTTGATGAAGAAATGTAAAGTGAATGGGTTCCTCCTAGGGACTCCTTAAGGTCTTAAGAGGAAAAATCACCTGGGTGTGTTGGAATGTCATGGTGGGGTTTTTTCATATGAAGAAAATGGACTGTTTATTATGATAGCCACTAATCTCATTTGGCTTTTGAGCACTTAACACATTGTTATGCACCTGAGAAACTGAATTTTTAATTTTATTTCATCTTTATTAATTTTAATTTGAATGTAAATAGCCACATATCTGGTGGTTACCATGTCAGACAATGCAGCTCTAGAATTTTTACCTGAATTACTTCATTTGGGCAGTAGATAATAATATATATTTCTTGTAGACCCAAAAACCATATGTGCTTTAGTTTGTTATAAATTAGGCATCCATTCATTCATTTTTTTAGCATGCATTATGGGCCAAATATTGGAGTGAGCACTAAGAATATCATATGAGAAAGATAATTCCTCCTAACAAGAATTCCTTCTCACAATCTAATATGAGTGGCACACACATAAACAGCTGAGGTACATCCTTTGCTTTCTATTTTCTATTTTATTAATTTTTATGGGCCTAACCAGCTTTTTACCGCAGTAGCAAACCAAGACATAATTGTACAGTAAGCTACAGTAAGTACATAAAATAGTTTAGTAGCAATCCAGGTGTCATCTTCAGCTTATTTTTCATTCTCACTGCAAGTGAAAACATGGCTGTAATGTATAGAAGTATACTACAGTAAGGCTTTCCCACTGCCTAAACTTTCTACATTAATATTTAACCAAGTTATTCTCATAATATCAGAAGCCCCCAATATTTGATTAAGATCTTATTACCAAGGTCTAAAGACAGCTACAGTCTTAACGTCAGATAATTGCCTTTTGCAAAATCTAAAAAACCTGTTTGACCTGTACAAAGACCAAGCATTTGTTATTATAGTAAATAAGAAGAGCAGGTGCTTATTTTTCAGAGGGATTCAGAGCTGTCAATATTAGTGACCTGCTTGTGGTTTTTAGAGCGATTTTCCAACCCCCAAATGTCCACAGAGCTTTAACTCAAACAGCAACAAAATGGCAAAGAAAATGACTAGTATTGATGTGTTTTGTTAAACATTTGTTTTTCTAAGTTTCCAAGTCAGTGAACCTCTGCAATACAGATCAGGTATACACCAACCTACAGTTAAAAATGACCATCACCTGCAACTATCAATTGAGCCTACTGACTATTCACTGTGATTAATAAACTCTTGAGATCTGTGAAGAATTTGAAATCATTTAGAAAGTTAAAATTCCTGCTTTTGAGATGTTTCCAGAACCAAATTGGTATTTGATGTAGCCAGTGAAGTTGTAAGAAATAGATTAATCTCTTCTTAATGAGGCAAAACATTTGGCTAAACCTTTTGTTTTAGCAATAACGGAGTCAAAGATGACTCCAAGGTCGCAGATATGGAAGGAAAATGACAAGGTCAGGAAGTAATCAAGTTTTATTGGGGATTTTCAGTGGGGAGAGGAAGGCTGGAGAGAACAATTAGTTCTGTGTTATTTTGCTTTTCTAAGACTGCAGCAAACAGTAACTTCCACCTCTGTTCACTATGATTCACATCTAATCTGAGATATTAATTGACCTTTTTATATCTCCATGGAAATATCCTAAAGAAAACAGAGACAATGGGCAAGTTCACACAGTTAGTAAGTGATTAAATAATATCTGCGTTCAAAGCCCTTTTTTTTCTGAGACGGAGTTTCACTCTTGTTGCTCAGGCTGAAGTACAGTGGCGCAATCTCGGCTCACTACAACCTCTGCCTCCTGGGTTCAAGCAATTTTCTTGCCTCAGATTCCTGAGTAGCTGAGATTACAGGTGCACACTACCACGCCTGGCTAATTTTCTGTATTTTTAGTAGAGATGGGTTTTCACCATGTTGGCTAGGCTGTTCTCTAATTGCTGACCTCAGGTGATCCACCCGCTTCGACCTCTCAAGGAGCTGGGATTACAGGCATGAGCTACAGTGCCTGGCCCAAAGCCCTTGTTTTTAACCACTACACAAACTGTCTCCTTTGATATAACTGGAGAATAGAATATTAGATATAACTGGAGAAAGAATATAACATGTACTTTCTCATCACCTATCTAATTTAATGCTTTGTACATAGAGATACTCTGGTTTGTATATATGTATAATTTCATATTAATATAAAGTTAGGAAATATCTGTAACTGAAAATAATGCCTATGATATATTTCAAGAAAAGAATAGCTATTAAAATAATAAATGAGCATTTGTGTTTTGAAAAACAAGACTTTATTACCTTAATTAAGGACTTCCTTGAATGCAGATGTCCCTATTTTAAAGTTTTAACTGAGCCTAAATTGCTATTGTGACATGCAATAGATAGATAGATAGATAGATAGATAGATAGATAGATAGATAATGTTTATGGAAATGTAATCATCTGATCAGAATTCAAATGTTCACATTTCATGAAGGCATTCAATTGTATAAATAGAATTCCCTAAGGCCATGTGGGCATAGTTTGAGATTTAGCCATAACAGAAATGTTTTCAATTTGTGTATGATAAAGCTTCCATTTTTTACATTTATTTGTGTTCCCCATATTAAAGAAGAGAACAGGAAAAAGACTCAAGGCAGGAAAATGAATTTACTAATTTTTCTATTCTAGAAATGTCTCAAGTCAAGGCCTCTAGGAAATGTATTTCACTTTGGGCCATTGGAAATGACAATTAAGATAGAACTACAAATCTGAAACTCAGACCTGAGACCTAAGGTGATGTTTCCATGAGCATCCAGCATTGAATAACTGTGTGTGTCAGGTGGGCCTATGATGGAGTGTGGAAATAGTACACTCCTCAATATGGCACCTTTGTCTCCAGAGGGACATGATTCAGCTGCCATAACCAGTGAACAGATTGGATAAGAGAGATCTCAAGACTTCATTTTGATCTAGAAATAGATACACAGACTGGAGCATATGGCTGTCCTGCTTTGAGTGCAGTCTCAAACAGCAGGGTTGTGATGCCATGGATACCACACCTCTTGCCCATATTTGCACTTAACATGTTATTCCATTTTATTTGTTTGCCTAAGGAGGAGGCAAATAGTATTTGCACTATGGCTTTGGCACATGAGTCCATCATGTTTAAATAATGGGGAGAATGGCATGCTATGTGCTAAAGAATAGTATAAACTCTCCGAAAGGAAAAAGAAGGAAGCTCCTGCAAGTATCCAGAACTGCAGAAGCGATCTCTATACACTCTCTATGTCAATACAGTCAGAATTTCCTTGCTGTCTTATTTTCAAGTTCAGGTTCTGGAAGTTTATCTTTGTAAAAACACTTGCTTAAGGTTGAGACTACAGCAGTTGTGCCCCTTGATTTGATCCTTGACATATCTGGCACTTTTTATATGTGTGAAAGGGAACAAATTTCAAATGCTGGACCTAGTAAATCTTGTGTGTTCTGAGACAGAAGAGCAGCGTTGAGACCAGACAGCCAGGATGCTCTAGAGAAGAGGCCTAACAGGAAAGATCATTTCTTCCAAGAAAAGGATTGTCCCTATTCCTCATTCTCCATGGGGAAGAATTTTGGCCTTTGCCACAGCCAAGGTTTTGGGCTGACAGACGCTGGTCACTACAGGAAAGCTCTCTGATGTAGGGCAAACTCAGGCCAAGGGAAGAGGCAAAAGGGCAATGAGGAAGGAGCCTAAAGAAATAAGGAAGTAATGGAGAAGGGGAAGAGTGGGATCCTCTGTAGGAGAAAATGTGTGCAAATTAGGTCATTTTAGTAAATACATATCAAAAGGGACAAAGTTAAAAAAGAAGGGGAAGGGAAGAGATGTATCTTATCTAGTCTAACACATCTTATCATTGTATATTAAGCCTACTGCCCAATTGCAGAATCACAGAAGTGTCTGGCAAAGAACCGATGCAGGCCAGAATGAAGCTTCACTATTAGAATGAGAACTGCTTGGAAATAGTAATTATTAGCATATGCTCAAGTTTAAGAGGGGAAAAAACAGCCGAGATTACTCAAGTGATTTTCTGCAGTTTTGCTCATAGTAAAGCACATTGCAAAAAACTTAAATAGAATAAATTAGCATTGAATTCTCTTTTAAGGAGTCTTCAGGGGTTATAGAATTTTGGTCAAGGCAGTCTGGCTATTAAGAAATGGAAGATTTGAAGCACATGAAGTCTGATGTCAGAAAAAGTTAGAGGAAAAGCTTATATGTAAGAGCCTACCTGCTTATTGCAAAAACCAATCTTTGGCCAGAGTAACAGAAAAAAAGTTGAACTTGCAGTCAGAAGAAAACCTGTCTACTGTCAATTATAGGACTTACTGACTATGGCAAATATTTTAGTTTCTCTTGAGACTCTTTCTTTATCTGTACCTGTAAATGGTGTCATGAATTTTCTTTTGTAAATGGAAAACCAAAGTACATTTTATGTATACATATTTAATATATATTTAATTGTGCATTATCTGAAAATTCCCTTAGCTACTTTTGATTTTATTGTTAGATCTAAAGTGAAGAAATAGAGAATTCACTTGCTAAAAGTGGTGCCTAAATCATACGATGTGTATTAAATCTTGACACTCTATTATTTGGTATTTTTTATCAATTTTTTTATTATTATTTCTTATCAATTTTTCTCCTTTTTTTAACTTTTTTATCACTGTCGTTGTCTCAGAGAGCATTCTATTTGCCTTTAGCTTATTGACAACCACAGTGAAGTATGGGTCATTCTAAATTCATATTTTAGAAATGAAATTGACTAAATTTTGTTGGGCTTCCAAAAGTACACCTCTAGCATGGTAGAGAAGCTGGAAAACAATCATGTACAGAACAACAAAATGATCTACAAATGTTGAATCTGAAGAAGAGGATTCTCAGGGAGATGTGAGAGTTTCATCAAACAATTACGATGGCATCATATACAGAAAGGATTTATTTGTTGTTGCTTCAATTAATAGAACTGAGTAGATTTGGGCTTAACTTGGGGGAAGGATTTCTGTTTCTTGAATAATGATTAGGCAAGAGTGGTGGAAAGAGCACAGAACTGTTGTTAGACATTGCTAAATTCAAATTTGAGTCCTGGAGCCTTAGATTTCCCAACTGTAATATGAAACTAATTGTTGCATCATAGAAGCAGTAAGTGGTAAAACTATTAATTTTGATTAGAATTGTTTACGCCCTAAAGTCTAAAAGACAAATAAAAATATATAACAAGGAAATAGAGAAGAAAAGAGAAATAAAATTCTGATTAATCTAAATTAAGACAAGAAATGAGAGAAAAAATAAATAAGAAGGTAGGAAATATAGAAAAAATAGTAAGATTGTAGATCTAAATGGAAATATATTACTAATCATAATAGGTCTTAGTGCACTAAATATTCCAACTAAAAAACAAATGTCAAACTGGATACATACCTTATGTATGAAGATATTGAAAGGTTGAAATTAAATAGAAGTACAAATGAACCATACAAAAAAGAAAGCCAGTATAGTTATGTAGCAGGACGTCTAATAATGTTATTTCATTTCAACATCATTTCCTTATAATATTGATGAGAGAAAAATATCAATTCCCACAGGGGCCACTGTGTGTGTGCAGTTTGCACATTCTCCCCATACTTACATAAGTTTTCTCCAGGTTTTCCAGCTTCCTCCCGCATCCCAAAGATGTACACATTCGGTGAATTGTCCTATCTACATGGTCGCCATCTGAGTTGGTGTGAGTATGTGTGTGATTGTGCCCTGCAATGGGATGGTACCTGGTCCGTGGCTAGTTCTGGCCTTGTGTCCTGGGCTTCCAGGATAGGCTTCTAGCCAGCTACAGGTCTGAACTACAATAAGCAGGTTGGGGAACGAATGAACGAATGAATGCATACAATGATTGTCAAATAAAAATTTATAAAGTCTAGGATAATCATATAAGCGCATGACAATAAATGATGTGGTATGAAAGTGTTCAACAAGACTGGCAGATTTGTGATGTTAGTTTTTGAACTGCATGATGCTAGAGGTGCTTTTTACAATTTTCACTTTGCAAACATTTATTCCTTGATTTCACTCATTACCACTACCACTGCCATCATTCACGGATTCACCAAAAATGGGGTAAATAACAATCTTGTTTTTATTAGTCTTTATTAAATGTATGTAGAGCTCACATTTATTTGATATTAGCATTTCATATTAGAAGTGTTTGAGATCTTTATGTAGAACTCTGATAATTTTCTGGCCAAAAATATGTTGTAGAGATGCAGCTCTTGTTTGTATCAATTAGCCAGCAGTAAAATTGGTTTCATTATATGTTGTTTTGCTCGAAGTCACAGTTTCCAAGAATCATTCAATGATGTTAAGTGAGGACTTACTGTACTGGTATAAGATAACTTATATAAAAATTAGATAATTTCTTTAAGACAGGAAGCATTAGGAAGTACACCTAATAAATAGCAAAAATTGGCAGAAAAATTCACAAAGTGGGAGACTTTAACATATTTATTTCAGTAGCTAATAAAACAGACAAAAACTCAGTAGAAATAGAGAAAACCCAGTAGTTGAAATAGCATAAATACTGCATGCAGCCACTGCACGATACACCCTTTCATATGACTACTTTTATAGTCATTAAAAAAATCAACAAACTTCAAAGGATTGCCCTATACCATGAATGAAATTAAACTAAAAATCAATAACAGAAACAACACTAGAAAACTCCCAAACTTAAGAAAATTAAGCAACAGACTTTTAAATAACCCATAGGTCAAATAACAAATTGCAGTGAAAATTAGGAAATGTTTTGGACTTAATGATAATGAAATTACTATGTTTTAAAACTCAGAAAAGTGTTGCTCTATAATTACATTGCCTACACTTGAGAAAATGAGGGGAAAAAATAATGGAAATTAAACTTAAAAGTGCATCGTGTGTGTTAATAGGTTGTGTTAAAATAACGTATATGTGTGTGAGTGTGCAATATTTTGGAGACTGAGTTGCTAGCATGCCACGCGTATAGTGTCCTATTTACATAACTCAATGTAAACCTCTCTGGCTCCCCCAAGTCATCAGAGCAAGAAGAGAACTTAAAGGCAAGTCACTCTTGCCTCCTCCTTATATTAATGAGAAAATAAAAGCCCTGAGAGTCAAGGGGCTCACCTAAAGTTACACAGCTCTTTAGAGAGAACAATCCCACAAGAGCATAATATCTGAGAAAAGGCTAAGATCTCACAAAGAGACTACCCAAGTGCTAAGTGATTCCAAACTAAAAGGTCAACCTTCTAACAGTGGAAGAACATAAATTATTCTACAACTTATTATGAGACAAAAATAATCTAGTAAGCTTTGTGATGTTCTAGTCTATATATAGGATCAATAAATTGTGATTCTAATTCATTTTAAGCTGCCTTGCAAAAATTTCTTCTAGCCAAGGTTTGTAAGAGTTTAATTTAAAATCTGTTAACAGACAGTAAGTCAGACACAGCTATTATAATCCCATAGAACATTTTAAGAATGCAATTCTCTGAATGCATATCAGAAATTTATAAACTTCTCATCACAAATGGTGAAGATTTTTGATAATTAAAAACAACTTTGATTAACTCTTTAGGACTTAAGGGGAATATGTGAATGGTGTTGTATGGGGAAATTAGAAGAGATAACCTGATTTCCATGATGTGTTTACTAGATTTTTGGCAACTATAATCTACACTACATTATTAAAAGACTCCTGTAAGATTAAGAAATGAAAGTATTCTGGGTGGAAAAGCCAAGAGAGTTAATGTAGGCTCATACTGAGAGAAAGAAAAGATTAAGTGTTTTCCCCATTGGAAACCTCAGCAGAGACTTTATGGTGAAAGATGACAAAGCACGGGCTGGATATTTATTGCAGAGCCGTGTAACCACCATTGTCTTCACCACATCCAGATTTTCCAGGCTATTCACCACTGCTGAGAGGAAGTGGCATCACATGACTTTCAATCCCACATTAATCTAGACAGACAGGCAACTGCCATGATTTATTTCCACATCCATATCTGATTTACATGGTAATATGGAAGACATCTGCTACTCTCATTTGTTGGAGGTTAAAACTATTCCTATTATATCGATTAACTATATGACTAAACATATTATAGCCTGAAGCTGGTGTTAACATAGCCACAGTTAATAAGTTGTGTTAAAATTCTATTAAAGGGAGGCATCATTATGTGTTGAGTCTTGGGTAACATCTGGACTCTACCACTTATAACCCGAGTGACCTTGGGCAAAATTCAGCTTCTTCATCTATTGGAAGGGATGATAAAATAATCTCTCCTTTATAGAATTGTTGTAAAGATTCAGTGAGTTAATATGTATCATGCACCCGTAGAACAGAGCCTGACATATTGTAAGCTCTCAGCAGATGTTATTAGCACAGTATTTTATATAGTGATATTAATAAAGGGAATGGCTTACAAAACAAAGTGAATTCTAGTCAAAAGGTGGGACTTTAATTATTTTTTTTGAAAAATCACACATACATCCTATTTTAAGAATTGATGTTTCTTTTTTATTTTTAATTTTTTTCATAATTTATGGTAAGAGACATTTCTTTATTGGCCAAAAATTAATAAAGTGTGTTTGAAATGAACACCTCCCCTCTCACACCTTTAATCACTTACCATCTCCCTAGAATATTCTCATACTTAAATTATGCTAGAAAAGCAAAATCGAAGAAAAATGAGAGAGCAACTTAGCATTTAGGGATGTAGAGACAATGAGATGAAACATGTAAGTTAAGGTGGCAAATATAACTGAGAAGTATGACATGAGATATTTGCTACACCTAGTATAACATAATCAGTTCTAACCTGGGCAGTACGCCACATTTCCAATCACAGATATCCCTAGGGAGTTTAGTGTGTGTTTTAAAATAAGTGCATTCCTTCCATTGGTCCCTCTCTCTCTATGTGTCTCTCTCTAATAATACATGTTTATATGTTTTTTCAATAGCATCTCCTTTAAAATAAGGCATTTAAAAAGTCAAGTTATATACTGTAGTAATTTGTTACTAAAAATATATTTATCTTTTTATTTAGGACTGGAGAAGCTTGCACAAAAAGGAAAATCATTGTCACCTTTAGCAAGCATAACTGGAATATCACTATTTTTGATTGTATCCATGTGTCTTATCTTCCTATGGAAAAAATATCAGCCCTACAAAGGTAGGTTAAAATTTCAAAAAAAAAAATTTTTTTTTGAAGCTGTACATATGTGTACTAAGAAATACCTTACCATTTTTCTTCTTTCTTGATTTTAGTTATAAAACAGAAACTAGAAGGCAGGTAATGCATCTGTTTCTATGAAAACAGTTTTTTTCCTTACATACTTTTTCCTCAATTATTATCCCTGATAAAAATACCTATTTTGTCTTTTCAGACCAGAAACAGAATACAGGAAAGCTCAAACATTTTCAGGTAATGGCCAGGCCGGAAAGGGCTATTATCAGTTTTAATGCATATTAATTAATATTGTTAATACTATATATTATTAATGTAATAGAATTAATATAAGCTAAAATTAATATAACATTAGCAGTCCGTTACCTTTGGGTTCATGCCTTCACTTTACAAAATATTATCCTTTGCACTGGTTTTATGTAAGTCACACAAGTCTGTAATATCAGCCTGGAAGGCACTCTTAACTCCATTTTACAGGCAAGAGGACTAATGATCAAGGAGATGAAGTCACTTGCCCACAGTCAGTAAGATCAATCAAGTTAGTTCTGCTAATCCATTGATCCTATTATTATTATTATTTTGAAAATTCCAAAGGGTTCTATTACTTTGTTAATTCCTAAGGTAGGTTTTATGCTGGCAGCTCCGTCCCAAAGAGAAGAGGAAAGGAAGGTCTGGCAGAGGCCAGGGTAGCTTCTTTGTCCACATTGTAACCCTCATTATGATCAATATTGACTGTACTGAGTTAACAATAGACTTTTTGCTCAGACCACAGAGTCACAGGGAGCCAAGTTTCAGTTTTATATGTGCCACTTTCCCCTCATATCACCTTAGAAAAATTATTTTTCTTGACCACAACTTCCTCTTCTCTATAATATAGATAAAAACTTCCCACTAAAGGTTGCTATGAGAATTAAATAAAATGATATAGGTGGAGTGCTTGATATGAAGCCTGAATGTTTAATAAATGTGGGCCTTCTTCCTCTTTTCTAGCCCTTCCTGACTTATAAATGACAGAACATCAGAGCTGGCAAGGGCCCCAGAGACCATCTAGTTCCTTCTAATCACCTCCACCCCCATCATTCTATAGATGATAGTTTATGTGGATTGATATTATAATGTATTGTACTTTTTCTGTATGGGAAGCTATAGTTAGTTATTTATTCTTTTTAGTTCTGGTGGTTTCTGTTAGATCTAACAGGGTGCAGTTGATATTATGGGTGGATCAAGAGTGGCTGTGACCTTCAGGCTGAATGAAGCCCTGGTGACCGTGAGTGTCTGGTAACTGAGAGTTACAAAGGCCACGCTTGCCCACATGTGTGTATTTAAAGATATAACAGGCTATTCTCATGTCTGACTTTAAGAATAACTGTGCCAATTCAATTTCAATTCTCAGCTTCAGAAAGAGTGATTGCCAACACTGCTTAATGGCAATGTGACCACAGGGATTAGGAAATGTTAAATTCATTTTGTACCTATATACCATTTAAAGCAGGCAATAAAGATAAGTTTTACAAAGGTTTTTAAAAACAACAACAACAAATGAAGGCATTTGATTTTTAAGTAGTATTTGTTTTACATTTCAGGCCATGAAGATGCTCTGGATGACTTCGGAGTATATGAATTTGTTGCTTTTCCAGACGCTTCTGGTGTTTCCAGGGTTGGTTTTCCTAGTGGCCGATTCTGCTTCACCAGAGGTGTAAGCAGCATTTGTTTAAGCACTGGGCAGTGTGGTCAAGTGGCTACATTATTCATTACTGCATTAAGCAGTGTTGACTTACTCCATAATGTATGGCATTGCCAGATCTGGGGAGCTAAAGCATCTTTCTTTGCCTTTATAAGTAAAGCTAACACAAATAAGGAAGTTATGCTAATTCATAAATAGTCTTTACCTGGTAATCTCAGTAAAGAGAGAACTAACTAGGTTGAAAGTCAGGAGAACTGAATAAATAGGCTAGGTGTTGGTGGCTCACATCTGTAATCCTAGGGAGAGGCTAAGATGGAAGGATTGCTTGAGCACAGGAGTTTGAGATTAGCCTGAGCAGAGACCCCAGCCCAACAAATATTTAAAAATTAGCCAAGCATGGTCGTGTATGCCTCTGGTCCCAGCTTTTTGGGAGACTGAGGCAGGAGGATCACCTGAGTGCAGGAGTTCAAAGCTGCAGTGAGCCGTGATCACACTACCACACACCAGCCTGGGCAATAGAGCAAGATCCTGTCTCAAATAAATTAATGAATTAATTAAAGAAAACTGAATAAATAGAGGATCAGGAGACCCTGATTTAAGTCATTCTGCATCACTTGGGTGACTGCAATCCATCATTTTACTGAACTCTCTGTGTTCCTCAGTTTCCCCTTTATTGCCCCCCATATCTTTTGACAACATTGCAAAGACAATCGATCACACCCTTGAAGATACTTCATGCTCTTCAGAAGGAAGTTGCCATATAGACCCAAAATATGCAAGTATACATCTTTATTATTGCCTTGAAGGTACATGAGATGTCAAGGGAGCTTTCATACAGTTGAAGTCATTTCAGTCCGGAAAACAAACAAACAAACATCTTTTAAAGCAATCAGTTTTGTTTAACAGACATGCAGAATGTTTCTCTGAGCTAATCAGCTTATTAACCCTTTTATAGATTTGTATAGAACCAAGTTTTCCTCTGCTTCCTTATTCCGCAATAACAGTCCATTTAAGGAAGGGCACCATAAAACAGATTACTTGCTTCCAGGCATTCTCATTTCCATTTGTTAAAAGGACTATTTGTCATTAGAGAATGGTGACTTCTTTTGTTCAGAGGATTCTATCAATGTATAAGGTTCATCCAGTAAGTTTCCTGGCCACAGACTTTATTTGAGAAACGTCATGTGAGTAATGGAGAGGGAATGATTGGATTTCATCCTCCCTAAGGGTGAGTCAGTAACAGTCACAGATGAAGAGGGGAATTGCCCTGCAAAGACTTTGCAATACCCTATTCAGTCTCAGGCAGGATTAGCTCACCCTTCATTTCCACAACCAAAAGACAACAAATATTTGATGGATCAGTTATTTCAAACAACTTCTCACGATGGCAAAAAGCACACTTCTAAGGTGTGGCTTCAAATTGGAGAGGAGGAAACTGAAGAGCTAAGTCTTATAACTGAACTTTTGAATAAGTAGTTTTAGTTTCTTTATTTAAAACAATGCACACTTTTTATTCCTAGGAATTCAATGGAAAGGAGTGAGGTTTATGTAAGAAATTTTAAATCTTACCATGTGATTAATCACTACTCAGTTTTGGAGTTTTACCGGAAGGACCTCAGTTGGCTCAAAATACTATAGTCCTGAAGAACTGGAAGCAGAGAAATAGGGGTATTAATTATATAACAGAAGCCCTGCTTATTTCTGTTGGAAACAGAATAACTTGATTTGGAGCCACGCCCATCTTCAAAGCTGAAAGCTCCTAAGGAAATCTGCTGAGGTTCTTAATTGGTCATGGCAGGTGCTTTGGGGCAGAAGTGAGAAATCAAGACCAACAACCAAAGGGGAAGGATTAGGGACAAGAGGAGGAGGATCTGCATGAGAAGCCAGAATGGCAGATATGTGGGAAGATAGAACCAAATGCGATGGCCCTTAAAAGAAAAGGAAAGGTGATCATAAAACCAAGACCTCAAAACTAAAGTTAAGAAGGGAAATAAATTAAACTATTAACTTTTTGAGTTTTCAACAATAAAAATAAGCTAGGTGCCATGGCGTGCACCTGTAGTCCCAGCTGTTCAGGAAGCTGAGATGGGAGAATCACTTGAATCCAGGAGTTCAAGACCAACCTGAGTGACATGGCAAGACCCTGTCACAAAAAAAGATAAGCAAAATAATCTCTTGGCATATTGTGTGGTATGTGCACAATTGGATTACTTTTCTCTCTACCCTTTGCACATTTCATTGTACATTTAGCACCTCTTTCAGGAGTTAGACAGAAAGCAATTGCATTAAGTGAGCAAGTTAATTATTTAACAGCTCTATATTAGGTTAGGTGAGTACGTTGGTGATCATCGATAGATTGCTTTTACCTTAGCTCCTGAATATCTTCATACCAAAAAATATCAAGAGCTGATCTCAAGGATCTGTTCTAAACCAAAATTTCCTTGACACAAAAATGTCAGGGCAAATCACATCTCCTAAGGCTTCATATGAGAGCTTTAGCAAGTGGAATGGAAATTAGTGATTTCTAGAAAAACAAAAAGTTAAGATGTTCCAAGCAGGTCAAATTAGCCTGAGACAGTGAACTCTTCAGAGTTATCAAGAGCAAAGAGCCCTCGAGATGGAGCTGTATAAATATAAAGGACTGAAAGTAGACAGAAGTAGGATTAAAATAGGAAGCACTTGGGATGGGGAGGAAAACTAGACTTTGGCTAAATAATTGGGAAGGAGTGTTTACAGGAAGAAGGAGGTTATGAAGCATAAGGAATGGGAATTAATAAAACACAAATACCAGTTTCAATAAAAATACCTGTTGATTTTTACCAGCCATAAATACACTATTCTTTCCACATTCATCCAAGCATTTAGTTTTTTCAGTCCATTACTACATTTAAGCCAAAGCATTTTCCTTTGAGGGTTCCATATTCCTTGGTCCTGTCTTTACTTATTTGCAATATGATGTGTGATTTGGGCTGTATATTGTTCTTTCTCTTAAGCCGCCCTTGCGCACATAATTGGCAAATAGTGTCAAAAAGATAATTGAGGTATAGAAAAGATGATAATATATGCTGTCTGATTCTAAGGTGTCCTGATATCTTCTTTTGCTATTTTTTTCTTTCTATGATATTTCCTTTACAGTACTTCCAGCTTTCTTCTTAAATGAAGAAAAAAAGTCATAGCTTTGTCAAGCTATCCTTCTTCTGACCTTATAGCTATGCTGCTGCACAAACTGCTATAGGGTAAGTGCAGAAAAGTGTAGCAAGGAAGAAGTCAACCTTCTAGAGAAGAAAAATAGTTCAAATTCTCTAATCATCACTACTGCCAGTTGTTTTCAACTATGCAGCATAGTGGAAAAACTATTTACTAGTCTTGAGCTAATTTTTTTTAATGTGTCACATTTTCTAGATGCCAAGTAGGTCTGTTCCAGCCTCTGATGGTGTATCAGGGCAAGATTTGCACAGCACAATTTATGAAGTTATTCAGCACATCCCTGCCCAGCAGCAAGACCATCCAGAGTAAGTATAACTCTTCGTTTAATGGTGCTATGGAGAGGCGAAACATTTAGGCGCTGCTTTCCCCAGAATTGATTGAAAGGCACAGAAGAAAAATACAAAACAAGATATAATGCTTGTGTGCATTTGAACATACTTCCCCACCTGAAAATAATTTTGAGAAACAAAACAGGGAAACACACAAATATCTTCTAGGGCCATGCACTTGGGCTAGTGGACTAGATTCAGAACTCTAGAATCAACTATCTCTTGTGTACATTTCTTTCTCACAGTATTTCCCCAAGGAATCCACATCTGAGTATGAAAGGAATGTTCAGGCCAATTTTGTAGCCATTTTAATGATTACTTGATGATTTTCCAGTAGCTATGGTAGTTTTAAAGCCATGATGATCTGTCACTAGAAATAGGACCAATAAAATATAAGCCTACAAAAGGTCCACAGCACAGTCAGTATCCAATGCCCAGCCTCTTATTCAAAGTAGCCTATTCCCAAGTGAGTGGAACCCCAGTGAGGACTGGCCTCTTAGCCAGAGAGGACAAAACCTGTGCTAAGGACAAAGCTGAGAACCTATTTATCCAGTTAAGCTCAAGGCTGCCACTAAGAAGTCTCCCTCTCCTTCCTGCCATGGAGAAACCAAGCCTGCAATCTTGAAATAATAAAATGAACTTTTTTGTGTGTGTGTGGGCTGTAGCTGCCTGAAGGCATAACTGCCACAGATCATCTTCCATTATTTCTTTGTCATTTATTGACTTTGAAAAGAACATCAATAACCACTTACAGAAACTTCCCCTCTGGCAAAAGAAATAGTTCCAGCAAAGCAATTCATGCACACTTCTGGGTAAATATCAAAAATAACAGCAAGGAGTACAAATGCATGGGAAATCATCTTACGGGGAAGAAACCTAGTCCTGGGGGTGGGTGGGGACTGTGTGTCATTTAAGGACAAAATAAGTGGCAAGATAACTTCAGAGAACCTCATCAGATAAAATTTACCTAGAGTCACATAAATTAGGAACAGACTCTGATGGAGGTAGGAACTTATAGTTTGGAAAAAAAAAAAGTAAAGCATTGTATTATCAATCTAGTAGAACACAAGAATAGGATATTATTACATAATATTTTAAGAATAAAAGCACTCTAAAATGATACCTAGTTCTCTTTACTGTCTATAATAGAAAAGTAGGGGAAATTTGTTTGTTGTTAAATATAAGGCATTGAAAGAATTTTGAGATTAAGTCTGCTTTCTAAGATTTAATCTAATTAAAATTTGTATCCTGTTTAAATTCATTTCTCTATCCTTTCTTCTATCAATTTTTTTGCCTTAGAATGCAAACAAATCAAATGACAACTTGGAGTTTATCTTTTAAGGTTCTCAAGAATGAAATAAATTTTAAGTCAAAATTGTGAATATGACAGCTACAATTTCAGAACACAAAATAAAGTGATTAGGTTGTTTTTCATGTCAAAAAATCGATTTTCCAAAAACACCCTTTGAAACTAGATGACTTTCAGCACTAGCAAAATCTTTTGACTTTCTTAAAGATATAAAAGTTTATTTCATAAATAAGATTTGAGAATTGAAAACATAGCAGAAATGCTCTTTATCAAGCATATGAAAAAAAGTATTCAAAATTAATGCTGTTAGCACATGCTCCTCCAAAAGGCAGTCACCCTCAAGACCCTGGCTCATGCTACCAGCACAATCTGAGTAACATCTCCAACTCCCACAGCCTCTCTCTTCTCAACTTCTTCTTTCCCATTTTCTCAGTCTTTTTTTGTGTTTGTTAGTTTCTCTATGTACGTCTTTGTCTTCCAGTGGCTCTCTCTTCCTTTACCTTCATTCTTTGAATCCCTCCTTTATCAAGTCTAACATTCTCTTTTCTTCTCTTTCTCTATAATTGTCTCCCTTAGCCATAATATTCTTCCTAAAATTTTCCTCCTCTGTCTTCCACCTTTATCTAAATGGGGAGTCAATATTTTTTAAAGCATTATTTTATTTGAATTCAGATTTATGTTACCTATTCTAAATTGTTTAAATAAGTGAAATGCTTCCTGTTTCTTTATCAGAAACTATTTTGTACTGATTTTACTTATAATTAATTCACAAACATTTCCAGGACATTTACTATGCGGTAGGGCAAGAGAATAAATAAGACTCGATCTTTTCAAGATTTCATAGTTCAGTGGGCTGCTGTTTACTTTTTTTAACTAAAGATTAGTGATTCTTAGTAAAATAAATATTTCTCAGTAGAATAAATGCCACCTATAGATGCAGAGAGCATTTTTCTTTCCTGATTGCCTATGGTTTTATTCTCCTCTAGGTCCAATTAAATTCAAAGATCAACTTCATGAATAATGCATTATTATAGGTGGTTGGTGACTCTCTCCCATCTCTATTTCCCAACATGAATGTGCCAGCTCTGTGGAAAGAATTCTAATTTCACTGCTCTCTTTTATTTGGCAGTTACTTCTGAGTAGGAAAGATAGCCAAACAATTTTATTCTTTGGCTCTTAGACTGTTCTAACAGTGTTATTTTCTTTACTTCATATGTCGGTTACCTAATTGGGCTGCTGTTTAACCAATTGGTAAATTGGTCTGTGTTCATATTCTAGTACTCAGACCAATTATTTATTTATTTAACTTATGGCTGGACATATTTCAGTGTTGTCTATTGACCTCGTTAAATTCTCTTGCTAGGGTTTATATTGAACACAAGACTTAATGTTAGTGTATTGAAAACAGGACATTCAAATTAAGTAAACCTTTAGTTTCAAAAGGAAATTATCTATAAAGTTTAATAATTGCTTACTCTCACATTTATTTGTTGATAAATGTAATTTTCTTAAGCTAGCTCAAGACATTCACCTAATTTGTAGCCCTGGAAAGGAATAAAGTAACTTACGGTTTGTTTACCTGCAGACCTGAAAAATCTGTAGAACTGTTTACATAGCTCGTTGTCTCTTTACTAGGTGAACTTTCATGGGCTAACCAGTACATTGGAGTGAAATTCTGAAGAAACATTTTAAGGAAAAAACAGTGGGAAAGTATTTATCCAGAATCAGTGAAGAAACCAAGACCAACCCTCTTACTCAATATTTCTTTACATGCAGAATAGAGGCACTTATGCAAATTGAACTGCAGGTTTTTCAGCATATTCACAATGTCTTGTATAGCAAAAAAACATGTTGGGAAAATATTCCTCAGCAGACAGTCTTTCTCGTGCTGATGGAATTAAGACAGTTACTGGGGTTTCCTCATTCCTTTTATATGAAATATCTCTACAAAGCTCGATTAGTTTACTTTATACTTTCACTGTCATCAACACAGAGACTAACCTGTCTCCTACAAATGTGGAAATTTTACATTGGTAAATTTTTCAGCAGACTTTGTTTTGTTACATTTTCATTAGTGTTAAGAACACTAAATTTATGTTTGAATTTTATGTCCAAATTTCTATCTTGTTATATGTACTACAAAATAATAAGGATGGTTGTCACAAAAACAAAACTATGCCTTCTCTTTTTTTTCCAGTCACCAGTGGTATTTTTGAGAAGACTTGTAAACACTTAAGGAAATGACTATTACAGTCTTATTTTTATTTTTGTTCAAGGAAAGATGGATTCAAATAAATTATTCTGTTTTTGCTTTCTGTGCTTAATTATTTGTCTCATAGAGTAAAAATATCCCATAAAAATCAGATTGTAGACTTTGGTTTTTTCATACTTATTTCCCAATGTGCAATAAAATCTAGATTATAGGGAATTATTAAAATAAAGATCTTCTCTCTTATAGTCTACTATTTTAAATAGAAGAAAAGAAATCTTAAAAATAGAATTTCTTTTTTAAAAGTTTCAAGCAAACCACTGTAGGTACATTGCCCCTCCTGTATTTTCACAGAAGCACCTGGTGAAAAGAAAATTAAGTCTTTATATTTTCCTGTTGGAAAAGTTCATCAGTTCTACCAAAAGTCTTTTCTTCTAGATTTAGTAAAAAAAAAAAAAAAAAAAAAAAAAAAAAAAAAAAAACTACTGTATCTGGTTAGAAAAGAAATTCATGCCCCTTGTAAAAATATAGGGGTACTTGGAAATGCATAAGACTCACCATAAAACACTTAAAATCACTTGTAATCCCACCCCTCCGAAATAACCTGTCGGCATTTCCCCAGATTAGTTATACATGTATTTATTCATACCCCTTCCATTTCCAGAAGAGATTCATGGTACCTCATATAAATGCATAAAATCACAAGATAAAATATACCCAAAAAATAAAGTTGATAAGGAAAACAGGATGAAGGAACAATGAGAGGCAAAGCAAAAGCAGAAAGAGATTAAGAACCAGTGTGATGAAGTTACCTTCATCAGTGGATATTGTTTCACACCACCAAGATCATGTGCCATATACAAGTATATGTCTAAGGAAGGGTTTCTAAGCTGAATGCAATTTGTAAGCAGGGCCAGAAGAAAGTAAGTCAGCCATCCACCACAGCTCCATTCATCTCTCTCCTCCTTTCTCAGTCTTGTGCCCCCTCCTTCTTTGGGGTTTTTTTTAGTTTGCTGATACATCTCTTATTTGGAGGGCAGACACTAACTACATTACTGTCTTCCCCTTCCTAAACCCAACCCTGAAACACTTTAATCCACAAACAACCGTCAACAGCTCTGTCCTGGAAAGATAATAATATATTCACATGATTCACAAATCAAAATTCTATTTAAAAAAAAACAAAAACGCATGCACTTAAGTAATTGTGTTTCATAGTTTTGGGTTTTGGTTTGGCTATTTTATGTATACCTCCAGAGTTTCTCACACCAAACCGAAGAAAATACAAATATATATTCTTATTTTTTCAAGCTCACTTTTCAATTACTTGTAATTCCTCTCATTTCTCTCTCTCTCTCACACACACACACACACAAATACACAGACTCCCTTAGCGCATGGTTCCACTGAAAGCAGCAAGGAATTGCTGTAAGCAGAAATGTGAAAGGATCTAGAATCCAATTAACTTTTGCTGTCATTGGTGTGTAACACCGGATGACTCACTGCTTTTTTAGTAAATGAGGATGAAAGTTTCATAAATTAATCAAGGTTTCCAAGGGAAGTGATGAACCAAAACCCAGATGTTCACCTAATTAACAAATTAATCTTTAAAAACCAGCCTAAAGTTTTTTCTTCATTACTAAAAAGATCGTAGCTAGTGTTAGTTTTTAACTTTATATTACCACTTCTAACTTGGAATAGAATCAATTTTTGACGCTTATTATGTTTAAAGAGTATATTCTACTGATAGACTTTTATGAAAAAATTTAAAAACCTGCTACTAAAATACAGTTTTCCTTGGATTTCTGATGTGCGCTTCCATGTTAACAAGACAGTTTCAGTTAAACTGAAATATAGTCTCAGACATCAAGGTCCATATGATCCTTCAGTTCCCCTAGAGCACATACAAGAAAAGGTGTTCTCAGAATAGTAACAACATATAGGTGGTCATTTCCCTATATTTTACTTAAAAATTATTTTTTAAAAGTTCTTATTTGCTGCTTCTACATTGCTAAAAAAAAACCATGTTTAATCCTAAATCATTCTTATATCGTCTTCTAAAGTTTGTGTTCAAATATACATTAATATAGATGTTTTCATTTCACAAAGTATTGGAAAGCAAAACTATCTTTCCCACTGACACGGAAATCAGACACAGCACTTGAATTTAAGTGTTAACTCTCCTTCCTTCTCATGTCCTAGATACACTGTTTATTGTGATTACCATATTAAGCTTGAAGTTTATTAAACTTTCACATCCATGACTTACATTGATCTTCACAAAAACTCTGTGAGAGGGAACCAGTATGCCCACTTTACAAATGGAGAAACCAAGACTCTGGGAGTTGAGCTTCCTAAAGTCATCAGACCAATGAATGGTAGAGCTGATTCTTGAACTGCATTTCTGGCTCCAAGTCCAAAGACTATTCCAATGCACCAATGATTTTTCTGGGCATGGCATCCTGGAATGGAACAAACACAAATGTTTCTTGTCAGCCTTACCTTGGGAACTTCATTAATTTCAAGTATTATTGAGCCCCTAGCAGAGTTTATTTACTTGTTTGTTGATTCTTGACCAAGAATTTTCTGATTTGAATATGTTCCTAGGGAAGATGAAGCTCAATTGCTTGTCATTAATAGGGCATAAACTTGGAGATTGTTTTCACACTTGTGAAAATCCCCGCAGAATCCCACCTTAGGTTTATGACAGAGGCTTTCTGAGCCTCTGAGTCTTTGGGGATCAGTCAATGAGCCTCACCCCATTCATACCAGGACACACACTTTAGAACACAGACAATACACAGTTTTTAATTGTACTGAGCTGAATTGCCTGCCCTCTTTCTATTTAATAAAAACACCACCAATGGGAGGCAAATAAATTACTGTATTTTCAATAACCAAGTTTCTTTGAATTTGTCTCCCAGAGGCACTTAAATAACTTTGGGAGCTATTTTTCCTTTGCAGTTCACTGAGACTCTTATCAAAATGCTTTGTCCTTCAGAAACTAGAGAGTCACAAGAGTGGGATTATATAAAACTTGATTCTCATTATGTATAAAATAATTAATAGTTTCTGACTCACAGATCACAGATAACTAGACATTTTACAGAGGAGGAAACTGACTCAGACATTCAGGGTCTCAGTTTCCCCAGCAAAACATGAAGACGCTGAACTAGGCAACCTCCACCCTGCTTTGATTTTCCCAATGGTGACATTCTCCAAATGGATTAGGACCTCTGTAATGCTCTCATTACACCTCTATCAAAACCTTTACTATGCTACTATATTTATACTGTGGACCAAGCACGTAAAGAGCTAATTATAATACTGTGGTCTAAATGCAGCAGTAGACATGTGTAAAAATGCAGAGACACCACAGAAGAAGGAGTGATTATATCCTTTTGGCAACATTCAATTAGCTTTCTTAAAGCATATTTGGTTTTGGTGGGCAAAAGGAACTCACCAACTATAGAGGAAAGGGTATTCCAGCAGGTGACATTGAGTACGATTTGTAATATATGACGAACAGGTATGACAGGTGTAGTCAAGCAAAACAAGAAACATGTAAATGATCCAGGAGGGTATACTTAGTAAAATTATAAAACATACCCAATGCTTGGGAAATTTAAATCTGGGTCCACAAGGGGGCATAGTTTTAAAGGGCAAGAAATTCCCAGCACCATGCCCATCTCCCATCTCTCTCCATCCGGGAGATTTAACAGTTTATGTTTGAGTTTTGAGGGCACAGGAAGAAACTAAGAGTCACTTACCCCAGCGAAAGTTTAAAAGAACTCCTTTCGCTGGCCAGAGGAACTTGGGGAGGTGGGAATTTCTCCCAAGATAAATTCCCCTGCTCCTTCATCCACACTGGATTTCCAGCTCTCTGGAATCCCCTCCCACATGGTGGGAGCTCCCTTTCCCCTCTGGGATTTCCCCTCTGGAATCCCCTTCCATACTCGTCATGGAAGTCTTTCTCTTCTCTTTTCTCTACCTAAATAAAATCACCTTTCTGCAACACTTCTTGGGTCCGATATTTACTTTTACGAGTATACGGCGCACCTGCAGTGGTCCCATCGCTTATTCTTTAAGAGGCTGGAGACGAAGAACCCACAGCATTCTCTAGGGGCAGCTGTCCCTCACCAGCACCCAAGAAAAAACCTGGTTACACTTGCTGATGTCATATACACTGTGCAGCCTCCCTAGAAGTACCCAAGACTCTTTCATGACCCTGTAATGCTGCCTACAAAACCCTGCTGGAGCCCTGGTCACACGTCTACTTTCCCCTATTAGATGGAAGATAAAACAATATTAAATAAATGAGACATCATTTAGTAACTAGGCTACAAATATAGAAATGATATTAGCAAAGCAGTCCTGTGTATGTAGTGTTGATGCGGTAGTGTTGAGGTAAAACCAAACACTATCTGTGCCCAGTCCCAGTTGTCTAATCTATAATATGAGAGGGGAGTACCAAATAAACTCTAGGATTCCTTTCAGTTCTGTGGCCTATGCTTTTATTAATTTACTATAAATAGCTATATCTTCTTGGCAGACAGATACTGTAAAGTCCAAATCTTTTCACCAACCTGTTGCCTTTGCTTAAATAACTGAACCAAGAAGTAGACATAAAAGAAAGTTTGTTTCCTTCTTTGAGAACTCAGCGTGGCATCTCACTTGTACTCAGTATTCTTATGCAGCACCACTTAGCGTAAGCACTGTCAAGTAGTTACACACAATGTAATAGTTGCTAAATAACAATAATGTCAATAAAATGTCCAAACTTTTTCCAGTAGTGTTTTTAGGTTTTCTTGTTTTCAGATTATCTGTTTAAAGAAAAGAAACAAAAAATCTAAATACCTATCAGTTAGGGGCCAGTTAAATACTAGTAAAATTAATAGAGTTAGAACATTGTAGTATTAAAAAAAAATGAGATAAATCTAAATGTAAAAACATGGGGAAAAGTTCCGCATATCTTATTAGTTAAAAACCATTATGTCACAGGTCATTTTTTGGTGTGTGATACAATGATATGAATCAACATTAGTGTATATACAGAAAATATTTAGTAAGAATCTCTGGAAAGAAGAAAGAAGTAGAGGACATAGAGTCTTAATTTTTTTACCTTACAGATATTTCTGCTGCTTCATAGATTTTTTACAACAATAAAGCACAAAAAAACGACATAAGGAGAACTTAACATTCTAATCACACATCTTAATTGAAATTAAATTCATGAAAAATTGTTCTGTAATTACTTAGGTATGTATTTATCTCTTCCCTTTCATTTACTCTTATTTTCTGTCTTTCAATTTTCCTTGGCTCTTTCTTCCTGGTTTTCCTTTTTTTATTCTGATTTCATTTCTCCTTGTTGTATTCCACATTTTCCTCCCTTTAATTTCCTTTTCTCCTTTCTCCCAAACTGAATCCCTGAGAGGTGAAGATCTGGAAGTATAAACAGATGATTTTTGTGTTGGGTGGTGACTCTGATATGGTCCAGGGCTCTCCAAATACAGGAATCTGAACTCTGTAGTCTGCCTACCTAAGAGGAGCTGTGGCCAAGACGGAAGGACACCAAGATTCAGAGACCGACTGTAGAAATTTAAAACAAAATTCTATCACTAAAATCCAGAATTTACTTTTTCATAAAAATGTATAACAATTTGGCTTTAATGGTGTGGCCATTTCACCTGCTGGACTGTAGAAGAAGGAAAAAGAGTGAGTGCTGGAATAAAGGAGCCTCCATAACTGAGAGGACTGGACTAATGTTACCATGGCAACTGCCAGGTTAGTCAGAAGGGTTAGTGAAAGATATAAAGTATCTGGGGAGTCTTGCTTCTTATAGCTAAAAGGCTATGTCATTGGAGTGAATTGAAATTGAATCGAATTGAAACACATAGAATTGGAAAGCAAAAGACTAACCTGAGGCAGAGGTTTTTCAATGATTCACTTAATTAATTTATTGTTGCAATTTGGTGTGCAATACACGTCAAACTCTGCCAGATGCTTAAAATATATTCTCCCTTAACCTTCAGAATAATGTTATGATGCATTATCCCTACTGTGTAAATGAAGAAACTGATGTTCAGAGATGTTAGGAAACACCTCCAATGTCATCAACTGATAAGTAAATGTCTGCATCACTCTCCACTCTCTCCCAGACAACTGCAGCAAAGGCTGCTTTGTGGGATCATACTGGAGGCTTCAAGAAGCTGTGTGTTTGTATATTAAGTTCCTTTCTAAAGCCTGAAAGCTCTCTGGAGTTAAGCAGCTGCAGAACATCAACTAATCAATTTGTTCATTGTTCAGGCGGCTTCCACTTTGCATAAGAATGCTAGGAAAATAATTGTTTTTTCAGAATTAATAAGCTAGAATCAAAATGAATATGTCTCTCTCAATACATATTTAATGTATATACATATACACTTATTTATGTCTAAAAACATCTTCATACGTATCTATATATTATCAGGCAATGTTTCCATTGCAGTAAGACCAACTGCAAACTTCTTTTATCTGTAGAGAGAGAAAGATGAGGTGATATTCTTCACATTTCTAGAATTGGGTACCTAGAATTTCAATTCCTATCTCTGATACTATGCTGCTCCACAGCAGTGAGACATTTATTGACACAGAAACAAAAAGGCCCAGATCAAGGAGAGGGGTGTGTGTGTGTGTGTGTGTGTGTGTGTGTGTGTGTGTGTGTTGTGGTTCTGAAAGGGTTCTGAAGCAATGGCTACTTGTTTTAACTAGATAGAGTAAACCAGTTTTAAAAGGTAGACTCAGTTCTCATGTCTTCTGAATCTAATGTATTTTTATTGTGAGTGGCAAGCTATAAACATTAGCGTTTTAAATCTATCTTCGAAAAGATACAAACATGAATGCTCCCATTGCTTCCTTCCCCTTCCTGTCTCCCTATCATAAATAATGACTGAACACATGTTCTACTGTCATAGCTGAAGGAGGTTACAGAGGGAAAGCTAAGTTAATACAGGTAGTCCTAACGTAAGTTTCATCTATACCAGCAGGGGTCATTTGGTCTTCCAAGAAAAGTTGACTCCCTGCAAGCGTGCTTGCTTCTCAGTCACTGGACTCTTGAAATCTAGAAATGCTGGATAAGAAGTCACCAAAGCAACTCCTAAGGAAGGATGGTAAAAACAGTAGACAGTGATGACATTCAAAACCATCCCTACCTACCAGAACGTATCAGCTTGATATTAAAGTCACCGTACAACTTAGCAAGTTAAGTATATCACATAAATTCATATCTGCAGTTTTACAGTGCTAAGTTTTATGATCAGATCATGAGAGCTCTTTGCCTTTCTGACTTATGACTTATATGTTTCCTTTTTGAAAAGAAAAAAAAAGGAAGTTTTAGAAGCAGAAGAATGAAAGGTGGCAAGGTTTGGTGTAAGACAACTGGTATTGTAAGGAATTTGCAAATAACATGGTAAAGTACACTCTGCAGCCTAGAACAGAGGTTCCCAAACCCTGGGCCATGGACCAGCATGTTAGGAACTGGGCTGCACAGCAGGAGGTGAGCAGCAGGCCAGTGAGTAAAGCTTCATCTGTATTTATGGCTGCTCCCCATCACTCGTTTTACCACCTGAGCTCTGCCTCCTATCAGACCAGTGGCAACATTAGCTTCTCATAGGAGCAGGAACCCTATTGTGAACTGTGCATGCGAGGGCTCTAGCTTGCACACTCCTCATGAGATTCTAATGCCTAATGATCTGTCATGGTCTCTCACCACTCCCAGATGGACCATGTAATTCCAGGAAAACAAGCTCAGGACTCCCACTGATTCTACATTATGAGTTGTATAATAATTTCATTATATATTACAATATAATAATAATAGAAATAAAGTGCAGAATAAATGTAATGCACCCGAATCATCCTGAAATTACTCCTTCTCTCTGGTTTGTGGAAAAATTGTCTTCCATGAAACTCGTTCTTGGTGCCAAAAAGGTTGGGGACCACTGGCCTAGAGGACAAGATAATTCCAACAAGCTTACGTTGTTACAGAATCGCAAGTACAACAGACCACTAAGAGTAAAAGTGTAAGTTTAGAATGGGTGACCAAAGTGATTTACATATCATGTTAAAGACAGAAAGGATTGTTTTTCTACAACTGTTTATTGTTTCTCTGCTATGAAAGAGTGTGGCTGGGATGTCCATTCAAGATCCCTTCCAACAGAGAATTACAAACATGGTTATATTCCTTAATCCTTTAGTGCCATCTATGGTCCCAATTTAGAAAGTGTCAGTTTAAAACAGATTCCACATACTGTGATGTCTTCTAGTTTAAAATTAGCATATTTATCTCTCAGTTATATTCTGTCTTTTGGGTTTGACTAAATAAACTGGATATCTTTCTGAAGGGCAATTTAGCAATATGTATTATGAGATTTAAAAATGTTCAAATTCCTTAACTCAGTGATTCCCTGGCTAGGAAATATTAAGAGAGAAAGATACATGTATAAGTATATTCATTACAGTATTATTTAATAGTTCTTAATGTGCAAATAATTATAATACATCTGTATGATGGCATATGATGCATCCATTTTTAAAAATGTGTCAAAAGAAAGAAAAATCACCGTTAGTTGCAATCTCTATAATTTTTCTCCTTATAGACACGTTCCAAGTCTTTCATAAACTATCAAAACTCTAAAGAGATCTATAATGCTACAGCATGCAATATCACATCAAATACAACCCATAACCCACAAAATTAAATGGCTATGTGCCTAGCAAATAGAATCTACAAATATGCCGGAAGAGAGTGTTAAATTTTGCATATACACCAGTCAAGATAAGTGATATAAAATCTTTACTTCGCAGAGAAAACAGAAGTTACCAGATTGAAACTCCTTCATCTTTTTGAAATAAAACATACTTACCTCCCTGTGCTTCCATCCCGGTCTGCATCTCTCTGAGTACCAGAGAGGGGAATACTCTCTCCACCTCTGCTCTGGATTTTAGCCTATTATCCACTTCAAGAACTTTACACCATTCACTCTCTCTTTTCTTCTCCATGTGTATTCAACTTTTTCTCTCAATTGAATGTTTTACACCAGCTTAAAACATACTCAAGTAAATGTTATTTAAGGCAAAAAATGAAAAGAATTTCTCACTCAAATCCATGTCCTCCACCTCCTCACTTCTAGCAACTGCAGTACTATTTCTATCACTCACTTCACAGTCATTCTTAAGTCTTTTTGTGCTATTGCAAATTTCACACCTGCTGCTCAATCCTAAATACACTTCAGTCTAGCATAGGACCCCATCACTGTAGCAAAACAGCCCTCTGTAAAGTCACTAATGACTTCCCTGTTGCTAAATTCATGGATTTTTTTTCAGTATTCATTGTACTGTCTCAACAGTAGTCAACATTCTTGACCAATTCCTCCTTCCTGAAACACTCTCTACCCTTGGTCTTCCCCTTTTCTGCAGCTACTTCTCAGTTTCCTTTGTTGTTCATTCTCCTCTTCTTGGCCATTAAATACCTTGGCTCAGTTTTTGGCATCCCAAGACTATGGGAACCTATATATTTAAGCGGTTTGACCTGATCCCATTGAGGGACTATGTTACCTTCTTTTCCCTGGTCCACACGGGGCATGGTTTCAGAGGCAAGAACTTCCGAGCGCCATGCCTCCACCCACCTCCCTATCCGGACACCTAGAGTTCTTTGTCTAACTTTCCAGGGAGCAGGCTGGGTAAAATTTCAGGTAAGCTTCCTTTGTTTAGAAAGCCCGCTTAAACCTCTAAGGGAGGAGGCTTTAATTGCAGGCCAGGCAACCAAGCCAATATCAGAGTTGAAGATCAATCACTCCCGAGGAAGTTTGGAAAAGCTCCCTTTCTCAAGAACTTAAAAGGGGCAGGAGTAACTCCGGGGTTAAATTCCCCCTACTCACTTACCTATACGGATTTCTCTCCCTGGGATCCTGTCCCACTGCTGCGTGAAAGCTTGCTCTCTCTCTCTCTCTCTCTCTCTCTCTCTTTATCTGTGCAGACTCCATCTCTGAATCCCCTCCCATGGCAGCGTGGGAGCTCTTTCTCTTTCTCTCTCTCTCTCCTTCTCTCTCTCTCTCTCTCTCTCTCTCTCTTTCTCTCTCTCTCTGTCTCTCTCTCTCTCTCTCTCTCAGCCTAATAAATCACTTTCTCCAAAGCTCTTTGGGTGCGATATTTACTTGAATGATATCACCGCACTGCTAGGGTCCTCCTCCCCATTCTTGGGTGAATGAGAGCCCAGGAACCTGAGGGCACATCCCATCGGGGCGGGAGCCAAGTCTCCCCCATGTCCCACGACCTCGGTTACACCGTCTCATTGCAGATTTCTCAGTGGTCTGCACTCTTCTTCAAGATCTGTCACAGGAAAATTAAGCCTCTTTGAATATTGAAGCTAAAGGAAGCTATATATTCTGATTGCCAAGTTCTGATAACCACACTGATCCCCAACATGTGCCCCAGGGAAAATGGTGACCATGGATTTCCTTTGCTCTACAGATCATGGGATAATGCAAGGAAGAAAAATAAAACAGACCATTTAATTTTCTAGTCATTTGTTTCTGCATATCTGTTCTCTCCCATATAAATGAAACACACACAGATGCTTACATGAGAAAAAAAGAAGTTTAATACATGCCTAACCATGTACCTTTCTGCTCAACATGTTCAGGAAAATTCAGGAAGAATGAGGTAAGGTATGAATACTTAAAGCACTGAGGGATGTGGCTCTTTAGGAGCCTCTGATGCTCACAGACTCTGTTCTTTGGAAGACATGAGTCAGATCTCCCAGGGGTCCCACTGAGCAGTGTACCCTGAATGAGGCAGAGCATCAATATGAACATGGATTATTACAGGCTCCTGACTTAGCCAGTCAACTTCAAGTTCCAGAATGCTTTGATTTATGAGGAAGTTTGTATTTATAACAGAAAGAGAAATCATTCCCAAGAAAGTTCTTTTACAGGAAACTGGACACGATCCAGTTACTCAGAGAAAACAAAAGGGGCACACCAACTTCGAATGATTACTACACATATTAGTTACCTGAGAAATGAAAGCAAAAAGCTTCCTCCAGCTAAAATCTGCTCCCGAACACTGGAAGAAATCCACAGGTCTCAGGGTTATAGGAGATATGATAGTTCTATTCCCCTCCTTGATCAGGTGTGAAATCCTGTGACATGTAATACCTCTTTCCTCGTGAGATATGCCTGCGAACCACAGCTCTACATACCACGTTCATTCCTAACATTACGCCTGGTGATTTCTAAAGGACTTTTTTACAGATAACCTTGTCTTATGTGATCTTAATAGGATCCCTATCATCCTCATCTGAATAGATGGAGATACTGAGAAAAAGAGAGATTAAATGACTTGGCAAACATTACAAAGCTAGTATTTACGTTGATGAGTAAGGACTTTCCTTACTCATAGGGAGTATTTTTTTTTTTCTCCATAGGGAGAGGAGGCAGGGAAATTTTGGGCAGAAGAGGGTGGGTTTCTGGCAAGGGCCCCACCCTCAAGCCTGGAACGGTGGTTCAAAGTGAGAACTTGGATTCCTGTTTTCCCACTTAAATGTTACCTTTTCCAAAACTACTCATGGCCTGTTCTGCCCCCATCCTATGCCCATAAAATGCCCAGTCTCAGCCAGCAGGAGGAAGAGAAGCAGTTGGACATCAGAGACTATGGTGGGATGTCAGACAGAAGTGGCCTGACTTCAGAGGGACAGCTTGATAGTGTAAGTTCTGAGAGGAGTCTGGCTGGGAATGGCCAGACTTCAGGGGAAGATCACCTTCCCACCCTGTCCACTTTTCGGCTCCCTTTCTGTCTAAGAGCCACTTTGATTGGCAATAAAATCCCCTGCATGTACTATCTTCAAGTCATTCGTGCTACCTCATCCCTCCTGGACACCGGACAAGAACTCAGATGTGGATGCAAAAGTCTGTCACACTGACCCTCCACTGAGCTATTAACACTTAAGCCATTTGTGGATGGCAGAGCTAAAAGGGCACTGTAACACTTCCTCTGGGACTTCAGGGGTTTCAGACACCCCCACCTAGATGCTACTGTGGGGCCAATATGGAGTTCACTCTTGCTGGTGCCCAAAAGTCCTCATCATCCTTTCCAAGGCCCTTTGTCCAGACACAGCAGTGGCTGAAGAGAGAAGCTGTTAACATCTGTGTGATGAGTTTCTCTCTGTGGTTGCTTAGTGTCTTCTCTTCAGTAGATGCTCTCTGGTGTACATCAGGCTAAAGAATCCACAAAGTGTATAATCACTTCCAAAGGTCCATCCATACGCCTCTACCTCAAACTTACTTGTTTCCAATGTTACATTTTGCTCCCTCCATGCCTTCTCTGCTTAAGGTTTTATTTATATTCATGCTTCAGATTATTTCCCCCTCCATAAAAAATAATAGCCAACTACACTACTTGTAACTCTGCTGGCTGGAAGGCTTTCTCTTCACCATTTGTTGTCAGGGTAACTGATGAGTATGACTGTGATATGGCAACTGTCCATTATTACTTAGCACCAACATGTCAGACTGACCTATCTGGGAACCATATTTTACTTTCTACTTCTTCTCTCAGTTAGTCATGAGGAATTCCTATTATACCCTAAGTATAATTTGAAGGAGAGGCAATAGCACAACTAAGATAGGTGATGTGGAGTTCTGTGTCACCTCTATGTATTCACCTGCTGAGATATGAGCTGAATGTGCCATTCCAGCATTTGACAGATGGCTGTTGCACTTACTTGACATCATGACTCCTAAGATGTGATAATATCCAACTTGTGTTGGAAAACTCTAATCACATAATCACTTGTATTAGTTTGTTCTCACACTACTAATAAAGATAAACCAGAGACTGGCTAATTTATAAAGGAAAGAAGTTTAATTGACTCAAAGCTCAGCATGGCTGGGGAGGCCTCAGAAAACTTACCATCATGGTGGGAGAAGGAGAAAACATGTCCTTCTTCACATGGTGGCAGGAAGAATAAATGCTGAGTAAAAGTGGAGAAAGCCCCTCATAAAACCGTCAGCTCTCATGAGAACTCACTCACTGTCACAAGAGCAATATGAGGGTAACTGCCCTCATGATTAAATTACCTCCCACATCCCATGAGGATTATGGGAACTACAATTCAAGATGTGATTTGGGTGGGGACACAGCCAAACCATACCACTTGTTATCTCATGGTCAGACACTCAGTCTCTTCTACCACTCTTTCTTTTTTTTTTTTTTTTTTTTTTTTTGAGGCAGAGTTTCACTCTTGTTACCCAGGCTGGAGTGCAATGGCGCGATCTCGACTCACCGCAACCTCCGCCTCCTGGGTTCAGGCAATTCTCCTGCCTCAGCCTCCTGAGTAGCTGGGATTACAGGCACGTGCCACCACGCCCAGCTAATTTTTTGTATTTTTAGTAGAGACGGGGTTTCGCCATGTTGACCAGGATGGTCTCGATCTCTTGACCTCATGATCCACCCGCCTCAGCCTCCCAAAGTGCTGGGATTACAGGCGTGAGCCACCGCGCCCGGCCTTCTACCACTCTTTCAAACATCAACTTGGTTCTCTGCACAAGAGTCCTGCCGTTACTCCAGAATACTGGAGAATCTGCAATGTGTTTCACATTAGGCCTTCTTAGGGACTCTAAACAGCATTTTAATCCACAGTAAATACTTTCAGCATCATGGGATCTGCTGGGCCACATGGCCTGAATAGCAGAGCAGCTTACATCATGTTTTGAATCTTTTACAAAGCTCTTTATTTTTCTGGGCTCCACAGACCATAAGATCCCTAAAAACTTCATCTATGTGATAAACTCGCAGACTTGTGTGGTATATCTTCTAAACCTTTTGCATGTGTTTATCTTACTACAGAATTAGGAGTACTTGCCACTTCCTGCCGTCTAGTCCAATTAGCATGAGGTCATCAACATAGAGTACAGATAGGATGTTCAGTGGAATATCAACATGACCAAGGTCCTTGCAGACTATATTAACAGACTTAATATAGCCACAAAGTGCATGTATGAATATATACTGCTCTCCTTCCCATGTAGATGCAAACTGTTTTCGATTGTCATTAATGGACTTACTTTAAATTATGGATTTAAAGTAAGTCCATTAATGACATCAGTAGCTACATATTAAGTGATTGTGTTGATCTATTGCAATGAAGACACCAAATCTGGCAGAGCATCTGTGATTGGGATTACCACTTCATTAAGTTTATGGTATTCCACTGCCAATATGCTTAATTCATCTACTTTTGTTGGGGCAATACAGGTGATTTGAATGGAGATTTATTACAAGAACCATTGCTTTTTCCTTCTTTTTTTTTTTTTTTTTTGGTAATTCTCATTTCTGAAATTCTCAGGATGAAGAATTGCATCTGATTTACAGTCTTGACAGGAGAATATGGGAGCAATTCAGGAACTTCTACATGGCCCTTTCTATGGCAATGGCTCTCATTCTGTAAGTCATGGAATCAATGTGAGAGTTGGCAAGCTGATAAGAATATCACAATTGTGTACTTGAGGACTACAGCAATAACCATTGTGAGTTAGCAAATGCATTGGACCCACTTGTGAGATAGACTCACGCTAGAACTCTGTTTCTCTTCTTTCTGTAAACAACCCACTACTCTAACCAGAGGACTACAGTGGCGTTTTACATCCTAGGCATCAGGGTCAGCTTGTAACCTGTATATAACAGCCCTCAAAAGGTATAGGTAATCCTATACTTTTGCACACTGAGGCAAATGAGTGCATGTCCCTGTGGGGAAGGATTGGGAAATTATTTATCATATTTACTTGCTGTGACATTGCAGAGGCTTTCCTTAAGAGAAAGTTATCTTCAATCAATGGACTCTAGGTCTATAAAGTGGCTGCGATCTTCAAACTAACTGCAGTATCATAATTTTCTCACATGGTGGCTAACATCTGCTCTCCAGCTCTTTGTCTTTTTGATTATGCAAGTTTGGCTATACTTGTCATACTGTTTTGGCTGCCTGTGCATCTTATTCCTAGAAGTGAACTGTGACCTCATACAGGTAACCACAGACCCCTGGTCACTGTTCTGGCCTTGCTGCTTACTATTATTGTTTCCCTCTTGCTTCTTTATTTAAGTGATTCCCTTGGGACACTGTATTTCCAGAATGCACTCTCTAATGCAAGTCTCCATTTGTATGGAGCCCAGTTCTTGGGTGTATCTCCTATTCTCTTTTTTATTTCATTAATTTTTGTTTTTTCAGAGATGTGGTCTTGTTACGTTGTCCAGGCTTATCTCAAACTCTTGGCCTCAAGCAATCCTCCTGCCTCAGCCTCCCAAAGTGCTGGTATTGCAGGCATGAGCTCCTGCATCCAGCTGTACCTGCTACTTTCAAGCCTGGACCCCAGGGGTCCCAATCCAGACCCAAAGAGAGGGTTCTTGGATCTCGTGCAAGAAAGAATTCAGGGCAAGTCCACAGTGCAAAGTAAAAACAAGTTTATTAAGAAAGTACAGTGGTAAAAGGACAGCAACTCCATAGACAGAGCAGGACGTTCCCGAAAGAGGAGGAGCTCATCCACCCTCTAGGTACAATGCTTGTATATATGGGGAGATGTGTTTTGCTACAAGGGTTTGTGATAAAGAATTAATTTTCTTAATTAGTATATTTGACAGGAATTAATATGATTATCTTTAAAGCAAAATTAGAAATGCCTTTGTTCTCCAGATATCGGGTTATCTGGACACTCCCAAGTCTGGGTCTGCTTAGTAAACATTATTAATTTGTGCCCCTAACCATAAACATCTAGAGGCTAGGAATGCCCACCTTTCTGAGAATGCAGACTGGCAAGTCTCAGCCTCAAATTCCTAGTCCTCACTCAAAATGGAGTTGCTCTGGTTCAAACACCTCTGACATCATCAGGGTTGGTTTCTTCTGATGTCTCTCTCCTTGGCTTGTAGATGGCCATCTTTCCTTTGTGTCTTCGCATGGTCATCCCTCTGTGTCCCAATCTCCTCTTCTTACAAGGACATGGTCAGATTAAATTAGGTTCACTCTAAAGCCCTCATTTAACTTAATTACCTCCTGAAAGACCTTATCTCCAAATACAGTTACATTGGGAAGTACTGAGGACTTTAACATACGTAAAAGGAATTTAGACTGCACTGAGACATTTAGGTCTTTCTTCCAACTATTTCCATTCTCTTTGTCCTGCAGGTAGGTTTTTGGGTCTTTGGTTCTTTTTGTTTGTTATTTGTTTCCTTATTTCTTAAGTCTTATGACTTAAAAATCTGTCTGGTAAGCAGCTTCTCAGCAGTGATTCAAATTTATTGATATTTTTGGTAGTGTTATTGATTTAAAAATATTTTAGATCCTTCTAAACCCAAGAAAAAACAATGTTCTAAAACGAAACTGAAACTCTCTACCCTTCAACTTCTTCCTGCTTTTCTGTACAGGGTGTTCTGTTTCCCCGGTGCTCTGACACACCCACAGAAAGTCAGAGCGCTGGGAGAACAGAAAACTTCACAATTTCATGCCTTAGTTTTTTTAAAAAAGGATTGTTACAATCCTATGTCACCTAGCCATCAGAAGAGGAATGAGACAGCAAAAGTTCAAATGACTGTATCAAGCTTGATGAAGTTTTCAGGAAAATCCTGGTAAGTAAACTGAATCATTAAACCTTTATTTGTTATGCCTTTGGGGGGACAGCTATTTTTTTTAAAACTTCAGCTGTACTTTTTAAATAAATATATGTTTGTACATAAACCATTACTTATAAAACTGCTAATTAGAAACATCAATGGATTAAATACATGGCAATATATTTAACTGATAATAACTTTATAAGTCCTCTTCTAAAAAGAAACATACTATTAAGTGTAATTAGGATGGAGGGAGGGTTTCTGATTGTGACAGGCAGGCTTTGCAAAAGAGAATGGAGTAATGCTGCAAAAAGGGTCAGGAATTTAAGCACAGAAGATTCTAAAGGAACCTGTGATCTTGTAAAATTATGCAAAATTCTTTCTTCATAATGTAAGATGTTATTAAACGCTTTACATTTCATCAAAGGTAATACTTTGCAGAGGCTAAATACTCTTCTATTAAAGTATTTCATTTACATACATTTTATACAGCAACTTGGTTGAAAAGAAAAACAAAAAAAAATGGTAAGTGTCTTTCAGGAAAACGAAACTAACTTCCTTGTGTGGCCTCCCTTTGCCAGACTCTGGGAGGAGGGTGTGGGTGGCTCTCTTGGGCTACAGCTAAGATTCTGAAGTGTTTTTCTCCTACTTCAGTTCTAAGAATCCTGCAGAACTCCCCAGGGCATGGATATCTGGGGTGTTGCTGAGGGCCTCTCAAAGATGGGGTGGGCACCTGTGCTTGTCCCTGAGAGTTTGCTGGTTTGGTACCTGAACAGCAAAGGGAGAAAGCTGGAGTGTTGAGGATGGCAACCTGCAGCCCCTTTGTCAGTAATCAATGTAGCTAAAAAATATTTGCATTTACGATTGTTTCAAAACCGGACACTGAGGGCCCCTAAAAAGGCAAGTGTTATATCAAGGCAGTCACAAAATTTGTCCACACTAATAATCATGATAATTTTGATTGTTACTTAGTTCCAACAGCATATATCCAGATACTCTTAAATTGCACTGGCTATAATGAAATAAAAAATCTGGACTCTGTTTTTTCCATCTTTAGGATTTCAAGAGAGAGAGTGGCTGGTTAAATTACTGAAAGAGGACTCTGGCTTAAAGAAGGTATTACATCTCACCTGAGTGGATTGTGTCAGTGGAAAGCGGTAAGCCCCTTGTCAGAAGATGAGTTTTCCCAGCAGAGGCTGCAGGTGAAAACAGCAGAGGTCTTAAGACACTGGGGACTTGGAGTCAAAAGGGACCTACCTCCAGGGAGTAATGCTTTGTGAGAAATGGCCTCATTCAGCCCCTGTGAGTGACACAGTGCAAAGTTGGCAAGGTGTCTTATGAAAGTAGCGTACCTACAAAAACTGCAGGAGAAAACATGTTTGTTAATTTTCTTTTCCTTCTTGAAAAAACTTCCTTTTCATTCTTTTGTGACCAGATGATAGAAGCTGGAGTCAGTTCTGGCCTAAGAGTAGCTCAGTAAGAGATTTCCCCAGATTTCTATCTGGGCTTCCAGCCAAGTGAAGTAATTACCCTAAAAAAGTGAGGAAGTCCTTTGACTCACAGACATTGCTAGCTTGAGGGCTTTCAAATATTTATTACTTTTAACTACTCTAAGGAAATATATTATTCATTTAACAGATTTTTGTTAAGAATCTATTTGGTGCTAAGCAATGCAGGATAATGAAGAAAATATAAAGAAATTTGTTCTCATTAGAATGCATAGAATAATGGTGGGACAGAAAATAAACAAAATAAGTAGGTCAAAATATATAAAATATTTGCTTGTTGTAAGTCCTAAGTAGATAAAAGATAAAGCTAGAAGAGAGATAGGAAGTGTTGGGAGGTAGTATAAAGTTTTCAGTAGGCTGGCCAAACAGTGCCTGGCTGAGAAGGTGACATTTGACAAAAGATCTCAGGAAAGTGAGTGAGCCCTGCTGGTATCCAAGGACATTCCAGGAAGAGAAGGCAAGTGTAGTGGCTGCAAACAGGGACAGGGGCCTCCTGCAGGAAGCAATGAAGAGGTCAGGCGGCTGGGCCAGATTTGGGAGGGAAAAATAAAAGACGTAATATCAGAGGGTTAATGGGGTACCAGATTGTGTGAGGCCTTGTCAGATGGAAAGCTACAAGCAGGGGTGGACACAATATTGGTATGATGTTGTTAACATTTTAACAGGGTCACTCTGGCTGCCTTTTTTGAGAGGTCCCTGAAGGGATCAGTAACAGCAAGAGGGAACCTGGTGAGGGAGCTATTCCTGTAATCCAGGAGAGAGATGAGGATGGCTTAGACTAGGAGGTAGTGGTGACAGGTGGTCAAATGCTGGGCATATTTTGAAGATATAGCCCATAGGATTGGCTTTACATTGAACGTGGAATGCTGGAACAGAGATTAAGTATACCTGCCACATATTTTTGGAGGTTTATTTATTTTCTTAGAAGGATTTAAGTATACAAAGAGATACTACCTAGGAGAACGGTATTCTTTTTACTGTTCTTTCTGGTTTTCTGTATATTTGAACAGTTTCATAGCAGAAAGTTAGAGGGAGAATCTGTTCCATAAACATTTCCTAAGCAGAAATCTGGTCTATTGCATTTTAATTGGTTGCGATATTGTTGTTTTATGCAATACATTCTCAACAAGTATATCCTCTGGCAAACTGAACAAGGAACAAGTCTGTTCTACCTACAGCTCTGCTTCCTCATAGCTGCTTTCCGGAATGTGACTCTTGCAAATTCTCAAGAAAGGGGAACTAATTTAAGGGATCCACATCAAACAGCCTCATGAAGACTTATTTTATGTTTCTAATATAAAGATAGAAGTTTTCAGAAAAGTCCTAGTAAGTTTCTAATCATTAAAGTCTTGTTTAGTCAACTCTGTTTAAAAGCTGTCTTTAGCCGGACGCCGTGGCTCAAGCCTGTAATCCCAGCACTTTGGGAGGCCTCGAATCACGAGGTCAAGAGATCAAGACCATCCTGGTCAACATGGTGAAACCCCGTCTCTACTAAAAATACAAAACATTAGCTGGGCATGGTGGCGTGTGCCTGTAATCCCAGCTACTCAGGAGGTTGAGGCAGGAGAATTGCCTGAACCCAGGAGGCGGAGGTTGCGGTGAGTTGAGGTCGTGCCATTGCACTTCAGCCTGGGTAACAAGAGTGAAACTCCATCTCAAAAATAAATAAATAAAATAAAAAATAAAAGCTATCTTTAAAAATTAATTCTAAAAAGTAAAACAAAACTTTGAAAATGAATATACTTACAAGTGTGCATAAGCTGTTTCTTATGAGACCATTTTAAGAGGAATAAGAAATATCACTGCTTTTATGTAAGTATCACTAGATGTAACTTGTGCTGACTGCAGAATTTTTAAAAAAGAAACCTTCCAGCAAGCATGGGAAGGGTGCAGTATATTTCTAGAGTTGGAAGGCTCTGGGAGTGAGGCTAGAAAACCTGGGTAAAGAGTAGACCTGAAGATCAGGAATCCAAGCATATAAAACCGTGTAGAAAATTGTAGCCTTGTGCAGCTATGCCATCCTCTGTCCTATAAGTTACATTTAATTAAAGAATAAAGCCCTCCAAGGTTTAGCCTTCATTTCATGAAAGATTTTTTTTCACCACTAGCTTGTATAGAAACTGGGTAAAAATACCTAATTTGAACATGCACTTCGAGAAAATGAAACTATTAACTTTGTGGTTTCAGTTACACAGAGCGTTAGAGCAGGGGCGGGCCTGCTGGTCAGCTGCTGGGATTCTGAGCATCCTTTCCTAGAGGCACAGAAAGTGAAGAGGTGAGTGAGTCCAGTGAGGCCCAGCCTCCTAAAAAAGGGGGTGAGCACCAGAGCTTGCCCAGACCAGGCCAGTTTGATTCTTCCTACTTAGTCTCCACAAAGAGAAAAATAATAGTCCTTAGGCAGTAGATCCTGAAATTTAGTGTCTACAGGGAATTCATTCCAGGACCTGTGCAGATACCAAACCCCACACATACTCAAGTCCCTAATATAAAATGGCAAAGTATTTGCCTATAACCTATACACATCCTCCCATGTACTTTGAGTCATCTCTAGATTACTTATAATACCTAGTACAGTGTAATATTACGCAGTTGTTATACTGTATTGTTCAGAGAATAGTAACAATGAAAACAAGCCTGTACATGTTCAGTACAGATACAATTTTTTTCCAAATATTTTCAATCTGAAGTTGGTTGAATCCATGGATGTGGTATCCACTGATAGGGAGGGCCTAGTGTACAAATAAAGAGAACTCTGGGTTTCAAAATTATCTCAGAACAGAATGGAGGTAAGGTACAGCTCTTCTCCCCAGCTCCAACCAGAGCAGCGACACCCATGTTAAATACAGCAGTTTCAGGTGCATTTCTTTTGGAAAAACAGGACAAAAACAAGCAACAACCAAGACAACACTAGTTCTGGTCTGATTTTCCTATATTATAAGTGGGAAAACGGGCTCACTAAGAGGAGACAAAATTAATCACGACATCATTTTTCTGATCACAGTTCCTCCCCTTTTATACACAATATGTAGCTTCTTGCTAAACATGAACGTCATGTTTAAAACTATGCCAACAGCCTAGGATGTAATGTTGAAGTCACAGAAAGAGCCAAAAAGTTATGTCAAAGCATTATTAAAACCTTTTTGCCCAAATCATTGTCACCTGAATTAAATAACAGCTCCAACTAAATATAAATTATAAATCATATAAGATGCTTATAATTGACAGATGGCAAAATTAACATGAAAATAATATTAAATATATAATAGCTTCAAGTTGTTACATCTCTTCTCAGCTACCATCTAGGGGTGGGAAATGGTGGAATTCTTGCTAAAAAATATTTTGAGCTTTTTTTTTTGGAAATGAAGTCTTCTCGTCCCCCAGGCTGGAGCGCAGTGGCATGATCTCGGCTCACTGCAACCTCCATCTGCTGGATTCAAATCATTCTTTTGCCTCAGCCTCCCGAGGAGCTGGGATTACAAGCACCTGTTACCACGCTCAGCTAATTTTTGCATTTTTAGTAGAGACTGGGTTTTATCTCGAACTCCTGACCTCAGGTGATCTGCCCACCTCAGCCTCCCAAAGTGCTGGAATTACAGGCGTGAACCACTGCACTCAGCCAATATTTTGATGTTATGTGTTATCATACTAACATGTGATGTAGTAACACAAGAAAAGTGAAGAAAGCAGGTCAGTGGGTAGATGTGGTTTCAGGAGTTTGGAGAAACTCTCTTTGGACTGCTTCAGTTCTGATGGCTTAAACAAGAAGCAAGGTAATCATGGTGAGGAGGTGTTGTAGGTTTGATGAGAGAGGAGAGACAGTGAAATGATCATTTAGGAGAATAAGAGTCACTAAAGCAGAGAAATAGAGCATGGTAGCTGAGAGCATTAAGGTGAGCTCAGTTAGGGTAGAGAGTGCCATTGTCCAGCCATGTTCCAATCAGGGTGTGGAGGACCATTGTCCAGTCATGTTCCAGTCAAGGTGTGAAGGGTCATTGTCCAGCCATGTTCCAAGGTGTGAAGGGTCATCATCTAGCATGCTGCAGTCCGGGTATGGAGGACCATTGTTCAGCCATGCTCTGACAAGCTGTTATGGACTGAATGGTGGATATAAGTAGCATTGTAGTTTAACTAGTAAGTTGTACCACAGAGGAGAAATTAAGTGATGATGATGAATATTCAGAACAATAATAAGCCAGTAAAAGAGGGAAAGTGAAACATGAATGAAGTGAGGAAAAGTGAGACATTAGTAGAATCCATGGATCGAAGGTGTTGATGTTAAAGAAATATTTACTAGTGTTTGAGTACTAAAGGCAGTGAGCCTGAGGGGCAGGAGATGGTGGGGACAGGGAAGTGTTTGAAACAGAGAGGATAGAGGGCTTGTAGTTCTCAGTAACTGCATTTGTTGGATAGGGCTGCCATAATAAAGTAGCAGAGAGTCACTTCAACAACAGAAATGTATTATCTCAGAATCCTGGAGACTAGAAGTGCAAGATCAAGGTGTTGGCAGGGTGGGTTCCTTCTGAGGGTTACAGGGGAGAATTTCTTCCATGCCTTTCACAGTAGCATGCTGGCAATCTTTGGTGATTCTTGGCTTGTAGAAACATCACACTGATCTCTGCTTTTGTCTTCATGCTGTTCTCCCTTTGTGTAAGCAAGCCTCTGTGCCCATGTTCCCTTTTTACAAAAACATCATTCATATTGGATTAGGGTCCACTCTAATAATTTCACATCTACAACAATCCTGTCTCCAAATAAAGTCACATTCTGAGGTTAGGAATTCAGAGCATGAATTTTGGGGTGATGGAATTCAACCCATAATAGTAATGATAATGTCAAGGATGTGACCACGGGAATAGAAATGGGTTGATATCAAGATAAAAGTCGATCGAGTAAGAGGCCAATGTATTGGAAAGATAAATGACGTATCTATTGAGCTAGCAATAATTAGAACAGAAATAGTATCTGAGGACATGAGTGTTGTCTTCCCTGCAGCTTCCCACATTTTAATACAAAATATTAAAATGACTAAAAATGTATAAAAAGTAAGTATTCAGCAAATTTTCAAAGTATGAAATATCTTAAGACTAAGGTTTAAAATACTATGGTAGTTATCTCATATGTAATGACATCAAAAAAGTTTTTATTAGAAATTTGTTTATTAATTACTGCTTATACTATTGGTTTTACATAATGCTTGTAAGCAGGTGAGGCAGGGCCCCTCCCTCGGTCTTACCTGAGATGACACTTAGGGCCTCTTTGGGGGAGATGGGAGGATCAGGGATGACCCTACCAGGCTCTCAGGCTCCCTCTGCCCAGAGTACTGCATGGGAGGGCCAGTGAGTGACCTGGCTCTGGGTGCAGGAGTAGGAACTACCCGTGTCTGGAACAGCACCTTGTTATACCCCTTGGACCCACTAGAGGAGCCTTTGGCAAGTCCACCAAAAGGTGGAGCAATAGGTAGACCAATAGGTAAACCATTTCTTACTCCCTAATCTGTCGCCAAGGCTTTCTCCCTCACTTGCCTCCCACATGACCCCAGCAGTTCCCTTAACTTCACCTGCCCAATGTTATCACTGTCTTCCCTCTCACATATCCCAGGCCCAGACCCCTTCTTGTGTCTAACAAAAAGCACTACCACACTTTGTCAGCATAAACTTTTTTGAGTGTGTGTGTGTGTGTGACTTATTTTATTTTTTTATCTTCTTTAATAGATGATAAGTATGAAAGAACTTCACATCTGTTTTGATTATCACTGTTTTTTCTGAGCATGATGCCTGGTACGTAATAGGTACTCATTAAATATGTGCTAAATGAATGAACAGATGACATTATTTAAGATAAATAACAGTTATCTCTAGTTACAATATATGGGCTAATTCTTGTGGGACCCCTAAGACCTACAAGTGACTTCTGTATACACTACAGATGAACAGAATTGATCATCTAAAATATATTTATAGCATTCATTGTGCCGGTTGCTCATAGTTCTGCTAATTGGCTCAGACTAGTTGTGACCCACAGACTGAAGCCAGAGTAAGAGAATTCAAGGCTCTAAAACAACGAGGAACAGTTTTATCAAGGCAAGTGGAGCTGCTATACTCAGTGGTTGCATGCCTATAGATGACATAAATCATTCTGGTACAAATATGGTATTCACACCATAAGTGGGTAGTTCAAGTTTTCTCTGCGGCCAATCACAGGGCTGCAAGCTGAAGCCCCAGTTTAGCTTATTCTTTATGCATAACTTCAAGGTGAACTTTTTCAAGAAGCTCCAAGCACAGATGTTTAAAATTTGCAGTTTGGCTAGACTTTGTGATTGGCTGTGTATTAATTTTTTTTTTAAAACTTATAGCATTCATTAGGTTTAAGGAACTTGAAAATTACAAATCAAATCATTTAAAACAGCGGTCCCCAATCTTTCTGGAACTAGGACGGTTTCACAGAAGACAATTTTTCCACAGGGCAGTGGGGAATGGTTTTGAGTTGATTCAAGGGCATTACATTTTGTGTGCACTTTATTTCTATTATTACTACATTATAACATATAATGAAATTATTATACAACTCCCCATAATATAGACTAGTAGGAGCCCTGAGCTTGTTTTCCTGCAACTAGATGGTCACATCTAGGGTGATGGGACATGGTGATTGATCACTGATCATCAGGAATTCAATTCTGATAAGGAGTGTGCAGCCTAGATCTCTCAAATGCACAGTTCACAACAGGGTTTGCACTCCTATGAGAAACTAATGCTGCCACTGATCTGACAGGATGTGGTGCTCAGGCAGTAATGCAAGCTTTGGGAAGTGACTGTAAATACAGATGAAGGAAGCTCTGCCAGCTCACCCACCATTCTCCTGCTGCTGTGCAGCCCAGTTTCTAATAGGCTAGGGACAGGCACTGGTCCATGTCATGGGCTTTGGGGACCCCTGGTTTAAAATGCTTGTATTTTCTCCCTTTATAGTTTATTCTAGTGTTTTTGTTTTGTTTGATACTTCATGTTTTTTTGTCTGTCCTTAAAAAATTCTCACTTTCTGGTTTTTCTGCTTACTTAGACCAATTCATTTATTTATCTTTTAAATTCTGATTCAGTTGGTCTAAGTGGGGCCTGAGAATTTACATTTCTAGCCAGCTTCTAAGTGATTCTGCTGGTCTGGAGACCACACGTTGGGAACCACTGCTGTTGGTCTTGTCTGCACAATATATTCAGCAAGACAAACTTTTAAACTAATGCCTGAAAACACCACCCTCACCCCTCAACAACTAACACAGTCTCAGATGTGGAACGCCAAGTGATTCTAATGTATAACTGAGGTTGAGAACCCCTGTTCTAGGAGTCGAAAATAGGCAGCTCTTGCCATTCATCAAAGTACATAATTGTAGGATCGTCTTTATTAGCCTCATATCAATAATTTAGGTGAAAAAGGCTCTAACAAAATTAAAAACTCATACTGTTTTCCCTATCTAGTTTCAGTGGGTCCAGCTTGAACTACAGTCAGTCTCTTTGGGTACCTTCTGAGAGCACAAGAATCAGCCAACCAAATCAATTATCTTGACATTTTGCTACCAGGTTCCCCCACCCCTAGACTTGTGGCCTAACAGCTTGAGTTCCAAAAGAAAACAGATGATTATTTAATCAACTGCTTTGTTACCCTGCAACAAAGATAGCCATCTGTGGATCCCTGTTTCTCAACCCACCTCTACCTATTCAGTTTCATTATTTTAAAGTTTGTTTGCAATATTCCTGTATGCTATGAGAACCAATTTCTATGTTACTTATGATTCTGTTTTTAAGTTACAAAAACTCAACTTTCACCATGTTAAGCTAAAAGGGAGAATTATCATAAGGATAAAAGTTGTTTCACCTAGTTAGCAGCTACAGCTTATTTCGTAATTACAATTAGAGTCATCTAAGAAACAAGGATATGAATTAGGATGGTAAAACAGCTAAAGTTAGTATCAAGCAGTTTTAAGAGTCAGCCCTGAGCAATATTATGCATATCTATCTATCTATCTATCTATACATATGTATCTTCTGTATGAGAATGTATACATAATTGACTATATGATTTCAATAATAAAGTATAATTCTAAAATACTTATTATGTTACTTTTTCTAAGGAAGAAGTTGAAGTTTTGATATGAGCAAACAAGTAACTCTACCTGAAATGATTAAAGACTGGACCAAAGAGCATGTGAAAAAGTGGGTAACTGAAGACCTTAAGATTGATGAGAAATATGGGCAAATTCTGCTCAATGAAGAAGTGACAGGATTAGTCCTGCAGGAATTAACTGAGAAGGACCTTATAGAGATGGGGCTACCACGAGGTCCAGCACTTTTGATAAAACGGTCATATAGCAAATTGAATAATATGTCCCCTGAAAGTGACAATCATGATCCTGGACAATTAAATCATTCAGAATCTTCCAAAACAGAACACCATAAAAAGCCAAAACAGACCAAAAAGAAAGAAAAAAATTCAATGTCATCCAGTATTGATTATGATCCCGGAAAGATCAGAGATATCAAAGAACAAGAATCGATTCTTATGAAAGAAAACGTGTTCGATGAAGTAGTAAATGCCAAAGACAAGAAAAAGGATAAGCTAAAACCTGAACAATTGACTTGCATGCCATATCCTTTTGATCAGTTCCATGACAGCCAACGCTACATAGAACATTATACCCTACAACCTGAAACAGGACCACTCAATCTCATTGACCCAATACATGAGTTCAAAGCTCTCACCGACACAGAAAGAGCCACAGAAGAGGACATTAAGATGAAATTTAGCAACGAAGTCTTCCGATTTGCATCAGCTTGTATGAATTCACGCACCAATGGCACCATCCATTTTGGAGTCAAGGACAAACCCCATGGAGAAATTGTTGGTGTGAACATCACCAGTAAGGATGTCTTCATTGACCACTTCAATCTAATGATCAAAAAGTATTTTGAAGAAAGTGAGATCAATGAAGCCAAGAAGTGTATTCGGGAGCCAAGGTTTGTGGAAGTCCTTCTGCAGAACAATACACCATGTGACAGGTTTGTCATTGAAGTCGATATTATTCCAAAACACTCTGTATGTAAAGATAAGTATTTCTATATTCAGATGCAAAGTTGTACAGATAAAATATGGAAACAAAACCAAAATCCTTCACTGTTTGTAAGAGAAGGGGCTAGCTCTAGGGATATCCTGGCCAATCCCAACAAACGGGATGTAGATTTCAAAGCATTTTTACAAAAATTAGAGTCACTGGTAGCATCTAGGAAAGAGGCTGAAGAAGAGCACAGAATGAAGGCAATGAAGAAGGAGAGTGAAGGACTAAAGCTGGTTAAACTTCTCATAGGAAACCGAGACTCACTAGATAATTCATACTATGACTGGTACATTCTTGTAATAAATAAATGCCATCCAAACCAAATCAAGCACTTAGATTTTTTAAAGGAAATTAAATGGTTTGCTGTGTTGGAGTTTGATCCTGAATCTCGGATCAAGGGAGTGGTCAAAGCTTACAATGAAAGCCGAGTGGCAAACCTTCACTTTCCAAATCAGTATGAAGACAAGACAACGAACATGAGGGAGAAGATTTCTGCTCTCAATCTTTACCAGCAGCCCAGCTGGATTTTCTGCAATGGCAGATCAGATTTGAAAAGCGAGACATACAAACCTCTAGAACCACATTTATGGCAGAGAGAAAGAGCTTCAGAAGTCAGGAAACTGATTTTGTTCCTCACAGATGAAAATATAATGACAAGAGGAAAATTTTTGGTAGTGTTTCTATTACTCTCTACAGTGGAAAGCCCAGTAGATCCACTCATTGAAACTTTCTGGGCTTTCTATCAAGCTCTCAAAGGAATGGAAAATATGTTGTGTATCTCTGTAAGCTCACATATTTACCAACGATGGAAGGATCTATTACAAACAAGAATGAATATAGAAGATGAATTAACAAACCACAGTATTTCCACTTTAAATATAGAATTGGTAAATAGCACTATCCTTAAACTAAAATCAGTGACTCAGTCATCAAGAAGGTTTTTGCCCGCCCATGGATCTTCTTCAGTTATCCTAGAGAAAAAGGAAGAGGATGTCTTGACTGCACTGGAAATCCTCTGTGAAAATGAGTGTAGAGACACAGACATAGAGAAAGACGAATCTAAATTCCTGGAGTTTAGGAAATCTAAAGAAGAACACTTTTATCGAGGTGGCAAAGTATCATGGTGGAACTTCTATTTTTCTTCTGAAAACTATTCTTCAGATTTTGTGAAAAGGGACAGTTACGAAGACCTTAAAGATTTGATACAATGCCTGGCAGAGTCTCCTAAACCAATATTTGCAAAAATCATTAATCTTTATCATCATCCAGGCTGTGGGGGTACCACACTGGCTATGCATGTTCTCTGGGACTTAAAGAAAAAGTTCAGATGTGCTGTGTTAAAAAACAAAACAACTGATTTTGCAGAAATTGGAGAGCAAGTGACCAATCTGGTCACCTATAAGGCAAAGAGCCATCCTGTGCTCCTCCTTGTGGATGATTTTGAAGAACAAGAAAATGTCTACATTCTACAAAATGTGATCCATTCAAATTTAGCAGAAAAGGATTTGCGATATGAAAATACGCTGGTAATTATTTTAAATTGCATGAGATCCCGGAATCTAGATGAAAGTGCAAAATCGGCAGACAGTATTGCACTAAATTATCAACTTTCTTCCAAGGAACGAAGAGCTTTTGGGGCCAAACTGAAGGAAATTGAAAAGCAGCACAAGAATTGTGAAAACTTTTATTCCTTCATGATCATGAAAAGCAATTTTGATGAAACATATATAGAAAATGTAGTCAGGAATATCCTGAAAGGACAGGATGTTGACAGCAAGGAAGTACAACTCATTTCCTTCCTAGCTTTACTCAACTCTTATGTTACTGATTCTACAATTTCAGTTTCACAGTGTGAAATATTTTTGGGAATCATATACACTAGTACACCCTGGGAACCTGAAAGCCTGGAAGACAAGATGGGAACTTATTCTACACTTCTAATAAAAACGGAAGTATCAGAATATGGGAGATACACAGGTGTGCGTATCATTCACCCTCTGATTGCTGTGTACTGTCTAAAAGAACTGGAAAGAAGCTATCACTTGGATAAATGTCAAATTGCATTGAAGATATTAGAAGAGAATTTATTCTATGATTCTGGAATAGGAAGAGACAAATTTCAACATGATGTTCAAACTCTTCTGGTTACAAGACAGCGCAGGGAGTATGGAGATGAAACAGACACGTTGTTTTCCCCATTAATGGAAGCTTTACAGAACAAAGACATTGAAAAGGTCTTGAGTGCAGGAAGTAGACGATTCCCACAAAATGCATTCATTTGTCAAGCCTTAGCAAGACATTTCTACATTAAAGAGAAGGACTTTAACACTGCTCTGGACTGGGCATGTCAAGCCAAAATGAAAGCACCTAAAAATTCCTATATTTCAGATACACTTGGTCAAGTCTACAAAAGTGAAATCAAATGGTGGTTGGATGAGAACAAAAACTGTAGGAACATTACTGTTAACGACCTAACACATCTCCTAGAAGCTGCCGAAAAGGCCTCAAGAGCTTTCAAAGAATCCCAACAGCAAACTGATAGTAAAAACTGTGAAACTGAGACCTGGTCACCACAGAAGTCCCAGAGACGATATGACATGTATAATACCGCTTGTTTCTTGGGTGAAATAGAAGTTGGTCTTTACACTATCCAGATTCTTCAGCTCACTCCCTTTTTCCACAAAGAAAATGAATTATCCAAAAACCTCATGGTGCAATTTTTATCAGGAAAGTGGACCATTCCTCCTGATCCCAAAAATGAATATTATTTGGCTCTTAGCAAATTCACATCTCACCTAAAACATTTACAATTGGATCTGAAACGGTGCTTTGACTTTTTTATTGATTATATGGTTCTTCTGAAAATGAGGTATGCCCAAAAAGAAATTGTGGAAGTCATGTTAAGCAAGAAAGTCAGTCGTTGTTTCAGGAAATACACAGAACTTTTCTGCCATTTGGATTCAGATGTATTACATAAAGGGAGTCAATTGCTCCAGGAGGAGAATTGCAGGAAAAAGCTAGAAGCTCTGAGAGCAGATAGGTTTGCTGGACTCTTGGAATATCTTAATCCAAAATACAAAGATGCCGCAAACATCATGGAAATTATAGTGAATGAATATGCCCTCCTACTGCACCAAAACTCAAAAAAGTGCATGACAAATGAGAAACAAAATTCCATTTTGGCCAACATTATTCTCAGTTGCCTAAAGCCCAACTCCAAGTCCATTCAACCACTTAATATGCTAAAAAAACAACTCCGAGAGGTCTTGCAATTTGTAGGACTGAGTCATCAATATCCAAACCCTTATTTCTTGGCCTGCCTCCTGTTCTGGCCAGAAAATCAAGAGCTAGATCAGGATTCCAAACTAATAGAAAAGTACGTTTCATCCTTAAATAGATCCTTCAGGGGACAGTACAAGCGCATGTGCAGATCCAAGCAGGCAAGCACACTTTTCTATCTGGGCAAAAGGAAGGGTCTCAACAGTATTGTTCGCAAGGCTGAAATAGAGCAGTACTTTGATAAGGTACAGAATACAAATTCCCTCTGGCAGAGTGGGGATGTGTGGAAAAAACATGAAGTCAAAGACCTCCTGCGTCGTCTAATTGGTCAGGCTGAAGGCAAGCTAGTCTCTATAGAATATGGAACAGAGGAAAAAATTAAAATACCAGTAATATCTGTTTATTCAGGTCCACTCAGACGTGGTAGGAACATAGAAAGAGTGTCCTTCTACCTAGGATTTTCCATTGAAGGCCCTCTGGCATATGATATACAAGTAATTTAAGAAGATACATCACCTGTAGTTCAAATATGTTTATTTATATCTTTATGATTTTATTTCCTCTTTCTATTCTCATGGCACTTTCATGACATTATTGGCTTACCTCTAATCATAGATTTTGCTTTTGCCTCCCTGAATGAATTCTAAGCCTTTTTAAGATACGAAATGGGCCTACACGCAAAACTTGGCATACAGGAGAGTCAATTATTTAATGTTTTAAATATGCATTTTCAGACTCAAATAATTAATATGTTTCTTTGGTATCCACTAGTCACATTATAACTGATTATTGGTCAATAAAATCTGTGTTAAATTCAATTGCTTTTATATGTTTTCTGAATTATTTCTTCACTGTGACAGCAAAGATTTAAATAAGGTGAATGTAAAAGAGAAAGCTTACTGAACTCAAACCCACAGATCCACACGAGTTTCACTTAACCTGGTGTCAATAGAAACTTATGTGGAAGGTAACCTCCACATAACCCCCTACCAGCGCTCGCTGTCTGTCTCTCTTTCTCTCTCTCTCTGTCTCTCTTTCTCTCTCTCTCTGTCTCTCTCTCTCTCTCTCTCTCACACACACACACACACATACTCCTTGTATCCCTTGCCCTTCTCCCAACTCATTGCTTCAGCAGAGAGAAGAGTTCAAAAATAATCATAAACTTGAACTCTCTCCATTCTCTTCTTCCCATTCACAGATGAACGTCTTCCTTTAGCCATTCTTGTCGCCTGTCAGTACAGCCTTATCTCCACCTGTTCCTTAGATCTCATCTCCCCTGGCTTTTTTTCCCCCACTCATTACCCTCTTTGTTCCCATTACTTTTCAACCTGTGCTATAAACATGCTGTTCTCTCTGCTGAGATTGCCCTATGTCTATGTAACATTCTCTTTCCTTCTGTTCTGATTTGTCGTTCACAGCTGAGTTCAAGAGTCACCTCCACTGGGAAGTCGTCCATGACCACCATCATCTCTGCCTGATTAGAGGGCTTCCTCATGGTAACATGTTTTCTCAACTTTTCAGTGCCAAGGAATGCCATCCCAGAAGCTCATTTCCAGACTCACAACAGAAAAGTCTCAAGCACCATTCTAGAGCTTGGGATTTAAGAGCTACCCAATGCCTATAAAATGAAACATAGCCTAATATAGATCAAATTGAATATTGAAATAAGAAATATATTTATCCACATCTTTATATCTCTTTGTAATGTAACTTAGATGTTCCAAACCCCAAACCCAATTCTTCTTGTCATCAAGAAGTCTATGCTCTATCGGGGTTCTTTTGGCCTGTATTTCTATGCATCTGGGCAATGTTCACATGGTCCAGAACATGTCCCTGTTTCTGAAAGCTGTGTCTGCAGCTGCTCCTCCTACAAACAGCTGCCTCCCTCTTCTGCAGTCCACTAGTCCACACAGTAACAGGATCCCCCAAGTGGGTGTATTCTCCAAAGTGTTCATAGGCCTGTGGACATAGGCCTGATCCTTATTTCTTTTAAATTTCCCTAAAAGTGGACTATAACATTTAGTGAGACAAAACTAAAGGCTTGACGTAGAGGAAAAAAATTACAATGAAAGGAGGAAAAACTACTAAATATTCCTGCTAACCATAACTATCTTCTGAGTTAATAATTCTGGTCCCACTGCAACCAAGGGAGTGTACTTAGCTACCAGAGGTTGTAGGTTCTTGGCCTCTCTAACCCTGAAGAATGGGGAAAGGGGCCCCAGAGGCGTGATTAGTTTACCATTTGAATAAAATAATGGACCCAAAGAGTTTTACAGAAGAGTAATTTATTAGACAGAGAGAGAGAGAAAGAGAAGATGGCTCCTATGCTGTTGCAGGTGGGGAACCCAGAGCAGGACATCCATTTAGATAGGAGCAACTGAAGTTTTTAACCCTTGAGTTATTCCCTCCCCATTCATGTTCTCATCCAATGAGAGAAGTTCTTTCAAACTTCCTCTGGAGTGATTGATCTTTGACTCTAATACCAGATTGGTTACTTGGTCTACAACCCTGAATTACCGAGCCCTCTCCTCCCAGAGCTTTCTGCAGGAATTTGGGACATAAGAGCCCCACCTGACTTTCCCTACCTGGCCCACACGTGGGAAAACTAGACAAAGAATTTTATGTTTGAAACCCCTCTGGTCTCGGAATGGAGGCGTGGAGACGGGAAATTTCTGCATTTGAAACCCACTCTGAAGCCCACATATCAGAAGGCAGGTGTGAAAATGACTTATGCATGTAAATAGGTTGCTGTATTTTCTTCTGAAGTTTAAATTATCTAGCTTCAGTTCACAGGACCTTACAAAAGCACAGCTTAGTTTTCAGTTACTCCAAATGAGAAAAAATGGTGGGAAAAAGAAAGAGAAAAACATGAAAATGTTATTTTGAAGACTTACAGTCAAGAACAAATAGAATTTAGTTCAAATTATAAAAAATAATAAAAATTGAAAAACACTAGGCAAGACTAGAATCCAACAACAGATGAACTATAATCTTTGAAACTACATTTGTTAGTACTGCAGATGGCAAAGGGGAAAGAAGATAGAGGATGGAAGAAAAGTAAATGGGAGAACATTTGTTGTCTGTGAGTGTTTTGTTGTTGTGGCAGTTGTTTTTTTTTTTGTTTTGTTTTGTTTTTTTTTGAGACGGAGTTTCGCTCTCCTTACCCAGGCTGGAGTGCAATGGCGCGATCTCGGCTCACCGCAACCTCCGCCTCCTGGATTCAGGCAATTCTCCTGCCTCAGCCTCCTGAGTAGCTGGGATTACAGGCACGCGCCACCATGCCCAGCTGATTTTTTTGTATTTTTAGTAGAGACGGGGTTTCACCATGTTGACCAGGATGGTCTCGATCTCTTGACCTTGTGATCCACCCGCCTCGGCCTCCCAAAGTGCTGGGATTACAGGCTTGAGCCACCGCGCCCGGCCTGGCAGTTGTTGTTTTTAAGATGGGAAGCACACACAGAAACTAAGCACATGGATTTTGGGGAGTTTTTCCTCTTTTGCTGCTGTTGTAGCAGGAGCGGCCGCAGGAAACGGATCTCTTGAACACCAAATACAGAAGGAAGAAGGGTTTATTGTTATTATTACGGCCAGACGCCTGGGTGGTAATTTGTCCAAAACTCAACTCATCTAACAAAGGGAGGTTCTGCCTTTATATAGGCTTATACTTTAGATATTACAGGTGAAAGAATCTTAGGTTCATAGCTTTAGAAATCACATGTGAAAAGGGTCTCGGTTTACAGCTTCAGGAATTACATATGAAAAGGTTTAGATTCATAGTTTTAGGACTCACCTGTGAAAAGGTTTTGGTTTACAGTTTCAGGAATTACATATGAAAGGGTTCTGGTTTCAGTTTTAGGACTCATATGTGAAAAGGTTTCTGGTTTGATCTTGTTTTAAGTAAAAATAGTGCCTTCTGGAGCGTTTCCCCAAGGCCCAGCCTGCCACCTACAGAAAGGTGAAAACAGAGACGCCAGTCGCCAGTCGGTCAACCTTTTCTTCTATTGAAATGCAGTGTGATAGTCAAAAGGAAAGTTGATCTGAGATGCCTGGGTCTCCCTCTTCACTATGAGGAATTTTGGCCAAATTAAAGAGGCTTTGTTACCCATAATTTGAAAATTTCACTTGGATTTGACCAAGTCAAGTAGAGTTGATCACTGAGCACTCTAATGGTAAGGAGAAATTAAGAACGGCTGGCTGGCCAGGTGCAGTGGCTCAGGTCTATAATCCCAGCACTTTGGGAGGCAAAGGTGGGTATAACACCTGAGGTCAGGAGTTTGAGAACAGCCTGGCCAACATGGTAAAACCCCATCTCTACTAAAAATATAAAAATTAGCTGGACTTGGTGGTGTGTGTCTATAGTCCTAGCTACTTGGGAGTCTGAGGCAGGAGAATAGCATGAACCTGGGAAGCAGAGGTTGCAGGAAGCCTGAGATCACACCACTGCACTCCAGCCTGGGCAACAGAGCAAGACAGTCAAAACAAACAAACAAACAAAAAAAAACCCAGAGGCTTGTTAAACTTAAGCCAAGACTGCTTTCTACTATCGTAGGAGTAGGAAAAACAAAAACAAAACAAAAAAACCTGGAACCCATCTTTTCTGCTGGAGTGACCTCAAACACCATAAAGGAGTTCTGTCTTCCATCATTATGGAAACAGAAAAGCTTGCCTTCCTTGTTGGAAGCAAGTAAAACTCCAAAAAAGGGAATTGTACAGCAAAATAAACTTTAGATCTTGACCAAATTTGGGGATCAGGGACTCTCTGTAGTGGGTACTCCCAGACCTCAGCAAATTGTCCTATTGGCTTGAGCCATAAAGTTAGCTCATGCTGGTACCAAGCACTGACAGATTTGTCAAGTCAGGGCATCTTCACTGAGAATCTCTCCGTGGTTGCCAAAATGTGAGTCTCAAATATCTGAGACAGGTCTCAGTTAATTTAGAAAGTTTATTTTGCCAAGGTAGGAGATGCTCACCTAGGACACAGCCTCAGAAGGTCCTAATGACATGTGCCCAAGGTGGTCAGCACATAGCTTGGTTTTACATATTTTAGGGAGACATGAGACATCAATCAATATGTGTAAGATGTACATTGGTACTGTCCAGAAAGGAGGAGCAAATCAAGCAGGGAGGGGGCTTCCAGGTCACAGATAAGTAAGAGACAGTTGCATTCTTCTGAGTTTCTGATTACCCTTTCCAAAGAAGGCAATCGAATATGCATTTATCTCAGTGAGGAGAGGGATGATTTTGAACAGAATGAGAAGCAGATTTTCCCTAAGCCATTCCTAGCTTGACTTTTCCCTTTAACATAGTGATTTCCAAGATTTATTTTTCTTTCACAAGTTCAACTTCTCATTTCAGAATAAAGTATTTGCTCTATTCCTGTAGACTCAAAGAGCCCATTAAAATGCTTTACCAAATCAATGCAGTCTTACTTCAAAGGTAAATTCATATTCTACCTAAAAAAAAAAACACTTATAGTAGCAGTAAATTCCAGTTTCTCCCATTTCATACCATTTGTCTTTCAAAAATATTGGAATCTAATTTCTGCCCATAGAAGTCCATCAAAAAGTAAAAATAAAAACTAGAATCATCACACTTCTCAACTTCAAATGATACTACAGGGCTACAGTAACCAAAACAGCATGGTACTGGTACAAGAACAGACAAGCAAGCCCAGAAATAAGACCACAAACTTACAACCATCAACAAATCTGACAAAAATAAGCACTGGGGAAAGGGTTCCCTATTTAATAAATGGTGCTGAGAGAACTGGTTTGCCATATGCAGAAAATTGAAACTTGACTCCTTCTTTATACCATATACAAAAATCAACTCAAGACAGATTAAAGACTTAAATGTAAAACCCAAAGCTATAAAAACCCCAGAAGAAAAGTGAGGCAATATCATGTAATACATAGGCATCGACAAAGATTTCATGATGAAGATGCCGAAAGCAATTGCAACGAAAGCAAAAGTTGACAAATGTCATCTAATTAATCTAAAGAGCTTGTGTACAGCAAAAGAGACTATCATCAGAGTAAACAGACAACCTACAGAATGGGAGAAAATGTTTGCAATCTATGCATTTGAGAAAGGTCTAATATCCAGCATCTATAAGAAACTTAAACAAATTTACAAGAAAAAAAATAACTCCATTAAAAAGTGAACAGAGGATATGAACAGACATTTTTCAAAAGAACACATACATGCAGCCAAAAAACATATAAAAAAATCTCCTCATCGATGACCATTAGAGAAATGCTAATTAAAACCACAATGAGATACCATCTAACACCAGTCAGAATAGCTATTATTAGAAAGTCAAAAAGTAACAGAGGCTGGTGAGGTTGTGGAGAAAAAGAAACATTTTTACACTGTTGGTTGGAGTGTAAATGAATTCAACCATTGTGGAGGACTGTGTGGTGATTCCTCAGACTTACAGACAGAAATACCATTCGACTCAGCAATTGGTATATACCAAAAGAAATAGAAATCGTTTTGTTATAAAAACACATTGATGTATAAGTTCATTGCAGCACTATTCACAATAGCAAAGACATGGAATCAGCCTAAATACACACCAACGATAGACTGGATAAAAAAAAAAGTGGCACATATACACCATGGAATACTAGGCAGCCATAAAAAAAGAATGAGTTCACGTCCTATGCAGGGACATGGGTGAAGCTGGAAACGATCATTCTCAGCAAACTGACACAGGAACAAAAAACCAAACACTGCATATTCTCACTCATAAGTGAGTGTTGAACAATGAGAACACATAAACACAGAAAGGGGAACATCACACACCACAGGGGAGCTAGTGGAGGGATAGCAGGGAGTTGGGGGGATTGGGGAGGGATAACATTAGGAGAAATAACTAAAGTAGATGACAGGGGATGGATGCAGCAAACTACCATGGCATGTGTTTACCTATGTAACACTCCTGCATGATCTGCATATGTACTTCAGAAATTAAAGTATATATATATAAAATAGCTGTGGCTGAATAATTAAAGAAAATAGGTTTCTTTGGCTCACAGTTCTACAGGCTGTAGAGGAAGCATGGTACCAGAATATGCTTCTGGTGAGAGCCTCAGAAAACTTCCCCTCATGGCAGAAGGTGAAGGGAAGCAGCAAGGCATGGCAGGAGATGAAGAGTGACAGGAGGGAGGTGCCAGACTATTTTCCACAATCAGTTTTCACAGAAACTGAGAGAGAGAACTCACGATCTTGAGAATGGCTCCAAGCCATTCATGAGGGATCAGCCTGCATGACTCGAACACCTCCCACCAGGCCCCACCTCCAAAAGGGGTTGGGGGTGATTATTGAACATGAGATCTGGTGGAGACAAAGTATATCCATACCATAGCCAGTACTCCGGTTTGTCAAACTATTTTGTCAGAATTTTACATTGTATGTATGTGCACTCCAATTTTACCTCAGAGGAGGTACAGCTAAAATAAGAGTATCAGAATGTGAAAAAGAGGAGAAGAGCAGAACGTTAATAACTTTGAAACTGGTTGATAAATAGAAAGGGGTTCATTATGCTACTGTTTGTTTAACTTCGAAATTTTCCAAATAAATCATTTTATAAATTGTCTCATAAATGTCTATTTAAGATATGAAAAAACAGAGTCTATATTTTACTAAGTGGAAAAACAAAATATTACCTAGCACATGCTTTTATTGTTGGGTAATATTTGCATGTTTGTAAAAGACTTGAACAAAAATGTTAATGAACAATTGTGAAAGTGGGATCCAGGTGTCTTTTGTTCTTTTTGTTGTTGTTGTTTTCTAGTTGTTTCTGATTTTTAAACTGAATACATATTAATTTTTTAATTAGAAAAATACATCACAAATGTTACCTTTCTAAAAATAACCAAAACAACACAAAAAAGAGAGAGTAATGATCCAAATTACTCTGAGACTCAGGAAAGTTGATGTGTTCAGGACCTTTGGAAAAATCCTGCCTTACAGGCTAAAAGGCTTCTTGGTATTATCTTATGTCAACACTTCCTTCCTCTAGGAGAAAGAAGAACATGACAAAACGCAAAACTTTTGGTGGTTCTCCTCCCAAGAGAAAATCTACATAAAAATAAGGGAAAGGAGGCCGGGCGTGGTGGCTCAAGCCTGTAATCCCAGCACTTTGGGAGGCCGAGGCGCGTGGATCACACGGTCAAGAGATCGAGACCAACCTGGTCAACATGGTGAAACCCTGTCTCTACTAAAAATACAAAAAATTAGCTGGGCATGGCGGCGCGTGCCTTTAATCCCAGCTACTCAGGAGGCTGAGGCAGGAGAATTGCCTGAACCCAGGAGGCGGAGGTTGCGGTGAGCCGAGATCGCGCCATTGCACTCCAGCCTGGGAAACAAGAGCGAAACTCCGTCTCAAAAAAAAAAAAAAAAAGGAAAGGAATAAAAACCAGAAGTTCAAGTTTGCAGGGAGCTATGATTGCACCACTGCACTCCAACCTGCATGATTGAGCTAGACCCTGTCTCTAAAACAATACATACATACATAGGAAAAAAAAGAAAGTAGACAAAATCTTGAAAACTACCAGATGTCAAGACTTATTATATGGCTGTATTGATCAAGGCTGTGTGGTATTGGCAGAGGGATAGACACAATGGGATGAATGGAGACTCCATAAATAAACCCACATTATGCTCAATTGATTTTTGACAAAGATGTGAAACCAAGTCAATGGGAAAGAATAACCTTTCCAGCAAATGATATGAAGCAATTAAATATCCATGGGCCAAACAATGAAATGTGACCTGAATCTCACATCTTATTCAAAATTTAACTCTAAGAGAATCTCAGACTTATTTATTATTTATGTAGAGACAGTGTCTGGCTCCGTTGCCTAGGCTTGAGTGTAGTGTCATGACCTCAGCTCATTGCAACCTCTGCCTCTGGGTCTCAAGCAATTTTCCCACCTCAGCCTGCTGGGTAGCTGTGACTACAGGCACATGCCACCGTGCCCAGTTAATTTTTGTGTGTGTGTGTGTGGTTGTTTTTTTTTTTTTTTTTTTGTAGATACAGGGTTTTGCCATGTTGCCCATGCTGGTCTCAAAGTCCTGAGCTCAAGCAATCCACCTACCTCAGCCTCCTAAAGTGCTGAGATTACAGGTGTGAGCCACCATGCTTGGCCTCACAAACTTAACTGTAGAATGTTTAGATTATATAATTTGGAGGAGGAGGAGTAAGATGGCTGAATAGATCCTTCCAGCAATTATTACCCTGCAAAAACAGCAAATTGAACAATTGTTCATGGAAAAATTCACCTTCATAAGAACATGAAATCAGATGAGTGATCTCAGTATCTGGTTTTAACATACTGATAAGGAAAGAGGCATTGAAGAAGGTAGGAAGGACAGTCTTACATTGCCTACACCACACCTCCCTGAACCCCAACAGCACAATGTTGGGGGATAATCCCTGTGCTTGAAGGAGAAAAAGCAAAGTAAGTGTGAAACTTTGCATTTGAACTCAGTGCCATTCTGTTACAGTGGAACACAACACCAAGTAGAATTCTGCCAGTGTCCATGAAGGAAGCATTTAGATTAGCCCTGAGTCAGAGTGGGATCCTCTGCCTCAGTGGGAGAAAGCTGAGTTTTGGCCAGCTTCACCATAAGCCAACTAAAGTGACTTGGTGATATGGTTTGACTCTGTAGTCTAGAGAGCCAAGGACAAACCTAGTGCTTGAAGGATTCACCACCTGCTGACTAAGTGGCTGTGGACCTTGAATAAACATCAGTGGCAGCCACGCAGTGGTGGTCATAAGCCCTGGGCAAGCACCAAAACTATGCTGGTCTGGGAGACCATGGGCTTCAGGTACAACCCAGAGCCGTGCCAGCTGGGGTGACCATAGGAGTGCCCATGCCACCCTTTCAACAATTCCAGAAGGCCCAGAGCAGAGAGAGAGACTTCTGATCAAAGGAAAAGAGAGGGAAGAGAGCAAGAGACTTTGTCTAAGAACCCAGGGAATTCTCCTTTATCTTCCCCAACTCCACCAAGATTGTGCTTCTAGGAGTTTACAAGAGCTGCAGTGTTTCTGGGCTTAGAGCACTCCCTAGTGTTGAAATGAGTGCAGTAACCATAGGCTTAGGTAGCCACACTCAATCCCCTTTGAAATCATGAAAAGCCTCTCAAGAAAGACTGGTAGGAATGAGACAAGACAGTGAAGACTGGAATAAACACCTAACTCTTCAATGTTCAGACATCAACAAATATCCACAGGCAACAGAAACATCCAGGAAAATGTGACCTCATCAGAAAGACTAAATAAGGCACCAGTGATCTATCCTGGTGTGACAGAGATATGTTGCCTCAGCCAGGGAATTCAAAATAGCTGTCTTGAGAAAAAACAATGAACTTCAAGACAACACAGAGAAGGAATTCAGAATTTTCTATTAGAGGAATTTAACAAAAATTGAAACAATTTAAAATTCAAACAAATTCTGAAGCAAAAAAACATTAATTGACAAACTAAAAAATGCATCAGAATATCTCAACAGAAGAATTTATCAAGCAGAAGAAAGAATTGGTGAGCTCAAAGGCAGGCTATATGAAAATATACCACCGGAGAGGAAAAAAACAATGAAGTTCACCAACAATATCTGGAAAATAACCTCAGAAGGGCACATCTAAGAGTTATTGGCCTTAAAAAGCATGTAGAGAAAAAGATTGCGATAGACAATTTATTTAAAAAAAAAAAAAAAACAAAGAATTTTCAAACCTTTGAGGAAAAAATGTGAATATCCAGGTACAAGCATGTGGCGGGCACACAGTAACAGATTTAAGCTTATGTATAAGGCATTTGAGGTCAGGGCATGGAAAAATACTAAGGCACTCTGTGTATATTATTTTTTCTTGAGAATAAAACTCCTTGACCCTGAAAACAGGACAGGGAGTGGAGTGTGTGGTGTGATAAGGAATGCTGAAAACAGCCTCCTGAGAATGAGGTTTGAATGTGTACAAGGTCACAGGTGCCTCAGCAACCCGCCTCGAGTGGCCATCTAGTGGACGTTTGTAGTTAATACAAGCCCTTTCAATAAATACTTGGCAGACGGATGCTGGGGCGGACTCTCAGAAGAGCTACCCACCAGGCCTGCTCAGCTGGAATTGTCTGAGTACTTCCTTGTCGGCATTCACTGCAAGCTATAAGCTCTGCAAGTGGTGTCCCTGACATGATCACCTTGAAGTTAGGCATGAAGGAAGACAGCTCATCAATTTTCGGGGAATCTCGGTAAGGGACAGTCCTGACTTTCATTAGGAGGGCACATAAAATATCAGGGGTTGGGTTATCATGGGTCAAGAAATGACCAAAGAGCAGAAGGTATTTTTTAAAAGAGTGCAACAGCTACGTAAAGCTGTCCAGTGCACTGTAGAGCCCGGGGCTCTACACAAGCTTATGTTCTAAATTCGGCAGAAATGCCTTTGGTTTCCTGATCAAGGAATCACAGGAGCAGGTAGGTCGCTGCCTAAAAAGAGGATTTGAGCCAGGTTCTTTTACTAATGTTACTATTTTGACCACCTGGGCGCTGGTAGCTCTGCATTGTATCCTCTTTATTTGCCAAATTGCTGTGAGTCAGAGCCCTCATCTTCTCCACCTGAAGGGAATTAGGAGATTTAAAGGAGAAGGAAAAGCAGGAACCAGAACAACAGGGAGAGATTTCTCTCCCCACTTCATTCCCTTCTATGGGGAATAAGGAAGAGATTGTTTTCTAGTGAGAATAAGGACACACCGAATCCTTTTCCTCCCCCAACAGAAAAGTTATTGCCCTCTTTTTCTCCACCCTTAAAGGGACCTTCATTCTTTGGCCCCATTCAGGCAACAGTGGTTATTGAATAAGACTCCCCACCCCCCCGGTCAGCGAACATCTATATGATCGGTGTCCGCATTTCCTTGACAAACTTCCCTGCTGGAGGGGTGCCTCCAGGAGGGAAGGAAAGTGGCTGATTATGATTGTCTTCCTAATATGTAAGTCCTCACTTCCTTCTTCCAGTAACAAACTTCTTAACCTTGTCTTTTTTCTGTTTCCCTGGAGTATAAGGGAAAGCTGCATGCTGCCTCCTGGGTTTTATCCCAGAAAGCTTTCTTGCTGCCCACTGAGGTCTGGGGCAGTAGAGGTGTTAAGATGCCATGGAGTGCCCATTTGGTAACTGGCAGTCTGAGCAGGTTGCCCATTTCTGGATTTGTGGTGATGGAGGGAAGCCAAGAGGCACAGACAGGGTGCCCAGGTGGCTGCAGGCAGCTCTAGCTCAGTCCTAAGGATCCTCCTCACCATGGTTGCGCGCCTTAGTAACTGTGCCCAGAAAGTGGCCTGCTGCCTGCTGTGCTGCTGCTTTTCCTACTTCTGCCCTTCCCTGCCACCCCTCACGTGTCTCAGCTGACAAGCAATTCCTTGTCTTCCCTGCCCCCTAGGGAAAGGGCTAAGAAACAGACCGTGTGTACCCCAACCTCAAATGCCTTGTACATAAGCTTGAATATGTTTCCATGCACCTCCACACACAAGAAGATCAAAAACACACACAGATTCAACTCAAATAAAACTACCTTAAGGCTTAAGCTAATTAAACTTTGGAAAGTCAAGGATAAAGAAAGGATCCTAAAAGCAAGAGGAAGTGAGTAACATGTAAATGAGCTCTGATATATCTGGCAGCAGACTTCTCAATGGAAATCTTATGGATCAAGAGGGAATAGGTTGACATATTCAAAGTGCTAAAGGAAAAAAAGTTTTAAACTAGAATACTGTATGCAGTGAAGTTATCTTTCAAACATAAATGGAAAATAAATTTTCTACAAAATAAAAATTTTTCTACAAAATATAAACAAAAACAAAAGGATTGCATCATCACCAGACCTGTCTTACAAGAAATGATGATGGAAGTTGTTCAGTCTGAAAGAAAAGCATGCTAATGTGCTATAATAAATTATCTGAAGATATGAAACTCACTGGTAAAATTAAATGCACAGAGTAAATGCAGAATACTGTAATGCTGTAACTATAGTGGATAAACCACTCATATCTTTTGTACAAAGACTAAAAGACAAACCTATCTAAAGTAATAATAACTACAACAATTTGCTAACAAATAGACAATATAAAAAGATGTACTCAGAGTCAACAAAACGTCAAAAAGCAAAGGGGATAAAGCGTAGAGTTTTAAAATTTTCTCTTTGCCATTTTTTTTCTTTTTTGTGAACAAAGTTGTCATCAATTAAATATAATTGGTTATAAAATGTTATTTGCAAGCCTCAAAGCAACCACAAAGAGAACATCTATTTAGATAAACAAAACATAAAAAGCAAGAAATTGAAACATACTACCAGAGAAAACCACTTATATACAAAGGAAGACAGGAAGAAAAAAAGAATAGAAAACAAAAGGACAGTATTAAGCCCTTACTTATCAATAATAACATTGAGTACAAATGGACTAAATTGTCCAATTAAAAGATGGAAAGGCCCAATGGATTAAAAACAAAACCCAGCTATATGATGCCTACAACAAATTCACTTCACCTATAAAGACACACATTGACTGAAAATGAGGGGATGGAAAAAGAAGATATTCCATATGACTGTAAACCAAAAAAAAAAAAGAACAGGAGTAGCTATACTCATACCAGATAAAATATATTTCAAGACAAAAACTGTAAAAGAAATGAAGCAGGTAATTACATAATGACAGAGGGGTTGCTTCAGCAAGAAGATATAACAAGCAAATATTAGCGCTAGAGAAAGAAACACAGAGAGAAAAAGAGAGAGACAGAGAAACAGAGAGACTTCAATACAATAATAGCTGGTGATTTTATCACCCTGCTTTGAGCACTGAACAGGTCACCTAGACAGAAATCAACAAAGAAACATTGGACTTAATCTATAATATAGACCAAATAAGCTTAAGACATTTGCAGAACATTTTATCAAATGACTGCAGAATATACATTTTTCTCCTCAGTGCATGAAACATTTTCAAGGATGTACCAAAATGCATCTCAAAAAATTTGAAATAGTGTCAGGCATTTTTACTGATGACAATGGAAAAAAGCCAGAAATCAATAACAAAAGGAACTTTAAAAACTATATAAATGCATGGAAATTAAATAATATGTTCCTGAATAACTGTTCAGCAAACAAATTAAGCAGAATAATTCAAAATTTTTTGAAACAAATGAAAATGGAACACAGCAAAACCAGTGCTAAAAGGGAGGTTTATAGCAATAAAGGCCTGCATCAAAAAGTACAAAGACTTCAAATAAACCACCTAATAATGCATGTTAAAGAACTAGAAATATAAGAGAAACCAAACCCAAAATTAGTAGAAGGAAAGAAATTATAAAGAGCAGAGCAGAAATAAATAAAATGAAGGCTAAAAATAGAAAAGATCAATGAATTGAAAAGGTGGTTTTTATAAAAATAAACAAAATCAACAAATCTTTAGCCAGACTAACTAAAAGAAAAAAAGAGAAGACCCAAATAAAAAAAATCAGAGATGAAAAAGAGACATTACAACTGATACCACAGAAATTCACAGGATCATTAGACTATTGTGAGCAACTACACGTCAATAAATTGGAAAACCCAGAAAAAAATGATTAAATTTTTAGACACATAAAACCTATCAAGGGGCCAGGCGCGGTGGCTCAAGCCTGTAATCCCAGCACTTTGGGAGGCCGAGGCGGGTGGATCACGAGGTCGATAGATCGAGACCATCCTGGTCAACATGGTGAAACCCCGTCTCTACTAAAAATACAAAAAACTAGCTGGGCGTGGTGGCGCGTGCCTGTAATCCCAGCTACTCAGGAGGCTGAGGCAGGAGAATTGCCTGAGCCCAGGAGGCGGAGGTTGCAGTGAGCCGAGACCGCGCCATTGCACTCTAGCCTGGGTAACAAGAGCGAAACTCCGTCTCAAAAAAAAAAAAAAAAAAAAACCTATCAAGATTGAACCATGGAGAAATACAAAACCCGAATAGACTAAAAACAGTAATGAGATAGAAGCCATAATCATTTTTTTTAATCCATCATCAAATAACAGCTCAGAAGCTGATGGTTTCACTGCTAAATTCTACCAAATATTTAAAGAAGAGCTAATATGAGTTCCCCATAAACTATTTAAAGAAACAGAAAAAGGGAATACTTCTCATTCTATGAGGCCAGTATTATCCTGATACAAAAACTAACAGATACACACACACACACACACACACACACACAAAACTACAGGTCAATATATCTGATGAACATAGATGGCAATAATTCTCAAAAAAAAAAAAATACTAGCAAACCAAATTCAAGAACACATTAAAAATTTCATTCATCATGAACAGGTGGGATTTATCCCAGGGATGCAAGGATGCTTTGACATGCAATCAATAAACATAATATACCACTTCAACAAAAAGAAAGACAAAACCATATTATCATTTTCACCAAAGAAACCATTATAACTGACAAATTCAATAAAGTTGCAGGATATGAAATCAACATAGAAAAATCAGTAGCATTTCTATATGCCAAAAGCAAACACTTTGAAAAAGAATTCAAGAAAGCAATCCCATTTATAACAGCTACAAATAAAATACAATTACTAGGAATGAATTTAACCAAAGAATTAAAATATCTGTACCACAAAAAGTATGAAACATTGATAAACAAAACCAAAGAGGACAGTAAAGAAAAAATAGGAAATGAAAAAAAGGAAAGATATTCCATCTTCATACACTGGAACAATTAATACTGTTAAAATGTTCATGCTATACAAAGTTATCCTCAGATTCAATGCATACCTATCAAAATGCCAATGACCTTCTTTACAGAAATTGGAAAAAAAACTGTCCTAAAACTTTTTAAAAATTATACTTTAAGTTCTGGGGTACATGTACAGATCATGCAGGTTTCTACATAGGTATACATGTGTCATGATGGTTTGCTGCCTCTATCCCCCTCATCATCTGCATTAGGTATTTCTCCTAATGTTATCCCTCCCCAATCCCCCCACCCCCAGCTATCCCTCCCCTAGTCTCCCCACATCCTGACAGGCCCTGGTGTGTGATGTTCCCTCCTCATGTCCATGTGTTCTCATTGTTCAACACCCACCTATGAGTGAGAACATGCGGTGTTTGGTTTTCTGTTCTTGTGTCAGTTTGCTGAGAATGACGGCTTAGAGCTTCATCCATGTTCCTAAAAAGGACATGAACTCATCCTTTTTTATGGCTGCATAGTATTCCATGGTGTATATGTGACACGTTTTATTTATCCAGTCTATCATTGATGGGCATTTGGGCTGGTTCCAAGTCTTTGCTATTGTAAATAGTGCAGCAATGAACGTATATGTGCATGTGTCTTTATAATAGAATGATTTCTAATCCTTTGGGTATACACCCAGTAATGGGATTGCCGGGTCAAATGGTATTTCTAGTTCTAGATCCTTGAGGAACTGCCACACTGTCTTCCACAATGGTTGAACTAATTTACACTCCCACCAACAATGTAAAAGTGTTCCTATTTCTCCACAGCCTCTCCAGCATCTGTTGTCTCCTGATTTTTAATGATCACCATTCTAACTGGCATGAGATATTATCTCAATGTGGTTTTGATTTACATTTCTCTAATGACCAGTCATCATGAACTTTTTTCATATGTTTGTTGCCTGCATAAATGTCTTCTTTTGAGAAGTGTCTGTTCATATCCTTCGTGCACTTTTTGATGGGGCTGTTTGTTTTTTTCTTGTAAATTTGTTCAGGTTCTTTGTATTCTGGATGTTAGCCCTTTGTCAGATGGGTAGATTGCAAAATTTTTTCCCATTCTGTTGGTTACTGGTTCACTTTAATGATAGTTTCTTTTGCTGTGTGGGAGCTCTTAAGTTTAATTAGATCCCATTTGTCTATTTTGACATTTGTTGTCATTGCTTTTGGTGCTTTAGTCATGAAGTCCTTGCCTATGCCTATATCCTGAATGGTATTACCTAGGTTTTCTTCTAGGGTTTTTATGGTGTTAGGTCTTATATTTAAATCTTTAATCCATCTTGAGTTAATTTTTGTATAAGGTGTAAGGAAGGGATCTAGTTTCAGCTTTCTGCGTGTGGCCAGCCAGTTTTCCCAACATCATTTCTAAGAGAATCCCTTCCCCATTGCATGTTTTTGTCAGGTTTGTCAAAGATCAGATGGTTGTGGATGTGTGCCATTACTTCTGATGCCTCTGATCTGTTCCATTGGTCTACATCTCTGTTTTGGTACCAGTACCATATCTCTGTTTGGTACCAGTACCAAGGCTACATTACTGTAGCCTTGTAGTATAGTTTGAAGTCAGGTAGCATGATGCCTCCAGCTTTGGTTTTTGTTTTTGTTTTTTCCTTAGCATTGTCCTGGCTATGCAAGTTCTTTTTTTTTGGTTCCATATGAAGTTTAAGGTGATTTTTTCCAATTCTGTGAAGAAAGTCAATGGGCGTTTGATGGGAATAGCATTGAATCTATAAATTACTTTGGGCAGTATGGCCATTTTCATATCAATTCTTCCTAACCATGAGCATGGAATGGGTTTCCATCTGTTTGTGTCCTCTTATTTTCTTGAGCAGTGGTTTGTAGTTCTTCTTAAAGAGGTCCTTCACATACCTTGTTAGTTGTATTCCTAAGTATTTTTTTCTCTTTGTAGCAATTGTGAATGGGAATTCACTCATGGTTGGACTCTCTATTTGTCTGTTATTAGTGTATAAGAATGCTTTTGATTTTTGCAGATTAATTTTGTATCCTGAGACTTTGCTGAAGTTGCTTATCATCTTTATTTTTATGTATTTATTTATTTTTATTATTTATTTATTTTTTATTGCATTTTAGGTTTTGGGGTACATGTGAAGAACATGCAAGATTGTTGCATAGGTACACACAAGGCAGTGTGATGTGTTGCCTTCCTTCCCATCACCTATATCTGGCATTTCTCCCCATGCTATCTCTCCCCAACTCCCCACCCACCGCTGTCCCTCCCCTGTTTCCCCCCAACAGACCCAGTGTGTGATGCTTCCCTCCCTGTGTCCATGTGTTCTCATTGTTCAACACCCACCTATGAGTGAGAACATGCAGTGTTTGATTTTCTGTTCTTGTGTCAATTTGCTGAGAATGATGGTTTCCAGGTTCATCCATGTCCCTACAAAGGACACGAACTCATCGTTTTTCATGGCTGCATAGTATTCCATGGTGTATATGTGCCACATTTTCCCTGTCCAGTCTATCATTGATGGGCATTTGGGTTGGTTCCGGGTCTTTGCTATTGTAAACAGTGCTGCAATGAACATTCCTGTGCATGTGTCCTTGTAGTATAATGATTTCTAATCCTTTGGATATATAACCAGTAATGGGATTGCTGGGTCAGATGAAATTTCTATTTCTAGGTCCTTGAGGAATCACCACACTGTATTTCACAATGGCTGAACTAATTTACACTCCCACCAATAGTGTAAAAGTGTTCCTATTTCTCCACACCCTCTCCATCATCTGTTTTCTCCAGATTTTTTAATGATTGCCATTTTAACTGGCGTGAGACAGTATCTCATTGTAGTTTTGATTTGCATTTCTCTAATGACCAGTGATTACGAGCATTTTTCATATGTTTGTTGGTCTCATGTATGTCTTCTTTTGTAAAGTGTCTGTTCATGTCCTTTGCCCACTTTTGAATGGGTTTGTTTGTTTTTTTTTATTGTAAATTTGTTTTAGCTCTTTGTAGATTCTGGATATTAGCCTTTTGTCAGATGGGTAGATTGCAAAGAATTTTTCCCATTCTGTTGGTTGCTGATTCACTCTAATGACTGTTTCTTTTGTTGTGCAGAAGCTGTGGAGTTTGATTAGGTCCCATTTGTCTATTTTGGCTTTTGTTGCCGATGCTTTTGGTGTTTTAGTCATGAAGTCCTTGCCTACGCCTATGTCCTGAATGGTTTTGCCTAGGTTTTCTTCTAGGGTTTTTATAGTGTTAGGTCTTATGTTTAGGTCTTTAATCTATCTGGAGTTAATTTTAGCATGCAGTGTTAGGAAGGGGTCCAGTTTCTGCTTTCTGCACGTGGCTAGCCAGTTTTCCCAACACCATTTATTAAACAGGGACTCCTTTCCCCGTTGCTTGTTTTTGTCAGGTTTGTCAAAGATCAGATGGTTGTAGATATGTGGTGCTGCCTCCGAGGCCTCTGTTCAGTTCCATTGGTCTATATCTCTGTTTTGGTACCAGTACCATGCTGTTGTGATTACTGTAGCCTAGTATAGTTTGAAGTCCAGTAATGTGATGCCTCCCGCTTTGTTTTGTTTTTATGTTTTTGTTTTTGTTTTTTGCTTAGAATTTACTTGGCTATGCAGGCTCTCTTTTTGTTGCATGTGAAGTTTAAGGTGGTTTTTCCAGTTCTGTGAAGAAGGTCATTGGTAGCCTGATGGGGATAGCATTGAATCTGTAAATTACTTTGGGCAGTATGGTCATTTTCATGATATTGATTCTTTCTAACCATGAACATGGAATGTTTCCCCATCTGTTTGTGTCCTCTCATTTCATTGAGCAGTGGTTTGTAGTTCTCCTTGAAGAGGTCCTTTACATCCTTTGTTAGTTGTATTTCCAGGTATTTTATTATCTTTGTAGCAATTGTGAATGACAGTTCGTTTTTGATGTGGCTCTCTTTAAGTCTGTTATTGGTATATAGGAAAACTTGTGATTTTTGCACATTGATTTTGTATTCTGAGACTTTGCTGAAGTTGCTTATCAGTTTCAGGAGATTTTAGGCTGCAACGATGGGGTCTTCTAAATGTACAATCATGTCGTCTGCAAATAATGACAATTTGACTTCTTGTTTTCCCAACTGAATACACTTTATTTATTTTGCTTGCCTGATTGCCCTGGCCAGAACTTCCAATAATATGTTGAATAGGATGCGTGAGAGAGGGCATCCTTGTCTAGCGCCAGATTTCAAAGGGAATGCTTCCAATTTTTGCCCATTCAGTATGATATTGGCTGTGGGTTTGTCATAAATAGCTCTTATTATTTTGAAATACATTCCATCGATACCTAGTTTATTGAGAGCTTTTAGCATAAAGGCTGTTGAATTTTATCAAAGGCCTTCTCTGCATCTATGGAGATAATCGTGTGGTTTTGATCTTCGGTTCTGTTTATGTGATGGATGGACTTTATAGATTTGCATATGTTGAACCAGGCTTGCATCCCAGGGATGAAGCCAACTTGATTGTGGTGGATAAGCTGTTTGATGTGCTGTTGGATTCAGTTTGCCATTATTTTATATTGAGGATTTTTGAATCTATGTTCATCATAGTTATTGGCCTGAAATTTTCTTTTTTAGTTGTATCTCTGCCAGGTTTTGGTATCAGGATGATATTGGTCTCATAAAATGAGTTAAGGAGGATTCCCTCTTTTTGTATTATTTGGAATAGTTTCAGAAGGAATAGTACCAGCTTTGCTTGTACCTCTGGTAGAAAGGAGGTACCTTGTGAACCCGTCTGGTCCTGGACATTTTTTGGTTGATAGGCTATTAATTACTGCCTCAATTTCAGACCTTGTTATTGATCTATTCAGGATTCAACTTCTTCCTGGCTTAGTCTTGGGAGGGTTATAGTATCCAGGAATTTATCTATTTCTTCTAGATTTACTGGTTTATGTGCATAGCAGTGTTTGTAGTAATCTCTGATAGTGGTTTGTATTTCTGTGGAATCAGTGGTGACATCCCTTTATCATTTTTATTACATTTATTTTATTCTTCTTTCTTTTCTTTTTTATTAGTCTGGCTAGCAGTCTATTTTGTTGATCTTTTGAAAAAACCAGCTCCTAGATTTATTGATTTTTGAAGTTTTTTTTTGTGTCTTCATCTCCTTCAGTTCTGCTCTGATCTTAGTTATTTCTTATTTTCTGCTAGCTTTTAAATTTGTTTGATCTTGCTCCTCTAGTTCTTTTAATTATGATGTTAGGGTGTTGATTTTAGATCTTTCCTCTCTTCTCCTGTGGGAGTTTAGTGCTATAAATTTCCCTCTAAACACTGCTTTAAATGTGTCCCAGAGATTCTGGTACATTGTGTCTTCATTCTCATTGGTTTTGAAGAACATTTTTATTTCTGCCTTCATTTAATTATTTATCCAGTAGTCATTCAGGGGCTGGTTGTTCAGTTCCCATGTAGTTGTGTGGTTTTGAGTGAGTTTTTAAATCCTGAGTTTTAATGTGATTGCACTGTGATCTGAGAGACTGCTATAATTTTTGTTCTGTTGCATTTGCTGAGGAGTGATTTACTTCCAATTACGTCGTCGATTTTAGAGTAAGCATGATGTGGTGCTGAGAAGAATGAGTATTCTGTGGATTTGGGGTGGAGAGTTCTGTAGTGTCTATTAGGTCTACTTGGTCCAGATCTGAGTTCAAGTCCTAGATATCCTTGTTAATTTTCTGTCTCATTGATCTGTCTAATATTGACAGTGGAGTGTTAAATTCTCCCACTATTATTGTGTGGGAGTCTACATCTCTTTGTAGGTTATTAGGAACTTGCTTTATGTATCTGGGTGCTCTTGTATTGGGTGCAAATATATTGAGGATAGTTAGCTCTTCTTGTTGCATTGATCCATTTACCATTATGTAATGCCCTTCTTTGTCTTTTTTGATCTTTATTGGTTTAAAGTCTGTTTTATCAGAGGCTAGGATTACACCCTTTGGTTTTTTGTGTTTTCCATTGGCTTAGCAAATCTTCCTCCATCCCTTTATTTTGAGCCTATGTGTGTCTTTGCATGTGATTTGGGTTTTCTGAATATAGCACACGGATGGGTCTTGACTCTGTATCCAATTTGTCAGTCTGTGTCGTTTGATTGGGGCATTTAGCCCATTTATATTTAAGATTAATATTGTTATGTGTAAATTTGATCCTACTATTTTGATGCTATCTGGTTGTCTTGCCTATTAGTTGATGCAGTTTCTTCACAGTGTCAATGGTCTTTACAATTTGATATGTTTTTGCAGTGGCTGGTACTGGTTGTTCCTTTCTACATTTACTGCTTCCTTCAGAAGCTCTTGTAAGGCAAGCCTGGTGGTGACAAAATCTCTCAGGAGTTGCTTATCCATAAATGATTTTATTTCTGCTTCATTTATGAAGATTAGTTTGTCTGGTATGAAATTCTGTGTTGAAAATTCTTTTCTTTAAGGATATGGGATATTGGCCCCCACTGGCTTTTAGGGTTTCTGCCGAGAGATCCACTGTGAGTCTGATGGTCTTCCCTTTGTGGGTAACCCGACCTTTCACTCTGGCTGCCTTTAGCATTTTTTCCTTTCAACCCTTGTAGATCTGATGATTATGTGCCTTGGGGTTGCTCTTCTCAAGGAGTATCTTTGTGGCATTCTCTATATTTCCTGAATTTGAATGTTGGCCTGTCTTGCTAGGTTGGGGAAGTTCTGGATAAAACCCTGAAAAGTATTTTCCAACTTGGTTTCATTCTCCCTGTCACATTCAGGTATACCAATCAAACATAGATTTAGTATTTTTACATAATCCCATATTTCTTGGAGGCTTTGTTCATTTCTTTTCACTCTTTCTTCTCTAATCTTGCCTTCTTATTTTATTTCATTGAGTTGATCTTCAATCTCTGATATCCTTTCTTCTCCTTGATTGATTCAGCTATTAAAACTTACATATGAAGTTCTCGTGCTAAAGTTTTCAGCTCCATCAAGTCGGTTCTTTTCTGTGCTGGTTATTCTAGTTAGCATTTTGTCTAACCTTTTTTCAATGTTCTTAGTTTTCTGGCATTGGGTTAGAAAATGCTCCTTTAGCTCAAAGAAGTTTGTTATTACTCACCTTCTGAAGTCTGCTTCTGTCAATTCCTCAAACTCATTCTTCATCCAGTTTTGCTCCCTTGCTGGTGAGGAGTTGTAATCCCTTGGAGGAGAAGAGGCATTCTGGGTTTTGGTGATTTCAGCCTTTTTATGCTGGTTTCTTCCCATCTTTGTGGGTTTATCTGCCTTTGGTCTTTGCAGTTGATAACTTTCTGATGGGGCCTCTGAATGGACATTCTTTCTGTTGATGTTGAAGTTATTTCTTTCTGTTTTTCAGTTTTCCTTCTAACAGTCAGGTCCCTCTGCTGCAGGTCTGCTGGAGTTTGCTGGAGGTTCACTCCAGAACCTGCTTGCCTGGGAATCACCCATGGGACTGCAGAACAGCAAAGATTGCTGCCTGTTCCCCCCTCTGGTAGCTTTGTCCCAGAAGGGTACCCACCAGATATCAGCCAGAGATCTCCTGTATGAGGTGTCTCCAAGTCAGGATAAATTGGGGTGAGGGAGCCACTTGAGGAGGCAGTCTGTCCCTTACCAGAGCTCAAGAGCTGTACTGGGAGATCTGTTGCTCCCTTCAGAGCTGCTGGGCAGGAACATTTAAGTCTGCTGAAGTGGAATCCATAACCACCCCTTTTCCCATGTGCTCTGTCCCAGGAAGGTGGGGGCATTATTTATAAGTCCCTGACAAGGTGCTGCCTTTTTTTGGAGATGTCCTGTCTAGCAAGGAGGGAGTCTAATCACAGTCTGCCTGCAGAGGCCTTGCTGACCTGCTGTGGGCTCTGCCCAGTTGCTGTGTAAACTTCCGGTGTCTTTGTTTACACAGGCAAGGTTAAAACTGCCTACCTGAGCCTCAGTAACGGTGGACGCCCCTTCCCCCACTGAGCTCAAATGTCCCAGGTCAAGCTCAGACTGCTGTGCTGGCTGTAAGAATTTCAAGCCTGTGGATCTTAGCTTACTGATCTTCAGGGGGTGGGACTCACCAAGCCAGATCATTTAGCTCCCTGGATCAGCCCCCTTTTTTTTTCAGAGGAATGAGCGGTTCTGTCTCACTGGTATCCTAGGTGACATTGGGGTATGAGAAAAAATGAGAAAAAAACCTGCTGTGGCTAAAACAGCCACCCAGTTTTCTTCTGGAAACCTGGGGCACTGGAGTTGTAGGCACCAAAGGAAATCTCCTGGTCTTTGCGTTGTGAAGACCATGGGAAAAGTATAGTATCTGAGCCAGAGTGCTGGAGTGTCTGGAAAAGTCTCTAATGGCTTCCCTTGGCTAAAGAGAGGGAGTTCTCCCACCCTTTGTACTTCCTGGGTGAGACAATGCCCCGCCCTGCTTCAGTTTGCCCTTCTAGGGTTACATCCACTGTCTAACCAGTCCCAGTGAGATTAACCTGGTACCTCAATTGGAAACGTGGAGATCATTCACCTTCTGGCTCACTCTTGCTGGGAACTACAGACCGGAGCTGTTCCTTTCTGGCCATCTTGGCAGAAGTCCTAACTATCCTAAAACTTACGTGGAACCACAAAAGATGTAGAATAGCCAAAGCAACCCTGAGCAAAAAGAGAAATGCTGAAGGCATCACATTACCTAACTTAAAATACTGCAAAGCTGTAGTAACTTAAAAAAAAAAAAACAGCATGTACTGGCATGAAAACAGACCCCTAAACCACAATGGACAGAATAGAGAACCCAAAAATTGATCCATGTGTTTGTAATTGACCTTCTTTTTTTTTTTTTTTTTAAGACAACGACTCACTCTGTCACCAGGTGCCAGGTTGGAGTGCAGTGGTGCATTCTTGGCTCACTGCAACCTCTGTCTCCTGGGTTCAAGCAGTTCTCCTGCCTCAGCCTCTCAAGTAGCTAGGACTACAGGTGCACACCACCATGTATAGCTAATTTTTGTATTTTTAGTAGAGACGAGGTTTCACCATGTTGGCCAGGATGGTCTCGATTTCTTGACCTTGTGATCCACCCGCCTCAGCCTCCCAAAGTGCTAGGATTACAGGCATGAGCCACGGTGCCTAGCCAATTCACTCATTTTTTAAAAAGACACCAAGTACGTACATTGGGGAAAGGACAGTCTCTCCAATAAATGGTGCTAGGAAAATTGGATATCCATATGCAGAAGAAGAAAACTATATCTCTATTTCTCACCATATACAATAATCAAATCAAAATGGAGTACAGACGTAAATGTCAGACTTGAAACTATGAAATCATTACAAAAAAACATTGAGGAAATGCTCCAGGACATTGATCTGAGCAGAAATTTCTCAAGACCTTAAAAGCACAGGCAACCAAAGCAAAAATGGACAATTGGATCACATTAAGCTAAAAAGTTTCATGCAGCAAGGAAATAATCAACAAAGTGAAAAGACAACCTACAGAATGGGAAAAAAATATTTGCAAATTATTCAACTGGCAAGTGATTAATATCCACAATATGTAAGGAACTCAAATAATAAAATAACAAATAATCTGATTTTAAAATGGGAAAAGATCTAAACAGACATTTCTCAAATCTCTTATAGATGCAAATGGCCAAGAAATATATGAAAAATTCTCAACATTACTAAACATCAGATAAATGCAAATCAAAACCAATATATGATATTATCTCACCCCAGTTAAAAGAACATTGGCATTTCTCCCCATGTTATCTCTCCCCGACTTCCCCACACCCCTGCTGTCCCTCCCTTCCACCCTCCCAACAGACCCCAGTGTGTGATGCTCCCCTCCCTGTGTCCATGTGTTCTCGTTGTTCAACACCTGCCTATGAGTGGGAACAGGAGGTGTGTGATTTTCTGTTCTTGTGTCAGTTTGCTGAGAATGATGGTTTCCAGATTCATCCATGTCCATGCAAAGGACATGAACTCATCGTTTCTTATGGCTGCATAGTATTCCATGGTGTATATGTGACACATTTTCCTTGTCCAGTCTATCGTCGATGGGCATTTGGGTTGGTTCCAGGTCTTTGCTATTGTAAACAGTGCCACAATGAACATACGTGTGCATGTGTCTTTATAGCAGAATGATATATAACCCTTTGGGTACATACCCAGTAATGGGATTGCTGGGTCAAATGGAATTTCTATTTCTAGGTCCTTGAGGAATCGCCACACTGTCTTCCACAATTGTTGAACTAGTTTATACTCCCACCAACAGTGTAAAAGTGTTCCTATTTCTCCACATCCTCTTCAGCATCTATTGCCTCCAGAATTTTTAATGATTGCCATTCTAACTGGTGTTAGGGGGTATCTCAATGTGGTTTTGATTTGCATTTCTCTAATAATCAATGATGATGAGCATTTTTTCATGTTTGTTAGTCTCATGTATGCCTTCTTTTGAAAAGTGTCTATTCATATCCTTCTCCCACTTTTGGATGGGTTTGTTTGTTTCTTGTAAATCTGTTTTAGTTCTTTGTAGATTCTAGATATTAGCCCTTTGTTAGATGGGTAGACTACACAAATTTTTTCCCATTCTATTGGTTGCCGGTTCCCTCTAATGACTGTTTCTTTTGCTTTACAGAAGCTCTGAAGTTTAATTAGGTCTCATTTGTCTATTTTGGCTTTTGTTGTCAATGCTTTTGGTGTTGTAGTCATGAAGTCCTTGCCTACGCCTATGTCCTGAATGGTTTTGCCTAGGTTTTCTTCTAGGGTTTTTATGGTGTTAGGCCTTATGTTTAAGTCTTTAATCTATCTGGAGTTAATTTTAGCATGCGGTGTTAGGAAGGGGTCCAGTTTCTGCTTTCTGCACACTGCTAGCCTGTTTTCCCAACACTATTTATTAAACAGGGAATCCTTTCCCCATTGCTTGTTTCTGCCAGGTTTGTCAAAGATCAGATGGTTGGAGATGTGTTACGTTGCCTCCAAGGCCTCTGTTCTGTTCCATTGATCTATATGTTTTGGTACCAGTACCATGCTGTTTTGATTACTTTTATGTGTTAGCTGTTTGTATGTCTTCTTTTAGGAAATGACTGTTCATATCCTTTGCCCAGCCTTTAATAGGGTTGTTTTCGGCTTTTTGTTTTCTTGTTGAGTTGTTTAAGTGAGTTCCTTGTAAATTCTTGGATATTAGTCTTGTCAGAGGCATAATTTGCAAATATTTTCTTCAATTCTATAGGTGGTCTGTTTACTCTGTTAATTATTTCTTTGTTTATTATTTCTTTGCAAACAATTTTTAATTTAAGTAAATCCCTTCTGTCTAATTACTCCCAAGTTACTCTTGGGATCTTTAAAAAAACTTCTTTGCCTAGGCTAATAGAGTTGACCTACATTTTCTCATAGGATTTTTATAGTTTCAGATCTTACATTTAAGTCTTTAGAAGATTTTTCCTAGGTTTTCCCAGAGGATTTTTATAGTTTCCGGTCTTGCATTTAAGTCTTCAGAAGATTTTGAGTTAATTTTTGTATATATTGAGAGATAGGGGTCTAGTTTCATTACTCTGCTTATGGCTAGCCAATTTTCCCAGCACTACTTATTTAATTGGGTATATCTGCTTTCTCCATTCTGTTCTGTTGATCTGTATTTTTAGATCGATAAAATAACATTAACACCAGTATGATGTTATTTTCATTTATATAGTATAATTTCAAGTCAGGCATTATTATGCTTCTGACTTTATTCTTTTTGCTTAGAATTGCTTTGGCTATTTGGTGTTCTTATTGGTTCCATATGAATTTGGGATTTTTAAAAATATAATTCTGTAAAAATTAGACATTGGTAATTTGACAGATGTCTCGTCGAATCTGTACATTGCTTTGGGCAGTATGGTCATTTTAATGATACTGATTCTTCCAACCCATGAGCATAAGAAGTTTTCCATTTGTATGTGTAATATTCAACTTCTTTTATCAGTGTTTTATAGTTCTTCTTGTAGAGACATTTCACCTCCTTGGTTATATGTATTCCTAAGTATTTTATTTTCTTGTGGCTTTCATAAATGGGATTGAGTTATTGATATCATTTTCAGCTTGAATTATTGGCGTATAGAAATATTACTGATTTTTGTACTTTATTTTGTATCCTCAAACTTTAGTGAATTTTTTATCGACTCTAGGAATTTTTTGGAGGAGTCTATAGGGTTTTAGGGTACATGATCATTTCATCAGTAAACAGATAATTTGACTCCCTGTTTTCTAATTTGGATGCCTTTTATTTATTTATTTTTTCTGATTGCTCTGGTCAGACAAGATAAAGAAATAAATGTCCCCAGTTCTTAGGGGAAATGCTTTTATTCAACTTTTCTCCATTTAGTATAAGTTTGGTTATGGGTTTCCTATGGATGTCATATTATTTTTGATATATGTTCTTTTGATGCCTAGTTTATTGAGGGTTTTTATTATTAAGGGATGTTGGATTTTATCAAATAGATGGCTTTTTGGCATCAATTGAGATGACCATATGGTTTCAGTTTTTAGTTCTGTGTATGTGATGAATCACATTTATTGATTTGTGGATGTTGAACTGTCTTTGCATCCCTGGAATAAAAACCACTTGAATTATTATTTCTTTTAATGTGCTGTGGGAGTCAGTTTGCTAGTATTTGGTGGAGGATTTTTGCATCTATGATCATCAGGGATACTGGCTTGTAGTTTCTTTTTTTGCTTTTTTTGTATTGTCTTTGCCTGATTTTGGTATCAAGGTAATACTGATTTTGTAGAAGGAGTTAGGAAGGACTCTTTTCTCCTCAGTTTTTCGGAATAGTTTCAGTAAGATTGGTTCTAGCTCTTCCTTGTATATCTGGTAAAAATTGGTTATAAACCCATCTGGTCCTGAGCTTTTTTAGTTGTTGTTGTAAGATTTTTTAAATTATTGATTTAATTCCATTACTTATTATTGGTCTGTTCAAGATTCCTATTTCTTCCTGATTCAATCTTGGGGGATTGTATGTTTCCAAGAATTTATCATTTCCTTAAGTTTTCTAGCTTGTGCACACAGAGGTGTTCAGCAGAGTGTCTGATAATCCATTTTTTTCTGTTGTATCAGTTGTAATGCCCCCTTACTAATTTATGCTTGTGCTTATTTGAATCTTCTTTTGTTTTTTCTTGATTAATTCAGCTGGTGATCTGTCAATTTTGTTTATCCTTTTAAAAAATTAAATTTTGTTTCATTGATCCGTTATATTATGGATTTTTGCTTTCAAGCATATTTAGTTCTGCTGTGATCATTGTTATTTTGTTTCTTCTACTAGCTTTGGGTTTAAATTGTTCTTGTTTTTCTTGTTCCTTGAGATTTGATGTTAGGTTGTTAATGAGAGATCTTTCTCTCTTGTTGATATGTGATATGGTCATTTACACCATAAACTTCTGTCTTAACACTGCTTTTGCTGTATTCCAGAGGTTTACATATGTTGTGTCTCCATTTTCTTTTTTTTTTTTTTTTTTTTTTTTTTTTTTTTTTCTTTTTGAGGCAGAGTTTCACTCTTGTTACCCAGGCTGGAGTGCAATGGCACGATCTCGGCTCACCGCAACCTCCGCCTCCTGGGTTCAGGCAAGTCTCCTGCCTCAGCCTCCTGAGTAGCTGGGATTACAGGCACGCACCACCATGCCCACCTAGTTTTTTTTTGTATTTTTAGTAGAGACGGGGTTTCACCATGTTGACCAGGATGGTCTCGATCTCTTGACCATGTGATCCGCCCGCCTCAGCCTCCCAAAGTGCTGGGATTACAGGCTTGAGCCACCGCGCCCGGCGTGTCTCCATTTTCAATTGTTTTGAAAAATGTTTTGATTCCTGCCTTAATTTTGTTGTTTCCTCAAGGATATTTCAGGAGCAAATTGTTTAGCTTCCATTATTTCTGTAGTTTTGTAGTTCCTCTTTGTATTGATTTCTAATTTTATTCCGCTATGGTCCAAAAAGATACTTGATATAATTTTTATTTTTTTAATTTATTGATTTCTTTATTGATTAATTTTTATTTTACTTTAAGTTCTGAGATACATGTGCAGAACATACAGCTATGTTACATATGTATACATGGACCATGGTTGTTTACTGCACCTATAAACCCATCACCTAGGCTTTAAGCCCTACATGCATTAGCTATTTGTCCTGGTGCTCTCCCCACCCCTCACCCTTCTCCAACAGGCTCCAGTGTGTGTTTTCCCCTCCCTATGTCCATGTATTCTCATTTTTCAGCTCCCATTTATGAATGAGAACATGCAGTGTTTGGTTTTCTGTTCTTGTGTTAGTTAGCTGAGAAGAATGGCTTCCAGCTTCATTCATGTCCCTGCAAAGGACATAATCTCATTTTTTTAATGTTTGCATAGAATTCCATGGTGTATATGTTCCACATTTTCTTTATCCAGTCTATCATAGATGGGCATTTGTGTTGGATCTTTGCTATTGTGAAGTGCCACAATAAACATATGTGTGCATGTATCTTTATAATAGAATGATTTGTATTTATTTGGGTATATACCCAGTAATGAGATTACTGTGTTGAATGATATTTTTTGTTCCAGATCCTTGAGGAACCGCCATACTGTCTTCCACAATGGTTGAACTAATTTACATTCCCAACAACAGTGTAAAAGCATTCCTATTTCTCCACAACCTCACCAGCATATATTGTTTCTTGATTTTTTTAATAATCACCATTTTGACTGGCATGCAATGGTAGCTCATTGAAGTTTTGATTTACATTTCTCTAATGACCAGTAATATTAAGCTTTTTAAATATGCTTGTTGTCCACATAAATATCTTCTTTTGGGAAGTGTCTGTTCATGCTCTTTGCCCACTTTTTGATGGGGTTGTTTGTGTCTTGTAAATTTGTTTAGGTTCCTTGTAAATTCTGGATATTAGAACTTTGTCAGATGGGTAGATTGCAAATTTTTTCTCCCATTCTGTAGGTTGTCTGTTCACTCTGATGATAGTTCTTTTTCTGTGCAGAAGTTCTTTAGTTTAATTAAATCCTATTTGTTAATTTTAGCCTTTGTTGCAATTGCTTTTGGCAGTTTCATCATAAAATCTTTGCCTGTGTCTATGTCCTGAACAGTATCGCCTAGGTTTTTTCTAGGGTTTGAGTTTTACATTTAAATCTTTAATCAATCTTGAGTTAATTTTCATATAAGGTGTAAGGAAGGGGTCCAGTTTTAGTTTTCTGCATATGGATAGCCAGTTCTCCTAGCATTGTTTATTAAATAAGGAATCCTTTCCCCAGTGCTTGTTTTTATCAGGTTTCTGGAATATCAGATGGTTGTAGATTTGTGGTCTTATTCTGAGGTCTCTATTCTGTTCCATTGGTCTATGTCTGTTTTAGTACCAGTACCATGCTATTTTCGTTACTATAGACTTGTAGTATAGTTTGAAGTTAGGTAGTGTAATTTTTCCAGCTTTGTTCTTTTTGCTTAGGATTGTCTTCACTATACAGGCTATTTTTTGGTTCCATATGAATTTTACAGTAGTTTTTTCTATTTCTGTGAAGAATGTCAATGTTAGTTTGATGGAAATAGCATTGAATCTATAAATTACTTTGGGCAGTATGGCCATTTTCGTGATATTCATTTTCTCTATCCATAAGCATGGAATGCTTTTTCATTTGTTTGTGTCCTCTTATTTCCTTGAGCAGTGGTTTGTAGGTATCCTTGAAGAGGTCCTTCATATCCCTTATTAGGTGTGTTCCTAGGTATTTTATACTCTTTGTAGCGATTGTGAATGAGAGTCCATCCATGATTTGACTCTCTGCTTGTCTATTGTTGGTATATAGGAATGCTTGTGGTTTTTGCACATTGATTTTGCATCCTGAGACTTTGCTGAAGTTGCTTATCAGCTTAAGGAGCAGTTGGGCTGAGATGATGGGGTTTTCTAAATTTAGGATCATGTCATCTGCAAACAGAGACAATTTAACTTCCTCTCTTTCTACTTGAATACACTTTATTTCTTTCTCTTTCCTGATTGCCCTGGCCAGAACTTCAAATACTATGTTGAATATGAGTGGTGAGAGAGGACATCCTTGTCTTGTGCTGGTTTTCAAAGGGAATGCTTCCAGCTTTTGTTCATTCAGTATGATATTGGTTGTGGGTTTGTCATAAATAGCTCTTATTATTTGAAATATGTTCCATCAATACCTAGTTTATTGAGAGTTTTTTTTATTGCATTTTAGGTTTTGGGGTGAGAGTTTTTAACATAAAGCGATATTGAATTTCATCAAAGGCCTTTTCTGCATCTATTGAGAAAATCATGTGGTTTTTGTCATTGGTTCTGTTTATGTCATGGATTACATTTATTGATTTGCATATATTGAACCAGTCTTGCATCCCAGGGATGAAGCCAACTTGATCATGTTGGATAAGCTTTTTGATGTGCAGCTGGATTTGATTCACCAGTATTTTATTGAGGATTTTTGCATCAATGTTCATCAAGGACATTGGCCTAAAGTTTTCTTTCTTTGTTGTGCCTCAACCAGGTTTTGGTATCAGGATGATGCTAGCCTTATAAAGTAAGTTAGGGAGGAGTCCCTCCTTTTAAATTGTTTGGAATAATTTCAGAAGGAAGGGTACTAACTCCTCTTTTATCTCTAGTAGAATTCAGTTGTGAGTCTATCTGGTCCTGGATGGTCTTTTGTCGTTGTTGTTGTTTTGTTTTTTTTTTTTGTTGTTGTTGTTTGTTTATAGGCTATTTATTATTGCCTCAGTTTCAGAACTTGTTATGAGTCCATTCAAGAATTCAACTTCTTTCTGAGTTAGTCTTGGAAGGGTGTATGTGTCCAGGAATTTATCCATTTCTTCTAAATCTTCTAGTTTATTTGTGTAGAGGTGGTTATAATATTCTCTGATAATAATTTGTATTTCTGTGGGGTCAGTGGTGATATCCCCTGTATCATTTTTTGTTGTGTCTATTTGATTCTTTCTTCCTTTCTTCTTGATTAGTCTAGCTAGAAGTCTATCTATCTTTATTAATTTGTTCAAAGAAAACCAGCTCCTAGATTCACTGATTTTTTGAAGAGTTTTTCATGTCTATTTCCTTTGGTTCCTCTCTTATCTTATTTATTTCTTGTCTTCTGCTAGCTTTTGAATTTTTTTTTCTCTTGCTTCTCTAGTTCTTTTAATTGTGATCTTAGGGTGTCAATGTGAGATCTTTCTAGCTTTCTGATGTGGGCATTTAGTGCTATAGATTTCCTGCTTAACACTGCTTTAGCTGTGTCCCAGAGATTCTTGTGTATTGTCTCTTTGTTCTTATTGGTTTAAAGAACTTCTTGATTTCTGCCTAAATTTCATAATTCACCCCAGAGTCATCCAGAAGCAGGTTGTTTAACTTCCATGTAGTTGTGTGGTTTTGAGTGAGCTTTTTAATCTTGAGTTTGGATTGCACTGTTTTCTGAGATATTGTTTGTTATTATTTCAGGTTTTTTGCATTTTCTCAGGAGTGTTTTACTTCCAATTATGTGGTCAATTTTAGAGTAAGTGCCATGTGGCACTGAGAAGAATGTATATTCTGTTGTTTTGGGGTGGAGAGTTCTGTAGATATCCATCAGGTCCACTTGATACAGAGCTGAGTTCAAGTCCTGAATATCCTTTTTAATTTTCTGTCTTGTTGATCATCTAATATTGAGAGTGAGGTGTTAAAGTTTCTCACTATTATTGTATGGGAATCTAACTCTCTTCATAGGTCTTTAAGAAGTTATTTTATGAATCTGGGTGCGCTTGTATTGGGTGCATACATATTTAAAATAGTTAGCTCTTCTTGTTGAATTGATCTCTTTACCATTATGTAATGCCCTTCTTTGTCTTTTTAAAAATTTTTATTGGTAAAGTCTGTTTTGTTAGAAACTAAAATTGCAACTTCTGCTTCTTTCTTCTTTCCATTTGCTTGATGAATTTTCCTCCATCCTTTGAAGGTTAATGGTTTAATTTTTCAATTAAAAGATATAGACTGGTTGAATGGATTTTTCGGGCTAGGGGAGGGATAGCAGGGGATGGGGGTATTGGGAAGGGATAACATTAGAAGAAATACCTAACGTAGATGATGAGGCGATGGATGCAGAAAACCACCACATGGCATGTGTATATCTATGTAACAAACCTGCATGATCTGCACATGTACCCCAGAACTTAAAGTATAATTTTTTAAAAAAATGAAAAAATAAATAATAACCACTAAACCAAACCATATGCTCTCTATAAGAAAATCACTTCATCTGTTAAGGCACTCAGACTGAAAGTAAATGGATGGAATAAGGTATTCCACACAAGCAGAAACCAAAAGTATGCAGGAATGGGTATGTTTATATGAAAAAAATAGACATTAAGTCAAAAAGGCATAAGAAGACACAAAGGTAATTATATAATGATAAAGAAATCAACTTACCAAAAGGATATAACAATTGTAAGTATATGTGTAGCCAACACTGGAGCACCCAAATATATAAAGCAAATATTATTAGAGATTAAAAAGAAAGATAGGCCCAATACAATAATAGGGCTTCATCATACTTTTTAGCACTGGAAGATCGTCTAGATGGAAAATCAACACAGGAACATAGGACTTAAACTGTAGTATAGAACATATGAAGCTAACAGACATTTACAGAACGTTTCACCCAATAGCTGCATAATACACATTCTTCTCATCAACTCATGGAACATTCTTCAGGACTGACTATATTTCAGGCCACAAAATTAGTCTCAACTAATTTTTTAAAATATCAAAATCATATAAAATATTTTCTCAGACCACAATGGAATAACATAAGAGATCAACAACAAGAGGATCTTTTAGAACTATACAAATATATGGAAATTAAGTAACTTGCTTCTGAACAAATGTGTCAATTAAGAAATTAAAAAGTAAATTTAAAACTTCTCAAAACAAATGAAAATAGATACACAACATACCAAAACCTATGAGATATAGCAAAAGTAGTAGTAAGAAGGAAGTTTATGGCAATAAGTATTTCCATCAAAAAAGTAGGAATATTTTAAATAAACAACAATGCACCTCAAGGAACTAGATATGCAAGAATAAAACAAACCCCAAATTAGTAGAAGGAAATAAACAATAAAGGTCAGAATAGAACTAAACAAAATAGACTTAAAAAATTTTAAGATCGACAAAACAGAAGTTTTGTTTTTTGAAAAGATATACAAAATTGAAATTCCCCTGGCTAGACTAAGAAAAAAATGGAAAAACAACAAACAAACAAAATTGGAAACAAAAAAGGAGATATTAAAACTGATACCACAGAAACTCAAAAAATCATTGAAGACAATTATGAACAACTGTATGTCAAACAATTAGAAAATCGAGATAAAATAGATAAATTCCTGGATACTTATAACCCACCAAGATTGAACCAGGAAGAATAGAAAACATGAACAGACCAATAACAAGTAATAAGATCAAATCGGTAACATAATCCTCTCATAAGAGAGAAGTTCAGAATTAGATGGCTTTATTGCTGAATTCTACCAAACTCAGAAAAAAACTAACATCAATTCTTCTCAAACTATTCTAAAGAAAAAAAAAAGGAAGAAGAGAGGGGTATTCACCCTATCTCATCCTATGAGGCCAGCATTACCCTGACATCAAAACTAGACAAGGATGAAACAAAAAAGAAAACTACAGGGGAATATCCATGATGAACATAGATGCAAAAATCTGCAACAAAATCAATCCAATAATACATTAAAAAGATGATATACAATGATCAAATGAGAGTTATCCTAGGGATGCAAGGATGGTTCAACATACACAAATCAATATATGTAATGCATCAGATAAACAGAACGAAGGGCAAAAGCCATATCATCATCTCAATAGATGCATAAAGAGCATTTGAGAAATTCAATATCTCCTCATGATAAAAACTTCCAACAAATTAGGAATGAAAGGAATATATCATCACACAAAAGAAATAGAACTCAGCCAAATATGACAAACCAACAGCTAATACCATACTGAATAGGAAAAAGGCGAATGTTTTTCCTGTAAGAACGAGGGCAAGACAAAGATGCCCACTTTACCTCTTTTATTCAAAATAATGCTGGAAGTCCTAACCAGAACACTTAGGTGAGAGAAAGAAACAAGGGGTATCCAAATTAGAAAAGAGAAAGTTAAATTGTCCCTTTTTTGCAGATGACATAATCATATATGAAGAAAAAACTAAAGATTTTATCAAAAAAAGTGTTAGAACTGATAAAGTCAGTAAAGTTGCAGAATACGAAATCAACATACAAAAATCAATAATATTTCTATACACCAATAATGAACTAGCTGAAAGAGATATCAAGAAATCAATCCTATTTGCAGTAGCTACAAAAAAAGAAAATACTCTCTAAATAAATGTGACTAAGAAAGTGAAGTATCTCTATGATGAAAACTATAAAAAAAAAACTGATAAAATAAATTGAAAGGGAAATTAAAAAGTGGAAAGACATCCATGTTCATGGATTGAAAAAAATTAATATAGTTATAATGACCATACTACCCAAAGCAATCTATAGATATAATGCAATGCCTATAAAAATACTACTTACATTCTTCACAGAAATAGAAAAACAATTCTAAGGTTCATAGGAACTGCAAAATACCCAGAAAATCAAAGCAATACTAAGCATGAAGAACAACACTAGAGACATCACACCACCTGACTTCAAAACATATTAAAAAGCTATAGTAACTAAAACAAAATGTTATTTTGTGTAAAGACAGACATACAGACCAATGAAACAGAACAGGAAACCCAGAAATAAATCCATGTTATTTACAGCCAACATGTTTTTGACAAAGGCACTAAGACCATATACCTTAAGGAAAGGACAATCTTTTCAATAAATGATGCTAGGAAAACTGGGTATCCATATACAAAAGAATGAAACTAGACCCCCATTTCTCACCAGATATGAAAATCAATTCAAGACTTAAATGTAATATTCAAAAATATAAAACTCTAGAGCAAAACATAGGGGAAACCCTTCAGGACAGTTGTCTAGGCAGTCTAGGCAAATATTTTATGAGTAAGACTTCAAAAGCGCAGTCAACCAAAAAAATAGATAAATTGGACTATATCAAATGAAAAGACTTATGCAAATAATCATAATAACAATCAAATAGAGTGAAAGGATAACTTAAAATGGGAGAAAATATTTGCAAACTATTTATCCAACAGGAGTCTAATATACAGAACATACAAGGAACTAAAAAAAATTCAATAACCAAAAAAAAAAATCTGATTAATAAATGGGCAAAGGATCTAAATAGACATTTTACAAAAGAAGATATGCAGATGCCCAATAAGTAAAAGAAAAATACTCAACATCACTAATTATCAGGTTAATGTAATTCAAAACCACAAGGAGGTAGTATCTCATCCCTTTGGAATGGCTCTTATCAAAAAGACAAAAAAATAATAAATGCTAGTAAGGATATGGAGAAAAGAGAATCCTTATACGCTGGACCTTTTCGATCTAGGACCTTGTTACAGAACTCTGCCAAAAAAAAAAAAAAACGTTTACAGAAGAATGTGCTGTGATTAGACTGGTGTGTAGATTTCAAACTCTCTGGACAATATAAATAACACTGTCTTTGTTTCTACAGTGGGAGCCAAGAAGAAAGGTTTGCTCCCGGGTGGAACAGGGATTATCCTCCTCCTCCCCTTAAGAGTCATGCTCAAGAGAGACACTCTGGCAACTTTCCTGGCAGAGATTCACTTCCTTTTGATTTCCAGGGGCATTCGGGGCCTCCTTTTTCAAATGTAGAGGAGCATTCTTTCAGCTATGGAGCTAGAGACCTACCGCATGGTGACTATCGAGGAGGGGAGGGACCTGGACATGATTTCAGGGGGGTAGATTTTTCATCTTCTGATTTTCAGAGCAGAGATTCATCACAGTTGGACTTCAGGGGTAGGGACATACATTCTGGGGATTTTTGGGATAGAGAAGGACCACCTATGGACTATGGGGTGGAGATGGTACTTCTATGGATTATAGAGGTAGGGAGGCACCTCATATGAACTACAGAAACAGGGATGCTCACGCTGTTGACTTCAGAGGTAGGGGTGCTCCTCCATCTGACTTCAGGGGACGGGGCACTTATGATTTAGATTTTAGAGGCCAGGATGGATCCCATGCAGATTTTAGGGGAAGGGATTTATCAGATTTGGATTTCAGGGCCAGAGAACAGTCCCGTTCTGATTTTAGGAATAGAGATGTATCTGATTTGGACTTCAGGGACAAAGATGGAACACAAGTAGACTTTAGAGGCCGAGGTTCAGGTACTGCTGATCTAGACTTTAGGGACAGGGATACACCACATTCAGATTTCAGAGGTAGACACCAGTCTAGGACTGATCAGGATTTTAGGGGCAGAGAGATGGGACCTTGTATGGAATTTAAAGATAGGGAGATGCCCCCTGTGGATCCAAATATTTTGGATTACATTCAGCCCTCTACACAAGATAGAGAACATTCTGGTATGAATGTGAACAGGAGAGAAGAATCCACACATGACCATACGATAGAAAGGTCTGCTTTTGGCATTCAGAAGGGAGAATTTGAGCATTCAGAAACAAGAGAAGCAGAAACACAAGGTGTAGCCTTTGAACATGAGTCTCCAGCTGACTTTCAGAACAGTCAAAGTCCAGTTCAAGACCAAGATAAGTCACAGCTTTCTGGAGGTGAACAGCAGAATTCAGATGCTGATCTGTTTAAAGAAGAAGGCGGTCTGGACTTTCTTGGGCGGCAAGACACCGATTACAGAAGCATGGAGTACCGTGATGTGGATCATAGGTTGCCAGGAAGCCAGATGTTTGGCTTTGGCCAGAGCAAGTCTTTTCCAGAGAGCAGAACTGCCCGAGATGCCCAACGGGACCTTCAGGATCAAGATTATAGGACCGGCCCGAGAGAGGAGAAACCCAGCAGGCTTATTCAATTAAGTGGGGTGCCTGAAAATGCCACAAAAGAAGAGATTCTTAATGCTTTTCGGACTCCTGATGGTATGCCTGTAAAGAACTTGCAGTTGAAGGAGTATAACACAGGTTACGACTATGGCTATGTCTGCATGGAGTTTTCACTCTTGGAATATGCCATCAGATGCATGGAGGCCAACCAGGGAACTCTAATGATCCAAGACAAAGAAGTTAACCTCGAGTATGTACCAAGCCTGGATTTTTGGTACTGCAAACGATGTAAGGCAAGCATTGGTGGGCACCGATCTTCCTGTTCATTCTGCAAGAACCCAAGGGAAGTGACAGAAGCCAAGCAAGAATTAATAACCTACCCTCAGCCCCAGAAAACATCTATACCAGCACCATTGGAAAAACAACCCAACCAGCCCCTAAAACCTGCTGATAAGGAACCTGAACCCAGGAAGAGGGAAGAAGGACAAGAGTCCCGCTTAGGACATCAAAAGAGAGAAGCAGAAAGGTATCTGCCTCCTCGAAGGGAAGGGGCAACTTTCCGAAGAGACCGAGAGAAAGAATCATGGTCTGGAGAGACACGCCAGGATGGAGAGAGCAAAACCATCATGCTAAAGCGTATCTATCGTTCCACACCACCTGAGGTGATAGTCGAAGTGCTGGAGCCCTATGTCCGCCTTACTACTGCCAACGTTCGTATCATCAAGAACAGAACAGGCCCTATGGGCCATACCTATGGCTTCATTGACCTTGACTCCCATGCGGAAGCTCTTCGTGTGGTGAAGATCTTGCAGAACCTTGATCCATCATTTAGTATTGATGGGAAGATGGTGGCTGTAAACCTGGCCACTGGAAAACGAAGAAATGATTCTGGGGACCATTCTGACCACATGCATTACTATCAGGGTAAAAAATATTTCCGAGATAGGAGGGGAGGTGGCAGAAATTCAGACTGGTCTTCAGATACAAATCGACAAGGACAACAGTCATCATCTGACTGCTACATATATGATTCTGCTACTGGCTACTATTATGACCCCTTGGCAGGAACTTACTATGACCCCAATACCCAGCAAGAAGTCTATGTGCCCCAGGATCTTGGATTACCTGAGGAAGAAGAGATCAAGGAAAAAAAACCCACCAGTCAAGGAAAGTCAAGTAGTAAGAAGGAAATGTCTAAAAGAGATGGCAAGGAGAAGAAAGACAGAGGAGTGACAAGGTTTCAGGAAAATGCCAGCGAAGGGAAGGCCCCTCCTGAAGATGTCTTTAAGAAGTCCTTGCCTCCTACTGTGAAGAAGGAAGAGAGTCCCCCTCCACCTAAAGTGGTAAACCCACTGATCGGCCTCTTGGGTGAATATGGAGGAGACAGTGACTATGAGGAGGAAGAGGAGGAGGAACAGACCCCACCCCCACAGCCTCGAACAGCACAGCCCCAGAAGCGAGAGGAGCTAACAAAGAAGGAGAATGAAGAAGACAAACTCACCGACTGGAATAAACTGGCTTGTTTGCTCTGCAGAAGGCAGTTTCCCAATAAAGAAGTTCTGATCAAACACCAGCAGCTGTCAGACCTGCACAAGCAAAACCTGGAAATCCACCGGAAGATAAAACAATCTGAGCAGGAGCTAGCCTATCTGGAAAGGAGAGAACGAGAGGGAAAGTTTAAAGAAAGAGGAAATGATCGCAGGGAAAAGCTCCTGTCTTTTGACTGTCCAGAAAGAAAACGGATTAAATACTCCAGGGAAACTGACAGTGATCGTAAACTTGTTGATAAAGAAGATATTGATACTAGCAGCAAAGGAAGCTGTGTCCAACAGGCCACTGGCTGGAGGAAAGGGGCAGGCCTGGGATATGGCAATCCTGGATTGGCTTCATCAGAGGAGGCTGAAAGCCGGATGAGGGGCCCCAATGTTGGAGCCCCAGGAAGAACAAGCAAAAGACAGTCCAACGAGACTTACCGAGATGCTGTTTGAAGAGTCATGTTTGCTCGGTATAAAGAACTTGATTAAGAATGGAGACAAGTTCTGTGATATACAACCTCCTTGTTTTGTTTGTCTCTCCTTTTCTTTTGTTACTGTTCTTGCTGCTAGAACTTTTTTAAATAAACCTTTTTTCAATGTGAAAAAAAAAAAGAGAAAGAAAGAAAGAAAAAGAAAGAAAGAAAGAAAGAAACACTATCCACAATAGCCAAAATGTGGAGATCAACCTAAATGTCCATCAATAGATGAATGGGTCAAGTTAATGTGATGTATACACATAATGAAATACTATTCAGTCATAAAAAGTAATAAATCCTGTTATTCATGGCAAAGTGGATGACCCTAGAGGACATTATGATAAATGAAGTAAGTCAGGCATGGAAAGATAAACACTACATGTTCTCAGTCATATGTGGAAGCTTTAAAAAGTTGAGCTAATAGAAATAGAGAGTAGACTGGTGGTTGTTACAGGCTGGAAAGGGAAGGGTGGAGGGGAGGATAGGAAGAGAGTTAATAGATACAAAATTACAACCAGATCAGAGAAATAAGTTCTAGTGTTCTATAGCACTGATGGGAAAATATGGCTAACTGTAATATAACTTGCTGTATATATTCAAAAAGCTAGAAGAGAGGATTTTGAAACTTTCTAAAACAAAGAAATGATAAATGTTTCTAAGGTGATGAGTATGCTAATGACCCTAATTTGATCATTACACTTTGTTTACATGTATTGAGATATCACTCTGTATGCCATAAATATGTACAATTATTACATGTCAACTAAAAATAAAAGGGAGAAAAATGATCTCCACTTGAGGAGAATCAAATAAATTATTAGGTTAAAAAATTATATTCTGAAAGAAAAAAATCTATATCCAGAATTCTGTATTTAGAATTCTATATCCAGTTTTTAAAAAATCCTCAAAAATTTATCAAAAAAGATACATTTTCTGGTAAATGAAATCTAAAATAATCCATAGCCAGCAGATTCAAAAGTGAAAAAAAAAAAAAGGCTAAGAGAATTCTTCAGTCTAAAGAGAAATAATGCCAAACGGAAATTTTGATTTACAGAAAGATACAGAGAGCACCAAAAATAATTTTTAAAATAGGTAATATAAGATAATTTAAAAATATTGTTGAAAGAAAATTACCTTTTCTGACAAATACAATGACTAAATACTGTAGGGTTTATAACATGTTTATAAAACAACGATAGTGCCGGGAGAAAATTCTCCATGGGTATCTTGTGTTTCTGAAGCTGTTTGAGAAGAGACACTGACTTTCTTTGATCCAGAATATCTTTTTAAGATTATTTTTACAGTGAAGTTTTGGAAATAGTCTCTCCCTCAGGAGGCTTGCTATCCATTATAAAAGATTCAGATTTCCTACATTTGGGATTGCTCTTCTAGCATGCAACCTACAGCATGTGCAAGGTTCATCTGGTCTTTTTCATGTTGCCCTGAGTAGGAACTGGAGTCTTAAGTCTTCCACTAACATCCATGAAATTACAGCAAGCTAACTTGTTAGCTTGCAAGTAGTGTAAAATTTCAGACCCTCCACAGTTCTTGACCCACAGCAAGAGTCCTGCTGAAACACAAGCTATGGTTGCTGCTTAAGCCATCTGAATATTTATGTCAAAGGTTAGCAGGTAAGAGAGGAGTTACAGCAATGGCTAGTTACCCCGACATCAGGAAAGGTGAAGCTGCTGTTATACAGTGATAGCAGAGAAGAATGTTTTGCATGTAAGTGACATCTTGGGTGAATCAGTACTCTCTTGCCAATTTTGACAGTAGATGAACAATTTAACAGTCACGGCCTGGGAAGTGCATGATAACCAAGGATTTAGAACCCTCAGGTTTTAAGGTTTTATAACACTGAGCCACCAAGACCAGCAGACATGCTAGATGAGGGTGAGGAAATCTAGAATAGAGAACAGAGAAGGAAGAGTATGAATATAACTTTCAGTCCTAAGAATGCCTACATTCTTACATAAGATTGTAGTTTGTTCCATTATCTTTCTTCGTATTGGTTTCTAAAAGAGGTCTTCCAGAATCCTGGAAGATCTGCTCCTACAAATGAAGAAATAAATCCAAGCAGCTCAAGAGGTGGGCTGTGGTGAATTGTGTGATGTACCACTGAAATCCCCTTGTGGGATCAAAGAACTTATTTTCCCAGAAGCTGGGAATGCTGCCAGAAGAAATAACTTATTTCAGCTGAAGAGAGTCCATATCCAATAATTTATATGTAATATAAAGGCTGTGTACCCCTCATCTCTACTCTGAACAACATTTAGTAACCATCTTGGCTTCAGTTTCCCATATGGTCAACTGAGGCTTTGTTCAGACCAAATTGCAGCCCAGTTTCTCGCTCTGCTCAATCTTACTTTTGCTTCTTCCTTTCCACATGTGCTGATCCCGATCACCCTCCTTAATAAACTCCCTTCTATCAGAATCTCAAAGTCTGCTTCCTGGAAGGCTGAACCTGCACAGTAGATCAATAGGACAGATTCAGCAGCCCAGAAACTGGGCCTCACAAATATATGGATTCTTGATTTATAAGAAAGAGGGAATAGCAGAACAGATTTTCCAATAAGTCATGAAAGGTAAATTTGTTATCCATATGAAAAAAGTGAAACTGAACTCTATATCACACTCCCAAACAAAAAATCATTTCCAGGTGATTTGAAGATCTAAATGAAAAAGTTCAAATGTTAAATAAAGATTTTAGAAGAATCATCATGAATCTGGGATACATAAGGATTTCTTAAGCACCTCACAAAAAGCACTAAAGAGAAATATTTATTATTTAAAATTAGGAATGCATATACATTAAAAGATATCATATAAGAATACGAAGACAAGCCACAGAGAAGATATGAACCACGTATAACCAACAACAGTCCAGGAGCCAGATTATGTCAAGAATACCTACAAATAAATGAGGATGAGGAAGATAAGCTAATTTTTTAAATTGATCAACTTGACCAACAAAGACTTGAAAAAGTTATTAACCCCATTAGCTAAAAATAAAATACTAATTAAAACTCTGATGAAATATAATTAATTAGATTGACAAAAAGAATTTATGTAACTTTAACTTTTATTTTAGATCAGGAGGTTCACATGCAGTTTTTTTACATGGGTATACTGCTTGACACTGAGGTTTGGGGTACAAATGATCCTGTTACCCAAGTAGTGGGCATAGTACCCAATAGGTAGTTTTTAGCCCTTGTTCCACTCCCTGCTACCCCCATCCCACAGACCCCAGTGTCTACTGTTCCTCTCTTTATGTCCATGTGTACCCAATATTTAGATCTCACTTATAAGTGAGAATATGCACTTTTTGATTTTCTATTCTTATGTTTAAATGATGGCCTCTATTCTCTTTAAATGATGGCCTCCAGCTGCATCCATATTGCTGCAAAGTACACGATTTCACTGTTTTTATGGCTGTGAAGTATTTCATGGTGTATATGTACCACATTTTCTTTATTCAATCCACCACTGATGGGCACCTAGGTTGATTCCATGTTTTTGCTATTGTGAATAGTGCTGCAATGAACATACATGTGCATGTGTCATTTTTATAGAATGACTTATATTCCTTTGAGTATATAACCAGTAATGCGATTGCTGAGTCAAACAATAGTTCTGCTTTAAGGTCTTTGAGAAATCTCCAACCTGCTTTCCGTAGAGGTTGAACTAATTTACATCCCCACCGATAGTGTGTAAGTGTTCCCTCTTCTCTACAGCCTCACCAATATCAGTTCTTTTTTGACTTTTTAGTAATAGCCATTCTGACTAGTGTGAGATAGTGTCTCATTGTGGTTTTGATTTGCATTTCTCTGATGATTAGTGATGTTGAGCATTCTCTCATATGTTTGTTGTATGTCTTGTTTTGAGAAGTGTCTGTTCATGTCCTTTGTAGATTGGCAAAATAGTTTTAAGCTGGTGATATTTAGCGTTGGTACAGATATATAGCATTGAGAAGGTGATATTAGCATTGGTGCAGATATATACCTCCCACTCTGATGATGGCAGTGTAAATTGGTACAACCACTCTAGAAAACAGAATGGTAGTATTGTATAAGTTTGAAAATAAATATACTTTATCAGCCAGCAATTTCTCTTCCAACAATATAACCCAGAGCAGGGTTCATCAAGATCAGCACTATTGACTTTATAGGTATGTTAATTCATTGTCATGGGTGGCTATCCCGTGTGTTGTAGGATGTTTAGCAGGACTCCAACTTCTATCTACTAGATGCCAGTAGCACTTGCCAATTGTTAAAATCAAAAAAGTCCCAAAACATTGACCAATGTCTCCTAGGAAGCAAAATCTCCTGAGTTGAGCACCAGTCTCCTAGTAGCATCATTTCTAATTGCCAAAATCACAAAGCAATCCAAATGCTAATCAAAAATAAAGTGATTATAGTGTAGAACGAGCAAACTCTAGTTACTATATAGCAATTAAATTTTTAAAATTAGATTCATTAACAATATAGGCCTTACAAACATTATATTGGGTGAAAAATAACCTGTGTTTTTACACAAAGAATATGCATTATGATTCCATATATATTATATATATATTTAAGAAAAGATACAAATCTATATGTTTTAGGGATCTTTACATGGGTGGGAAGTCATGGAAAGTAGGGAAATGACTACTATAAAGGTAAATCTTCCTACAGGGGCAGGCACAGTTTGGGAAAAACAGGACATTCAGATTGTCTTGGTGTCAAAACGTTCTACTCTTGATTTGGCTAGTAGTTAGATGAGTACTATCTTTATAACTATTTTTAAACTATATATATAAGTCTAATAATACCCTTTTCAGTATGTATGATATATTTTGAAATTTTACAAAAAATGTTTACATAGAAATCCTATCTTGACTCATTTCTCTAAATAGCATATCCATGCCTTTCCTCACCTTTACGGCCCTTTACTGAAAAGTTCTTTCAATAACGTTGAAATTCACTGTCTGACTTCCTTCCTTTCATTCTCTTCTGAACATACTTTAATCTATAACTACTATTGCTCCATTGGAAATATTGCTATCAGATTGCTTCTCAGCAGCATTTAACACAAATGATCACTTCCTCCTTCCTAAAATATTCTCTCCACTTGGCTATCAAGACACCCGACTTTTGATTTTCTTCCAGCCTCACTGGCTGCTCATCCTTAGACTGCTTTGCTTGTCCCTCTTTAATCTTTGAGAGCTTTTGTTTGTAAGCTTAATAATTTTTTGCAAAATTTATAGACAGGGATATAGTGACATGCACAATTCTTATGTGTCCAATATGAAAAATGTACATAAGCATATGCCCTGTACACCATATCAACATAGACATTTCCATCACCCCTACGAGCTCCCAAGTCCATGACCTTTTAATGTTAGTGTCCCAGAGCTCAAGTCTTGGGACCTCTTCTCTTTTCTGTCTTACATTCATTTATTCAATGATGCCATCCTGGCTCTTGGCTTTAAATACTATCTATATGCCTATGACTTCAACACTTATATCTCCATCCTGGACATTTCCTCTTATTTTATTCTCAATATGTCCTCTTAGATGTCTAACAGGCATTGCAAATCTCAAACATATTTAAACTGGGTTCCTCAGCTTCCCTTCAAACCTGCTCTTTCTGTAGTTTTCTCCAAATCAATTACTGACAACTCTACTGTTCCAGTCTGTCAAGCCATAGATTCATCTCTAACTTCCCTCCTTTTCTTACCCACTACACCTAATTTGAATGAAGATTCCTTTGGCTCTTTCTTCTATACATATCCAGAAACTAACTGCATCTTCTGACCTTCATTGCTCCCAACCTGGGCCAAGTCTCCATTACCTCTCACCTGGATTGCTGCCTCCTTGCTTCCAACCTGGCTCCTCCTTTTGTCTATTCTCAGTATAACAAGAAGGATTCTATGAAAGCCTAAGTCAGATCGTGTCACTCTTCTGTTCAAAACCTGCCAATGGCTTTGCAACTCACTCAGAGTAAATCCAATCTCCTTACAGAGTCACCCAAGGCCCTTCAGGGTCTGGCTCCCATTACTTTGACCTCTTCTCCTTCTAATCTATCTCTCTCTGCTCCACATACAAAGACTGCTGTTCCTCATTCACACCTAGCCAGCTACCTTCTCAGGGTCTTTCCATTTCGGAGACTTCTACCTGAGGTGCCCCTCCCTGTGAGACCTAGGTGACTATCTCCCTGATTTGTAGTCTTTACCAGAACATTGTCTTCTCCGTAAAACCCTCCCTCACTTCCCCATTGAAAACTGTCATCCTCTCCCAACATAGTCATTTGTTTTTCTCAATTGTCTTTCTCATCTTCTAACATACTACATATTTTTGTTGACTTTGCTTTTTTAGATTACTTTTTCTTACTAGAATGTGGGCTCCATGAGGGTGAAGTTTTTCTTTTTTTTCTTTTTTTTTTTTTTTAGCAGGGGGTGGGACAGGTATTGTCCTATGAACTAACAGCAGTTGGCAGAAAACCCAATAAATATTTGCTGAATGCTGTTGAATCTGAAGTGATAAAAAAGAAAAACTTAAAGTACTAGGGAATAAGTTTAACAAGAAGGCATAAGACCAATAAGATATTTTATATATACAAAATTCACAACTTTTAAAAATTGTAACATTTGTTGAAGAACAAAATATAACACCTGAAATATGTAAAAAAAAAATACCATATTCTTGGATGTTAAGATGTAATACCATTAAAACTTCAATTATTTTAATTGGTACATTTATATAAAAAAGAAAATATTCTCCCAAAACAGTGTCAAAACAGGGTAGTGTGGGAGGATTTGTTTTAACAGATATCAAAATATACTTTTAAGAGATTTTAATCAAATCAATATTATATTGGTAAGGGAATAAACAAGTAGATCACTGAGAATAGAGATTCATAAAATAAATTCCAGAATATGTGAAATTTTTAATATGAGACAAAGGCATCATCTCAATTCAGTAGGAAAACAATGAATTGTTTACTGAGTGATGCTAGCACAGGTGGTCATTCATTTAAAATTAAATTAGATTATCTCTATCTCATACCATATATAAAATAAATGTCAAAGTAATTAACGGAATAAAACCTATAATACTAAAAGTACAATCTAAGTGTAGGAAGAACCTACTCAAATAAGACAATAAGCAGAAAGCTATGAAAGAAAATATGCGTCTATTCATATAAAAATATTGTTGGTTGATTCATTCATTTCATCAGGATTATTGAGTTTCTATCTCTGTGTTAGTTCTAGACATTAAATCAGTTACAATTTAAAGCAAGATGCTTAACAAAGGCCTTACTGAAAAGATAGATGATCCAAAGCAAGATTTGAAGGAAGTGAGGGAGCAGACCATGTGGAACTCACCAGAGAAGATAGTAAGTGCAAAGGCCCTGAAATGGGAATAGGCTTAGCACGTTGGAAGAACAAAAGTAAGGCCAGTGTGTCAAGAGCAGAACAACTAAATGAGAAAGTGAAATGGCATAAAGTTGGAGACGAGCCAGAGGCTAATCTTAGTAACTTTTCATAAGCCATGATGACACTGGATTTTACTCTGGGTACGATGGGAGCCATCTTATGTACCTCTTAGGTTGCTTTTATCAAAAAGTTATTATATTAGCAAAGCTTTATTGAAATTAGCAAAATTTTTTTTGTCCCAAACCTTTATTTTGAGACTGGACTTGTAGGAAGAAGGTGACAGCTAAGGAAGGCAATAGGGAGATAAGTTATAGGCTATTGTGACTCTCCAGGCACCAGCTGATGGTGGCCTTCACCAAAATGAAAGCAACAGAGATGGCAAAAAGTAGTCAGATTCTGGCATTTTTTGAAAGTGTAATCATCAGATTTGCTGGTAGATTGGATATGGATTGGGAGAGAACAAAAACAGTGAATATTAATTCGAAGAGTTTCAGCCTAACTTAGTGGAAGGATACAGCTGCCAATAACTGAGATCGGGGGCACTGCTGATGGAGGCAATGTAGGGGGAAGATCAGGAATTCTAATTTTGGCCTTAGTAGTCCTGAAATACATATTAGACATCTAAGTGAAGATGCTGAGTTTTAGAATGAGCTTTAGAAAATCAACTTTAGACTTTCAGCTTTCATATTTATTCCTTCCTAAAAGTGATCTACCTGGAAAACTGCCTGACCTGTTCATTCTAATGTTCATATAGTTAGTCCTTTTCTTCCTCCCTTTTACAAATATCCTTTCCACTTTACAATGATCAGAGAATTGAATTGCCAGAGCAAATCACTCCAGAGATCTTTTCTTTTTGTCAAGATAAGTGGCAACAACCTGGATGGAGGTAGCTGCATCAGTCTGGGGTCCAGAGTGGGGATAAAGTACAGCAGAGCACCCAGCTAATACAAGATGCCATGCTAGATGAGAAATAATCAAGCCTTGCTATTTTAAGTCACTGAAATTTGGGAGTTGTTTGTTACTGCAGCACAAATTGTCTATCCTGACTGATACAGAGACGTGCTTCTACCCATTCCGATCTTTATTATGCTATGTTGCCCCTGGTGTATAAACTTCGGAAGCACCAAAACAAAGAGGCAATTAGAAATACTTGTTTTTCCTTTAGTAATTGGCCAGTACACCATAACCCGAAGTTATTTTCTCTCTTATACATATTTCTTTTAAGATAGAGACACAAGGTGATAGGAGAAGAATGTTTTGGCCCATGTTGGGGTGTTGTGTATAGAAATATATTGGGCTGTGGGAAGACAGGAGAGAGAACATTCATTTAGTGACCTTATCTCTTCAGTTTCTCTCTTATTATCAAGCAATCCTTCATGAGGAAGAGTCCCATAAAAGCAGTGCAAGAAGAGTAGTAAGAAATAATGCCAAAAGGGCCTTTTCACATATTTAATTGCAATAAACTCTTATCAGCCGGTCTCAAAATCCTAAAACATGCCCTTATCTGGAAAAAAAAAAAAAAGAATCTTTGAACAACTGAAACAAGACAAGTTAGCGATGCTGATTCATTTTAAAGAAATTGAAATGAATTGTTCTGAGAAAGAGATTTTTGGAACTATCTAATATTTTTTAATGAACTGGATAAAATTTAAGGATGAAAATTTATGGCTATCTTTCAGATTCAATATATATTCTTTGGCATAAACTTGGAGTGTGCCTCTCACTACCTATGTCAGCATTTAAGATATTTCCCTATGCCTCAGCTATAAAATGGGTTGGAGTAGCTACCTCATAGGGTTGTTATAAGAAATAGATCAGTTAATATTTTCAGAGTTTTGAAAGCACAATAAATGCTATTTTTATTAAATAATAAATAAATTAGTAAAATATTTCATTAAATACTTAAAGCACATTTATCAAATTATGAGTTATTTATAACAATTACATAATCATATAATAACAAATATATAAGATTGTATAAGATGATCTGGTATCACCTTAAAACATGTTTAATTGTTTTCATTTCCCATTAGATTATGGTCTAATATATTAACAGCCAATATACTCTTATTTTTTATTAGATGGATAGATAGGTAGTTTGATTACAATGCCTATTAAAATTATTGAAGTTATTTCTAATTTTTACATGATTCTTAATTATTTCTAAAAGTTAAACTGGAGTTCAATACACATTCAAACACACACACACACACACACACACACACACACACACAGACAGACACACACACACACACACACACATGCAAAGTCACACTTTCTTACCAAAGGAATTTCATGTCCTTGCTTACTCCTTTTTTCACAAAAGGAATGTAATTTGGCTACATAATACATTGTGTTATTTCAAATTAAGTGATGAAAACACCATTACAGTCGACTATGACTTTATATAATGAATAATCTATATTAGAGCTACATCACATTAACTTCATCTTAACATCTTTTATTAGTCTATTTTATAAGATATATTTTTATTTCTCACAGGATTTCATAATATATTTTAAACTATGTATTAACACGTTTATTTGAAATAAAAAAGTCACTTTTTTGACAGAAGGTTTAATCTGGCTGATAAATCTGACAATGAGGACTAACTATGCAAATTAAATTTCAAGTTGCCAGTTTGAATGAATCAAATCAGATAAATCTGTAGTTCTAAGATTTAATCTTTACATGAAATTACAAAATTTTATCAAAAATTACTTTGTTAGCAAAGCTGTGCTGAAATTAAAAAGACATTTATTTTCCCAAAACTTTCTGATTATATTCAGTTAAACAAGGTGACTTTAAATAAAAGATCAATAAGTGTAATCAACATTTTTTCCATTAAACCCTTTTTTCGTATTTCCAAAAAACTGAGAAAGTATCTACACTGTCTGTATAACAAAATATTTTGCAAGTCATTTCCAGATCTTTGTTACCAATATAATTGAAGGTAGACCTAATTGAGTTGTCAGCTGACAGATCATTAACATAATTTTAATGATAATTACATTAATTTTTAACAGTATAACTCCTTGTGAGTTATATTGTTAATAATAAATAATTAACATAGTTTAGCAAAATAATTCCAACCACATTCACTTACATATATGAACAAGATTTCTTAGCAGCTTTAGCTACACCAATAACAAGGAAAAATAGAATTTATTTTGAACTTTCATGACAATACAAACTACAAGCATACCTTGTTTTACCACACTTTTCTTTGTGGCACTTTGCAGGTATTATATTTTTTACAAATTGAAGGTTTGTGGCAACCTTGCATCAAGTAAATCTATTGGCACTATTTTTCCAGCAGCATGTGTTCACTGCATCTCTGCATCATATTTTGGTAATTCTTGCAATGCTTCAAACTCTTTCATTATTCTTATATCTTTTATGGTAATCTGTGATCTTTGATGTTATTATTGTAATTGTTTTGGGATGCCACATGACAGCAAACTTAATCAATACTCATTGTGTGTGTTCTGACTGCTTCACAAAGTGGCTATTCCCCCACCTCTCTCCCTCTCCTTGGGATTTCCTATTCCTCGAGACACAACAGTATTAAAATGAGGCCAACTTATAACCCTAAAATGGCCTCTAAGTGTTCAAGTGAAAGGAAGACACCCATCTCTCACTTTCAAAAGAGCTAGAAATGATTAATCTTAGTGAGGAAAACCTGTCAAAAGACTTCTTGCTCCAGTTAGCCAAGTTGTAAATGCAACGGAAAAGTTCTTGAAGGAAATTAAAAGTGCTACACCACTGCACAATGAATGATAAGAAACTGAAACAGCCTTCTTGCTGATAGGGAAAAAATTTGAGTGGTCTAGTTAGAAGATCAAACCAGCCACGTTATTCCCTTAAGCTAAATCCTAATCCAGAGCAAAGGCCTATGAAGCCCTTCAATTCAATTCTGCAAAGGCTGAGAAGTGAGGCAGTTGCAGAAGTGATTCATGAGGTTTAAGAAAACAAGCCATCTCCATAACATAAAAGTGCAAGGTGAAGCAGCAAGTGCTGCTGTAGAAGCTGCAGCAAGTGAACTGGAAGATCTTCCAAAGATAACTGATGAAGGTGGCCACACTGAACAACGGGTTTTCATTGTAGATGAAACAGCCTTCTCAAAGTCAATCCCTGACTTCAAAGCTTCAAAAGACAGACTGACTCTCTTGTTAGGGTTTGATGCTGCTAGTGACTTGAAGTTGAAGCTAATGCTCATTTACCATTTCAAAAACCCTAGGAATTGTACTGTATCTGCTCTGCCTGGGCTTTATAAATTGAACAGCAAAGCCTGAATGACTGCACATCTCTTTATAGCATGGTTTACTGAATAATTTTAAGTCTACTGTTGAAACCTACAAGATTTCTTTCAAAATGTTACTGCTCATTGACAATGCACCTAGCCACCCAAGGGCTCTGATGGAGATAATACAAGGAGGTTAATGCTGTTTTCATGCCTAACACAACAGTCAGTCTGCAGCCCACAGATCAAGGAGTAATTTTGACTTTCAAGTCATGTTATTTAAGAAATATATTTTATAGGGCTATCACAGTCATAGATAGTGATTCCTCTGATGGAGCTGGGTAAACTGAGTTGAAACCTTCTGGAAAGAATTCACCATTCTAGATGTCACTAAGAAAGAACATTTGTAATACATGGGAGGAAGCTGAACTATCAGCATTAACAGTCTTCGTAGATGACTGAGAGGCTCAAAACTTCAGTGGAAGAAGTAACTGCAGATGGGGTGGAAATAGCAAGAGAATTAGAAGTGGAGCTTGAAGATGTGACTGAGTTGCTGCAATCTTGTGATCAAACAGTTGAGGAGTTGCTTCTTATGGATGAGCCAAAAAAGTGGTTTCTTGAGATAGAATCAACTCCTGGTGAAGATGCTGTGAACATTGTTGAAATAACAAATGATTTAGAATATTATTATACACAAAATTCGTTGATGAAACAGCAGCAGGTTTAAAAGGATTGACCCAAATTTTGTAAGAAGTTCTACAGTGAATAAAATGCTACCAAATAGCGTTGCATGACAGAGAAATTTTTATGAAAGGAATAGTAAATGGATGTAGCAAATTTCATTGTCCTATTTTAATAAATTGCTACAGTCACCCCAACCTTCAACAGCCACCATTCTAAACAGTAAGCAGCCATCAACATCAAGGCAAGACCCTCCACCAGTAAAATGATAACAATTCACTGAAGAAGATTCAGATGGTTGTTGGCATTGTTTAGCAGTAAAGTATTTGAATTAACGTTTATACATTGGTTTTTAAACAGAACACTACCGTCTAAACCTGCAATATCTCCGAGTTATGCCTGTAACTGAAAAAAAGCTCAAATATATTTCATCAAAATACATTTTTAATATTTAAAGTTTTAATATTTATGCTTAATAACTACTTATCAAAATAATTATTGTCTTGCTTTGACCAATTTTATACTACTAATAATAGTGCTAATAACTTAGTACAGAATAAAATGTTTCACCTTTTAGCCTTTTAATCGCAGAGAAAAAATATTTTTTTAAATTTTGATTTATAGTATATTGTGGAGAACTATGAAGGTGATTGAGAAAATACTTTCATATATTAAAGGAATGCATTGGGATAAAACTCTATGGAGTGAAATAGAAATGTGAGTGTGAGGGAAAAAAGGAACAATGTAAAATTTGACTATTCCAATAGAGCATCTTCATGTTTCTTTATACCGATAGTGGTGCTGCTTCAATATTTGAACCATTGTGTTTTAAAATATTAATATTTTAATAAACCCCAAATCACATTATTTACTACTATTGAAATTTAAAATAAAAGAATTTTAATGTTATTTTTTAAATGTTCAAGGAAGCCAGGGACAGTGGCTCATACCTGTAATTTCAGCACTGTGGGAGGCTAAAACAGGAGGATCACAGGAGTCCAGGAGTTCAAGACCAGCCTGGGCAACATGGCAAGACCTCGTCCCTATAATAAAATGTTTTCAAAAATTAGCTGGGTGTGATGGCATGCAGCTGTAGTCCTAGCTACTTGGGAGGCTCAGCTGAGAGGATCACTTGAACCCAAGAGTTCGAGGTTACAGTGAGCTATGATCACACCACTACACTCCAACCTGAGCAACATAGCAAGACCCTTTCCCTAAAATAAAATGTTCAAGGAATTACATAGTTTTTCAAGATTATTTGGGGGGATGTATAAGCAAAACAGTAACTTTACAGAAATTCTTACATATGTATACATGAAGAAATGTAAAAGAACATCATTCTAAGAGTTCTTGAAAAAAGGAAAACTTTGGGGGAATATTCAATGTCCATCAACAGAAGAATAAGTAGGAAAATGTACATATATAAAGAAAATATTACTACAGAGGCAGTAAGATGATCAACCAGAAGTACATGAATCAACATGAATTAATGTTAAAAATATAATGTTAGTAGAGTAGACATAATATTTGTATAAACATTTTAACAAAAAATTTAAAACTACTGAAATAAATAGTTTAACTAGAAAATACAGAATAAAACCTTAAAATATGCATGGAATTAATAGCCATCAAACTCATGAGAAAGATTAACTTTAGAGACAGAAGGAAATAGAAATGAGAAAAAATAAACGTTCTTCAACTAAATCTGTAATGTTTTCTTATTTTTAAAAATCTGAAGCATTTATAGCAGAAAGTTAGGTTCATTAAAACTCCATAAAGCTAAGGTGTGGGCACATAGGTCATCATATACTCATTTGTATATTTGAACTATTTCATAATAAAAATAGTATGAGATAAAATACAAAAGAAAAACAGTAATACAATGTATCCTAAAATGACGGAAGAAATAATTTTAAAAATAAATTCAACAGATTACAGAAAAAATACCAAAAGAAAATAATGAATTAAAAACACAAAATAAGGTGGTGGAATACATCAATGATTAGATCTGAATTTAAATAGGGGTCCTCCCACAATGGCAGTAACACATAGAATCCAGTAGATGGCAGTGTTACTTTATATTTATCCTCAATTTTCAGCACGGTGGGGTCAAGACTCAATGGCGTCCAGTGAATTAGATTTCAGGCTCAATTCCATGCCCGTTTAGGTTTGACTCAAATTTCTAATAATTAGGAAAAAATAATAATTACAGGGATCATTTCTAATGTGCAATACAAATATAAATTGTTATCACACAATAGTTTTTAAAATCTCTCTTCTGCATATTTTCCATTAATTTTTGTATATTTTATTGGCCCTTCAAGAGGCAGGTAAGACAAAAAGTATTTCCTATTGCTTTGAATGAAAAATTAAAAGCTCTCTAAATTGTCTCTATACACATTTGTAATAAAGCGTGTTGCTCTTAGAAATATCGCCCTGTGATGTAAGCAAAACATGGAATTAAAAGGGATCTTGAAAAACCATCTATTCTAACCCCCAACATCTTGAAAACTGGCTTTGCTAGGAGTTTATAATTTTATTTCTGTTTCCAAAAAACTTGTGGCTTTTGTTAATTTTCTTTATTCTTTTCTATTGCATTGATTTCTACATTTTTACATTTATTTTTTATTTTACTTTATAGTCTCACTTTTGTTGCCCAGGCTGGAGTGCAGTGGTGCGATCTCAGCTCACTGCAAACTCCTCCCAGGTTCAACCAATTCTCCTTCCTCAGCCTCCTCAGTAGCTGGGATTACAGGCAACTTCCACTATGCCCAACTAATTTTTTTTTAGTGGAGATGGGGTTTCACCATCTTGGTCAGGCTGGTCTTGAACTCCTGACTTTGCGATTCACCCACCTTGGCCTCCCAAAGTGCTGGGATTACAAGTGTGATCCACTGTGCCCAGCCTACATTTATTATTTCTTTTATTTACATATTATGATTTAACTGAGTTTAATTTGTTCTTTTTGTAGTAGCTTAAAGTGAAAATTTACATCATTGATTTTACACCTTTCTTTTTTTTTTTTCCCTCAGGGACTCAGACATAGATGGTTGTTTGAGATTTTGCACTTTTCTTTAACTGAAATATCAGCATTTCTTTTTTGTTTTGTTTTGTTTTGAGACAGGATCTGGCTGTGTTGCCCAGGCTGGAGTGCAGTGGTACAATCTCAACTCATTGCAACCTCCACTTCCCTGGGCTCAAGCAATTCTTCTGCCTCAGCCTCCTGAGAAGCTGGGATTACAGGTGTGTGCCAACATGCCCAGCTAATTTTTGTATTTTTAGTAGAGACAGGGTTTTGCCATGTTGGCCAGGCTGGTCTCGAACTCCTGACCTCAAGGGATCTGCCCACCTCAACCTCCCAAAGTGCAGGGATTACAAGCATGAGGCACCACTACCAGCCTTTGATATAAGCATTTCAAAGTGTATTTCTTCTAAGAACTGATTTACCTGCATTCCACACATTTCGATATGTTATATGTTCATTAATTTTGAAAGTTTCTCATTTTTCTTGTGATTTCTTCTTTAACCCAAAGTTCATTTAGCAATCTTCAAGAGATCTTATTGTAATTAATTTCTAATTTAACTCCACTGTGGTAAGAAAATATCTTTGTAAAATGCCAATCCTTTGAAATATGAGTCTTACTTTATGGCCCAGCATATGGTCTATCTTTATGAATGGTCTATATGGACTTGAAAAGAATATATCTTCTGACATTACTGGTTATAGCATTCTGTGATATGAGTTAGGTCAAGATGGTTCTTAGTATCAAAATCTTCTATATTATTAATTTTTCATCTAGTTATTCTTTCAGTTACTGAGAGAGTGATGTTAGGTCTTCATAATTGTGGATTTGTTTAGTCCTCTCTTTAGTTCTGTCTGTTTTTGCTCCTTACATGTTGAAGTTATTTTATTAACTGCATACACATTTATGATTATTGTCTTTATGATGAATTGATTTTTGTATCATTATGAAATGCCTTTAAGTTCTACTACTATTCCTTTGCTTGAAGTCTGTATTTGTCTACGGTTAATACAGTCACACCATGTTTCTCTTGCTCACAGTTTGCATTGCATATATTTTTACTTTTATTTCCAACCTATCTGTATCTTTAAATGTAAGGTGCATATCTGATAGACTGTTTATAGTGGAATCTTGCTTTTTTATACTATTTGGCAATATTTGTCTTTTGGTTAGTGTTTAATACATTTATGTTTAGTGTAAGTATGGATATAGTTGTATTTAGGTTTACCATTTTGTCATTTATTCTCTATTTACCCCATCATTGTCCTTTGTTTCTTCTTTCCTACATTATTTTTGCTCAAACACATTTTCGTAGTATTTGTTTTTGTTTTCCTATGGATTTAACAATACATCTTTGTATTTTTTCAATCATTGCTCTATGTGTTATGATATGCGTTATTGAACTTACCACAACCTACTTAGAGACAATGTTTGACCCCCTTATGTAAAATGTGAAGGCCCAGAAACAGTAAAATTCCATTAATTCCCAGTCACATGTTATATATCAACATATATTATAATGTCACAATGCAATGTTTTAAATGTTGAGCTCAACAATGAGCTACTTAAAAAGAAAGAAAGAAAAAATACTTTATATTTACCCACTTTTGAAAAAACATTTTTGGTGTTATTTCTTCTGTTGATCTGAGTTTGTACTTAGTATTATTTCCTTCAGTCTGAAAATTTTCCTTTAATATACCTTCAGCAGGTCAGCCTTTATCTTCATTTTTGAAGGATATTTTAGCTGGACATAGAATTCTAGATGGACAGGTTTTATCATTCAGCACTTTAAATATATTGTTACATTGTATCTGTCTCATTGTTTCTGTTGAAAAGTAGTTGGTTAATTATATCATTGATCCCTGTATGTGATATCTTTTTTCTCTGACAACTTTGGCTAAACTGTGCCTAGATGTTTGTTTTGTTTTGTTTTGTTGTACTTGCCTAGCTTGGAGCTTGCTGAGCTGTGTGGATTTATAACTTGATTTTTTTCCCCGTTATTCATCTATTATTTTTAATTTTTTTTTATTTGCCCTGTCTTCTTTTCCTGGGAAGACAATTACATATATATTGGATTGTCTGATACTTTCCCATAGGACCTTGAAGCTCTCTTCACATACTTTTCTACGTAACTTTTCTTCTCTCTGTTCTTTAGACTGAATAGTTTCTATTGATCTCTTCTAATTCCCTAATTATATCCTTTACTCTTAAATTCATCCAGTAAATGTTATTTCAAACATTGTGCATTTTAGCTTTAAATTTTATATTTAGGTCTTTTCTATAGTTTCCATTTCTTTGCTGAAATACTCCATCTGTCAGCTTACATGACTATCTTATTCTTTAATTCCTTAAACAATATGTAATAGATACTTTAAAGTCTTTGTAACATCTGGGTCATCTTGGGTCATTTACTGTAAGGTCACATTTCCCCATTTCTTCATATGTCTAGTAATTCTTTATTATATACTGGACATCATAAAGAATACGTTTTAAACTCTAGTTTCTGTTTTTTCCTCTCAACAGTACAGAATTTTGTGGTACATGGCATTTAAATTACTGGCAGCTCACCATGAACTTTTAGAGGCTTGATTTTATGCTTTGATGGGTCTGTTTCCATTTTGTTATTAGTCCTAAAGCAAATCTCTGGAATCGGATTTCTAGTCTTTATAACTAAAGCATGACTTTTCTAGATTTTAAGTGGAAATCTTGAAAAACTACCAAGCCCCTCAAACTTGGTAGGACTTAAACTCCAAACTCTGTCTTGGTACAGTGAATAAGAGCTTAAAAATCTCTGTTCTGTTCTTTCAGTCTCTCGGCTACAGTTTTTCACTGGTCACCTTCGAGTTTCCCCTGCACATGTGCAGTTCAGGGTCACCAAGGATTAGAGAGGACACTCTGAGCAGATTTGGGGCCTATCTACCCCTTCTGTGATCTTTCTTTCTGGGATTTTTACTCCTCAATTTGCAGATGTTGTGATAGATCCAAACACTATCTGCTGACTCCTCAGGCCAATAAGACTGTAGCTTTCTGCTTAAGTTCTAGCTGTCCTGCGCCAAGTAGACTGCACAGCACCTTTGGGAAAATCAATAAATACATTGATTTTATCTAACATGGTTCCTTATTCCAAGGATCAAATTCTCTGTAGTTTTTAGCTGCTTTGTTGTCTCTCCAGTATGTTTAAATTATTGTCTTTTAATATTTTGTCCAGAGTTCATAATTGTTATCTGTAGGAAGGACAGTCTGATACAAACTACTGCAACATAATCAGAACCAGAACACATGCAGGCAACTAAAAGTTTCACTTAAGTAAAAAGTTTTTCACCTGTAGCATAAATTAAAGCAAGTTTGAAATTTTAGATGGACCTTGTATTTTGAATCATAAGTTTCTACTTCTGATCATCATTGCTTTACTAAAAGGTAGATGCTCCAAAGAGAGAAACAAATGCTTGCCTTCCTTGAGACAATCTCAAAGGAAATGCCATGTCTGTTTTTGTTTAATTTAGTATTTGTAATATAAAGAGGCTTAGGACCTCAGCCTGCTAAAAGTTTTCAACCTGAAAGATATGAGTTTATTATTATCTACGTGGCCTCCCAGTTTTTCAGATAATCTCTTGAAAACCTCCCTGTGGCTGTTTATATTAATAAAAGAAAACTCTGTTTTAATTCACTCAATTGGGTATAACGCACAAATTAAGGGAAGGAGAGCCAGGTATAAGAATCCAGGGAGCTGGGAAATGTGGGGTGTTTATTTTGTAGGATGTGGTTTAGAGATTCCTGGTTGGAATGGCCCATACCATAAGAGTTCCGGGTGGGTGCCATGCCACACAGGAAACAATTGTAGCTTGCCCCTGGGAGTAAGCCAGAGAGCTAACAAATTCAGTGTGCATTGTAATGCTTCATCAACACGCCTTCTGCTGGGCCTGCCCTCTCTGCTGGGTCACTGACCTTTATAAGTGCACAGTCATGGCCACTGCCTGACAGGCATGAAAAGGAGACAGACAATGGACGAGAAGGAGACATGCACAGAGGGGGAAAATGCACTCATTCAAGGGATTTACTGGTCAGGGATGTCATGTCCTATGTCCAATTCCAGAATGCATGTGGTGGTGTTTAAGCCATGCATATTGAGCTACATAAATATAAGGAATGATTATCATCAACATACGAACACAAAAATATCACTGAGAATCATGATCAATTTCATGGCAGCACAGAACAATGTAGACAGTTGTTTTGTGCTATAACATTTTTTCACCAATTTATAAAAGCTTCAGATCATTAAAATTGATTAGAGTATCATACAGCCTGATTTCAAAGGCATTCCAGACTCCAGAGGCAGCATCAGATAGTGGCCTGCAAGTCAGGGAGAAAACACTGAATTAAGGGCCTGCATTTGTCCAAAAGGAGCTGTGCAACCTTTGGTTATTTTTTGTAAACAATCAGCCTCCCATTTCTTCATGTGTATATGAGTAGGTACCATCTTAGTACAATGATACTGTTTCCCTGATATTTTAGGACTCCATGTTTGTTACTATTCTTTTGCATCCTCAGATGATTTGTATAGCTTCTTTTGCAGGATGTTTAGGAAACATGTTAACACAGTGATTTTCAAAATGAACTTCTGGAACCCTATGTATTTCCTCAGTTCAGTAAGACATACTGTAATTATTTTACATATTGGATTGTCATGTAGACTTTTCTTTCTTTTTATTTCACTTTTAAAAGGAGTCTATTCCAAGTTAAAAAAAAAAAAAAAAAAGCATTTGAAAACCAATTCTGAAGGATGTTCCTTTTGCCTCTGATGATGTATGATTCTTGGAATGAAAAGGGAATGCATAAATTTGTATCTTTCATTGATAAGCACTTTTCAAAGTCTCTTAACAGTGATATTTAATGTCTCTCCTATTGATTCTTGATCAAAATATTATTCTTATACTATGTATAGCAGATGCATCTGGGAAGGGACATATGTTCTGAGAACCCCACTCTAGAATGGAAGCGCTGTTCTAGTGTCTTCCATACATATCCTTTACCACTACAGAGATTGTCACGCAGAGTGTTATACCAGGACTGTCTGTGTTTCACGATCTCTAATGGTCTCATGTGCTTACACAGCCCAAGGGAATCTAAAAAATGTCATCTTGCCGGGCATTCCACCTCAAAGTGCCTAACAACCCATCTTGCTTTTTGAAGAACCTCTGATGGTTCGGGAAACGTAATCAAATTTTACCGTTAACCAAACATAATGACATGCCTAAATCTGTAGAAAGAATAAGCATATGATGCATTTCAAAGCCAAATAAATGTGATTTCTATTATTCATCATTGAAAAGTAATCTTTCTCACCACTGCCTTCTATAAATACAAGGTAACGTGTGTGAGCAACATGCAAGTGGGTTCCTAAATCCCACTGTATATCTAGTATTTATAATAACTTTCACTTGAGTACCTACTCCCATATGTGCTAGTAATTATTTTTCCATTTTGAAAGAGTAAAGAAATTATTCTCATTTTGTAAAAGTAAATAAATTTAGTCTTGGAGAGGATAACATCACAGTTTATTTTAATGCATAAATGTCCCTCCCTGCTAAAGAGACTGAGCATGTCTACGGGAGAAGAACGGTATCTGATTAAGTGTCAAGGTGAAAAGTCCAGTTCATTTTCTGGAAGAAGAGGATGATATGTCCTTGTTTATCCCTAAACCTCTCGGGTTGGAATAATTATTACTGGGATTTCATGAGAACCTAAAAGAGCAACCATGTTTAGTGTATTCAGTCCCAAAACACAAAGTTTCTGGACTATCCTCTAGAAACCTTTATTCTGTTGTATACAAACTCATTATCATTCATACAGCCTAAAATATCAAATCATCATTTGCTGAACACTTTGCAGTTAGGCTTTTTAGACATATTTTTAGTTTGTTCTTGATTTCTCTGTTTTTGTTTTTTAGCTTTTTTCTTGGTGGGGAAGAGAGTGAGACACATTTAAATTTAATAGAGATGATTGTTCAACAGAATTTTGAAGGAAGTGAGTGTACCCACCCCACCCACTTCATCAGGAGATGCTTCCTCTGTGAGGTGGGATTTGAGTCATATTAATTTGTCCCAGACCACACCAAAATTAAGCTGTTCACGTCCGAAACATTCCATGAATTCAGTTGCGAGGAGGAATTTGTTCAGCCATGTTATGGATTCATATTTCTCTCCTCTCCCAAGAAGGTCTGGGTGTCCTTATAAGGCAGAACGCCTCTGTTTCCCACAGTGTGGAGAGCGAAATAAATACTCTCTCACAGTCAATGCAGAGGTAACTCTTTTTTAATGGATTAAAAAAAAAAAAAAAAAAGCAGTTCTGAGAGTCCATCACTGTTTCAGCATCCCCATTCAGAGAGGGGGCTTTTGTCTCTCTCTCAGTGGGAGCTGCCATTTTAATGGGGCCTCCAGCAGGGCCTGGTTTGATGATGTGAAGTAGGCCTGGAAGAATCGTGGAAAATTTTTTTTTTTAATTTAGATTTTGGTTAATTTAACCATACTGGTTTTCAAATGAACTGAAATGTAAAAGTGAATCCATGGCAAATGTCCCTCAGAAGCTGCTACCAGATAATTTCAGTGATTTCTCATTTCTGAAGCTCTCTCATGTGAAAACCAATCCCTTGAAGTTCTAATAGGCATTACTAGCCGCCTACCCCCCACTCCCAATCTATTTGCAAAGATGAAAATCAGGAGTAGAATTCATTCTTAAAAATAGGCATACGCGTCCACAAACACAAACGTGCACTCCTAAATGCTAAATGAAAACATTGCTTTTAGCTGATTGGTGATGCCAAGCCAGGATCGGGATGGGTTTGTGGTAATTCTGGGGTTTCCCTTTTGCCTGAGTCATGAACACCAAGGTACATGGAATGCTCTCCCCCACCCCAGAGCCTTGGGAGTGCTAAATCTACTCCTCAAATCCTCGCCCCAGAGCGGGATTCCAAAACCCCCCCGCAGCACACTTTCTAGATAAAACTGTTGCTTTCAGTAATGAGGCCACAGCTTGCAGAGCCAAACTGGCCCGCAGGCCGCTTTCTGCATGCCTGGCGCCGGACCTGCTCTGCCCCCGCCCGCTCCGCAGCCCCCGCGGCCACACAGTGGCTGCGCCTGGCAGCTGCGTGCCCAGATGCCAACCGCTGGAATGTTGTGTTTTATGTTCCGCGTCTCTGCCTGGCTGGCCTCAGGGGAAGGCTCTTCCCTGGCCTCTGCGGCTCTGGCGCTGGGCTGCAGCAGCTGGGGAACTGATGTGCAATCATTTTACACATGAGCTAGCTGTTCACCCTTCCAGGAACTGTTTGCCTGCACTAATTCTGCGCAAGATGCACACACTGAGCCCCTTTGTAGGGCTGAAGGATGACAGTCTCTTTGGCCGAGATTGGTTTAGTAAATGACTGACTGTGTGGGCCTGAGTACCTGGGTATTTTGTGTGTGTGTGTGTGTGTGTGTGTGTGTGTGTGCGCGCGCGCGCGTGCGTGTGTGTGTTTGACTTAGACAAAGGCGCTCACGCTTTGCAGAAATAAATGAATTAATGAATTTAAAAAATAGAACTAATGCATTTTCGAAAACGCAAACGTCAGGGAATGTTACAATATATCTATACATGATTTCATTTTGGGGGGATTTAATGGAGATATTCCCCAGTCGGCCAATCGTCAGACAAGAAAGCACTCTAAATTGAGTTGAAAGTGGGGGTGGGAGGACAGAAAAATCGCCCCCATAAAATAATTACAAATTCAGCTTTCTGTTTCCCAGTAATTAGGCTGAGGATGAGACTGGGAGTGAAAAAAAAAAATCCAAGTCAGCCTTAGAGCTGCACTGCTCAAAAGTGACTGCAAAGACTTTGAGGTGATCAGTGATTTGCGTTTATTTCCAACAATGTTTTAATTAATCATATTTAATAAAATTTGATATACTCCATTGGTGGCTAAGCAAAATATTAATTATAATTTAGTTTGTTGACTTACCACTCTCAAGAGCTTAGATGATGATTTTTTTAAAAATCATTGTACCTCTCTGTGCCTTTTCTATGCTTCAGAAGTGATAATGGCAGGTTCAAGAGTCTAGGAAACATTTGAGCGTGGGATGAAAAGTCAGATACTGAAGACCCAGTTTTACACATAATGCATTTTTAGAGGAGACACGTAAAAATGGACATCTGGCCAGGCGTAATGGATCATGCCTGTAATCTTAACACTTTGGGAGGCCAAGACAGGAGGACTGCTTGAGAACAGCAGTTTGAGACCAGCCTGTGCAGCACAACAAGACCCCATCTCTAAAAAAAAAAAAGAGAGAGAGAGAAATAATGGACATCCACTTATAAAGTACAATCTCAATAGCAGATATACTCTATCTTTAAAAAATGTTTTGAATTATGAATATATATTGCCTTCTTGTTAAACGAAGAAGAGAAAACAATATAGAAATGTTTGAAATTAAAAGTGAAAATTATCCCCATTCCCCCTTCCCCAGAACAATCACTTACAAATCCAATGAGTACCTTTCCACTCTTTTTAAACACAAACACATATGCTGTATAATATACATGTGTGTATAAGATATATGTGTATATAAAATAGATGCATATGTTTATATACATACAATATACATTTAATATATCCATAGAAAGAGGATCTCTTCTTTTTAATGGGATCTTGTTAAACATATCATTCTATAACCTCCTTCTTTTTACTCAGAAATGTATGTTATGAATAGCCTTTAATACCAGTATTATATGATTTTTAGTGGCTCCATAATATTCCAGAATATCAGGGTATGATATTTTTTATTTAGTTTTTCCCATATTTTATTTAGTTTTTCCCATATTTATGGTCACTTAAGTTATCATAAATTCAGTTTTTCCCATATTTAATTTTTCCCATATTTTATTTAGTTTTTCCCATACTTATGGTCATTTAAGTTATCCTAAATCCATCAGTGCTATCAGTAATGCTTCCATAAACATCCTTGCATATACATCATAAATTTTAAATATATATTTAAATGCAGCTGCTTTATTTACTTATTTATTTATTTTTGCCTCTGTGGAAACTGGAACTGTCAACTGAGAAGGGAAAAGCAGCAAGAAATGAAGTATAAGTGTTACCTAAAGAATAAAGGCGCAAGTTCCAAAGCAGTGAGTTAGAGTTGGGTTATAGAAACAGCAGACTCATTAAAAGTTGCATTTTGATGTGTAATACATAGTTTTTTCAAATTCACGAGACTACGTTCTCACAATATCTTCTTTCAGATAACACACCTATAGGTATGCACAACTCTGTCTCCAACTTTGTAACTGAATTGAGTATGGGGTTTTTTGGGGTTTTTTTACTTTTGATTTCTTTTATTTGTTAAAATAGTCACACCCATATACATGAAAAGATTTGATCATGATGCATTCATTGATTGGGTAACTTTGTAACTTTTAAATGTTGATGAGAAGCACAGGAGCAGTCATGCCTTCTTTGTAGCTAAGAAGACTGCAGTAGTTGCTACAACCTGTAGCTATATTTGGCTCTGTTTCTCAAGCACTGTATTTTTCCTTCAGTTTGATGTCCTTTCTATTTTGCTTTCTTTTATTGTATATTCTTTTTGAAAATCACCTCACATTCTTACTGATTGGGTCTAGGGTCATTCCTTTATCCATTCACTTATTGATGTACATTGTTAAACTTACTCAACTACATCAAGTAGAGCTCATTAACCTTCATTATACCAGGAAAAAAAAAATCACCCTATACCATCTGGGGCCAATAAACCCTTTTTATTTTTTAAAATATTTTAAATCATTTTGCAAATAATTGATAGAAATAAGAATAAGGGATAGTAAAAAAAAGTTAGAAATTTTAATAAGAATTTATGCATAGCAAATTTAAATTTTCATTCCATATTTTCCTGCTTTTGTAGGTATCTATGTCCAAAATGGACAATGTATTTAAAATCCAACTAACTGCCATACCTATCACACAGGAGCCTGCAGCATATCCATAGTGTAAGTATTGATTCCCGATTTCAAATAACTCTTTAATAGGTTTTAGCATATTCATGGTTCTTCTCTGTTTAGCCATATCAAAATGTGAGACATTTGAAATTTTTAACAGATAGGAATTGTGTTTGCATTGTCACAGGATTCTTGGGGTATTGCTTTGACAACCAGAAATCTCTGTGGCCAGTGATGACTTTGCCCAAGTTTTGCTTGGGCCCACTGTGCCCACTCAGCCTGGCAGGCTGCACTCGGCTCATGCTACCAGCCTGGAGCCCATGCCTGCCAAGGCTGAGCAGAGCAGTGAGGGGTGTGTGGGTAAGCAAGTGTGAAGTCTGGCCACTGCTCACAACAAGGCATGCTGGCTGCAGTGGGGCAGGCAGCTCCAGGAGCCGGCACCTGCAAGGCTGCAGCTGGACCAGGCACACTGCAAGCAGTTTCCACAGCTGGCTCCAAGGAATGCGCTGGTGACAGCAGGAATTGCTGAGCCCCAAAGAGGGTGTCACAGCCCTGGCTTGGCGAGCTCCTAAGTCTGTGCTCCCCAAAGGGTCATATTTCTTTTCTCCTTCTCTCTGCTCTCCTTTTTACCCACAATGCAGCAAGCAAGGGGCATGTTTCAGCCCTGTTTGTGTTACAGCTCTTTTAACCCTGCCATTTGGCAGGTCCCGAGTTCTTGACCTGCAGGTAGGAAGAATGAGATACGTGGACAAAAGAGGGTGAGCAAGGCAAAGTAGGAGCTTCACTGAGTGATAAAACAGCTCAGAGGAGACCCACAGTGGGTAGCTGCTGTCCACAGCCAGGGTGTCCCAATGAGTGTTCAGCTCGCAGCAGAGAGGAGACCCTGGGGTGGGTAGCTCCTCTCTGCAGTTGGTCATCCTCTCATCGTTTTTGAGTCTGGTGGAATCTGGGGTTTTTATGGGTTTCAGAGGAGAGGAAATGTGCACTGATTGGTCCATGGGTAGCCATGGGTGGGCCCAGAAAAAGCACTATAAGCTCCCACCTTGGTCTGTGAGACTGCCAGGCCAGGCCCCAGGCTTCAGGCCTTCCCTGGCTTGAAGGCAAGGCTTCACCGGGGGCCTGCCCCTTTCTGCTCAGGAGGCTGTCTGCTTCCTACTGCTGTTTATAGTGCCCAGGCTGTTCATGCCGAGGGGCACCTGCAGGCCAGTGCAGAGCTGCCCTTAGCAACCCCCTTGGACTCTCTCCTATGCTTCCTGATGCCCAAAGTCCAGAGGGGACCAAGGCAGCAGGGGGCTGGCAGATCAGCACTGCTCAGAGCTTGCGCACACCCAGCCAGGCTGTCACAGTGCCTGGGCTTGGCCTCAACTTTGCTCCAAAATCAGAGCAGCTCCTGGGAGTGGGGAGAGGCCAGGCAGCAGGAGCCTGTGGGGGAAGAGGAGCTTCCGGTGCCCCTGAAAGCACAGAGATGCCAGCCATGGCTTGGACAGCCACAGCAGCACCTGGAAAGGTGGGGCTCCTGCCTGCTCCCAGCCCCCAAGGGCACAGGAATGCCTGGGTGCACAGCCCCAGCTGCATCTCCCTAGAGGCATCATGGCAGTGGCTGCTCCAGAAAGCCACCATTGCCATCAGCACAAAGACTGACATCTTCTTTGCTCCATAGTGCCAAAAACTTTTATTTCTGGATTTATGAACACCAGTTAAAATAATCAATCCAATTACTTTTTTATTTCTATATCTTATATTCTCTTCCAATTACCTTTGTAAACACACCTGCCTTCAGAATTGATTTGCTAGTAAACCATATGGAACAAATTTTGAAACAATTTGAAACAATAAAAGATACTTTTAACATCTTTTCAGCAAAATAGAATGGTTTAAGTTCTTATTGCAAAATATTTGCTGTTGAGTGACTAACTGGTTGAGAATACCATATTTTCTTTATTTATTTAGAAATGAATTGTTCATTCTCTGATTCTTAAGTTTGAAAGAGAAAATTATACCCAGAATATTGTCATCTGAGGACTCACACCTTAGATTTCACTTCTCTGACCAATTTACTATCATCATCAGAGCCTAGGAAGCTGCTATCTGTCTCTTTTCCGTTTCATCGAATAATGCTTTCCTCTATCAAATTCTTTTTATTTGCCATTATGGGAAGAAAAGGGAAAACTTTAAATCCTCGAAAGACTGCAAAAATGTATCTCCATACTTCTCTTATTCCTTACTTTTAAGTAATGCAATACTTTGCGTAACACAAAAGGAAAACTAAAGTTTGATGCCACCATGATGATTTATTTATTTCCTTCCAGGAGATTTTACTATTCTTCCATTTTCTTATTATTTTCATCTTTTTAGAAAAGCATAGTTGAGAATAATTAAATAGCAATGCTAAAGGCATTTCTAGCAAGTTGAAATACCAAAATGGAAAAAAAGGATCGTGAAGATTTCTACCATCCTCTCTTGTAATTACCATGTAGCTCCATTGGACCCTGTATAAAGCTTTATATAGGCAAAACCCTGCCTCTACAAAATATTTTTTAAAAGTTAGCCAGGCTTGGTGGCACACACTTGCAGTCCCAGCTACCTGAGGGGCTGAGGCAGGAGATGCGCTTGAGCCCTAGAGGCAGAGGTTGCAGTGAGCTAAGATGGCCCACTGCACTCCAGCCTGGGCAACAGATTGAGACTCTCCTTCAAAAAAGAAAAATAAGTAAATTTTTCTTCCATTTGAAAGTTCTTTGGAAGAATAAAAGACATCAAATATATTTACAAATAGTTATAAATAAAAACTCAAAAATAAAATTAGATGCAACAGGTCCTGATTCTATACTGAGGGTTAAGGTAGAAGCTATTGTATGGATCACATCATAGTCTCCTTTCCAGGTCATACAGATTCAAAGTGAGGCAGCTGACTAATGAGGCAGGTGCTGAACCAATGCTTCACTTCAGACTCTTAAAGAATGAACACTAGCTAACGATGGAAATAGTGGTATTAACAATAGGTGTTCAGAAATAATTTCAAAAGTTCATGTTAAATTTAATCATCTATATTTCAATATCCATTTAACACAAGAGAAACTGCTATGAAAGTTTAATAGCTTACCTAAGGTCAATTAAATGAACTATCCTGATCCTCAAAGCTAGGGACATTGCATGGATTCATTCAATAAACATTTACTGATTATCTACAATTTGAAAGAGACTGTTAGTGGATAGCAAATGTAGATACCTTTTAAAAATGGACTAAATCAAAGTGGAAGCATTTCAAGAATGCACTACTTGAGAACAATGTGGGTTTTCCAAACCTTAGGTCTCTAACTTTAAAAATGGCCTTTAGAAAATTGCTCACCAAAATTGTTAATTGGGCACAAATTTCACTTTCCTTGCTGATTTTACCCTTACCACCCCTTCTTTCGTCCTCACACAGTATAAGATATAAATATACTCATATGTGTTTTCCCCCCTTCATTCCTAGACTTAGAAACTGCTTTGTTCCATAAAGATTTCAGGGGGCATACAATAAATGCATTTAATATAGCAATGTAAATTAAACTAAAACAAAAAAAGAAAATCTGATAAAGATTTGTGCAGAAACCTAACTTAAACCAACATAAGCAAAATAATAATAATATAATAATAGGTGTTTTAATTTGGAGCAATCACGTGACATATCAGAAAGGGCAGAGATGCAGGTCAGCCTTAAGGACAACTGTAACCAGGGCTCTAAGTAACACCAGCATCTTGCTACAGTCTCTGTTTTGCTCTGCTTGTCAGTTTCATTCTTGTTCACCCAGACGGATTCTCTCCACGTGGCAGGAAACACAGCTACTCACAGCAACTGGATTTTTATATCCCATCGCTTAAGCTCAACTCTCTGAGTTTCTATCTGCCTATTCTAGGAAAGGCTCTAACTGTCCTAGCTTGAGTCAGTCAGTCTCCAATCTCTGATGCAAATATTAACACCTGTAGCCACAGTCAAAGCCAGAAAAAAAGAGACTGTGATTGACCTATTATGTACCTGCCTATGTAGTCAAGCGCTTATCAATGTACCAATTAAATATAGCCAAGGAGCAGGATTATACAAAATGGCCACTCCCACAAAAGCCACTCAAGGAGGGATTTACCAAATAAAGTGATTGTACTAGGAACACAATTTCAAAGCTATCTACTATGATAAAGTAGGATAAATTAATGGTAACAATTCAATTAAAGCCAGGAGTTAAGATGGGGCACTTGCTTCACACACACAACATTTCACCAATTCAACCTGCTGTTCAAAGTGGGGGTAGGGAAGAAAATTCATACAGAGAAGAAGTCACCTCTATGCTACCTTCACCTCCTCCATGGTGGTTATGACAGCAACACTGTTGAAGGCAGAACTTCAGGACAGGCCTTCAGTGGGGTTCATGTAAAACAGAAAAGTCAGTAATATCCACATCACTCTAGAGTCAATAGATGAGCTGGCTCTGCAAATAGATGAGCTGATTGTCTCTAACTCATACTGGCCCCAAGCACTGTAAATCAGTCACTCAGCCTGTGAGGCCAGCAGAGGGCTGGGATCCTTTCCCAGGTCCCACCAGCTTTCCCCAGCAAGAGCTCTGTATAGTCACATTTGAAGCCCAAAGAAAGATCCAGGAACCTCCTTTAGCCCCTCTGTCCCTCAGCCTTGCCTATGGCTATCTCTAGACTATGATAGATATCTATTTATTTTATTTATTTATTTTGGTAATTGACTACATTTGCTTCTAAAACATAAGGATAATAAACCCACGTTTGGTCAAAATCCAAACAACCAGAAAGTTCAGATAATCAGAATTTCTCTTATTGATTGTCTAAAAATGCTTGACATCACAAATTAATCTTAAATTAATTTGAAATTATCTAAGTGATATATTTTAAGAACATATTAAACATTATGTGTAATTTTATATATTATACTTACTTTTATATTGATGAATCTGTTATTTCTTCATATATGTTGCATATATTATGTAAATATGTACAATATATATGAAGAAATAATATAGATTCATCTTTATATATACACTTTTAACTTTTAGGTTTAGGGCTACATGTGCAGGTTTGTTACACAGATGAACTAGTGTCATGAGAGTTTGTTGTATAGATTATTTTGTTATCCCAGTACTAAGCCTAATACCTAATATTTATTTTTTTCTGCTCTTCTCCTTCTTCCCACTCTCTACCCTGCACCCTCAGATAGGTCCCAGTGTCTGTTGTTCCTCCCTTTGTGTCAACGTGGTGTTCTCATTATTTAGCTCCCACTTACAAGTGAAAATGTGTGGTATATGCTTTTCTGATCCTCCATTTGTTTGCTAAGGATAATGGCCTCCAGCTCCAGCCATGTTCCTGCAAAGGACATGATCTAAATCTTTTTTTATGGCTGCATATTATTCCATGGTGTATATGTACCATATTATCATTATTCAGTCTACCATTGATGGGCATTTAGGTTGATTCCATGACTTTGCTATCACAAATAGTGCTGCAATGAGCAATACATGCATGTGTCTTTATGATAGAGCAATTTATATTCCTTTGGGTGTATACCTAGTAATGGGATTGCTGGGTTGAATGGTAGGTCTATTTTTAGCTCTTTGAGGGATTGCCTCGCTGCTTTCCACAGTTGTTGATCTAAGTTACATTCCCATCAAAAGTGTGTCAGTGTTCCCTTTCCTCTACAACCTTGCTAGCACATGTTGTTTTTTGACTTTTTAGTAATAGCCATTCTGACTGGTGTGAGATGGTATCTCATTGTGGTTTTGATTTGCATTTCTCTAATAATCTGTATGTATGCTGGCTGCATGTATATCTTCTTTTGAAAAGTGTCTGTTCATATCTTTTGCCCACTTTTTAATGTTTTTCTTTCTTATAAATTTGCTTAAGTTCCTTAGAGATGCTGGATATTAGACTTTTGTCAGATCATACTTTGCAAAAATTTCCTCCCCCCCATTCTGTAGGTTGTCTGTTTATTTTGTTGATAGCTCCTTTTACTCTGCAGAAGCTCTTTAGTTCTTTCAGATCCTTCTTATCCATTTTTGCTTTTGTTAACGATTGCTCTTGGCATCTTTGTCTTGAAATCTTTGCCCATTCCTATGTCCAGAATGGTGTTGCCTATGTTGTCTTACAGAGATTATACAGTTTTGGGCTTTACATTCAGTCTTTAGCCCATTTTGAGTTGATTTTTGTATATGGTGTAAGGAAGGGGTTCAATTTCCAGTTTCAGTCTTCTGGATATGGCTAGCCAGTTATCCCAGCACCATTTTTTGAATAGTGAATCTTTTCCCCATTGCTTGTTTTTGTCAGCTTTGTCAAAGATCAGATGGTTGTAGGTGTGTGGCCTTATTTCTGGGCTCTCTATTTTGTTCCATTTGTCTATATGTCTGCTTGTCATCAGTACCATGTTCTTTTGGTCACTGTAGCCCTGTAGTATAGTTTGAAGTTGGGTAGTGTGATCCCTCCTGCTTTTTGCATATTGCTTAGAATTTCCTTGACTATTTGGGCTGTTTTTTGGTTCCATATGAATTTTAGATGTTTTTTTCTAGTTCTGTGAAGAATGTCATTGGTAGCCTGATATAAATAGCATTGAATCTGTAAATAGCTTTGTTTAGTATGGTTATTGTAATAATATTGATTCTTCCTATCCATGGGCATGGAATACTCTTCCATTTATTTGTTTCATCTCTGATTTCTCTGAACAGTGTTTCATAATGCTCATTGTAGTGATCTTTCACCTCCTAGTTAGCTGTATTCCTAGGTATTTTATTCTTTTTGTGGCAATTGTGAGTGAGAAAGCATTCCTGATTTGACTCTTGGTTTGTCTGTTGTTGATATATAAGAATGCTAGTGATTTCTGTACTTGATTCTGCATCCTGAGACCTTGCTGAAGTTGTTTATCAGCTCAAGGAGGTTTTAGACTGAAACTCTGGGATTTTCTAGATATAAAGTCATGTTATTGGCAAGCAAGGATAGTTTGACTTCCTCTCTTCCTATTTGGATACACTTTATTTCTTTCGCTTGCCTGATTGCCCTGGCCAAGATTTCTAATGCTATGTTGAAGAGGTGTGGTAAAACAGGGCACTCTTCTCTTCTGCCCTCTGCAAAGTGAATGTTTCCTTCTTTTGCTCATTCAGTATGATATTGGCTAAGGGTTTGTCATAGATGGCTTTTGTTGTTTTGAGGTATGTTCTTTCAATACCTAGTTTATTGAGAGTTTTTAAAATGGATTTTTTTTACTTTTGTTGAAAGCCTTTTCTGCATCTATTGAGATGACCATGTGTTTTTTTTTCTTTATTTCTGTTTATGTGATGAATCATGTTTACTAATTTTCATATGTTGAATCAACCTTGCATCCCAGGGATAAAGCCTACTTGATCATGATGGGTTAGCTTTTTGATGTGCTGCTGGATTCAGTTTGCAAGTAGTTTGTTGAGGATTTTTGCATCACTGTTCATGAAGGATATTGGCCTGAAGTTTTTGTTGTTGTTGTTGTGTCTCTACCAGGTTTTGCAGTGTCAGTGCAGGGGTGGGGCACTGGTGGGGCTGGCAGGCTCCATGTCTGTGTGTATGTGTGTATATATATATATATATATATATATATATATATATATATATATGTATTCCATTAGTTCTGTCCCTCTAGAGAATCCTAACACACCACCTTCCTACCATATATATGTATACACACACACACACACACACACACATATATATATATAGAGAGAGAGAGAGAAGAGTTTATAGGATATTAACTCACATGATCACAAGATCCCACAATAGGCTGTCTGCAGGCTGAGAAGCAAGGAGAGCCAGTCCAAATGCCAAATCTGAAGAGCTTGGAGTTCGATGTTCAAGGGCAGGAAGCATCCAACATGGGAGAAAGATGCAGCCTGGGAGGCTAGGCCAGTCTCTCTTTTCACATGTTTCTGCTTGCTTATATTCTAGCCACATTGGCAGCTGATTAGATGGTGCCACCCAGATTAAAGGTGGGTCTGCCTTTCCCAGCCCACTGACTCAAATGTTAATCTCCTTTGGTAACACCCACACAGACACACTGAGAATCAACGCTTTATATCCTCCAATCCAATCAAGTTGACACTCAGTATTAACCATCCCAGGTGGGTCAAATGGGGAGAGGGCACACTTACACCGGCAGCAGTGACACAGCAGGGTGCACATGTACTGGCAGAGAAGGGAAAGCAAGGTCCGCTCAGGCATGCATGCGCTGGCAAAGCAATGGGGGTGGGTGGCTGTGGGTGAACGTGTTCAGGCAAAGCAGTGTGGGGAAGGCTGCAGTCAGGGGCAGGCACAGGTGGGCTGGTGTGTGTTCAGTGGGAGCAGCTCTGCTGGAGCATTCTCCTGGCAATGGGTGGTCCTCCAGTGCAAGAGCTATGACATAGGCCCCCAGCAGGTGCCTGGGGGCTCCAATGCAAGCAGACACAGCCAAGCCTCTGGGCCCTGGAGAGGCCAGCAGGCCAAGGGGTGCTCAGGTTGGACTGGCCCCATCTCATGGGCAAGACCACTCTGCAGAATTCAGGTCCAACAGTTATCCTAAGGGCTAAAGTCTCCTATGGGATCCAGTGGAATCGAGAGGTATGGGCACCCTTGGCTGTGCTCCACTACAGACACTCCCACACCAAACCCTCTGGGCTCTGCACTGGCTGGAGTTCTGCCCCTACCACTTCTCTAAGCAGCTCTCCCTGCCAAAACAAGGGTCTGTGGTGATCAAGGGGTCTCCTCCTGTGGGATTCCAGAGGCCCGTGGCAAGAGTGGGTTGCTCCTTGCCTGTTCAACTCATCCCTTCGGCAGGAATCACTGGGGGCCAGGAATGAGAGCCAATGCGCTGTAGCCAGTGCAGCATTTCCAGCTTCCTCCTGCTTCAGCCCAGCATTTGTGTCTTCCCTCTGTCCACTCTTGATGCCTTCCCTCTGAAGATCTGCTAGAAGTGTGCCAGTCTTCCCAATGTTCTGGTCTCTTGGTGGGAGATGTTCCTCCTGGCTGCATCTAGTTGGCCATCTTGGAGCAGGAATGAGCCTTTCTTTAGGTCTAACATATGTTTTTACTACACGTTCACTTATTGTAGCATCTCAGTTCTCTGATAAACTCCTTGAGGACAGAAACTATGTTTACCTTCCTGATTCCTTTAGGGTAAGCTTCTAGCAAAGTGCCTGGCACATTGTATAGTATAGGTTCTCAATACATATTAATATTAGTTTAACAGATAATTCCTTTGTAAAACCAAACATAGAATTAGTGTGTAACCAAATGTGGTCAAAGCCCATGGACATACACAATAATTTTTAAATCCATTTTAATTAATTTATACATTGTTTGAATTTTTACTAAAGTGTGTATTAATTGTATTTATATAGTAGAAACATTTTTAAAGCCTTTTGCCATTCTCTGTGTTATAATAGTAGTTAAAAAATGAGAGTGCAATAAATCCTTGGTTATATTAGGCACTGCTTTAAAAATGTGTTTTGCTAGATGTATTAAGGTGACGATTCAGAAAACTTGATTATTAGAAACAATTTCTAATAATAAAGCAAAAGAGATAATGCTTCTTTGCAATATGAAAAGATATACTCTCTGCCTTTTCACTTCAGATTTGTAATGATATGCAGAGTCTCTCCGCTCTGGCGGGTCCTCTTTCAGAAAGAACTCTCTTCTTCGTATGCCACCTTGCTGCACCTAAAGGGCCAGGAACATCTTAAATCAAAATTCAAGAGGGGGGAGGAATTGCATGACAAATGTGCAAACCAAACCCCAGTGAGCCTAGATTTGTTACAGTCTCTCCATCTCCTCCACCCCAGGTAAAAGTTTGCGGTTCTTGCAGACAAGCTGCCTCACCTCAACTCACTTTGTTCTTAAGCCTCCTGTATCTATCCCCACTCCCTTTACCTACCCACGCCCACATAAACACACACACTTGCACAACTTCTGATTCCCAGAAATATCAGAAACTGTTCTGCTTTGTAAGCAGCTCTATAATGCCTAGTTCCAGCCTCAGGAATAGAACTAACAGCTAAATGTCCTAAATCTTTCTACCAGGAGCCAGATCCCTTTCTACAGACTTAGTCCCTGAAACCTCCTCCAAGATACAACCCCCACCAATTCCAGCTTTAGAATTGCCCTATGAAAAGGACATTACCCCTTTCATTATGGAAATGTGGTTAGAAGGTTTTCAACCTATATATTTCCTTAGATTTTCTGACCTAAATTACAGAGAAGAAAGAATTTCTTTTCTTAAAAGCTCCTGAGTGATAAGACAGACACATTTTATATTAGGAGATTAATCAATATTCATTTAAGAATCAATTGTCCCATAACAGCTAACTTTTTTTTTTTTTTTTTGAGACAGAGTTTCGCTCTTGTTACCCAGGCTGGAGTGCAATGGCACAATCTCGGCTCACCACAACCTCCGCCTCCTGGGTTCAGGCAATTCTCCTGCCTCAGCCTCCTGAGTAGCTGGGATTACAGGCACGCACTACCATGCCCAGCTAATTTTTTGTATTTTTAGTAGAGACAGGGTTTCACCATGTTGACCACGATGTTCTCAATCTCTTGACTTTGTGATCCACCCGCCTCAGCCTCCCAAAGTGCTGGGATTACAGGCATGAGCCACCACGCCCGGCCCCAACAGCTAACATTTTTTAAAAGCTTACTATGTACTGAATGGCTTATAGAAATCATTGTATATAATCCCCACTACATGCCTATGCATTACTATTATTCCTATTTAGCACATTACTATTTAACAAACCTTGGCATAAGGTGATTAAGTAACTTGCCCAAGGTTACACAACTAAGAATTGGCAAAGTTGGGATTCAAACCCAGACCTTTGGACTCTAGAGCCCATGACCCTAACCATATCCAAAAGAATGAATGAAAAGGACATGTAGTCACACTTTCCCATACTTGGAGTCTCACTTCTATGATGACCTGGATTGCCCTCCCACACTCCAGGAAGATCACCTCAACTCAGCAAAGAAGTCTTTTGTGATGGAGTGTACATTCTCATGTTGCTCATCCAAGGTCTGGAACTCAAAGGTAAAACTGGCCTATCACATTGTTTTCTGTGACAGAAGTGGAATCTAACAGATGACTGTCTGCACATACTTGAAAGCAAATACAATATACTTCCAGGAAACATTCAAAAATCTTACAATGTTTAATTGTTTTAGTCTGTGCATGAGTCTAAATACAAAGTACTATATTTCAGTGAGCCTCTTGCTCTAGGAGGTACCTAATCTCTAATGCCCACTCTCTTCCCAGCATAAACAGTCCTGATACCATCCTAATAGCATTCCTAGTATAAAAGTCAACGGGGCCTGTGGGAGCCTACGATAGGCAGGTAACCAGGTCCTGAAGGCCCAGGCATGAGTGTCCCTCATTCATGCAGGAATTACTCGTGGAATCGATCTCTTACTCTTCTCTGCTGCACTAAAGCCTGATTATCCTTCCCTTTCCCTGTTGCCCTTTGCCCACCCTTTCTTTCCTTTTTTTCTTGCAATCTAAAGGTCAAATTATTATGAGGTTTTGTAGTTTTGTCATAGAAAAATGATTTAAATTTGCTTCAAGAGCTGGCAAATTGTTTTCATAAAGTAACTTAATCCACATCATTTTTGGTTTCTAAATTAGAAAATAAATTATAAGCCATTTTCAGATTAAAGGCAAACTCTAAGCTACCAGGACTGTCACCCATAGAGACTTGTGTGCTGCCACTTGGTTTAGTGGAGAAAGCTCAGAGCTGGAAGTTCAAACACTGATTCTTCTGCCTGCCAGTAAATGACATTAACCTCTCTAAGCCTCAGTTTCCTATGAGTAAAATGAGCATAAAAGCCACATCACAGAGTGATGTCAAAGATTATTGGGACTGAAAAAAAGAAATCTCTTTAAGTGCTCCTATCACAGAGCTTATGTGTGAGCACCACGGGAGAAGGCGGTGTTAATATTTGTGTGTTCTAAATCCTGTAAAAAATTATCAAATTTGGAGAATAATTAAACTATATATTATACAAGATTTAGTAGCCTTTCAAAAGTTTCAAAGATTTTGTTTACTGTATAAGAAAATTTTGTTTTTATGTAATCTCATTTTAGGATTTCATTTTAGGTGAAATGTGGTAGTCTCATGCAAAGCACCTAGTAAAAATTTTGTATTTTTTCGGCAATTATATTAGGTTTTTGTATTTTCTAATTTGTGAATAGAGAGGAATAGAAGTACATTCTTTTGATTGCTGAAGAAGAGAATTTTTTTCAATAAAATTCTTAAGAAAATTGCCAACTTCCATTTTTCTAGAATATCCATTTTTATGGAATGATCCTAGTGCTTGGTCAAGCCATAAAGGAATATTTTACTGAGTTTGAGCCTTAACTGCTTTAGGAAGCTAATCTGCAATCTCGAGTCTCAATCAAGAGATCATTTGATCTTACAGCTGCTTGTGTGTGATTATTTTCAACCTAATAGAATGCTCTTCTACTTAGAAATTAAATTATCTATTTAATTGTTTATGTTTTAATCCATATTCACCATCATTCCTCCCAATTTCCTAGCTCCCCTAAAATTCTCTTTTCTCCCCCTATCCCCACCAAACTATAAAATGGAATGTAGTAATTTGTGAACATGAAGATGCCTAAAGTTTACTTTTCCACTCCACATGGTTGCCAGTATTTGACATTCCACTATTAGCCTTTTTTTGATTTGTAAGATTCAAAGTTCCATGAGTGCAGAGACAATATCAGCTTCTAATGCTACCGTACATATAAGGAATATTTAGCACAGTGCTTCACACACTGTAACAGGTGTTCAGTAAAAGTTTGTTGAATGAAGGGAAAGCGTTTAGGCTTCTTGCATTTAATCACACAAATACCTTCAGAAAAAATACGGTCTGCAGATCCATCACATGTACCTTAACTGACTCAAAGTATTTATATGCCACCATGTACCACAACCGTGCTATCTCCTTCCCATAATGCACTTAGAAGCTACAATGAAATTTGTTTTTCTGATGCTTTTCTGATAGCAGGTTTCGTGTGCAGGGAGGGAGAGGATGTATATGGGACATGGGACATCTTGGGAGAGAGCCATACAAGGGAAAACCAAGAATAAGAACAACTTTCTTTTACCAAGTCTTAACTAAGTGGCAGAAGAATCTCATTTGACATTCATGTCAGCGTTCTGAGGTTATTTCCATTTGTCAGATAAGGAAATGAGGCTTATAGTTATTAAGGAAATTCCCAAAGGTCATACAGCTAATAGGTGTCAAGGCTATGCTTTGAAACGGTTTTCTGACCCCAGTTTCTTATCTCTAGCCACAGTGCTTCTGGCCTTTATTTCCCCTAAGGGACAGAGGGCTCCCTAGACAAGGTGAGGTGGAGGTAGAAGCACAGAAGAGTGTGGGCTGGCGGTGCCATGAGACCAGAGCCTCACCCACAGCATAACGCTCTTCAGAGCAGGCTCTGTTTAGGCAGAGAGGTAATTAATAGTCACAGAGTTTAATTATCCAGTTTTACTCTTTGTAACTGAAAGTCAGATCTACTGAGGATATTAGACAACATGTTCACTCTTAGGGGCTCATAACTAAATCCCGGAATTCGTGCAGCAAATATCTCAGGTTCTGAGATTTACAATTATTTTGGCAAATGCATAATCGCTATAATATGAGAACCATGTGACCCCCTACCTTTGAGGTTAACTCAGCTGCTTGCTTCAGTGGCTTCCTAGACTTCTAAGAAAGTAATGGACAAATGCTGGAATGCTACCTGTTTATAGGGTAGCACACGTAAGATGTCCCACTCTGTCCACATAGGTGCTGAGGCTGCAAAGCAGGCCAACAAATAACTGCATTAAGAAGTGGACCAGAAGCAGAGAGGCCATTCTGCCCAGTGAGATCCAGACATACCCAGGCATGATTAATGCACCAGTGGAGCTCATCCCAGGAGTTGGGTTACTTGAAGGTTTGAATCTGAAGAAACAGAAAAAGGGAGTAGTGGGCTTTTAGAGGAAAAAGAATAGATAGAATAACATGGTATGTGCCATGGGTTCTAATTCCTCATCTCAGCCCCATGGATTCATTTCTGAGCTTTGCAGAGAAAGGCAGAAACTGAAGGAAGTGTTTTCCTGAGGAACTCTGTGAGACAGGAGCCACATTGTTTGGGGCCTCGACACCAAGCGTGACAGCCAGCTGGGAGGAAGAACTGCTCTCCCCATGTCAGGTTGGACACAGTAGCATTCTCACTTTGAGGGCTCTGGGGAAAGCCACTCTGCCATCACACTCTGAGGACTGGCTGCTTGAAGGGCCTTGATGGGCTCCATCCCAGGCAAGGTCATCAGTGCCCACAGGTGGGCAGTGGCATTGGGATGATGGTACCATTCAATGCCTTCAAAGGTGGTTGAAATAAAGAGAGAAACTGTAACAAAATCACATGAGGATATAGGGTGTGGAGTCAGCTCCATTTAGATACCCTAAGACCCTCTGCAAATAAATAGGTGAGATTCCAGTGTTGCTACAGATCTGTGTTTGGAGGTCGCTGAAAGAATTAGAAACCTTGAATGATTACTCAAAATGTGACCCACAAAGGCTTGTTTTGTCAGGAAAATGAAATTTTATGCTATGAAAAATGAAATTTAAGAACCCTGGACCCATTCATAAAAAATAGTCTGGACTCTATTCCTTCTTTTTCACCTTTCTTACCAGTTTCCACTACTTTTGTGTGGGCCTTTCTCCTTCTCTTTTTCCTAACTATCCACACCTCAGCTTTCCCTGATGATTGACGCATTAGACTTCTCCTGGTTTGAACTTTCCCTTTCTAACACAGTTGTCTCCGCACTAGCTCACCCCATCTCAGGGTAAGCCCCTCTCAGAAGGAGCCTCATTGCTCCACCCAGCTTTGCCAGCCTCTTAACACATGGAGTCAAACCGAGAGAGGAAAGCTTTCCTTGCATATGAAGATTTAGTGAAAGCAGACAGTGAGTAACTGAGATCCTCTGCATAAATATAAAAAATAGTCATCTGTAGTTTACATGATACATACTTCTAGGTTAAAAGACAGTATATTACAAACATAAATGGCACTTTTAGAGCAGCATATTGAAAATATTATAATTCCTAACATTGTAAAACAAGAATGTTCAAGGTCTCCTAAAGGGAGAAGAGACCATCTGTGGGTTTATGACAGGATGCAGATAGAACAGCTTCTGAAAAGGGCTTAGAAGTTTCTCTTCCTGATATTGCCATCAGTTCAATCATAACTTGAATGGTCTAAGAAGAGAAGGATGTTTTCAAATCCTAAGGTGGCACAGCCTTTAGGAGGCACCATAGAAATGATGAGGTCACCAGAATTCACTCCATTGATTGATGGTCAGTTACGTTCCAGGCATGGACACCATCTCATGGGTTGTCAGATGTCACTCTATATCCCACTTCACACGGTGGCTACGGGGACCAAGGTTTTTTCCTCCTACTTTCTTCCTGATGTCATTATTCCTATTATTGTTCAATACAATAGTTTTAAAGTATTTGTGCAGTCTTCAAATGGAAACAATCAAATAAAGTAAGCAAATAATCTCACACTTATCAAAAGAAACTTCAGCTCTATAAACTTAGATTCTGTCTGTTTTAAAGCACAATAGCTACCAATAGCAGCGTGGAGCCCTGAATGAGTCCTGAGGGGCCTTGGTATTTGCATTTTAACATACTCAGCAAGTGATTCTTATTGCACTGAAATTCGAGAACTGCCCCAGAATATTCTAATTTACTATTACAATTTGAGAAAATGTTCCACAAACACCGTTATTATGTTCCTTGTGTAATCTTGGAGGTTGAAATGAACAAATCAGGATATTTGTTTATTGTTTCTGGGTTTTTGTTTGTTTGTTTTACCTGATTTTTTAAAAAGAGTGAAATATATCTAAATAATTTGAGAAGAAATCATGTATGATAAAGATCTAAAGAAATGAGTTATACATTTTTTTCCCAATTGGGATTTAATATTATCTGACTTACACATTTTTACAACTGGATTAAGCCTATTCTGTGGCATCATCCAATTATAATTTATGAGAGAAGGATTACTTTGTTGGAAAATTAAACCAAAACAGCTTCCAAATATATGTCCTTGCCATCAGACATAATGCACAAAACACTGGACACTGTGTATTACATCATTTTTTTTCAGTAAAGCCTCAGATCACAGCAGTTTGAAATGGAATGCCCAAACAATGAAACACCTGTGCTATGAGTAAAATATCTTGTTACATTTTTATTAACCAACCGTTCAGAGTGTCTTATCAGTGTGTCACACAAACACATAAAATCCTGTGAAACTACTCAGAATCTACTATAATCCAATAAACAGAAGTGGATTTCTTTAAAGATAGTTCACATTCAATTATGAAGCACTTCCTAATGTCCATTCCTCAGTTTTTCAGACTAAAGCAGCTCTTTGTACATTTTTTGTTTTAACACTGGGCTACAGCTAGCCTCAGAAGCCTCTTGAAGCTCCCTATGATGGCCTGGACTGTCCCTGAGTCCTACAAGACCTCAGACCTCTTATTTCTACTCTAGCAAACAGTCTTACTAGCCCATTTCAAGTCCAAAAGATTTAGATTGCTCTCCTAGAAGGCTCCTCGGAAGATGTAAGACTACCCACGTAACTCAGTCTAGTTGTGAGTCTCCCTGGATACACAGTCTGTTAGTCAAGCCAGATCTAGTCCCTTCTTTTCTATCTTTTGAAGTAACTGTAACCCAATGCAGAAATCCCTAACAAGGGCTTTGTTGACAGGCTTCACTGATTTCATAAAATGCTTGAGATTGTGTGTGAAGGCTTCATACAGAAGTGTATATATGCATTTTCCTAAGGAGATTTTCCATGACTTTCTACGGTTTCTCAAAAGGGTCTTTGACATTAAAGATTATGACATTCTCCTCGTGAATGCAATATATTTAGAATTTCTCCCTTGTATTTATAGGCCTTCTTCATACTTTGAACATTCATTTCTTTGTGTCATGTGTACCACCAGTATATTGAGAAAAAAAAAAAAAAAAAAAAGCAGCTTCCCTTCTGTATCAGTTAGGAATTGACTTTTCCTGCTAGTAACAGAGACCCTGTCACAGTGGCTCAAACAAACTAGGAATTTATTCTTTTTTGTAAAAGAAATCTGAGAGAAGATAATTCAGAGTCTTTATGTGGCCAAGAAGATGTCCTTAGAGACACAGGCTTCTATCATTTCTGCTCAGACATCCTTAGCACTTAGCTTTGTACCTTATGATGACAAAAGAGCTGCCATCTGTCTGTTTTTCTTAAAAGGAAATGTCCTAGATGTTCCATGAAATAAATTTGACTTTAAATCCTATTTGCCAGAACGTAGCAGCAAGGAAGGTTGAGAAATAAAAGTTTTAGAGAGACGACTTATGTCCCCCACCTCACCCTCCAAAAAATCAGGGTTTTGTTACTAAAGAAGAAAGAGAAAATATATTCAGTAGGCAAGTAGGGATCTTGTGTATTTTTTATGGAAACAAATGTCAATGAAGTAATTTTCTTCTTAAGATTCCTTGGGTATTCTACCTGTTGCTACATACTACTCAGTGAAGAAGGGAGGACTTCCTTCTTCCCATTGCCCTGTTTTTCGCAGTCCTTGGGGGAAAAATGATCTAAGAACCTGTCTCTGTCATTAAAGAATTCCTTTGCTTTTCTTCTCTCACTGTGGCTACACTTAGTCCTTCCTTGGATTTACTTTGAGCCTTCCTGGTAAGCTGAGTTCACTTTATTGAAGCTCAGCTCAGCCTCAGCTCGTAGCATGGGTGGGAATCCTGGACTCTGTATGTCTTTCCGTATTCTGTCTCACTTACTGTGATTTACACGGTACACCAGAGGGCTGCTTTCCTGTCTTTTGTGAGAAAAACACCCAGAACCCCATTTGTCTTTCTTCCCCTTGAAGGATTCTGATTTATTAACCAGAATGAGTTCTCAAGATGACATCAGCCTGTCCGTGAGAGCACGGTGCATGTGTGCTCCAGTAGTCAGATGGGGCAGGACTGTTCTAAAGCCAGTATCTCTGTGTCCTTGAGCAAATTGCTTCTGCTCACTAAGCCATCGTTTTCCCACAAGTAAAATGACGGTGATAGTATCTTCTCTAATGATAGAGAGATGAAGCTTTTGCACCTGAAAGGTAGTATTTTCTCTTAGCAGTTACATCCTTATAACTCCTTTAGCATGAAGAGAGCATTCCCATTTCAGTGCAGGCAGCCTGCTGCTATATTCGCACCACAGAGTTTGCCTTACAGTCCCTGGAAGAGAGAAATGCTTTGGGTTTAGCAGGAGAAAATGGGAGGAGGCCAGGCCTCAATCCACTGGGTAAAGGACAGACAGCATTCTGAACTCCACGGATGGTCTGTTGTGTCCTCCCAGCCAAGAAGCTGATGGCTGCAGGATGCACCCTGAGCTACATGAGAGGTACAGTCAGGGGAGGGAATGGTATCCCTGGGAATCAATGTGAACGTTTTCCTGACAAACTGGGGAACGGCTTCCATCCAGAATGGTTTCTCTGTTTGGTTTTCTGCCTTGAGAACTATATGTATAAAAGTCATCAGCAGTGCAGGGAAGAGGGCTCTTTAAAAACCATCAGACTGAAAGTCCCTAGATGCTGTGGGCTGAACAGGCTTTCTCTTCTGCCTGCCAGAGAATCCAAGCCCTGTCTGACTTCCTGTGAAGCTAGTCAGGGCAGAACATCTTTTCTCCGGATCCTCTTCTCAGCAGCAGCCACAGCAGTAAATCTTCAGAGAGGCCTCATTAAGCAAGTTCCTTTTTGAACTCCCCCCACCCACCCTCCAGACCTCTTGCAACCACCACTGCCACTCTAGCATGTTATTATTTTCCCCTCCTAAGCTAGCATTTTCCTCACACCCGGCACCCAGGCCTCCCTACACAGCTCTCGCTTTCCTTAACAGACTCTTCAGCTGGAATCTCGCCAAAGGGTGTGTTTGTGCAATCAAAAACTTCCCTTTTTGTTTTATCGCATCAATGAACATATCAGATAAGGCCCCGCAAAAGGAGAGACGGGGAGAGAAGAAAAGAAAAGGAGCCAGGGAGAGAAAGGTCTTCTGGGCTTGGTTGGTGGAGGATGGGGGGCAGGCAAAGGGGGCACAGGAAGGAGGAAGAGAAATCTTCACATCAGCATTTAGAATCATGTAGGCTCAGCAAACACGGACATACGGGTATTTGGTGCAGCCTCTCCCCATCTGTCCCCAGCGCCTTCTCAGGAAGCTGCACAGCATTCAGCCCTGTAGCAAATGACTGTCCACGACTGGAAAAGGCCATATAAAAGAAATCAGACACAAGACACAATGAGATGCAGGACACCAGGACATTAAATAGTTAATTTTTAGCAAACCCAGATTGCATTTCCATCATGTGCAAGCAGTCAGCTGCTATTGTAGGTCACCAAGATACAACGCATTATTTCTACAGTTTGTGGAAAACATTAGGCAGCTGTAATAAAGTCAATGGTATTTCCTTCCTTACTGAAACATGACTTCAGTAAATCCCCCATTTAAATTTTTTTTCCCTTTCTAAACATTTCTTTCCATCTGCACGATAAGTCAATAAAAGAAATTAAAAGTTAAAATCCCTAATGAAATTTTATCAGGCATGAAATGGCATTTAAACCAGAGTTGCCACCCAGGCTTAGATGGGTGAAAACTGACCCGAACTTGAGGGGATATAAAAAGCAGAGGGAGGGTAACAGCAAATCTCAGTGGCCTTTATGTATTGCAGCCACTGGGGAAAAAAAAAAAATCATTCCAAAGAGGCATTCCATAAAACCGAGACTCTCTGAGCAGTTAAGATTTTTATAGGAGGTACATCATTTCTGGAAACCTCTGCATTCTTTTAGGCCACCATTGTTTTTTCTTTCTTCACTTCTTTGCACTGACATGCTTATTTTGAGATCCTCCTTCATCTGTGTAGCTCTGTCATGATCCCAGGAAAAGTGGCAGGAAGAAAGCCTGAGAACATTCTTTTTTTTTTTTTTTTTTTGAGACGGAGTTTCGCTCTTGTTACCCAGGCTGGAGTGCAATGGCGCGATCTCGGCTCACCGCAACCTCCGCCTCCTGGGTTCAGGCAATTCTCCTGCCTCAGCCTCCTGAGTAGCTGGGATTACAGGCACACGCCACCATGCCCAGCTAATTTTTTGTATTTTTAGTAGAGACGGGGTTTCACCATGTTGACCAGGTTGGTCTCGATCTCTCGACCTTGTGATCCACCCGCCTCGGCCTCCCAAAGTGCTGGGATTACAGGCTTGAACCACCGCGCCCGGCCGAGAACATTCTTAAGAAGAAGAAGAAAAAGAAGGGAAAGGCAGGGGACTTAATTTTTAATCTCTCTTAAGGAAAAGTATTAGATATTCCATGCAGACTCAGACATAGTTCTAAATCAATGAGCATAGACAGAAAGCAATCTTGTATAAAATAAAATTGTTTATTTTAATAATTCTTTCTGCACCATCCTTGAGTCATAATAGACATCTCATTTTTACAGGAACCTGAAAAGAAAAGGAGCCATTCAATGTGTATGTGGATATTTTTCAGCCTTATCAATTTAAAATGTAAAAATTCTTTAGAAACAAGTCCCAGAGTCCTCCCTTACACAGACCATTCGTGGCATTATGTCTAAGAAGGGACAGTAGAGTCAGATCCTCTAATTGGAGGGCATATTCAGCACTTCCGGAAAACTTCCTGATTCTGTCTGTAACAAGACGAGTGTGTTTCAAAGTGATTGGGCTAAGTGATTGTCTTGCTGAAAAGCAAACTGTTGTCCAGCCTGCTAAGCAGGAAGAGGGACTCTATCATATACTGGATTTTGTTCATTTCTAATGGCCCTGGAAATCAGCATGGGATGGTGGTTTTCCCACAGTACACTGTATTCCATTGTTCACTAAAAAGTCAGTATGGGAGTGTACAGCCTAAACACTGCAGACGCAAAGCCTTGCCTCCATTCAGAAACTGGTCAACAAGTATATAGGAAAGTATGTTTTTAAGTTGTGACCAGCATCAGGGAACTACAATTATAAACAGATCTTACTGGTGCCCACCCAACCTGATGATATTAAAATTCCCTCAATTCAGTCAAAGTAATAGAATTTTCAAACATTTGCACAGCTATCAGGGCCTCCCTAGGCATTTTTTAAATCATTAAAGAAAGCTGGGTCTGCAAATCTAGGAAAAGACATGTTTACTTTTATTTTTTAAATATGACTTTCTATAAACCAAAACAATGTATAGTAACTTTTCCAGTTTTTGCCTCTTTCCGTCATAGCCCCAGAAATCTTCTAGTGTTAGAGATTCTATGACACTCAGACACACAGCATGCTTCCAACAATGTATTTGTTGATAATATTTGGGGGAGACAGATGACTAGAAAGAAAAATATTTGTAAATATTTGAGGCAGGCACACACAACTCCAGGGATAAGACGCATTTGAGATTTGCAGATACACACCAGTCTCCCATGTTTAGCAGCTCATCTGCCAAACCCTAAGCAAGGCTGACTATGTGCTGTTTGCACCAGACCAGATGTGTGCAGAATACCTGAGCAATGACTGACTACTATGTGATGGAAGGAAGGATTCAGAAATTAAACTGAAATTCAAGAGGGGAATAGACAAGCCTGATATAGGGAAATTCTGATTTAGAAAAATACTTTTTGGACAGATGCATCGTGCAAACTGTAAATCAACGTGGTAGAGTCAGAAATAAAACCAAGCTAGATAACCACTGGGACAAAAAGGGTAATGTTTAGATGTGTGCCTCTTAGAAAAGACTGCTGCTCACAAACCAGCTATTTTGATCACAGATAGAAACCCCACTGGATACAGCTGGACAGAGCCAGGGCTTGTGGACTGAATACTTACATAACATTGAGGCCCTTTTTAAGAAAAATTAAAAAACAAAACAAATACAAAACTATGTGGTATATACCTATAGTTCCAGCTACTCCATGGGCTAAAGTGGGAAGACCACTTGAGCCCAGGACTCTGAGTCCAGCCTGAGCAACATAGATAGCAAGACCCTTATGTCTTAAAAAAAAAATTGTATAGATGTGAAGATTTACTTAGAAGGGACCTGTGCAAGTAAAGCACCCTGAGGTTTAAGCTTCATTAGTTTCCCAATACATTCACCACTCGTGATAATACTTTTTCCTGTAAAATGAATGCTGCATGAATACAGTTTGGGTCAGTTGTGCAATGCAATGCTCAGAATAAAAGAATGGCTATAAGTTTGACAGTGAGGAGGCTTGTTAGAGTTTTACAAAGATTCATGTCACATTAACATGTCCATATCATAAGGTTAACTCTTCATCGTATCTTTCCAACCGGCAGGGTGGACACTTAATCTTGAGTTTGAGCCCCAACAGATGTCATAATCTCAGGATTATCTTGATTAGAAGGGCATGTAGATTTGCCCATATAGATCTGAGCATACAAAGAGATAGTCAGAAATTTTGCATAGAGACTTTCACAAGATTCTGTTATTCTTTTGTGTTCTCCCTACCTCTAATCTTTATATTGGGATTTACAGTATGTGATCTACGTTTTCACATGCTACTGGTACAACTTGCTGTCAATGAGTAACAGAAATTGGTTCAAAATCAAAATCAGCTTCAATTTGGGAACCCAAACTGGTTATTTTAAGCATCAAGTTACATTAGAATTATTTTGAAGAGAAAGTGAATGTAAAAACCAATCTAATAATTATTAAAAAGGAGAAATTTACAGATACCATTAGAAGTAACTGGTTCTTCATTGATGTAGTCCTCCAACATCATTAAAGAGGATAAAAAATGTTTGAAACAAGGCTTTGTCAAAGCGAATATCTAACTTCATGGTTGATATAGCCCAATGTTATTAGTCCAAAGTTTAAAATTTATCTCAAATGAGATCTTTGGGATTTGGATCCAATATCCCTTTCTCTATTCTCAGATCAACTGTGTTTTACTGATTGATTCCAGGAAGGAAATATAATTAATTGCTTTTAAACCATTAAATTCCCCTTTATCTTTGTGACTGTTAATAGCATTAGCAGTAAAAAAAAAAAAAAAAAAAAAAAAAGCACTCTCTTTTAATCCAATAGAAGTATGAAAAGCTTGATATTACAACTGCTTTTTTATATCAGTATTCTACATAGCATTTTATTAAGTGGAAAGTGGCAAATACGCTCTTTATTGTTTTCAAGAAAATTAGACTAAAGGTGCTCTAGTCCCAGAGGGACTTTGAGCTGGATGGACACAGAAATAGTGAATCACCCTTCTGCATAAAGCTGGCTGGCTGGAATTTTAACCCTCGAAACAAGTGTGGATGGTAGTCATAACAATGCTATCAGAATACCCTTCTCTTCCAAAAGGAATTGGGGCATTTTTCCAGGGTGGACATTACACATTTCCCACATGGTGGCAGGAATTCCAAAATTGTTGAAGTTGCTATGGTGGTCACCAATGAAGAAACATAAACTATATATAGTTTTTCATTAATTCAACAAACATTTATTGAAAGCTTAGTTTATACAGATACAGGCATATAGAGATGCTCTTGTGGAACTTAAAATTGATATTATGTGAATATATTCATGTATTTACCTGTCACATACTTAGCACATAGATGCCACACCAGACATACACACATGCATACATGATTGGTCGTTTCCAGTAATTTTGACTATCTACTACAAAGCCAAGAACTTCTGAGTCACTTAGAAGGCAAACCATGTCAGAATGTTTAATGAAAAAAAAAATCACGAACTCATAGAAGCCTTTGGGCCCCACACAAAACTCATGTAAGAACTTTTCTCACAATTCCAGCAGCTTCTTATCTCATATCTAATAGAGCTGTTGAAAATCTCATTATCTCATTGCAAAATAAAAGGCATACCAACAGCAGGGGTGGGGAACTAGTAAATGAACATAGGAAGTAAAAAGCACGATGTGGCCAGGCACGATGGCTCACACCTGTAATCCCAGCACTTTGGGAGGCCAAGGCAGGCAGATCATGAGGTCAGGAGATCAAGACCATCCTGGCTAACACAGTGAAACTCCATCTCTACTTAAAATACAGAAAATTAGTCAGGCGTGGTGGCACATGCCTGTAGTCCTAGCTACTTGGGAAGCTGAGGCAGGAGAATCGCTTGAACCCAGGAAATGGAGGTTGCAGTGAGCCGAGTACCACTGCCCTCCAGCCTGGGTGACAGAGCAAGACTCTGTCTCAAAAAAAAAAAAAAAAAAAAAAAAGCACAATAATTTGGGACTATTTAATGCAGGGGCAAACAACACCACACCCTCAGTAGTCCCTGAGTTATTAGGTGAGAATAAATTATGTTCAGTATTATCCATTACCAGGACAAGGAAATGTCTTTTTAAGCTGATACTTTGTTCTATTCCTTCAATAATATTGATAAATGAGCTGTTATTATGCAAAGATACTTGTTACCCACCTTTAAACTCATATTACATTTTGCCTTTTCTAATTTGGGAAGAGAAAATTATAGATTGAACAATAATTATAGACTGGTAAGTATGATATAAGGCACACTTATTCCAGTTTGAAAATACCCTAGCAAATGAATTGTTTCTGTCCAAAATATTCCTTTCGTGATAGAAAGGAAGGTCTATGCATCCAAAAAACAAGGATAAAGCTCTGTCTTCAGCAGAAATCTCCTTGATTTGTGACTTTATAATTTGCATGACTAACATTCTTGATTTCTCATTTTTATAGATTGAATTGGTGAAAGTGACTTTATGTTCCCTGGAATTCCCAACACTTAAAGGTAAGCTTTTTGCATTTTAAATGCAACCCATACAACCTGTTTTGTTTACAAAGCCTCTGAGGTGAGAAGCCAGAGGTCCACGAATTAGGAAACTATGGGTGAGCAAGATCACTCGACAGTCTGAAAAGTTGAGCTGTTCAGTAGTGCTACCACTTGCCTCCATGGTGCTGGAGATCTGGGATTAGTACTTCCACGACAAATTACACACATCATAGACACGAAGTGATCTGCTTAAGAGGTGATTTATCTGCAAGAGAACATAAAAGCAATAATTTATAATGAACTCTTGGAATACTTAAAGCTTAGTAGTACAGATATAAATTACTGCAGGAAGCAAAGGATGCTTCGAGAATATGTACAAGCGTTCAGAATACTTTTGTAGGAAAAAGAAATATCCCCTCCTAGTATTTCCAAATTCGAACACTCTAGAAGAATGTACTAAATGTTAGAGGTTTTCACCATTACATTTCAAGATTTAGTAAAAGGCTACACTAATTAAGTCAATGTGGTGTTTGCTTAAGGATAAACAGAGAAGAGAGTCAAAAATAGATCCACGCAGTCGATTGATTTTCAGCAATGATGTCAAGTTTACTCAATGGGGAAGAGTTGTTTCAGTAAATAGTACTGGCCAAATGGGTATCCACATGCAAAAAAAATGTGAACCTTTGCCACCGTATTCAAAAAATTGACTCCATGTGGCTCACAGAATTAAGCAAAAGTGCTAATATGATAAAATATCTAGAAAAAAGAAAAGGGGAAAATCTTGGTTACCTTGAGTTAGGCAAAGATTTCTCAGGACACTGAAGTCATGAATCAAAAAGAAAAAATTGGTAAATTACACTTCATTAAATTAAAAGCGTCTGTACTTTAAAAGATCTGAAAGGCAATGTTAAGAAAATTAAAAAGTAAGATACAAAGTGGAAAAAATATTTACAAATCACATATCTGATAAAGGGCTTGTATCCAGGATACAGAAAAGAATTCTCAAAACTTGTAAGAGAGCAAACCATACAATTTTAAAAAAATAGACAAAAGGTTTGAATAGACAACTTACAAAAGAAGATATACAGATGGCAAATAAGCACCTGAAAAGATGCTCAATTTCATTAGTCATCAGGGAAATGCAAGTTGAAACCATCATATAATACTATTACACACCCATCAGAGTGGCTAATTTAAAAGAATGGCAATAGCAAATATTGATTAAAATGCAGAGCACCTGAAATTCTTATACATTGCTTGTGGAAATGTAAAATGGTATTATCACATTGGGGAAAAGTTTAGCAGTTACCCATTAAACAAAAATTTACCATACAGGTAGCAATTCTATTTTCAGGTATTAACTCACAAAAAATAAAAACATATGTCCACACCAAAACCGATATGAAAATTTTTATCTTTTATTTTTACAGTCTTATCTATAGTCACCAAATGCCAGAAACAACCTAAATGATCAACAAGGATGAATAGATAATCAAACTGTGGTACATTCATACAGTAGAATACTACTCAGTAACAAAAAGTAACAAACTAATGATGTACACAACTGTAGGTTAATTTCAAGAGTATTATGCTGAAAGAAAAGAGCCTTACTCAAAAGGCTTCTTACTATGACTTCATGCTCCTCATCTTTGCCATTTTAACCCAATTGTAACTGTAGTATAACACTAAGGCATGTTGTAGAATACAATGCTTTTGTGTGCATTTTCTATTTGATTAATCTCATAAGGTTTTTGTTGTTTTTTTTTTTCTACTTAACTGAACTACTTATCAATAGAAGTTAAAGAGTTTCTCTTGAAAGTCAGCCAGAGCTTTTTACCAACAGATGTTCAGTGCTTGAAAGATAGTTCTTGGTGACAATTGGCCAGTTCAAATAGCCTCTCCACACTTAGAAAATGTACTGAATTCTACTTTATTACTGCGTCTAATCCCATTGAGGAAGGAGACTAGGGACAACAGACTGGTTTGGGAGAAAGAAATTTGAGAATTGAGAAGATATGACAGCTAGTGGCAGATTGGAACTTCACAATTAAGGGCAGAAAATCTGGTGTGATAATCGGTACTTTGTCACCCCACCAAATCATCAGCGAACTAACTATCCATGTCTAGTTAATATGTTGTGGAATTTAACTAATTTCTATAATACATCTATGTAGTCTTTCCTTAAAGGGAGAGAAGACAAAAAATGAAGATTACCTTTGAGAATTGCCATATGTTGATTACAAGGATAGTAAAACTTGCTTCTCTGAATTATTTTGAAGATTATATAACATATTAAAGTATCTTGTACAATACTGAGAATTTAATATATGGTCACCAAATGTTGATTTCCCCTCACTTCCTTTACACAAAGGATAATATTTTTAGAATTGGAAAGACCTCAGAGGTTACCTGGTTCTATGTTTTAATTTTACAAATGAGAAAACTAGGTTCAGTGAGATTAACTGGATTGTTCAGACTCACTCAGAGTTCAAGTCCAACTCCCAATTCACATGAATCCTTTCGCTAAAGCACCTGCTTTCAACTGTGGTGTCTCAAGCAGCAGAGCTGGAGGGAGAACTGAGGGACTGAAGAATTTTGCTGTATATATTTAGGGATCATGGACTCTTGCTTCTGGGCTTCTCGCTCTGTGTTTATTTTAGCTATTTTCAATTATTTTTTGCTTCCAAGAATGGGAGATAATGTGAAGCCTTTCTCTTTAGGGACTAGGATTGCTAAATTTAGCAAATAAATTACAAAGTGCACAATTAGATTTGACCTTCAGATAAAAACCACTTAATTTTCTAGGTTCATGAAGTATTTGGAACATACTTACGCTGGCAACTTCTCTGTGTTCTCTATTAGGGAATCAAATATGCGGTTCTCAACTGTGACTTTTTTTTTTTGCCCCAAAGCAAATAAGCAGTAGCAAAATAGTCACTACCTCCATGCATGGGTCTTGGCTTCCTGGCTGTTTCTGCCCATGATTATTTTCCCTCACCTGGGATCTTGATAACTGTAATGAGCAGCCTCTGTGGCCAAGTCTGTGCCTAACAGAGATGGTGACGGGGCAGGGCGAAGTGGATAATGCACCTAAGTGGCGTTGGGGGGACATGTTTTGCCAAACAGGAAGTAGACAGTTCTACCATCCAGCATACCATGGTTCAAATCCCTCTCCCTCTTACTAGCTGTGTGGCTGTATGACTTTGTGCAAGTTGCTTGAACTACCACCCACCCATCCTCAGACTCTGCTTTTTCCTTCATAAAATAGGTCTTTATTGCCTTCATAAACCTTAAATTTTTGCAAAGATTGAATATAATGGGAAGAAAGTGCTTGTCATTGTGCCTAGAATGTAATTAGAATCTTATAAATTATCATTTCTAAAATGGCACACACATGTTTTACATACTTGTCTGTGTATTTGCTGTAGTTCACAATAAAAACTGTTTAAACAGAAGAGCAGGGACAAATTTGCAAGGGTCTTGAATGCCAGAATGAGGAGTTTGAAGACTCAATTTTATCCTACAGTTATGAGGGAACTGTTGGTATCTCTGAACAATGTTTGAGACCCAGAGTCAGACAACTTCCTTCCAATTTTCCACTAAAAACTACCTGGGAAATTTTGTGGAACATCACTTCCTGCAGGATCATACACACATTCACCAACACAGGATGAACTGACCTGCCTTCTATGGGTTTCTTCCGCTAGAGCCTTGACAGAGTAGGCAAAAAAATCGTGACTCGTTCCACCAATCTACTTCGTGCTGTATGTGAAATACATAAACACTGGACATAACCAGGTAGTAATTCCTACTCCATCACTAAGTTATTAGTAGAATGGCCTTGTACAAATTAATTGATTCTTCTGAAACTCTACAATAAGGATAATATCACTAAGCTGATGGGTGCTTAGAATTAGAAAAGTCTGATGCGGTGCCTGGTTGTAGGAGCTGCTAGATAATCTGTGTTTTTATTTCCTACCCCTTTGGAACACTACACTGGAGTTTTATGAATCATAGGTCCCTGGAGTTCTCTTTCTCACGCATATGAGAAAACTGAGTTCCAGTTCTGATCAACTTTGTTTAGAAAGTGGCTTACTGAAATATCTTACACAGTTGGCACCTGAATGCCTCAGATTCTTATCCAGCCTTCTCCTTCACACTCTATAGGCTGAAGATCCTAGCTTCACCAGTTGCCTTGCTCATGCCTTTGGAACTTGCAGATGTGTGTTATCTGCTCCTGCTGTTTGGTCAACTTAAGTGCTTCTAATCTTTTTATAACTAGTTCTGTTGGCTGTTATCTAGATTCCTTGTTGCGTCTTGTCTATTGTAAAGTTTTAACAGATCTCCACCCACTTCCCCAGCAATTAGAAGGGTAATATAATTATTTAACAATGTGCCTTCTATTGGATATGCTTCTTAATCAGACCTTTTCACCCTTTGCCTTGTGTGTGTGTGTGTGTGTGTGTGTGTGTGTGTGAGTGTGTGTGAAAAATATTACCTGAAGGTTTTTCTTAAAGCTGGATTATTATACTATGTCCTGAACCAAATACCAAATAAGGGCCCAGTGCACTCTTCTGCCACTAACTCATGCCTCCCCAACCTTCTCCACTCTCCATGCTTAAGGAAATAGCTATTGTTTCCTTCCATCTAGAAAGATGAATCTGACTTATTACTTTAGTTTTGCAAGTCAGTTTTTGTCATTTTCTCATATAGTTTTACCACTCTTTCTATTCTGGTCCTTACCTGTGTGGCTCTATAGTCACTGAAATCACCACCTCTGTATTTAATCACAGGATAATGTGGGATATTAGAAAAAGTAATGGACATGCTGGGTGAGGTGTTCACGCCTGTAATCCCAGCACTTTGGGAGGCTGAGGTGGGCAGATCACAAGGTCAGGAGTTCAAGACCAGCCTGACCAACATGGTGAAACCCTGTCTCTACTAAAAATACAAAAATTAGCCAGGCATGGTGGCACATGCCTATAATCTCAGCTACTTAGGAAGCTAAGGCAGGAGAATCATTTGAGCCCACGAGACGGAGGTTGCAGTGAGCCTAGATCCCACCACTGCACTCCAGCCTGGGCAACAGAGTTAGACTCCATCTAAAAAAGAAAGAAAGAAAGAAAAAGCAATGGACTTTGAGTCATGAGGGGTTAGTTTTCATCTAGGCCCTGCCACTAACCAGTTATGTGACCTTGTCAAGGCACTTTTCTGGGCTTCAGGTTCCTCATCTGCAAAATATCTAGAGAACACACATCCCCCTTTGGTTTTGTGCTCTGAGCACCTCCACCTTTGAAATATCTGTCCTTATGTCTATGCGCTTCCCATGTACTTCTGACCACCTAGCAAAGAACAGCTTTTACTTTCTCTCAATATATCACTCTTGGTTTTTGTGAAACGACCTCTCATATGCTTTCTCACTAGCCCCAAGTAATTTAGCTTAATCCTAGCATAAATAAACCAATCATTCCTGACTGTTACATATAGGTCCACTAACCTAACTAGAGTTAGACTCACTTACTATTGTCTATGTAATTTAAAATATATTAGTCATGCAATTTTTTCTTAAACCATAAAAATATAATTTATAATTTAAAAATGAAATTGTGCATTTCTTGGCCAACTTGTGAAACTGTCTGAAATAATTTTTCTTAAAAAAAGTGAGATGCAGCTACTTAGGAGACTGAGGCAGGAGAATCGCTTGAACCCAGGAAGCCAAGGTTGCAGTGAGACGAGATCACACCATTGCACTCCAGCCTGGGCACCAGGGCAAGACTCCATCTCAAAAACAAACAAACAAAAAAAAAGTGGGATGATGAGTGGGGTAAGTTATAACCCATATTTATTAGCCTCATTCTAAGCAGAACATATTAAAAGGTCAGTAACTAGATGTATTGCATTCTTAGAAAGGCAAAAATAATTCCAAATGAGAATTTAAAGAATTGCACAATCTTTCTTAAGACTTGCAAAGTTCTTTTCTCCTCAGAGCCTAAGTCTCTCCCTGGTTGCCATTTAGAGTAGAGCAGATTCCCTATAACAACAGAGCTCAGGGTTTCCAGGAAAGTCCCCGAGGGTCTGAGCAGGAGCCTTAAGATAGGAGCTACCTACAATTTGCATCCAAATCCTTGTATTATCAGACACCTACAGCCAGGGTGAGGACCGGTTAACCACTGTGACATGCAGAAAGCAGCCCAGAGAATTTTACTGACCATATGTGACACCCAGCTCTGGACTAACAGTCTCCTTCCTACACTTACACAGTAGGAACAAAAAACAACACCTTCACTTTGAAGATGAACCTATGTTAAAACTGAAGAGGCTAATTGTGTCTTTTGTGGTGTTTTCCTTTTAACTTACTCTGCAAACTGACGTGGCAGTGCTGTAGGCGCTGCTCACTGCATTTGCTCTCCGCTCCAGCCCCACTTTCTTGGCGGCGTTCAAGTTTCACATCTCATTAGACCACCCATAGTTCTTGAGTGACTATCCTATCTTCAGCCTCATCCTACCTGCAGTTTACGTTCTGTATCATGGTCAGAGTACTCTTCCCAAAACTCTAATCTGACTCGGATTCCCCTATAGAAAGTCTTTCACTCACTCCTCCTCATCCTCAGGCTCTAGTCAAAGGTCTTCACTATTTCCTGCCCAATGTCCTCCATGATCTTGACCCTTTCTTGCTTACCTTTGTTAAAAGGAAAACTTCAGCCAAATTATATTAAAAGGAGTTTAATTTAGCAATGAAAAATTGGTAAATCATGCAGCCCGTAGAATCACTGCAGATTTGGTGAGACTCCAGGGATGCCTCACGATCAGAACAAATTCTATAAATTTATTCAAAAAATAATAATAATAAGTGACATAGTGGATTGGTTACAGGTTGGCATTTGCCTTTTTTCAACACTTTGCAGTCTATGAGGGGTTCAAGTATGGCTACTGGGATTGGCCGGGACTCAGCTACTGTTACAGGCACATACTCCCAAGTTAGTTTTTCAATATGGTCTATATATTAAGATAGGTTACAGTTCATCCACTAGGACTCAAATATAGAAGTATTGAGTCCTTCTCAGGCCATGTTTAGTTTGCTTTACATCTTGCTTCATTCTACAGTCTTCTCCTTCCTCTTTCGTTGTAAACTCCAGCAGTGCTGAACGTTTCACATATCTCTGAGCACAATGTGTTCAAGATTCTAGAGTGCCTGTCTCTCAGACCCATACCTGCTTGTCCCATTAGTTAATTCACAGTCAATCCATCTGATAGATTGATAAATGGATGATAATACTCATGTCACCTTCAGAACCCAATTCATAAAAAGTTAACTGAAAAAACAGTATTTTGTTGTGATTTGTATTTGCCATATTTTTATTCCTAATGATATCCAAGTTTTTTTCTTATTTGAATAACTTCTTAACCTTTAGCTATTTTTAATTTTTACATAATTTTAAATAACCAATACATAAGATGTTTGTCTAAGAAGAAGAATCATTTGTTTGTCATATATGGGGCAAAACTTCTTCTTCAAACTGAATACCTTGTTTCAGTGAATAGACTTCCACTTCACTGTGAAGAATTTGCCTGTCATTAAATTCTACCAAAGTTTATTGTTGATTTTGGATGCTTTCAATTATTAATTACGATAGTAATTAAGAATTATTTTCTGCTTTTTAATAAATTTATATTCTACATTTAACAAGAACAACAACAACAAAACCAAATTAATAAGTTACAGCCCAGAATATAGAGTGGGTGTTCAATAAAACATTTCTTTTTTTCTTCTTTTTTTTTTTTTTTTTTGTGGATTCAAACATGTTTATTGAGCAAATCATTAGGATGCAAATCATTAGGATGCTAAAGGTTAAGAAGGCTGAAAAAGATGTTCCAAAAATCTAGGAAACTATGGGCTCTTTCCATTAATCACAGAGAGGTTCAATAAAACATTTCTAAGTGGAATGTCATGCATCAGAATTCAAGTGATAAAGTTACAATCTTTCTATTTTCCTTTAAGTTTCTTCTTCCTTCTAACTGTAATGGCTTCAAAGCCATCAGATACTAGATACAAGAAAAAACAGCTAAGCAAGTAGTATTTTATCCTCATTCTTAGAGTCTTTCAGAAGATGCCTGTTCCATCATAAAGTGATCCAAGAAAACCAACCAAACCCCAAGTCTTCTCCATTCCAGAAGAACACAAGAAAAAACTCTTCTGAACCTTTCTTGGGATGGCCAGGCAAATGATAGGAACAGTTTACTTACTCTCTTGATTGCACTTGGTCCAGAACTCCTAAAGCATTGCCTACTAACACCTGTTCCCACACCTGCTGTGATAGATCTGGCCTCTTGAGCATGTGCCTGGTTAGTCTTAGGCGAATCTAGCCAGAATTTTTAGGGCCATTTCCATTCCAAGCACTGCCAAGACCTTGGTGCTGCATTAGTCCATGACTGGTGCCCACACTGGTGTGGAAAGGAATTAAAATACTGGCCACTGGCTTCAGTTTTCTGAGATATAATTCCTGTACCTTGTAATTTATCCATGTAAAGTGTACAATTCAGCCATTTTTAGTATATTTACAGAAAGATGCAATTATCACCATCAATTTTGCCATCTCACTATTTCTCCATCCTCCCTTTGCTACCCACCCCAAACCCAAGCAAATATCAATTCACTTTCTGTTTCTATAGATTTCTCCTTCCTGGACTTTCATATAAATGGAATCATGCAATATGTGGTCTTTGTGAATAGCTGCTTTCACTTAGTATGTTTTTGAGGTTCATCTATGTTGTATTACAAATAATGTTCTATTATGTATGAAGAAATGAATGTTCTTCATTCCTTCTTATGGCTGAATAATATTCATTGTACATTTATACCACAAATATCAGTTGATGAATATTTGAGTTGCTTCTACTTTTTGGCCATGACAAATAATACCGCTATGAACATCTAGGTACACTATTTTTTGCTCTTAGCACAGACACATTTTCTAGCAAAACAAATTGTTTCTTATGCTAAACAAAAAATCCATTTCATATATACACTATGAGAGAGAATTATTTTGAAAATATCTCTGGTGGCTATTAAATCAGACAACAAATATTTGTTAGATGTAATGTCAAGTAGTGTTCTAGCCAAGAAGAGAACCAGAAGCAGTACCTACACTTTGGGAATTTATAGGCTCATGTAGGAACAGATAAAAAATGTGATGATGAAAGTGTAGAGTGATAATGCTTGGGAAGTGTGGTGGTGCAGAGAAGGAATACTAAAGATGGGCAACAGATGTAAAATTGGAGAGGCAGAGAAATTAAAAGGTACTTTATTGGAATACAAGGTCTTTTTTTTTTTTTTTTTTTTTTTTTTTTTTTTTTTTTTGAGACGGAGTTTCGCTCTTGTTACCCAGGCTGGAGTGCAATGGCGCGATCTCGGCTCACCGCAACCTCCGCCTCCTGGGTTCAGGCAATTCTCCTGCCTCAGCCTCCTGAGTAGCTGGGATTACAGGCATGCGCCACCATGCCCAGCTAATTTTCTGTATTTTTAGTAGAGACGGGGTTTCACCATGTTGACCAGGATGGTCTCGATCTCTCGACCTCGTGATCCACCCGCCTCGGCCTCCCAAAGTGCTGGGATTACAGGCTTGAGCCACCGCGCCCGGCGGAATACAAGGTCTTAAATGGAGTCTTTGCAGACTTGGGAGACAGGGAAGAAGGATATCACTAGCAGAAGTCGTCGTTTATGCAAAGAATTAGAGGTAAGAGAGAATAAGAACATATAAGGGAACTCCAAGAGGATCAGTAACACCAACGAAATTACGTGTAGTAGGAAGTTAGTGTGGTAAGTAGACAGAGGCTGAATCATGGAATGCCTTGCATGCAATGCTGACAAATTTAAATTTTATTCTGAAGACCATGAATGGCCATTAAATATGAAAACAAGGGACGAACAGAACAAGTTTCAGTTTTCAAAATTCAGCCTGAGGCAGTCAAACAGATTAGAAGAGGTGAAACTGGATGCCGGAAGACTATTAGAGTCGCACAAGCACGGAATTAGCAAAACCAAAACCAAGGCGAAGGCAATAGGGGTGGAGAGGAAAATGTCTCACAAATATTTAGAAAACATATCTCCAAAAATTGGGAGTGCAATTAAATGTGGAGTAGGTATAGGGAATAAAGATGGTGAGTAGGCAGGTAGCTATAATTGAAGTTGCCTCCATCTCTGGCTTTGGAAACAGTGATAGAGCCATTAAACCCTGAGATGAGAAATAAAGGAAGAAGAGACAGTTTGAGAGAGTGAAAAAATCATGTATGCAGAAGCCAAACAAGATGTCAGTGCATCAGCCAGAGACGTCTTATCAGCCACTGAATACAGCAGTTTTAAATCCGCATTATTTTTCCATGTTGAAGATACATATTAATGTTTAATAGTTATATACATGAGAAGTTGGAGCCATCAATGAGAAGGCATGTATCCACAAAAGTTTTTCAAGATTGGTAATGGGAGGGAGAAAGTTTGAGGACAGAATTTAGTAGAACACCAACATTGACACAGTACAAGGAAAAGGGACGCTTCGAGAAGGAGACCGAGGAAGATTGTCTATCCAAAGAGGTGGGAAGGAAAGAGTGTCAAGAAAGGCAAATGGTCAATAGTATCACACACAGCAGACAAAGTATTGGGATAAATAGGCTGGACATCCATTTTACTTGGCATTTTAAGTTGACTAAACTGAAAAACAGTCTCCATAGTGAGTTGGAGGCTAATGTCAGATCACAGTGCACTAAGGAGTGGGGCAGAGAAAGTACAGGTTTTTCTTTAAGAAGCTTGGCTGAGCAGGTGTAGAGGAAAGAGGGAAGGGAGATAAAGAACAAAAGTGGACCAACGGACAGTGTCTTATTTCTATATAATTTTATTGCTTATTTTTATAGCTTTGCATGATTACAAAATGAATACATGGCAACTGGGAAAATGTTCAAGAGATTCAGAAAGCCATAGTAAAGAAAAGTCTCCTAGAATACAAAACACAGGAGATAGTTATCATTAACAATAGGATGATAAGGTAAGGTGTAATTGTTTAAATATTAATCAGTGTGTTTTTCATTTCTAGGAATTCCTTATTACATTCTATGTTTACCTCTGTTCTTTCCCTATTTAAACTAGTTACGTGTCATCCATTATTCCAGATGAGGGCAGTTACAGCAAAATTTCTGAAAGGGAAAGTCCACCCTCAATTTTAAGATTTAAAAAACACAAAATCCTGAGCAGAGATAAATCTTGAAACTTGGATAAATTTGGAATCCTGAGCAGAGGTAAATCTTTGAGAGAAAAGTTCTGAGTCTTAGGAGTTGAGGTTCTAAAAGGCTTTGGATATGGAGCTTGTGTTAGTTTACTTTTTTCTACATAAAAATGTATCTGGAGCTTGGGCGAAGGCTCAAAAGCAGAAGGAAGCAAGAGTAATAGTGGCAGGTAAATGTCCTGAGAAGGGACCGAGAACCCTTAGCAGTGCTGAGCTAAGCTACCCAGAAAGCGATAAGGAACAACACACCATCACGACTCCCCACTTTGTCTTCAAACTATTTTGCTCTCATTCTCCACTTTGTTCACTCTGCTTGGGCCAAACAGGTCTCCTTGCTCTTATTCACGCAGGTCAAGCATGAAGCATGCTTGAATAAGAGAGCAAATATAGCTCTTTCCTCTGCCTGGAATCCACACATCTGTGGCTGCTGCCCTCCACTCTTTCTGCTCTCTCCTCAAAGGTCGCCTGATCAGGATGAGTTTCCCTGGCCATCCTTGTTAAAACAGCAACATCCTTTGCCCTACCCTCCCTGTCCCCTTTTCTTAATTTGTATCCAAAACACTTACCTGATATATTACATACTTCACTTATGTATTATTTTATTGTTATATCTGCACCCAATAGAAATTAAGCTTCATGGAGTCAGGATTTTCTTACCGCTGCTGCTGCTGCTGTGATTTTACTGTCGTGTTCATTACTATATTACTAGAAACTTAAAACGATGCTTGACATATGAAACACAATCAAAACTTGTTGACTGACTATATGAATGAATGAACAGGCAGCTGAGTATTGATACCCCTTTTCCTGGAAACTACACAAGCTCCCCGAAAAACCAGATGCTTCTCTGCAGAGAAAGGAAAGGAGACAAGATTTATATTAACGGAGAATACTCTGAATTAGTTAAATTTAACCTGAATTGACTCAGAATGGGTTTATGTCACTAGGCAGAAAGGACATGTAAGAAATTAGGTTTAGCTATAACAAAATAAAAAATATATTTGACTTACATATAACTTTGTGGCATGTGAGATTTGCCTGATAAAAAGACCCTAGCATTTATACATGTGTATTTAACTACAGTTGATAAAAATTGAATCTGTATATATCCCTAAACTGACCCCTTTCAACTAAAAATATGTCTCTTCCTATGTCAGTGGATACAGATTGATCTTTTTCTTTTTTACTGGATCTGTGGCATTCCATTTGTATGAAGGCATACAAATATATTTCTGTTTAATCAAACCTCTACTGACAGACATTTAGGTTTCTTATGTTTTATTGTGTGTAGAAATACCTCAGTGAACATCTTAGTTTCCATGCAATAAACTCAAGACAGAATTACTTAGTCAATGAGAAATACACATTTAAAATATTAAACAATACAGATACATTGTAGAAAAGGGAGATTTTTCTAAGGCAAGATTTGAGCATAGTTCTATGCTTAGGAGAAAGAGGTAACAGAGATAAAGAAGATAAAGATAAGCAGGAAGAAATCAAAGACAGCGAAAGTCCATGTAAAAAGGGAGGGACCAGAATCCAAGTCTTCAGTAGAGGAGCCAAACTCCTGCATGGGAGGACAGGGAGGGAGTTGCTTTAAGATTGAAAAGAAGAGCCGGGCGCGGTGGCTCAGGCCTGTAATCCCAGCACTTTGGGAGGCCGAGGCGGGTGGATCACGAGGTCGAGAGATCGAGACCATCCTGGTCAACAAGGTGAAACCCCGTCTCTACTAAAAGTGCAAAAAATTAGCTGGGCATGGTGGCACGTGCCTGTAATCCCAGCTACTCAGGAGGCTGAGGCAGGAGAATTGCCTGAGCCCAGGAGGCGGAGGTTGCGGTGAGCCGAGATCGCGCCATTGCACTCCAGCCTGGGTAACAAGGGCGAAACTCCGTCTCAAAAAAAAAAGATTGAAAAGAAGAAAAAGACCAAGCAGAATTATATAAGTCTGTAGGCAGAGAATTCCATATGATAATCTCTTTTCCATTTGAATAAGGAGATATCGCCAGGTTGAAATTTGAATCATGAATTTTTGCCACGTGATTTTTTTGCAAAAATACTCCGTGGTCAGATAAAAGAGAGTGAAAAGGCAAATGCCTGGATTTATCTCAGGTTGAGTATTATTAGGGCAAGAGAAGCAAAAGACATTGGAAATCAAATGAAGTTGTTGACCAGAGAGGGGGATCACTGAAATATTGAATGATGAAATTTAGGTTGATTAAGAAGTAGAGTGGGCATGGTGGCTCACACTTGTAATCCCAGCACTTTGGGAGGCTGGGGTGGGCAGATCACTTGAGCCCATGAGATTGAGAACAGCCTGGGCAACATGGCAAAACCCCTTCTCTACCAAAAAAAAAAAAAAAAAATTAGCAGAGCATGGCACCTGTGGTCCCAGCTACTTGAGTGGCTGAGATGGGAGAATCACCTGAGCTCTGGAGGTCGAGGCTGCAGTGAGCCTTTGCTGTACCCCTGCACTCAAGCCTGGGTGGCGAAGTAGGACCCTGTGGAAAAAAAGGGAAGAAAGGAAAGAAGGAAGGAAGGAGAAAAGAGAAAAGGAAAGTGAATCCAAAAAGGAGCCATAAGATTGAGAGGGAAGAAAGGCACAAGGAAATGGAAGTCTTAAGACAGAAGGGAGTGATAAAGTGTGGGAGTTGGAAAGTTGGGAATTTGAGTTAGAGGGTGGGATATTGCTGATGAAACTTTCAGATGAGGAGTGGTTCCAGACAAAGGTCAGTCCTGGGGTGTGACATTGCTGTGCCCTGCTTGGAGTCTAGTCCCACTATCTAGAAATCTACAGAGCAAAAACTGTTTCCTCCAAGTCCTCTGCCTCGGATGGAGTCTTCCTCTTCCCTGGATAACTGAGAGTAAGAAGATCCATTCCTTTCAGGGGAAGCTCCACCCATATCACAGGAGTGTGGAGTGGCCCTTTGTCTCTAGGATGAAATCAGAAAACAACAGTCCAGCTTGATTGTATTTCCCAGATTCCATGTTAATCAGCTTAAAATAAACACCAGACGCCATACACAGTTTATGTAGTGGAAAAGTCAAGTAGAGCTTTGGCAGCCTTCAGCTGATTCCTTTGTTGATCTCTCCACCATTGTGCCCTAAAGATGAAAATCCATATTTTATCTACCATTTCCTGCATTTTCACTCCCAATCTTCAGTGAGCAACTGAGGTTGTGCGTGCACACATACAACCTTCCACAAGAACAAACAATGGTTTTCAAACACAGCGTGGTCTAAACCAGGGATCAGCAAACTTTTTCTGTCAAGGGTCAGATACTAAATATTTTTAACTCTGTGGGCCACATAGTATCTCCATTAAAACCTCTGCAATTCTGTCCTTATGCAAAAGCAGCCACAGACAATATGTCAGTGAATGTGCATGGCTGTGTTCCAATACAATTTTATTTATGAACACTAAATTGAATTTCACATAGTTTTCACATGGCATGAAATATTCTCTTTTGATTTTTTTCCAACCATTAAAAAATATAATAAACCATGCTTAGTTTGCAGGCAGTGCAAACACAGGTGCTGGGCCAGATTTGCCCCATGCATAGTTTGCACTGGTCTAAATTTACACAGTCGTGCACCACATAAGGAGCTTTTGATCAACAAAGGATTGCGTGTATGATAGTTGCTCTATAAGATTAGAATGAAGCTGAAAAATTCCTATTGCCCAGTGATATTGTACCCATTGTAACATGGTAACACAACACATCACTCACATGTTTGTGGCAATACTGGTGTAAACAAGCCTGCACTATCAGTTGTATGAAAGTATAGCATATACTACTAGGTGTAATACATAATACTTGATGATAAACAACTATGTTACTGATTGTGTCCTTAATATATTACACTTTTGTTATTTTAGAGTATTTTCCTTCTACTTACTTAAAAGAAAATTAAATGCAAAACAGCCTGAGGCAAGTCCTTCGGGAGGAAGGCATTGTTATCATTGGAGATAACAGTTCCATGCATGTTTTTGGCCCTGAGACTTTCCAGTGGAGGTGGAAGACAATGACAGTCATAATCCTCACCCTGTATAAGCCTAGGTTAATGTGTCTGTGTCTTAGTTTTTAACAAAAAAAGTTTAAAAAGCAAAAATAAATGTTTTTAATAGCATAAAGCTCAAGGATATAAAGGAATAAAATATTTTTGTACAGCTATATAATGTATTTGTGTTTTAAGCTAAGTGTTATTATAAAAGGAAGTGTTATTACAGAAGAAAGTAAAATATTTTTATAGATTTAGTTTAACCTAAGTGTACAGTGTTTATAAAGTCTATGGTGGTATGAAGTAATGTCCTAGGCCTTCACATTCACTCACCACTCCTGATTCACCCAGAGAGACTTTCAGTCCTGCAAGATGCATTCGTGTAAGTGTCCTCTATGGGGGTAGTTTTTATCTTTTACACTATATTTCTACTGTATCTTTTCTATATTCAGATATGTTTAAATACACAAATGCCATTTTGTTACAATTGTCTACAGTTTTCAGTGCAGTTACCTGCTCTACAGCTTCATAGCATGGGAACCGTAGGCTATACCACCTAGCTTAGTCATGTAGTCATCTGTACCATCTAGGTTTGTATAAGTATACTCTGTGATGTTTGCATGATGATAAAGTAGCCTGACGGTGCATTTTTCAGAGGTATCTTCATCATTAAGTGACTTGTGATTGTACTTAGAAAGCAAAAGTGTCTGGGGGCTGTGACTCATGCCTGTAATCCTAGCACTTTGGGAGGCTGAGGCAGGAGGATTGTTTGAGCCCAGGAGTTTGAGAACAGCTTTGGCAACATGGTGAAACCCAGTCTCTATAAAAATCACAAAAATTAGCCTGGTTGGTGGTGCAAGCCTATGGTTCCAGCTACTTGGGAGGCTGAGGTGGGAGGATCATCCGAGCCTGGGAAGTCAATGCTGCTGTGAGCTGGGATCATGCCACTGCACTTCAAGCTGGGTTACAGAGTGAGACCCTGGAAAAAAAGAAGAGAGAGAAAGAGAGAAAGAGAAAGAGAGAGAACAAAAGGAAGGAAGGAGAGAGGAAGGAAGGAGGGAAGGAAGGAAGGAAGGAAGGGAGAGAGGGCGGTAGGGAGGGAGGGAGGGAGGGAGGGAGGGAGGGAAGGACAAAAGCATTTCCATCTTTCTATCTAAAGGAAACATTTTGTGTAGAGATGCAATGCGTCCCTGAATAGAGAAAACTTTCATTTACCTAGTGCATTCTATCTCCCTGGAGCCAAATTGTGTCAAACTTCTTCATTTTAAAGATTGCCTTTGCACTAGTTGGGAGAAGTTTCTCCAGAATGAAGTGACACTGTGCTTAAAAGATAAAACTTAAGCCTCTAACTCTTAAGATATAGAAAACTCTGTTTGCAATTTACGAATGGATACTTTTTTTTTTTTTTTTTTTTTTTTTTTGCTAAAATTCCACAGTGTCCAGAAAGCAAATCCACTCCACACACCACTCTTGTTTCAGAGCTTAGGATAAACTAAGCAAACAAAATGCCTTCCATTTTATTCTTTTAAATGCCCACTGTGTCTCAAGAAACTGGAATTTGTTATCAGTGGGAGAGGATGGCTTTGGAGAGCAGGAAGGTCAGAATTTTCATATAAGGTTTGACCTGTGGGCTCTTTCATTATGGAAAACATTACTCTGCACTGTTCAGGTGAGGACTATAACACCTTGGTCAGTCCCAGGCGTCATGAATACATTTCAGGAAGTAAAAATGAAGGGGAGGAGAGGAAGGTCTCCTAACTAATTTTCTCTAAATACCCTTGTTTAAAAAGTTCTCACAGACTCCAAAAAGCACTTGTTTCATACCAACCCAAATGCATAAGCCTTTTCTAGTCTGAAAATGTATCATTTGGAAAGTTTCTGGACCCTCTGGTGCCATAAATTTCTGGCAAAATATCTCTGGAGTCTGCATACAATCCCTCCATGCAGTAATGTAGAGTAATGCCTTCTAAATGAAATCAAGGAATTGCCAGTGAGCAAATCTTGCGGATGTTCTCCTCTATTTAAATCAGACTTTCTGACCAAAGAGTAAGTCATTCAGTGGTTCCCCAGAATTTGCAATATGTTTGGAGATATAAAGATTACCTGGGGAGCTTTGAAAAACATTGATGGCTCTGATCCATACCCTGAGAACTGCAAGGGGGTTGAGCATCAGTAGTCTTGAGAGCATTCACATGCACGCCCTCCCAGTAATTCTAATGGACAGCTGCGTTGAGAATCGCTGGCTGTTGAGGGATGTCTGGTTTTTAGACTCTGCATTTTAATTATTAAGGGATTTTCTTTATTGTAGTCCACTGACTTTAGCATCTCACTTGGCCAAATAACCTTCCCTTTGTACAGCAGAGTCAGATGCTTGGGACTGTCGTTGTTAAGTGATCTGTAGGTCTACGTGTCACTGCTGTGTCTATGGAGTGTTGAGTTTCTCTAAGGGTAGCCAGGATTCTTCAAAAGAAAGGTATTTAACTTGATTGCTTTAAAAATATTCAGTTAGTCCAGATCTTAACGTACAAATAGTTCTCAAGGCCCTCCCTGCTGAGCACCTTAAAAATCTATCCTTGGATGTATAACAAACAAAAATAGCCAGACTCGTTTTCAGATATTAGAGGATTAGAGGGCTTTTTGCTCTTAAAGAAATTCAAGAATAGCACGGTTTCTATGACGTGTGTGTGTGTGTGAGTGTGTGTGTGTGTGTTTTACATTCTTTATAAATGAGAAAAAATTATATCAGCAATATCCATACTTTCAAAAACACGAAAAAATAAATAGCCTTATTAAGGTAAGATTCATACAAAAATAGTCTTTGCTAATGCTTCTTCTGCAGGATTTGTGGCAGATTAGCTTTTAAAAAAAAAAAAAAAAAAAAAAAAAAAAAAAAGCCTGCCAATATATTCGTGCTCAAACAAACCAGGAAACAATTCTCTTCCTTCCACTCCACAGCCAAAAATAATCACAATCTTTTCAAATTCCACTTGAAAATCTGTGAGAGCAAAAATCCTAAGGAGAGTAGAGAGAAATTTAAAAAGCAATTTTAAAATGGAATAAAAATATTTTCCTTATAAGACTGCTACTAAACAAGAAACCCAGTCAAGTTCTTACCCCCTTGTCTGTGCATGTTTATTCCTGTACACTAAATAAACTGGATTGTGCAATTCCAGTTGTTGAAAATCTTTCAACATTAAGTGACTTTTTTCCAGGTGAGAATTTGGTTACATAATGAACAATTTTATAACAAATGTATATATTCCCTTTTATTCTGATTCTGTTTACTGTCTCCGATTTGTCCAAACGCAGAAGGGCTTAGAATTGAACATAATATGGGGCAAAATTGCCTTGTGAGAACCGTAATAATAGGACAGAAGAGATTATTTTCACTGATTCACTAAGAAATCAGCAATATGTTCCCATCACACATTAGCCCTTTGTTACCCTGGGTAGTAAGAGAAAAACAAAGCATGAGTGACATGAAGCACATTGAGGTGAAGCCGTGCCAGAGGTAGAAAAGGAAAGGCAACAGTTGGCAGAGCCCTTGGGAAGTTTTCTCTAAGATTAGCTTTAATTTTTAATACTCAAATGTGATTGTATCTGTTTGCCATAACAGCTGTGCTTTATACCCATAGCAGGAAAAACAGCCAACCCAAAACATCATCATCCACAGTAAATCTTATAATTCATATTGAAACTCGAGTCCAGTGTTGTACTTCATCATGAGGTTATTAGAAAATGGTGCTTTAACTATATAATGAAGACTGCTATTTTATAAGTCAATATTTAATTATGGTGCAAAAGAACAAATTCTGGAGCCAGAAGGATATGGATTCAACTTTGTTTTCACAAGTAACTATCTATTTTGCTCAAGTGACTTTGAGCAAATTATTTTACCCTTCACGGCTTCACTTTTCTTCTCTGTAAAATGTGGACAATGATACCCATCTTGTAGAAACATAACGTCCTTTGAAGGATTAGGGATAATATAGTTCTTAAACATATTTATTTCCTACCGCCTAGCACACAGTACATGCCCAGTAAATATTAGGTGCTCAGTGAATAGTGGCTACTATTTTTTATTACTCCTGTGAAACAAAGTAGCCTGGCTCATGGCATATGAAAGGTACTCAGTAAAAATAGTTGCTTCTTAAATATCTTTTTCTATAATATTTACTTACTTCTTTCTTGGGTCTAACATTTGGACCTAAGTTAAACTCACTCTTAACTGACAGTATAAACCAGATTAAAAGAAATAGAAAACCATATAAATATACAAAAATATACAATGAGACACATTTAAGAGAACATTAAGTCTGATGAAATGGAATTTATCTGGCAGATAGACCTTGAAAACCAGCAAAGTACAAGCAGATTTTCTGCAATCTGTTTTCTCTTCCAGCTGTTCCACTTGGTCATGACATGAGACCAAGACAACACACAGAGAACTTCAATCTGGATCTAAAAGAGCCACATGAGGGAGATGCCAAAGGCTCAGTCTAGGAATGGCTGAGAGCTGAGAACCATGGAGAGTAATGACAGTGATTACAAAGATAGAGAGATGGAGAAAGAGAGATAGGGTAGCAGAGAGGGGGTGGTGAAGAGAAAGAAATAGGGATGAGGGGGACAAACTGAGGCTGCCAAAAGGCATCTTTCTCATCCTGGAAGCCTTTAAAAAAAAAAAAAAAAAATTGTCCTGGTAAAATAAAAAACAAAACCCACACAAACGAATCATACCTTAATTAGTTATTATAAGGTTAACACCCAATAACCACCACCCAGGCCAAGAAATAAAACTTTATCAACCTCCTTGAAGCACCTCCACGTGCCCCATTCCAATAGCAAAGCCCTCCCTCTTCCCAGAAATAACCACAACCTAACTAGCGTGTTAATGACTTCCTTCTGTTTCTTCATAGTTTTATCGCCCACGAAGGCATCTTAGACACTCTGGTTAAGACTTGACCTTAAAAAAAAATGGACATGTCTCTTAACTTTATTCTATAGACGTCTCTATCCATTTCTTTTATTTGTAATATATGTGTTGAAGAACTCAGGGCATTTGACCTGTGGAACTTCCCTCAGTCTGGATTTGGCTGAATTCACACACATGCTGCAATTCAACATTTCCTCTGTCCTCTGTGTTTCTTGCAAATTGGCAACTGGATCCAGGGAATTGATCAGTCTCAAATTCAATACATTTGGCAAGTTCATAGGTGGTAGCATGTTCTTTCATTGGGAGGTAGGAGATGTAGCTTTTTGTGATGTCAGTAGACTTTGATGCTTGACGCCTGTATCCATTAATTGATTAGGGATTGAAAACAATTACATTCTTATTCTATCATTTCTTTTACATTTACTGGCTAGCATACTTTTAAAAAGAAATACTTCTTTCATTGACTTTAGATTACCACCATACTATAATTCACACACAAAAAAAGACAGGATAATTGCTTGATCCTTTCACTTCGTTTTCCTGTTTTCAAAATAATAAATTGCTTCTCTATCATCCTTTAAAGATAACCGATCCGTTTATTTTTCCATATTACTATGAACTCATTAATGTAAACATAGTTGATGGTTCTGGCTGCTTTTATCAAACTGCTCCAGTGTGAACTGAGCTACTCCTCTAGTGTTTTAAGGGCAAGGACTGATACCCGATGTCAGATAAGTATTTCTTACCCCTTTGTTTATATGTACCATCAGAAAGCTGGAGTTGGGTAGAGTTGCTAATTCCTGATAATATCGCCTTGATAAAAGAGTTTTCTGAACCTGGCCTTTACATTGGGACAAAATAAAATGGCAACTCTTCCAGATACTGGAAAACATAGAATATTGCAAATTCATTCTAAGTTGATTACTCTCCAAAACATATGCATAATTTCCAAGTTTACTGCAAATAAGTAAATAAACCTTACAGCCTGGGAGTCATGGAAAAATAAATACAAGGCATCCAACCAGCAGAGGGAGTGCAAGTTAACTGACAAGTCCTGTCTCCTAAACTCTGTTTTCCTATTGGTGAGTCACTGATAATGTTTTGGAGAGAAGGAAGATACCAGGAACAAGACAGGACATATCTGTGCTACTTTGTTGTCTGTTAGAGGCAAACTACACTGACTCTTAACAAAAGAAAAATACAACAGTAGGAGAAAAGAGTATTCTTTTTCTCATCAGAGCCTTCTTTGCTCAGAATTCAACACATTGTTGTCCACAACCTGATTGATACCCATCTTGGAGGATTAGGAAGGAAGAAAATATAATTATCTCACTTTTTACAAATATAAAAAATAGAGACATGAAGAAGAGACATGAATTCCCTAAAGTCACATCAGTTGAGGAGCAGAAACTCAACTTAGTGTTCCAAATCCCATCCTAGTTTTTTACATAGGACCTTAGTTAATGACAACTTTTTAAAAGGGAGAAGAACTTATAAATGCACTTTGTAGTTTTTCCAACTTGTCTTTACTTATAATGATCCAGTCAAGGCAAGAGCAAGAGCTCAGGAATTCAGAGCATCCTAGCACACCCTGATTTCTTTGCAAATTTTCCTCTGGGGTTGGTGCTTTAATTTTCAATCAGTCTGAGTCAATAACGTATGGTTGTCAGTGCCATTGTTGACTCTCACAATTTTTTGTCTCAACCTCACAGCTCCTAGAGCTTGGGGCTCGGGGTCAGTGGCAGGGGTTTTGATTTGGGGCTTTCTATGTTTGCATAATAGGGCAAGTCAATCTCTTATGTATTAGTGAATTCTGGACTAAATTGATCTATCAAGTGTTATAGACAAATGAAGACCTTGAAGGATGAAGACCTTGAAAGAGGCTCTCTGGAAGCCTCCCCTGCTTTTCCATTTCATTGAATCCACAGACTCTTACTTGCTCCCCACAGAGATCCAAATACAGCTGAACACGAAAGAAAGAAAAGTCACATGAGAAGAATGGAATGCTCTTACAATGTTTTTAGGCTTCAGTGTATACTGAATTCCATTCACACAGTTCTGCAGGAGGTTTGGCCCATCTTCACAGAGCATGCCACAACTCTTGCTTATTGCAACAGATATGTACATTTCTTAAGGACTGACAATAACTACGAGAAAAAACAAACTGAGAGCTCTTTGCATAGGATCCTTGAAGCAGGCTTTCCCTTTTTCTTTTGTTGATACTAGTTTTAGAAAAATGATGATAAAACAGTATTAGAAAGTTCAAATCTTTCCCAACTTGATGGACTTTTAATTGTGCACCTAATTCAAACCAACTTTAGAGATCAGAGGGCTACTTCTGTACTTCCCAAGAAGCTAATAAAAAGACTGAGAAAAGTTTTCGAACAATCCACCGTCACTTTTAGAGAAATAAAATTAATATGGAGATAGTATTTTAGAAAAATTATGAACAATTTTCTCTGGAGACACAGACTAAATAAATGAGAGCTTCCTGGTGGTGGCCAGAAACGAATGAGCTCTGTTCTTGCTTTCATTGAGCTTATAAAGAATAAAGGTGATCACTTGCATGTGTGTTTGCCCTCATTCTGTGAATCCAATCTGTCTATCCCACAGCAGAGAGCAAAGCCTTCTAAAGCCTGTTCTTCCCAGGTCAGGAGCTTTCAACCCAGAGGCAAATTTTCCAAAACACTCAGATCTGCTAGGCTTATTTAGCTGAGTGGAGTATGGAGTTAATGAAGTCAAGGTCATTGATTCCATCTTAATCTAATCCAGCTAATCTTGTCCTCCTGTATGTTCACTGAATATATCCCCACCGAATGCATCCCCACTGGCGTTGTAAATCCGTTAGTCACTAGGCGCAAAGAGTAGGTGGATATGGATGGAAACTGACTGGTGGTCCTAAAATCCTGTCTCAGCCATTTCATAGCTATGTAGACTTCAGTAGATTACTAAATTTTCATGGTGCCACCATTGTCTCACCATAAAATAGGGATAATTATAGCAACTACCTCATAGCATTCATGTAGAATTTAATGAGATTACCCATGAAAAATGTTAACACAATGGAAGGCACATAGCAAAAATTGTTAGTTTTGACTTCAATTTGTTATTGTTGGTATTATTGCTGTTATTGTTATTATTACTATTGAATGACATCTCCAAGCACATGCCATCCATGATGCTAATTTTATATAAATATGTGTCATAGCTTGGATCCCTTTAGCACTGGTACACATTGGCTGTAAAACTCAGATCCACAGGTGCATGGATTCAAGAGCAGTTGATACATCTTCCTGAAAATGCAGGGGAGTCAGAAAACCTATCTCAAAGCCACTTCACACACTACACACTTAAATCAGTCATATGAGCAGCAAATAATTAATTGGTACGCCACTGTGACTTTTCATTTGCTGAGGATATCTTCTCTTCTAGTGATGAAGCCTAAACAGATAAAATAACAGAAGAGCATGGTACAATTCAAGACACGAAAAAGGTGATCTCTTTTAACAAGTCCATACTATAGCTATTTATTGCTCTTTACCTTTGGAGAGAAGGTGACAGTTAGACTAGAAAAGTTTTCTGTTTTGTTTCCTTCTCTTTTTAAAGTAAGACATGTTCCTGGTTTTATACCACAGAAGTAAAAAAGGTGATAAATGGTAGTTTAAAGAAATAACAATATGGGCTGGGCATGGTGGCTCATGCCTGTAATCCCAGCACTTTTGGAGGCTGAGGCAGGTGAATCACCTGAGGTCAGGAGTTTGAGACCAGCCTGGCCAACATGGCAAAACCCTGTCTCTACTCAAAATATAAAAATCAGCCAGGTGTGATTGCACCTGTAATCCCAGCTACTTGTGAGACTGAGGTGGGAGAATTGCTAAACCTGGGAAGGGGATGTTACAGTGAGCTGAGTTCATGCTACTGCACTCCAGCTTGGCTGACAGAGCAAGACTCTATCAAAAAAAAGAAATATCAATATGTATTTCAGATCATCACCATAGCAAATTTCAAGTATTTATCTACACAATCTAAATGCAATCAGTAATTATCTAGCCCTCTTTAGCTTGGATATTGAACCTAGCTAAGAAGTGTATCTTAAGAGGAACAGAAAAATAAAAGATTCCAGTTACTTCTTTACATTTTAGCAAAAGCAATGACTCAGATTGGAGCAGTAATTAATGCTATTTATACCACTGAACTCTGGACAGCTCCTCTAATGATTCTGATTCAATAGGAATGAAAAACAGAAATCTCTGTTTTTAACACTCATTCTGATGATTCTTATGATTATGATCTAATACATCAGAGACATTGGTCATCTTACTTTTTCTTATTCAACATCTCTTCCCTCTTCTAATAAGAATACCTCAGTTTTCCTTTGAGAAACCATTTTTTCCCAACTCTTAGTCCCTGTGGGTGGGTCTGGCTGAGTCTACCACCAGCTTCATGAGGAGCTGCTATGACCTGAATGTTTGTGTCCTCCCAAATTCATATGTGGCCACCTAATCTCCAGTGCTAAGAGCTGGGAACCTCATGAGGTAGTTAGGTCATAAGGGCTCCACCCTCGTGAATAGGATTAGTGCCCTTAGAAAAGAAGCCTGAGGGAGCATGTTTGTCCCTTCTGCTCGAGAACACAGCAAAAAAGAGCCATCTATGGAGCAGAGAGTAAGACCTCACCGGACACTGAGTATGTTGGTGCCTAGACCGTGATCTTCCCAGCCACGTGGATTATGAACAATTTATGTTGTTTATACGTTTCCCAGTCTGATGCATTTTGTTCTGCAAAACAAAATACATCAGACTGGGATATATTTGGACCTAGTCCAAATGGACTAAGATACCTAATGGGGGTCTTGATGCCAGACCTGTCCAATCACTATAATCAAGCAGTCAGTATCTCTGGTCACATCCACTGATTCAAAGATGAGAGCAAATCTCAATCCTGAGATGATGTTGAAACCATTACAAAGAGGAGCTCTCTTTCCTCTCAATTTGGAAAAAATGTATCCACCTGAAAAAAAAAAAAAAAAAAAGGCAACACAGAGGAAGAAACACATGGAGAGACGTGAAAAAGAAAAAGTGGGAAAGAATCTAGTTGACCTTGTTTGGAGTCTTAGATTCAAAGGATTGTTTTGTTTTTCAGTAAAAACACAATTTCATAGTGTCAGCAATCAAAGAAATAAAATGGAAACAAAACTCAAGGTTCACAAATTCAGATGGAAGTGTAAAAGACCTTAGTTATATAACCCCTTAATGACTATTTTCTATGAGTTTATTAATGGGCATAGGAAACTATGGTGCTCATATATTCAACATAAGAATGAGTAGCCCAGCTTTTGGAGTTAACAGACTTGAACTTTAAAATTACTGTAATATATATTGAGAAACACAGATAACAAGATGAAGAACTTCACCATAGAATTAGAACTAATAGAAAAATAGTATGTGGAAATTATAGAATCAAAAGGTACAAAAATTGAAAAACAGGAACACAATAGATTTAACTGTAAATTTAGTATAGCAGAAGAGAGGACTAGTGAACTGGAAGATAATCAGAAAATGTCGAGATCACAGGGATTTAAATAAGGAAAATATGGAAAATAGTGTATGAAATAAGTTGAAAAGATATAATGTATATGTAATTAAATAAGAAAAATAATAAAAGAAAAAGTATAAAGCAGAAGCAGTATTTTAAAAGATAATGACTAAATATTTTCTAAAAGTGACAAGAAACGTTAAACCACAGATTTAAGAAGCATTGTAAATCCCAAGCAGGACAAATACAAAGAAACCACACTTAAACACCCAGTAGTAAAACTGATGAAAATCATAGAAACTGAGAAAATACTAAAAGCAACTAGAGGAAAAGGACCCACTACCTTCAAAGAACAACATAAAATAACTGACTTCTCACAGAAACTATGGAAGTCAGGAGACGATAGAAAAATGTATTTAAAGTACCCTGCTGCCCCCTCCCCCTGCAAACTGCTTACAAAGAATTCTACACTTAGTGAAAATGTCCTTCAAAAATAAAGGCAAGAGAAAATAATCTCCAGACAAACAATGAGTGAATTTATTTCCATCATACATATATTAAAATAAATACTAAGGAGAGATCTAAGACAAAAGGAAAATGATACCAACAAATATAAATAAAGTAGCAATAAAAAAGCTACCCTTCCGTAAAAGTAATAGAAACATTGGCAAAAGTATCCAAATCAACTTTGAAGAACTCTAGAAATTTACTGCACTCTTGCAATAATCCAGCGAGGGCTTATCCAAGAAAAAATGGTTGAATCTTTGTAAGTACAGCAATATCTGTGGCATTTTAATTTGCTTAATCCCATGCCCCTCTCCTGGATTCCAAAGTATCCTTGAAAACTAAAATCCCCACAATTATAATGAAACCAGCAGCCTAGCAGCCATTGATGGTAGCAGAATGGAATCTGATCTCAAAAGCACCATACTCAGAGAATTCTCATTATCTGTGTTGGTCTGTTGGTTTCCTGGAGACTCCATTAAAAGGTCTTGTTTTATTTTACCTGAAACCTCACTTAATGTGAGCATCCTCTTCCACAACATATTTATCAAAAAATTCAGCAACAACAATTATTTAACATTGCGGCTACCTGAGGCAGTGATAACAGTTGTGGCAAAAAAGAAAAAAAAAAGCATCAGCTGAGAGGAAGATAAATATATGGCAAATGAACACTTGAAAACATGCCTAACATCATTTTATTAGGATATTCTGTATTAAAACAACAATAAAATGCCACTACTTATCATTTATTAGAATAGCTAAACTCCAATAAACTGACAATACCAAATATAAATGAGGTTGCAGAGCAACAGGAATGCTCATTGATTGCTGCTGGAAATGAAAAAAGGTACAACTACTTTGGAAGACAGTTTGGAAGCTTCTTACAGCTCACCATATGATCCAACAATAGCACTCCTAGGTATTTACCCAGTGAAATGAAGAGTTATGTCCACACTATAACCTGCACGTGAATGTTTACATCAGCTTTATTTATAATAACAAAACACTGGAAGCAACCAAGATGAATAGATAAGTGAATGGATACTATACAATAGAATATTATTCAGCAATGAAAAGAAATAAGCTATCAGCCATGAGAAGACATGGATATTTTTAAGTGAAAGATACCAGTCTGAAATGGGTCTATGTTTGTATGATTTCAATTATACAACATTCTGGAAAAGACTAAAACATAAAGACAGTTTTAAAAATCGTGGTTTCCAGGGATTTGGGGATGGGGTGGTAAGGGATGAATAGATTAAACACAGAGAAATTTTAGGATGGGAAAACTATTGTGTATAATACTGTAAATGATGGGTATATGACATTATGCATTTGTCAAATCCCAAGTGATTTTTATAGTACAAAGAAAGAAACTTAATGTATATAAATTTTTAAAAATCATTTAAGAGGTTGGGGGAATTCCAGGAAAAAATACAGACTGTGAATAGAGAATTTAACTGTTGTATTACAAATGCATGACATAACGTCACTGAAGTGAGCATGCAAAAAAGGTGCTCACGTAAGTAACTTCAGAGTCTACACAACTGAAGGTAAAAGGAACTGCACATAATCACTGTAGTCAATTAATTACAATAAAAATGAAAAAAGAAAGAAAGAAAGAAAAAAGAAAGAAAAGAAAAGAGATGGAACTGAAGAAGCAGATGGCCATTGGGTGTTTAGAAAAGCTCTGACATATTCCTTGTAATCCAGGAGGCCACATATATGCATAGGGTTTTGTGCATGTCCAGAAAAGAGCTGAAAAGGCCTGAAGCTAAGGTTTGTACAAAACCCTGTATATGTAGTTTGTATAAAACGACATAAAACCTTTTATACAAGCAGAAAGTGAAGCTAAAGCAGAGTTGTAAACTTCCTGCCAACACATACACAGAGACCCTTGAAAAAGGATAGGAAATTAATTGATTCCAAGAAAATGTCTATTCAATTGTCATTTGATCACTAAGTGAACTAAGCAGAGACTTCAGTGATCACTTAACAAAGGATCTGCACGTTAAAGAATTTTTTCAGGAAAGTCACTAGACAAACTGTGATAATAATAACAAACTCTAGGGCAGGGGAAAATCTGATTTTCAGAGTTGTCTAATTGTATTGTGCAAAGTGCTTAGTTTCCAAAAGAAAACAACAACAACAACAACAACAACAAAATAGAACATACAAAGAAAGAAGCTATGGTTTATACACAGGAAAAGAAGCAACCAACAGAAACTGTCCCTAAAGAATGTTGGGATGTGATGTTGAGACAGGTGTTAAACTTATTAACTAAATATTTTAAATCAAGTATTATGAATACATTCAAATAATACAAGGAAACCATGTCTAAAGAATTAAAGGAAAGTATGAGAATGACATTGCACAGAATAGAGGATATTAGTTAAAACCAGCACATGCATAATGGGAGAAAAGAGAAAGACAAAATATTTGAAGAAATAATAGCTCAAGCTTTTTGACTTCCCAACTTTGATGAAAGACATTAATCAACACTTCTAAGAAGCCTGACAAACTTCAAGTAGGATAAACTCAAAAATGGCCATACCTAGACACAACCAACTGTTGAAATCAGCAAATAAAAAGTGACTCATCACATACAAGAGGTCCTCAATAATATTTGCTGCCAATTTCTCATCAGAAACCATGGGGGCCAGAATGCAGTTGGATGAAGTATTCAAATTATTAAAAGAAAAAGGACATCTAACAGTAATTCTATATCTAGCAAAACTATCCTTTATAAGTAGGACATTCTCACATAAACCAAAAGAGAGAACTCATCACTAGCAAACCTGCCTTGCAAGAAATACTGAGTGAGTCCTTCAGGTTAAAATGAAAAAGTGTTAGGAATTCAAATTCTTGTGAAGAAATAAAGAGCATTAATAAAGGTAATTGTATCAATAGTGTTATGGACTAATTTGTGGCACCTCAAAATTTATGTGTTGAAGTCCTAACACCCAGTACACCTCAGAATGTAACTATATTTGAAGATAAGACCTTCAAAGAAGTCATTAAGGTTAAATGATCCAATTATTTTGGATGAGGGATCACCCATCCAATTGGTGCCCTTATAAGAAGAGAGAGAGAGACACCAGGGAAGTGCATACATGGAGAAAAGGCCATGTGAGGACATGGCGAGAAGGTAGCCATCTCTAAGCCAAAGAGGCCTCAGGAGAAACTGAACTTGCTGACACTCTGATCTTGGACTTTCAGCTTCTAGACATATAAGAAAATAAATGCCTGTTGTTTAAGCCACCTAGTCTGTTGTAGTATTTTGTTACGGCAGCCTAGCAAACAATACAATGGGTAAATACAAAAGACAGTGTAAATGTAATTTTTTCATTTTTAACTATTTTCCATCTGATTTAAAAGAAAACTGTATAAAATGATAATTATAATCTGCATAAATGGACATGTAATATATAAAGAGGTCATTTGTATGATGATAATAGCACAAAAGAAAAAGGAGAGAATGGAACTACATAGAAGCCAAGATTTTGTATACTATTGAAATTCAGTTTATATTACTGTGTACTTGATTAATATTTAAGATGTTATTTGTAATCCCCAGGGCAGTCACTAGGGAATAATTCCAAAAGATAGTGAAATAAAGGACAAGAGAATTAAAGTGATACACTAGAAAATATCTATTTAATGCAAAATAAGTTGTTATTAGAGAAATAGGAAACCAAAAGGTATAGCGAAAGCAAGAGTAAACAGCAGACACAAATATTAACATTAGAAATATATTAAATTTAGTAGATTAAGTATTCCAATTAAAAAGCAGAAATAGGCAGGATTTTTAAAAGACATGATCAAGCTATATATTGTCTACAAGAGCTTTGGGTCCAAAATCACAAATAAGTTGAAAGCAAAAGGATGGGGGGAAACATATCATACACAGTAAACAACAAAAAAAAAGCTGCAGTGACTCTACTAATATCAAACTACATTTTAACCCAAAATTTATAATTAGAAATAAAAAAACATTTTATAATGATAAATTGGTCACTCCATCAGGAGGGCATAGCAATGATAAATGTATATGTATATGAATTGCACCTAATAACAGAGCTTTAAAAAACATGAAACAAAACCAGACAGAACTGCAGAGAGAAATGGACAATTCAATAATAGTAATTGGAGACTTCACAGTCCCACTTCAATGGTAGATAGAACACCAGATAGATGATGAACAGGAAAATAGAACACTTAAATAATACTATCAATGAACTAGACCTAACAGAACATTTCACACAACAGAATACACATTCTTCTCAGGAGTACATGGAATATTCTCCAGGATAGACCACATGCGAGGCCATCAAAATTTAAAAGGATTGAAATGATACAAAGTATGATTTCTGAACACAATGGATTGAAATTAGAAATCAGTAACAGAAGATATTTGGGAATTTCACAAATATTTGGAAATTAAACAACATACTCTTAAATAATGAATGGGTCGCAGAAGATACCAAAAGGACAATTGGAAAACACTTTGAGGGCCAGGCATGATGGCTCATGCCTGTAATCCCAGCACTTTGGGAGGCCGAGAAAGAATAGCTTGAGCCCAGTAGGTCAAGACCAGCCTGAACCACATAGGGAGGTCTCATCTCTACCAAAAAAAAAAAAAAAAAAGAAAAGAAAAAGAAAAAAAAAATTACTTGGGAATGGTGGTGCATGTCTATAGTCCCAGCTATTCAAAAGGCTGAGGTAGGAGGATCACTTGAGCCTGGGAGAAGGTCGAGGCTTCAGTGAACTGTGATCACACCACTGAAGTCCAATCTGGGTGACAGCAAGACCCTGTCTGAAAAAAAGAAAAAGAAAAAGAAAATACTTTTAGATAAATTAAAATGAAAACACAACACACCAAAACTTATGAAATGCAGCTAAAGCAATGCTTAGGGAGAAATTTATAGTAGTAAATGCCTATATTTAAAAAGCAGAAAAATCTTAAATCAATAACCTAACTTTCCATTCCAAGAAACTAGAAAAAGGAGAGAAAACCAAGCCAAAAGTAAGCAGAAAGAAGAAAATAATAATGATTACAGCAAAAATAAATGAAACAGTGAATAAAAAAATACATAAAATCAAAGAAAGTTGATTCTTTGAAGACTCAACTTTAAAACTGGCAAACCTTTAGCCAAGAAAGATAGAATACTCAAATTACTAAAATGAAGAATGAAAAAAATGGCATTACTACTGATCTTACAGAAAGAAGAAGGCATACTTACCTGGCAGGGGAGATACCATGATCACAAAGGTGGTTTTCCCAGGGCAAGGCTTATCCATTGCACTCCAGATGTGCTGACCCCTGCGATTTCCTCAAATGTGGGAAACTCGACTACGTAATTTGTGGTAGTGGGGGACTGCATTCGTGCTCTCCCCTGGTAAAAAAAGAAAAAGAAAAAGAAAAGAAAAAAGAAGGCATGTAAGGGAATACTAGGAATTACTGTAACACATTAGATGACATGGTTAAGATGAGCAAATGCCTGGAAGGATACAAACTTCCAAAACTGACTCAAGAAGAAATAGAAAATTTGAATAGGTCTATAACAAGTAAGAGATTGAACTAGTAAGAAAAAAAATGTCCAACAAAGAAAAGTCCAGTCCAATTGCCTTCACTGGTGCATTTTACCAAACATAAAGAAGAATTAACACCAAATTTTCATGAAATCTTCCAAAAATAAAACAGGGATTTCAAGTCATTCTATGAGTCCGGTATTATCCTGCTATCAAAATGAGACAAAGACATGCAAGAGAACAAAAATCCTCAACAAAATACCAGCAAACCAAATCTAGCAACATATAAAAACAATTATATATCATCAGTAAGTGGAATTTATCCAAGGAATGCAAGGTTGGTTCAACATATGAAAATCAATCAAAATAATACATCATAATAGTAGAATAAAGGACAAAAACCACATGATCATCACAATTGATACAGAAAAAGTATTTGGCAAAATTAAGCAAACTTTCACTATAAAACTCAACAAACTAGGAATAGAAGAAAAATTATTCAATCTAATAAAGTGGTCTATGAAAAATCCACAACTAACATCTTATTTAATAGTGAAATAATTTTGCAGGACTTAATTCTCTTATAGAATTTACTTTAAAGGCTTCAAGCTCTAGAGTTTTTACGGTCCTGACTCTGGATTTTATTCTGATTCTGATGACAAGTCATTAGAGAAGTTATTAGAGGAATTAGACGGTCATGATTTGATACTTATTTTTAAAAACCACTCTGGATACCACATATCCATTTCATTCGATTTCCATTTGGACTAGGGCATGGGTTGGGGAACAGGAGGGAACCTGGTATAGTCAGAAAGTTGTGAAAATAGTCCAGGGTAGGGACTACGGCAGCTTGAACTAAAAGGGTAGTGATGGGAACTGGAAAAAGTAGGTTTCAAAATACTTTTAGAGGTAGAGTCAGCAAGACTCACCAAGGGTTTAGAGGTGAGAGTAAATGAAGAAAGGAGAGGAATCAAGGCTGACTCCTAGAATTTTGGCTTCAGCAATGGGTGGATGGTGATCCTGTATACTGAGGAAAAGACCAAATAGGACTGGAGTCAAGGCTGGCAAATAAAGTTCTATTTTGAGTACATTACAATTGAGATAGCTATTTAATATTCATGTGAAGCTGTCAAAGAGAGATCTAAATATAAAATTTGGAGCTCAAAAGAGAGATCAGAGCTAAGCATATGATTTGGAAACTGTCAGTACACAAATAGTATTTAAAGCCATTGGACTGAACAAAGCTGACTGGGAAACTATGTAGATAAAGAAAAGGGAGACCAGGGCTTGGGTTGGTCCTACCTTTAGGCATTCAGGCAGAGGAGGAGGAAGTGCCCATGATGAAGAATAATAAGCAGCAGCCAATAAAAGAAAGAAACCAAAAGAGTACCATGGTTTCCAAGAAAAGTAACAATTCAGCAGGAAGTGGTGATCAACTTTGTTAAATGCTGCTGAGAGAGCAAGCAAGAGAGAAATGAGGGCATGGTTATTAGTGCTACGAATAGGGAGGTTGTTAATAATTTTGACCATGGCACAGTCAATAAAGTTGTAGGAACAGACATTCAATTGAGGTAAATTAAAAGGGATTGCAAGTAGAAAAAATAAGGGCAATGTATTAGTCTGCTTGGGTTGTCATAACAAAATACCATAGGCTGAGTGGCTTAAACAACAAAAATGTATTTTATCACAGTTCTGGAGGCTAGAAGTCCCAGATTAAGGTGCTCTCAGGGTGCGTTTCTAGTGAGGCCTCTCTTCCTAGATTACAGATGGCTGCCTTCTCATTGCATCTTCACACAACCTCTCCTGTGCGTGTGTGTGGATAGAGAGATCCTTGGGTGTGTCTTCTGCTTCTCGGAAGGACAGTGGTCCTGTCAGTTTAGAGCTTCATCCTTATAAAGTAAAATCTATCATTTTGCCTTGTCTCCATAAATGCTCTGTCTCCAAATACAGACACTTTGGAGGTTAGAGCTTCAACCAATGAATTTTGGAGGAATGCAAGTCAGTCCATAGCAGCAAGCAACTCTAGATAACCCTTTGAAGACAATTATTGTTAAGGGAAACAAAAAAATGAGATAGAAATTCCAAAGATATGTGGATATGAGACAGAGGGGATAACTATAGAAATGAAGTCCCTGGAAAGGATTTATAATCAATAAAGGCCTTTGACCAGGTTGTCTTTTGACCTTGGCCAAGCCCATCAACCATAGAAATGAGAAGGAAGTGAAGAAAGAGGAATAATGATGTTGGCAGGCTGGTGGCTTTCACAGAGAAATATGAGGGAGTTCCTGTCTAAATGCTCCTACTTTCCTGATGCATATAACACAAGCTTATAGTGAGCATGAGCATGGCAGAGGTTGGGTAATGTAGGAGTTTCACATGGAAAACATGACATGGTTATTAGGACATGTAAGCTGGTGAAAATATTATGAAAGTTTAGTAAGATTCTGGACATGTTGAGTGCCCATCTGAGATTTATGTCTGTAGAACTTAAACAGAGACCAAGCAACACAGGGGTGTGTGTGTGTGTGTGTGTGTGTGTGTGTGTGTGTGTATTTTCCAGCCATTTCAACTGCTCAGACATGGGCATAGGGTAGGCAGACAGATAGGTTTAACCCGAGTCATGACTTTGGAGCCAAGTCCAGCCAAGAAAAGAAGCAGATAATTAAAAATTCATGCAAGACAGTGCTTAAATGAGAAGATATAGATATAGCTCAATAAAAAGAAAATAAATAAATGAGAAGAGGAAAAAATATTGAAAATGACAACTCTAAAAATAAATTTCCTCTCTGTCTCCTCTCTGATACAAAGATAAAGTTTCTTAAGAAAGATAGGCTACTCTTCGGCCATGTTTGCATTGGAGTGCATACAGTTTTGGACCCATGACCACATCAATATCAAATAATGCCACTATGACTGATAGTACATTACTTTTAAATAATTATTTATGCATTCCATGTGTATTTTGCATGGAAAACTCAGGTAAACTTGAGATCTGAGTAGGCAAAAATCAGGTGAGTACATATTTGTTTAAGAAACTCTTTTGGAATAAAATTTAATGGTAGCTATCTTTCCTCACTCATTAGATTTTTCACTATGTTTCATTCCCAATACTTTTCTCTTCAGAGCTTAGTATGTTTGATCTCAGACTGGTATTAATATGCATAAAAAGTATTCGAATTTTACAGATCAACTTTTGTCTTGGAAATTAAACTATATTGTCTCTCTTCCTGTCCAAATTTTGAGCTAAAATTCTGAATATGAAAACCATTTCTAGATTCCATGAATGCCCTAATCCTAAATTCTTCCTGAATTGTGAAGTGGAAAATTAAATTGTTTTTGTTGGAAAACTCCCTGTTCAATGGGTCCAGATCAGCACTCAGATGATGTCAGCAAATGTTACATTTTTTTCCAATTATGAAATGAATTATGGGGCGCTAGCTAACCACAGTTAGTCATTAAATAAAAGTATTTTGGCTGATGCATTGTTGTTCTGCCAGAAAACACAGGTGTTTTGTTTTAAAGAAATTTTTAAAACATTGCTTTAAGAAAAGATTGCATTGACAATCCTTCAGCTCAAGCAATATAGAAACATTAATAAGAAGGTGTTATTTGTAGAGAATTTGTGTGGCAGGAGTAGAGATTGTGTTTTCTCATATGAAATAAAGAGTTGCCTTATGTCCAAGGAATTGAAATATTTGAGCTATGATATATGAAGACAGTGATATATGACTGTGCATATTTAAACACATCTATATGTGAAGTCTTAAGAGTTGAATGAAAGGCACCTTATAAACATGAAATTTTATTATTATCAAGAACAAACTTTATTGGACTGGGATTTTTCAGAGAATGTTAGTTCATTCTTTCTATGATGATCACCAAAGTTTGCAAATGCACCAAAGTTTGCAAAGCCTCAAAATAATGGCATTTACATCTTTTCAGCATCAAACAAGCTCTATTTGTTCAAAGTAGAGCTAGTGCCATACTTTCATTTGTAGGTGGCTTCCTGAAAGATGAATGAGCATAAAATGTTTTAATTGACCCAATAGTCGTAATAGTAATTTTTAATCATTTTTCATTTTCAGTAATAACCTTACACTTACCGTTTTTCCCTTTCAATCTATGTATCTCTAAATCACTCCTGAATGAAACAGCTGCCTTCAGCTGATTTATCTGAGGAATTTGATTATCTCAGCCAAACCATGACATCTTGAATCATGTATTAATGGCATGCTTATGAAATGAAGCCGTTTTCTGTTTCAAAATGACTTTCTCTCCTGTGTGTATAAATGTCACATGTCTATAATCCTCCCAACTCAAACATTAATGCGGCAAACAATTTCTTATCTAGGATACAACTATATTTTAAAAGAACAATAATCTATTGACTAGAGTACCTTAATAAACTGTTGTTAGAAATATATTTTAGGGCTTAAATATTGAAAATGGCATTTTTAATGTATCCCAAATATCATTCCCAAGATCTAGATTGCCCAGGTCTTATTTCAGAGTCCCTAAATGCTTTTGTTGAAGACTGAACCCAGCAGTATATTTCTTTAGAAAATTCCTTCCCTACCAGCCAGGCATGGTGGCTCATGCCTGTAATCTCAGCACTTTAGGAGGCTTAGGGGTGTGGATCATGAGGTCAAGAGATTGAGACCATCCTGACCAACATGGTGAAACCCCGTCTCTGCTAAACATACAAAAATTAGGTGGGTGTGGTGGTGCACACCTGTAGTCCTAGCTACTGAGGAGACTAAGGCAGGGGAATAGCTTGAACCCAGGAGGCGTTCTATATCACTTTATTCTTCCACAATTAAATGTGGCCAATCCTATTGTCAAACATGATTGGGGAATGTGTTGTTCTGCTCAAAGGCTTGGGTTAAATAAATGATTGGTTTAACAAAAAATTGTGTAGATATATAATATATATGTGACATAGATATGTCACATATATACACACATATGACTGCTTTTTATCAAAGACTTTGAATGCCCAAGTGATCCTACTAAAACTTATTTAAACACAAATGCATTAAACTCTACCATCATAGCATTCTAGCACTAGCACTTGGTCTCCATGTATAACCATGTTTCTAAGCTGGGGTGAGGGAAGCATCTGTAATTCTCACCTCTAATGCCTAAAACTTTGTTCCCAGAGGGAGGTTTCTCCCCATTCCCAGTTCCACTTACCTTCCCTGACCCTAGGCAAGAAAGAGGAACTGGATTTTCATAGTTTCCACCCAAGGATGGTAGTCTGTATGGCCTGACCAGTTGAGGAGGTGCAAGAAGGGAGAGTGTAAAATTCAGAAGGTTGAAGAACTATGACTGAGTGACCAGATGTCCCTCTCAAAACTCAAGGGAAATCTAGCGGGATGTGGTGGCACATGCCATTAGTCCCAGCTACTCAGGAGGCTTAGGCATGAGGATCGCTTGAGCACAGGAGTTCTGGGCTGTAGTGCCCTATGCCCATCAGATGTCTGCACTAAGTTCAGCATCAAGATGGTGACCTCCCAGGAGTGGGGACCACAAGGTTACTTAAAGAAAAGTGAACTGGCCCAGGTCTGAAATGGAGCAGGTTGAAATTCCCATGCTAATTAGTAGTAGGATCGTGCATGGGCAACATGGTCAGACCTCATTTCAAAAACAAAAACAAAAACAAAAAAACCTCTAGGGAAATCTAGAGAAGAATACAGACTAATTAAGAAAAGTGCATGAAGATCTGATTTGCAAACTGACATTCAAGGATAAGATTGTTTACATAGCAGAGGGATTACATTGGGTCCCAGGGACATAAACAAACACATTTTCAAGGATTTGCTTATAACTTTTTAAATAATAAGAAATGAAAGGCTAAAATGTTGTAATCCACCAGATGATTTTCAAATGAGGAAAGTTCCATCCCTGCTTTATTTTTAACGTTCATGTTACTGGATAAGAACAGATCGGGCTATAAGATACAATCCCAACGTCCTGACAAAGCAGGACATAGGACTACCTTGGTCTCACCAATCTCTTTCCTTCATGGCCCAGACCCCACCCTCCTACCAAATCCCACCTCACTCAAACGGCACCCAGTCAACTGTCTTTCTCACACAAGCAGAAAATCAAAATGAAAGTCTCACAGGACAAATGTCCGTCATATTCTTGGGGACAGTAAGGAAAATACATCTTCCGGAGTATGTTTGTGTGGGAGAACCCCGACTCTTCACCACCTTTGACTCTTACCTTCCCAGGGGAGAGATTTCTCCTTTGCTCTGATGCCACATGCCTTGCTCTGCACTTGCTTTCTTTTCTTTTTTGGCGCAAAAAGAAAAAAGGTCACCACTGATTAGACAAAAGAGCGAAAAATTATCTGCACTGCACCAAAAAACCTACTTTCAGTGACTCTCCTTTACTGATCAGGACATCTTTGATGATCATTTCCTGCAGAACTGTGCTAGGAATGGCCCTGGGAATTTATTGTGCTTGTCTTTGACCTTGTTTTATTAAAGGACTGCTAGAGGTGAAGTGATAAAGGTCAGGGAACTCCTGAGGCTACATAAAACATACTTATAAGTAGGCCTTTCTAGATGGCATATCACAAGCTGGCAGGCTAAAGTTGGTATAGCAGGCCTTCTTTCTAGCACATTCTACCATTCCACAGCAAAATCCTGAAAAGTATTTGCTAACGTGTTGCTATGAAAAAAATGCAAGAAAAGATGCTATGTACCTCAATTAGAGTAATATATTTTCTAAAAATATTTGCACTAAATGAATTCCCTTGTGTGGGAAAAAATCTTTTAGAAGAGCATTTACTGGGTTTTTGTCTGCTTGTGAAAGTAACGGAAGCTCAATTTTAGAAAAGCCTCAAAAGCATGAGAAGGAAAATAAAAATCATATATCATTCCACCTAACAGACACAACCAATGTTAACATTTTGGGGTATTACCTTTCAGCAGTGAGAGAGAAGAAAAAGAAAGTTACCACATTTGGGATCATATTGTATGTATTTTTTATATCTTGTTTTTATTTAACACTACATCATTTATTTAACCTTCAACAAATATTAACTAATGAGAACCAAGCTTGTCTCTAAATATTATGAGCATTTGCCAATGATAAAAATAGTCTTCAAAACATGATTTTTAAAAGATATACAAAGTTCAAAGTGTGCTATTATAATACATAATAAAATCATGCCCCAGTTCTTAAACATACAATTTATTTATTTTTTGTGATAGCTTTATTAAAGTATAATAAACTGCACACATTAAAAGTGTATAGTTTAATAAGTTTTGACCTATAAATGTAGCTGCGAAACCATCATCACAATCGAGATAATGAACACACACATCACCCCCAGGAGTTTCCTTGTGCTTGTTGGTAATTCCTCTCTCAGCCCTGTCCTGCCCTCACCCCCGTCTCTAGGTCTCTGATCTATTTCCAGTTGCTATGGATTAGTTTGAATTTTGTAAACAATTTTACAAATGGAATAATACACTGCATATTCTCTTTTGTCTGGCTTGTTTCACTCACCATAATTATTTTGAGATTCATCATGCAATAGTTTATTCCTTTATATTGTTCATTTGTATTCCATTGTATGGATATACCACAATTTGTTTATCCATTCATCTTTGATGGATACCTTTGTTGTTTCAATTTTTTATTATTACAACTAAAAGTGGTATGTAGGCCAGGAGCAGTGGATCATGCACTTTGGGAGCCCAAGGTGGGCAGATCACCTGAGGTTGGGAGTTCGAGACCAGCCTGACCAAAGTGAAGAAATTCCATCTCTATTAAAAATACAAAATTAGCCAGGAGTGGTGGCACATGTCTCTAATCCCAGCTACTCAGGAACCTGAGGCAGGAGAATCACTTAAACCTGGGAGGCAGAGTTTGCAGTGAGCCGAGATCGCTCCATTGCACTCCAGCCTGGGCAACAAGGTGAAACTCTATCTCAAAAAAAAAAAAAAAAGTGCTATGAACATTGTTTGTGTCTTTGTATACTCATGTAGTTTTTTCCCCTTGCGTAACCTAAAGACTTATGGCATCTGAAGATAGAATGACTAGGTTATACAGCATGAGTGTGAGTGTGTGTGTGTATGTGTAGTGTGTGTGTGGGGGTGTGTGTGTGTGTGTGTGTTTCCAAGAAATTGTCAAACTGTTCTCCAAGATGGTTGGACCATTTTCATCCCCATCAGCAGTGTATGAGGGTTCCAGTTGCCCTACATCCTTGCCAATACCTGCTAAGTTTCAGCCTTATTCATTTTAGACTTTCTAATAAATACTTGGTCATATCTCATTGTGGTTTCATTTTGTATACCCCTAATGACTAATAATATTGAGGATGTGTTGAGAATATTTCTCAGATTCTCAATCAGGTTTAATTTAAAGAGACAGCTTTCAGTCACAGAAAAGTCCTTCAAAATGTAAATTCTTAGGCATTCTTTCTTTAATGATACACTTTTGCCATTTTGTCTCATTTTTATCCAAGACACTGAAAGTTACAGTAGAAATAAAAGATTGATCTTATTAATAGATTAACAACAGATTATAATAATGATGATGATGATGACAATGACAACAATGGCAATGATTTGAAAGGCTTACCTAATCAACAGTTGGTCAACTCCAAAACAAATATATTTAAAGAGGAACACCATCATTGTAAGGACCCACCACCACTTTGTAAAGAACCAAAGGCCTCATGATCATGACAATTGTATTACTTTATGCCTTTCCTCAGAAATCTCCCCACTCTTCATGGTCAGTCCTGATTAGCAATTCTGACACGGGTCCCTGATAACTTCTCACTCATTTCCCCCAATCCATTTTTTCTGCAAACCTCTTACTCCATTCTGTTTAACCCCATGCCCACTCTCCCTTCTCTCAGCAAATTATCTCCATTTTATATCATCTGGAAAATAATCTATCAGCTGTGATTTCTATTCTGTTCTTTTCTACCTTTTACAAACATATCTGCTTCTTCATTCATGATTTCCCTCACTGCCATGTGTAAGAGAAATACATATTCCTCCCCCTGTCTAAGGAGGAGTAGTACAGACTCTAGACTCCTCTTCCAAACCTGTTGGCAGCTAGTATCTAGTACCTGACTCTTTCGTGTATCATCAGTCTTTACCTGTTCATTGATTCCTTTCCTTCAGCATCCAAGCCTGTTTAAGACTTTTGGAGCTTAAGATTAAAGTCTCGCTCCATTTTGTGTCCTTTCTCCAAAGCTTTCCTCCCCTTCAGAGCCAAGTTTCCAGAAAACAAAGATTATCCCATTCTTCATCACTTTTCATTCATACCTAAATCAACACAGGGTAGTCCCACTCAACGCCTTGGCCTCTTTTGCTAAGGATCTCCTAATGGTCAAAACCACTGGAAACTCCTCAGCCGTGATCTTACTTGACATCACAGCTGCTTTGACCTTCTTAAGTAACTGTCTCTTTATTTGGTTTCTGTTTCACATTTCTCCCCTGGTTCTCCTCCCACCACAGTAGTCACTCAGTCTCCTTTGTATGGTCCTATTGTGCCTCATACCTCTTAACGTTAGTCATCTCCAAAGTTGTTCTGCCATGAATCTTCATTTGTCCTTCTACTTGCTGTCCCCAGGAAATTTCATCAATGTGCGTGGCTTTTTTTTTTTTTTTTTTTTTTTTTTTTTTTTTTGAGACAGGGTCTCACTCTGTTGCCCAGATTGGAGCACAGTGGCTTGATCTCGGCTCACTGCAGCCTCAACCTCCCTGGCTCAAATTAACCCCTCACCTCAGCCTCCTGAGTAGCTGGGACTACCGGTGTGAGCCACGACGTCCAGCTAATTTTGTGTGTGTGTGTATGTGTATTTTTTGTAGAGACAGGTTTTGCCATGTTACCCAGGCTGTTCTCAAACTCCTGGCCTCAGGGGATTCACCTGCCTCGGCTCCCAGGCATAAGCCACCGCACCTAGCCACATGCATGGCTTTTAAGTGCCACATATGACTTCTCAACCTATATTTATTTTTTTAACTTAAAAAAAAAATAATAGAGACAGGGTCACATTGTGTTGCCCAAGCTGGTCTTAAACTCCTGAGCTCAAGCAATCCTCCCACCTCGGCCTTCCAAAGGGTTGGGATTACAAGCATGAGCCACCATGCCCAGCTTCAATCTATATTTTTACTCAGGACTTTCTTTAGAGCTTCAGACCAAAACCCAAAGTGTTTATTAGACATGTCAACTTAGTATCCCCTCTATCACTTCCAATTCTATAAAACTAAACTCTTCAACATTTCCCATTTTCAGTTCTTCACACCTACCCTCAAAATCTGCTCTTTCTTCAACATAATTTTTATCAAGTCTATGTTAAATCAGAACATTGGAAATCATCCTTTCTCTCACTCTTGTTTCCAAATGGTCTTATGTTTTTGCCTTATAAAGACTGATTGAATTGTACTATCGTAATTATGGCACCCTCCAGACTACCCTACTTCAGGCCTTCCTTATGAGTTTCTAGACTTCTGCAACAGCTACTGCAGCAGATGAGATAGATCAGTGGGCTCAGCATCCATATCTCTTCTGAGTGTCCCTTGCTCTACAATAGAAGAAGGAAAACTAAAGAACTTATTTCCCCAAATTCCTTGCAGTTAGAGTTCTGGAAGTGATTTAGATTTCTCCAATCAGACGTACTCTTCCAAGATTTGATTTTGGTATTGAATTAAAGGGAGAGACGGGCAAGGCACTAAGACTCTATTTTGCTAAAAGAATCTAACAGGTGCAGCTTGGTTCTGAGTTGGCTTATTTTATAAACAGATTATGGCTAAGGTGTGTGTTCCTGAGGCGAAGAGGCAGCTAGGTCCTGAGTGTCAATTTAAGAATCATTTCTGAAGGGCCTGCTGGAAGCCTGCTATTCTGCTCCTTCCCACAGGTTTGTAAGCACCACATGCCTATATTAAAACTCTGCTCAAAATTGCTCACGTGGTTTCTATTACCTGCACCTGAACTCTGAATAATCCAGCCTCTTTCTACACTTTATACCCCTTGCATTGCCTCCACATGCCATGCAGTCTCACACTTCCTCTCTCTAGTTCATGTTGTCACTTCTGCCTGGAATGTTTTTCCCTCCTTGTGTGCCCATGTGACTTGAGTGAGATGGAAAACATTGAACAGAGGGAAGGTGCTGTCGAGGAATAATTACATATATATGTGACAATTCCTGGGTTTGTAAAGCTAAAGACTTCTTCTGTAGCATTAATACTAAATCTCCTGTTCCCAAGGTAATTTTTAAATATATCACCTCAAATCATTAGTTCATTGTACATCCACAAAACTGTTGCTGATTTCTGATAGTTAACTGTCATCTATTACTATCTCCTCTTTTTAAAAAACAATTTACATTTTTAGATTCTATTTTTATTTTATCTCATATTTCTAGGAGCAAACCAAAAATAAAAGTCTCTGAGAAAATGCACCTATTCTTACTCCCCAGGAATTCATTTTCTGTGGAATTCATGGAAATGTTCCATGGTACAAGGAGAAATAGGAATGATTAGAGCTTTTTCAAACAGCCCAAGATTGATTCCTTCATCCAATTCCCTGAGATCATGAAGTTGAATGTTTTCTTCCTGTAGAAAGCTAGATTTCTCAAGACCATGTCATAACCTTTGTTGTATGTGAAATGAAAACTGACTTTTCATTAATGATTAGAATATTAGTACTAGAAGGAATATTAGCAACCACCCCACACCCTTTACAGACAAGGAGGCAAAACCCCAAAAAACAGAAATGTGATACCTGGAATGGTCTGGCATATTTATCACAGAGTTGTATTGCGTCTCCTAATGCCAATTAACATGGCCTTTTCATATGCCTTTCTTTTTCAACATTTCCAATGCTGTTTAATGATCTGCAAGACCTAGTTTTCAATTAGTTAATTTTAGAGTAACTGGGAAATAGGGAGTTTTACACAATGCAAGCAAGAACAAAGAACCACATATTCAAAACCTCGAAACCGGATTAATTGTTTAATCACTATTTTAGGCTAGATGAAACCAGCCCTAGAGGACCAATATATGACACAAAGCAATTTAGTTCAATCTTTTCTTATATTGCTGCTGCGATTGAAAGGGCAGACTTTGCAGTTACTGCCTAGATTCAAAGCTGTCTTTCATATGTAGTAACACATAAGCCTATGACTTCTCTTACTTCAAGTATTATTTTGGGCTTTCCACAAGGATTTCCAAATATGTATTCTTTCTTAACTGAGTTAACATACCCATCAGTATGTGAGGGCTCTTGCTTAACCAAGTGGAAAATAAATCTATTTCAACCAGACCTTTAATTTTTTTTTTTTTTTTCTATTTCCACTGCCTTATTTTGGACTTTCTCACTGCCCAGCTTTCAAGACAAGGTCCATAATTATTTGTGAACTTCCACAAATTAAGAACCTGAAACAGTAGCTTGGCACTATTCCAGATGCTCATGTGCAATCTCTTACCCATTCGGTACCTTAGAGGGTCAAGCCTGAATTGACGTCCAGTGCTGTTGGGCAGGCCACCATCAGACTCTAAGTCAGATAGCAGTTTTTACAGATCTAAATACTGTTGCTTAAGTGGGTGTCCATGGAGACTGAAAAATTGGTTTATTGCCTAGAGAAATGGAAATAAAACCAAGTCATTTGGTTTCTATGTGGTTTCTATGAAGCTCAAGAAATTTTTTGGCTAATGATAAAACTACAGATGGCTAAAGCTACATGATTCCCTTGGTCAATTCTCAATCTTATCAAGAAAATAAGCTCTGTGTACATTACTTTTAAAATATGAGAATATTCCAAATGAAGGCATACCAGATTCTCAAGTTATTTGATTTTTGGTTAGATTGAAAACTATTATTTAAAAGAGTGACCAATATATGCAACAAAATCTAACAGGTTAAAAAGTCCTTGGATTCACTACATATGGAAAATGTTTCTCATCCACAAATTCAACAGTTCCAAGCGTGAAAGTAAAAGCTAGTATTTAATAAGGGTGAAGGAGACTGAAACACCTATTCATTAATCCTATGGAAATATTTGTCACTCATATGTGGTTGAGCAAATTGGGTAAAAATAGCACTTTCCAAAGAATTTGTTCATCTGGGTATGGGCCTTTATCTCTCTGAGCAAGTAAACATGACGTAATAGCAGGCAGAAGACTTGTACAATGGACTCCCTGATAAATAAGGATGCAGAGGTGACAGCTTGGCACGTGTTGGCATGATTTCACAGCATCTGTTGGCCTACCATCAGATAGAAAACAACGCCTGGCAGACCCCCTTTCTCAATGAATGCACAAAACTAGTCAGGCCAAGAAAGGTGGCATACATGAGTTTCATCTGAGAGTTGGCCTGAACTCAGCTGTTCAGTATTTGGGATAATTAATGCTGCTTTTTAGCTTGTCTCAGAAAACTTATGAGAAATATCCATAAAAGTTTAGCTTCAGAAGAGAAAAATAAAAATTGATTTTATATATGAATCACAAACTGAAATGACCATAGTGGCCAAGTAGGTGTGAAAATTAATGTATGGAACTGAGCATAAGTAAAACAAGAGACTGGTGTGATGATAAATGCTACTGGCACAGGGGCTCCGGGTTGGGGAAAAACTAGGAGTAGTGATATCTGTGGCAAAGTATAGCACACATGTCTTCTTGGAAGGGACTAATTGCTGCTCCAGTCTACCTATTTGATCTCATGTCTTCAAATATTACAAAGGAAGCTAGGTTTGGTTTGCCCACATTTTGCTAGGGTCCCTACAATGACCTATTTATTTAAGGAAAAAAAAAAAACAGTAAAAGGAGTGTGCTATGATGGTTTGCTGGTGGTAATGTAAAATGGTGCAGCACTTTGAAAATCAGTCTTGTTTTTCCTCAAAGAATTAAACATAGAGTTATTATTTGATCCAGCAATTTCACTTCTAGATATATACTTGAGAGAAATGAAAACATATATTAACACAAACTTTTACATGAATGTTTTATCATAGTCCAAAGGTGGAAACAATCTAAACATCCATCAACTGACAAATGGATGAACAAAATGCAGTATGTCTATACAATGAAAGATTTCGTTCTCAAAAGAAATGAAATACTGATACATGCTACAGGGTGGATGAATCTTGAAGACATTTTGTTAAGTAAAATAAGCTAGTTGCAAAAAACCACATGCTATATGGTTTTATTCATATGAAAGGCCAGAACCGAGAAATCCAAAGAGGCAGAAAGTAAATTAGTGATGGTTTAATAACTAAGAGAGAAGAGCCAGGCATGGTACCACATACCTGTAGTCCCAACTACTTAGGAGGCTGAGGCGGGAGTGAAACCCAGGAAGTAGAGGCTGTAGTGAGCTATGATCACAGCACTGTGCTCCAGCCTCAGAGACAGAAAACAAAAAAAAGTCTGGGGAAATGGGGTGATAGAGGATAAAAGAATAGGGGGGTGATAGATGACAGGTACAGGGTTTCTTTTTGAAGTGAATAAAATATTTTAAAATCAACTGGTGGTGGCTGCACAACTCTGTTAATATACTATTAGGATGGTGCAAAAATAATTGCCATTGAAATTGTAATGGCAAAAGTGCAATTACTTTTGCACCAATGTAATAAAACCATTGAACTGTACACTTTAATTGTGTGAATTGTGTGGTATGTGAACTATATTGTAATAAAGCTGTTTAAAAAGTGTCTCAAAATATCAACCCCTGTGAAGTTACCTTAGAATGTTTCAATTTGGAATTTTCAATAAAAGTTGAAAAAAGTAGGATAGAAGTTTGTTGAGATTATCTTGATGACCACCAACAGATAACATTAGTGCCCACGCTTTATTCATGTTTACTATCTTCTTCTCACCATGGGAAAAGCCAAAAGGCCTTGGGGCAAGCTGCAGAAATAAGAGGCTGAGAGTCATTTAAGTAGAGAAAAGTGATGGGAAAGCCCAGCCACCACAGAGTTCATGGCAATAAAAGGAAACTAAACTCAAATTACTCACAACAGCAGTCAGACCACCACATCCTGGGAGCCTTGGTAGTGGATGTATTGCAGGTCCCGGTTTGTACAGACCAAATTGTCCCAGCTCGTTAACAGTGTGGGTGATAGTATACCTGTGGTGAAGTTTGTTATAAAAACAACTTTTAACCACTTTTTATTATTGTTTTTGGGATGCCTTATTCAAATGACTGCTCCATCAAAACAAAGGCTAATGTTAAAAACAAGATAATTGGTTAAGAGAAAAATTAATGATACTACTCATAATGATTATTCAAACAATGGCTCATAGTGCTCAAAATCAAAAGAATCAAGACAACATAAGCCTCTTTTCTTATATTGAACCCAAAGTTCAAACAAAACCATCCATCACATGGATCATATATGGTTCATCCAAATTACATTGTTTTGTCCTTTTATTTGTATTAGATTCCTAAATATACCCTTGTTTTGTTATTTTAATAGGAGCTGTAAGTATCATGAGTCTGAAACCAGTTTTATCACTGTGCGTACTATAGAAGTATGGTATTTAAAATAATTGACCTCCCCATTAGAAGTCCAAGTAAATTATTTTCTTCTAAAAAGGTTCTGTATATTTTTTTGTTGAGAGGATTCAGTGAGATAGGTTTATAGTGTTTAGGTAAGCAATGTAGAGTTAAGGCTTGGGAAAATAACTAATGATAAGATGCTCATGGTCTGAAACCACAAAGAAGCTAGACTTAAGTGAAAAGAGGGCATAATAAATCTCAATTAACTAGAATGTTTGAGACTGATGTGTTTTTGAATAACCAGAAATTTATGTATAAGCTTCACTTCTCCTTGAAAATATTTTCTAAGTGTGTTGATCTGCTTTTCTCATTAAAGAAGATAATTTAGTTGTTATGACCTAGAAACTCTAAGTGCTTCAAGTTCATCCTTCAATAATAAATTCTTATTGTAGCTCTACAAATCCAGAAAACAAATAAGAAAGTACTCTTTTAAAGCTATAGGGTATAAACATTTTTGTGCAATCTCTCTCCCTTTTCAACGATGGAGTGCATAATATTATCTAATTAATTTAGATTTCTTGGTAATTGGAGTCTATTTAATTGAGGTCTTATTGTGCATATATTGCTACTTGGATATAGGATTGAAAGGCCTAACTGTGGGGAAGGGAGAGGAGGTGAATCATTTGTCCCTAAGTGCAAAAGAACCAGGAAAATTTATACTCAGTTTTATATACTTTCATTGAATGACTGCTATGGAAAGAAACTGGGGGAGGGATGAGGAGAGACTTAAAAGGACAAATGAGATATTATTACCAACCTCTTAGAAGTCTACAGACAACAGGGAAATCAAACCTTTGTGATCCTTTTTGCATCAGAGGACCTCAACACACAGCTGCAGTGATCAACACACTAAGGCTGAAAGAGCATTTGAACACCTGGGATTCCAACGCTATCCATAGTGGAGGTGACAGCCCTCCCTACCAGGAAGTAATCCCGTAAATCCATCTAATTAACTGGTTAAAGTCAAGACAGGCACCAGTTCCAGAGCGAGGGCCACAGGCTCTGGGTAGAGCCATGTCTTGCTAACCTTGTTTTGAAAGATGAGAATAAAAAGATGTTTTTTGCATATTTATCAGATTTGCAGTTAAAAACAAACCAGAAAGGATAGCAAACACAGGATAAGAGAATCAGGATCCAAAAAGCTGAAACATTTGGCTGAATTTAACAAAATGATTACAGTGTAAGTTTCTGCACTCTGGCCCATATAAAAAACACTATGTACAAGTACGGGATGGGAGAGGCATGGAAGTACGGGATGGGAGAGGCATGGAACAGTGTTGTGAGTGTGTCTGTGTGTGAGTGTGTCTGTGTATATGTGTGTGTGTGTGTGTGTGTGTGTTTTAAAGGCTCAGGCTTGAACTAGCTTGAACTGACAACCATATAAAGAAGAAATGTAAATAATAAATAAAACTATATGCATTATTAATCAAATTAAAACAGTAATCCCTCAATCTACCAAACTGATAAGCTACAAATAATTATAATTCTCAGTGCTGAAAACAGTGTGAAGAAATAGACTTTCTCATATACATCATGTGAAAGTGTGAATTGGTAAGTCCCTCAGGAACAATTTGGCCATGTGTATTGGAAATAAAAAAGCCATGCAGAGCTTTCGGCCGGGCGCAGTGGCTCACACCTGTAATCCCAGCACTTTGGGAGGCCGAGGCAGGTGGATCATGAGGTCAGGAGTTCGAGACCAGCCTGACCAACATGGTGAAACCTAGTATCTACTGGAAATACAAAAATTAGCTGGGTGTGGTGGCACATGCCTGTAATCCCAGCTATTCAGGAGGCTGAGGCAGGAGAATTGCCTGAACCTGGGAGGTGGAGTTTGCAGTGAGCCAAGATTGTGCCACTGCACTCCAGCCTGGACGACAGAGTAAGACTTCGTCTCAAAAAACAGAAAAAAAAAAGCCATTCAGAGCTTTCATCTTAACAATTACACTTATAGAACTTTTGTTCATTAAATAATTAAGGATGCACATAATATTTAGCTACCAGAGGGTTAAACATAACATTGTTAGTAATGGAAAAACATACACACATACTCATGAATATGCATCTAAAACATTCCCAATAGGAAAGGATCATATGAACAAAATCTATAGTATAGTTAATGGTATTATACTAATGTCAATTTTCTGATTTTGACAATGTACTACAGTTATGTAAAAGGTTGCCATTGCATGGGAGGCTAATTGAAGGGTGCACAGGACTTCTTTGGAATAGTTTTTCAAATTTTTGTAAGTCTATCATAATTTTGAAATAAAAAGAATAAATTTATTAAAATGGAAAGCTTTTTATTGAAAAAGAGCTGATATCAAATCAGAAGGTGTAATTCTTTTTTTGGTAAAATATCCATGTAATTTATGTAGTTATGATGATGATAAGAGTACCAAAACAAGATGAAATCTTGTTTTGTGGTTCACAAATAGTATCTCATTTGATCTCACATCAGCTAAAAGGATAAATCTAACTAGTCCCATCTTACCAGTGAAGAACGGGATTAGGAGAGATTATACAATTTTTCAAGTGTTACACAACTAGCTAGTATTTGAATATAGTTCTCTTAGGCTCCAAAGTCCATGCTGTTGGCTCTGTTCCAAAACATTCACTACCAAATATCTTATTTTATAGTCTGGAAAAGTGTATCCTAAAATGTCAACTATAATTATCCCTGTATAGTGATTATTGGTGGCATTTTTTTTCTTTTTTGCTTATTGAATACATATCATTTGTGTAATTAAAATAATATTTATTGGCTCAATGGCTCATGCCTGTAATCCCAATACTTTGGGAGCCAAGGTGGGTGGTTCATTTGAGGCCAAGAGTTTGAGACCAGCCTGACCAACATGGTGAAACCCCACCTCTATGAAAATATAAAAATTATCTGGGCATGGTGGTGAGCACCTGTAATCCCAACTACTTGGGAGTCTGGGGCAGCAGAATTGCTTGAACCCGGGATGCAGAGGTTGCAGTGAGCTGAGATTGTGCCACTGCACTCCGGTCTGGGCAGAGTGAGACTCCATCTCAAAAAATATATATTTATTTATTTTAAAGATACAGTCTCACCATATTGCCCAGGCAGTTCTCAAATTCCTGGACCCAAGCAATCTTCCCACCTCCTGAATAGCTGGGACTATAGGTATGTCGCCACACCCAGCTAAAAAAGTAATACTTCTTTTAAGACTTCAGTGTTTTTGTTGAAAGCAGGGTTAGTGTGAGTCTACAGTACTCATAATAGTCAAAATAGGTATGTTTGACTACATTGACAGAAGACTAGTTATTTAAAATCAAAAGGCCATACTAGTGTTCAACTATGCAAAGCTGGAATATGGTACTCCTTCCATTTTGGGAGCCACACTTTGGTAGGGACATGAATATAGAAACTGAAGGGTATTCGGTAAAAAGTAATCAGAATGGTGAGAGGATCCGAAAGCATATCATAACATTGACAGTGGAGAGAACTTGGGACATCTACCTTGGATAGAAATAAACTCACAGGGATTATGACAACTGTCTCAAAATGTGTAGGGGCATCCTCCAGAATAATAGTCACCACCATGTGCTAAGTACATACATCATCTCAATTAATCCTCACCACACCACTGTAGAAAAGTGCTGATATTATCCTCCCTTTGTGGATGAGGAAACGAAAACTCAGAAAGTCAGAAAAGTTGTACAAAATCACACATGCATTAATGACAGAGCTAGTATTCAAACCCAGAATGTGTCTGCCCTTACTCATTCTTCAGGGTTGTCTCACAACCCTGCAGAGGAAAAGCAACCAGGCTTGTTTGTGTGACTCCTAATGAGTAGAATTAGGGCCACAAAAGAGACACACTTATCAGCTGAATATCAGATTTATCTCTAAAAAATCAAAGCTATCCAAATATGGAATGGGTTGCCTTAGAAGCTAGTAAATATTCCCCATACAATCCATAGAGTTAATGATGCTCCACAGTGATCTCAGAAAGGAAAGTCAATCAGCAGATGGATCTCAAACTTTAGTAGACACCAGGATCACCTGGGAGAGTTTCTATGACACATGTTACTGTGGTTCCACCCTGAGCAATTCTGATCCAGGTGTCCTGGGGTGGTAAGATCCATGAATTTGCATTTCCATCAGGCTCCCAGGTGGTGCAAATGCTGCTGGTCCAGGATCACACACTGGCATTCCCTCAAGTCCTAAAATTCTACTACTTAAAAAAAAAAATCAAACTGTATGGCTTGAACCAATTTTGTGTCCCTTGCAACCTCTCCAATGGAATGGCAGCCATAATGCCCCTGAGCCATACAATAGGTTGGTTTGTGTGCTTGTTTTTCTCTGTCCAAACTGCTAGTCAAGAGATTATCCTACATACTTTCAACATAGCCTTTTATAGCTAATTGTTTAAAAATTCCAGAGTTTCCTAATACATTAGAGACATATTTTTTTCTAAGAAATCTACCAATATTTCTAATCAATAAAAAATGGATAAAAGCAAACCACATTAAATCACATAAGAGACTGATCAATCTTAGCATGTTCAAATTATCAGAGAGGAAATGTGCTCTTCTAATTATGATTTACTGTTCAGCTGTCTAGCTCAATTTAGAATAAGAAGTGGAAATGTTTTTGTTTTCCAAGAAATAAGAATGATGGTCCTATGTTATGAACGGTGCTTTGTTATTCTTAATAGTGGCAAACTGAGTATGAGTGGTTTTTTTGTTTTTTTTTTTTTTTGTTTTTCATAATTTCCAAATTCTACTTGTGTCTAGCTTAAAGGCAGCTTTGTCTGTTTTTTCTTTTCCCCACTTTTTGATGAGGCAAAAATTGTCAAGTACCTTTAAAGTGGGCAAAAATATTTCAAAATCAAATATAAAGAAAAAAAGTAGCTCTGTGTGGACTGCACTGTTGACCCTCTCTTCCTGGAAGGCAGCTGATACAATGCCACAGCTGCTTCTTGACACACAGGATTGTTGCTCACTATCCTGAACAGCCAACACCCCCATATAAGAACCACAAGTGGCTTTTAAGGTGATAAGATAAAAGTTTAGCTGCCATATTTTATGACATAATTCAGCCAATGTCTCTTTACAGAGTGCCAGTGGACAGCCAACTTCAAACAGCCATAAACATTTGATTATATAGTAATTTAATTTAATGATTTATTTAATCTTCAAATCACAAGAGGCTATTTCCAAAACACTTTGTTGCCATATTGATCCTCTTTTAACCTAAAGGATTAATAATTGATGTTGAAATACAGTTGGAAAAAGGTTGACAATGAACTCCTTTCTAAAGGAAAAGACACCTGGATAGAATATCAGATTTATATATTGAGTGTCTCAGATAACAAAACTTTCAAGTGACCAAACTTTTAAAATCACAAGCATTTTGGATTGAACTCTTTCCAAAATGTCATATATGTCTTGCCATATATATATATTTTTGGGACAGAGTCTTACTCTGTTGTCTAGGCTGGAGTACAGTAGCACAATCACAGCTCACTGCAGCCTTGACCTCCTGTGCTCAATCCTCCCACCTCAGCCCCCCGAGTAGCAGGAACTACAGCACAAGCCACCATATCCAGCAAATTTTCTTATTTTTTGTAGAGATGGGATCTTGCTAGGTTGACCACGCTGGTCTTGAATCCCCGGCCTCAAGTGATCCATCCACCTCAACCTTCCAAAGTGTAGAACCACATGCAGACCTTTCTTGCCACCTTAAACTGAGTAATGGTACATGTTTTAATATCCTTTGGTGAATCAAAGGTAAGCCTTGTAAATTGTATCCTCAGTGAGAACAACTGAGATCTGATGGAACTTTTTGCCTCTAAAATGCCTTCAGAACCTTATACCATGTTAGTCCTTTGATTGAATTTTTATAGTTCACGCTTTTCTTTTCACTTAAATTTGCCTACCACTGTTAATTTTTTCTTCCCTTTTAATTTGCTGTTAAATTTATCATGTACTAAAAATCTAGCTCAGTTAATTTACTGGAAGTATGTGTGCAAATAAGTAAGGCTTTACAAATAATAAATTAGTTTTTCTGAGAATTGTCTGTGGCCTTTAGTGTATATAGAGTTTGTGTCATAACTTCTCAAGAAGTTTGTTTTTAATTACTCCTGTTTCTTACCTGTCTATCATCCAGTTAACCAGGTTGCCAGATATGTGACCCTTAGTTAAGAAAAGCATAACCATAATCATGTAATAATCATCATTGATCTTCACTTATTACTAGGCTGCTCTAACCATGCTAACTCTTTGCATTCAAATCTGTATTTAAAGTATAGCAGTCACAATAGCAAATGAAATCTAGATGACTTTTCTTTTCAAAACCTATGCATTTTCCGATGCCTTAATCCTTTAGACCTCACAAATGAAACCAGATTAAGAGAAGAAGACATGACTTCAGATAGGAGTTTTACAACTCATCCCTTAATACCTTATAAATGGAAGAAAACTCCAAAATTGGAGGGTTTTGTCTCCACTAATCTCGGAGATTAAAGAAGGAACAGCAGTAGGAAAACCAGGAAAAATATGCCATTTTATCCTCCTGAAAAGTCATGATTCTTCAAAATTCTTTTTGAGTTGTATGCACACAGCACCATTTGGTGCTATAAGAAAAGAAAGAAAAGACTTTCATCAAGTAAAAGTTCTAAATCTGGCCCTCAAAAGCCTCGGACATGGCTTAACCCACATTTCTCATCTCATCTTCCATTGCTCTCTTTCTGCCAAACCAAATCCTCCCTGATCCCCACATCTCTTTCATCTCTCTGCCTTTGGAGTATTTATTAGGTGCTAATAAGTACTCCTCAGGGGGGAAAGCAGGGTGGGGATTCCACAGTCAAATAAATTTGGAAAATGCCGGATTAACCAGCATAAAATGGGTTTCCTTGATATAGTACTTCTCAGAACCTTTTAAAATTCTAATGTTCATTTAAATCTCCAAAGGTAAAATACAGTATAGAAGCAAGATAACCATTCATCTCAGCCAGCCTAGAACAGTCTTAATGTATACCTGTCATCCCAGCATAATTAAGTGTCCCCTTCAGCTTGTAAAAATGCCTCACATTGTCCAATATGGTTTTCCTAGATACAGCACTTTCTAAATTAATTTGACCACTGCTCCATTTTTCACATAATACCTAAGTATGTGGTAGAATACAGTTTGGGTAGCATGACCTTTCCCCCACTTTACCAGGCATCAGTGCCTATCCAGATCTCAAATGCCCTCCAGAATAGTTTGCACCGCAGTGAAGGCTTCCCTCGTTATTTGTCCTTCTCCACAGCTGAAAGTATCTTGTCCCTCTGCTGAGGATCTATCACCTGCTTTTCACCTTCATCTTGTGACATTTAGCATTTTCCATTCTATTTTTGGTTCAGGGTTCAAGCCTTTCCACTGTGCCATTTACGGTAGAATCCAAGTCGTGTTTCACTTTATCTTCCTGCATTATGCCAAACTCAATAAATACCTTTAACTGATTACACTGGGTTGCACCTGAAGCTGTCCTTGCCTCTCATTATGACAAAGCAGGTTCTCAAAGCAAGCCAAGGCAACTCTTCCTCCTGCCTTCTTGGAGATCTCACTCTGCTGACTGTCTCCCCACTTTCACATCTCCCACAACACTTAAGTATGCTCAGGATTCCGCCATCTTAAATATGCCTGGTTTCTGTCTCCACTGCTCCACTCAAACTGTGCGTATCAGGGTCAACAGTCACTTTTTTTTTTAAGTGAGTACTAACTTTAAAAAAAAAGTATTAAATCTTATTAATACTCCTCATTTGAGTTTCAGCTCCGACTCTGAAATGAATTTGCCTCTTTGATTTATACTCTCTTTACAAGTCTCCAAAGTTTCTCAAAAAGTTAAACATAGAATTATCAAACGACCTAGCAATTCTGCTGCTAGGTATATATCCAAAGTAAAGGAAAGCAGGGACTTAGATATGTGTACACCAATGTTCATAGCAGCATTATACATGATAGTCAAAAGGTGAAAACGAGCCACAATGCCAGTAATGGATAAAAAATATGGGTATATTACATGCAATGGAATATTATTCAGCCTTAAAAAGAAATGAAATTCTGATACAAGCTACAATACGGATGAACTTTGAAGACATGCTGAGCAAAAGAAGCCAGACACAAAAGGGAAAATATTCTATGATTCCATTTATATGCAATACCTAGAATAGGCACGTTCATAGAGACAGAAAGTAGTAGAGGTCACCAGGGGCTGGGGAAAGGAGAAATAGGCAATTAATGTTTAAGGGGCGCAGAGTTTCTATTTGGCATGATGAAAAAGTTCTGGAAATGGCTAGTGTTGATGGTTGTTCAACATCATGAATATATATACATATGTATATATACACGTGTATATATATATATGCACGTGTATATATGTATATTTTGAGATGGAGTCTTGCTCTGTTGCCAGGCTGGGGTGTATGTATATTTTGAGATGGAGTCTTGCTCTGTCGCCAGGCTGGGGTGCAGTGGCACGGTCTCGGTTCACTCCAACCTCCGCCTCCCAAGTTCAAGTGATGCTCCTGTCTCAGCCTCCCGAGACGCTGATACTACAGGTGCACGCCACCACACCCAGCTAATTTTTTGTATTTTTAGTAGAGACGGAGTTTCACCATGTTAGTCAGGATGGTCTTGATCTCTTGACCTCATGATCTGCCCACCTTGGCCTCCCAAAGAGCTGGGATTACAGGTGTGAGTCACCACGCCTGGCCTCAACATCATGAATATATTTAATGCCACTGAGTTGCACCACTTAAAGATAGCTAAAATGATTAATTTCGCATTATGTATATATCACCACAATAAAAAGAAACAGAAGTTGGCAAAATATTAAAATTACTGAAATAAAAAACATTTGTAGTCAATAGAGTAAAATCAGCCTCGTGACTCCCTTCTGTTCAACAAGAGTCTCATTCTGAGAGAACACCTGAAGTGGGGAATTCCCAGCCAGGGTAGCGGCCTCATCAAGCATATTGGAAAGACCTTTCCACTTAAACTTATCTCTAGTCCTTTGGGTTTCACAGCCACACCTCATTTTACCAGTACCGATGTTTCTGTAAAGTTGTAAGCCAAATCATATCTTCCCAGGTCATAACCTCGGTTATATAGGCAGAAGGGTTTTATCTAAATTAAAATTGCTGTTCAGGTGGTGGCATTGCTCCAAGTTTTTCCTCTGGGTTTCTCCAATCCTTTTCTTCCCATACCTAACACTCCTCTGCAAAGAGGACAGTGATTTGTAAGCAAATAGGTAAGCAAAGAGAGAGCCAGCTATTTGTAAAGTCAGAAGGGGCATCAAAGGGAAGGGGCAACATAGTCCACTCCAGCAGGCACAGATTAACTCTTTTATTGAGCTTTGTCAGTGCTCCAATTCCCTGCCTGTGGTGTATTTTATACTTCTATAATATACTGTCACTCATGAATGGTCTGCCTCCTATGACCAGATCTCCTGTAACAGCAGGGAGCTAAATCAGGGAGGGTGATTTCTCCAACTTTTTAAAAGCAACATATAATTTGTTAGTACTCATTGGCGATGTCCCTATAGCCTGACAAGAAAGTCCTTATCTCAAAGCCTGACAGTTCTCAAATCCCAGGTAAAGCATCTTGCTCCCTCAAAGAGTTTTCTGTAAGTCTATCATAGGAGAAAGCCTCTAGTGTTTCAAATTACAGATTTTTGGTGGGGGTTGGTAGTGCTTGGGAGCGCCTTGTAAAATTCTCACTCAAAAGATAAGTAAGATATTCAAAATTCTGCTTGGGATAATTATTACTGTTTGGCGTTTGGTGGATTTGAGGGAGGATACATCAAAGCAATGAGGCTTTGCAGAATACCAAGTCATTAAGGCCTGAACGTGGGCTGTGGTCGTGGAAAAGAAATGATTCCAAAAATATTAAAAACATGAGACAAGAGGACACTTGGTATCTAAAGCATTCATCACACTGTTTTTCCTTCGCTTTTCTGAGTTATCTGATGGCATAGGAGAAAGTTTCCTATTAGAAAGCCTCTTTCACTTTCCATCTCAATTTATTTTTTTGGTTTTTTTTGTTTGTTTGTTTGTTTGTTTTGTTTTTGACAGAGAGCTCTCTACTCCCATGGAATTTCATGGAGATCCCATGAAACTGTGCATGAATTGTGCCTTCTCCAGAGACACTCCCTCATGCACACGATACTGGCCTCAATTTTGTAACTGCATTTATGACTGATTTACAGAACTTTTACTTGGCAGGCCCTGCTGTTACTGTTAGCTGGTTACTATGGATCTTTCAACATGCCACTCTGGCATGTTGCATTAAAAATAACTTCCCAAGACTGTACAGAATACATAGAACAACGGGAGTACAGTCACAGCCGCAGACACCAGGGTCTGCTTTGGTGCCTATGTGTTTGCATGTGCTCCTAGGAGAAGTGACTACAGGAAAATCATTCAAACACCTTCTAAAACGTCCACTTGCATCACAATTTTTCCAAGCTTTCTCAAAGCAGAGGTTCTCAGAGATCAACAACATCTCAAACAACTGTGAACCCAAAGAATAACAAAACACAAATGATAAGTGTTTGTTAAGGGCACAGATCCAAAGTCACCGTGTCTGGGTTTGAATCCAGGCTCTCACACATGACTAGTCCCGGGATCTCAGCAAGTCATACCACAGCCACAGCTATCTCCTCTACAAAATGGAGTGATAACATCAATCTCAAAGCACTGTTCTGAGAATTAAGGGAGCTATCCAGAGAAAAGTTCTTGGTTCAGTATTAATGTAAAGAAGGTGCTCAATACACAGATTATTATCCTTTGAACTCCTTTGAACAAGTATTGCCTAATAAATATTTGTTGGCTGAAAGGGTAACACCAGCTATTCATGTATATGTCTGATCTCCTTTTCCAGATTATCTACTGCTTTAAATCAGTTATATTTCACTCATCTGTGTATTCTTACAGCTCTATAGTTGCTGAATAAATATTTATTAAATTCAATGCAAAGATAAAGTCTGTTTTAAAGGGCAACAGTTAGTATGTAAACTGGTAGCAAAAAAAAAAAAAAAAAAAATCACAGGCTTTAAGTGCAAATAGCATCCAGTGCCAAGAAAACACTGACGTTCCCTGAAACTAAATGAATATGAGCTACACATGAATACAATATTTGTAATGCTAGGTCTGGTTCAGTGACTCTGGTTCTAGCTGGGTACTGCAGAGAAGAGAAAAGCTTTTATCTCTAGCCCACCCCTGGCCTCAGCCCATGAGCCAGGCTTGCCCATAACTCAAGAGAAGAATTACTCTCCCAGAGCCAGATACCACAGTCACCACAAGCCAATAGTTTCCTTATGCCACTTTAAGCGTCATTGGATTTGGTGACAACACAAGCAGAAGACTTCTGCTAAGGACACAGGGCCAGGATAGTATATACTCTGCCCTGGGTTCCACTCTCAGTGCTCAAATCAGCATGAACAGAGCTCTGTTCATGCAGAGGGAGACAAGGCCAACTCCTACTTTAGGAAAGCCAGGGGCCACTCTGGATCCTAACTGCAGAAAACGCTAATAGGTTTCTGTGACTGTGGACTCCTATCTAACCCCCAGAGCCAAAATGAAAATAATAAATCTGTTAAGAGAGAGAGCGTGTGTATGCATTTGTGTAGGACACTATTTCCTTCTTTTCTGATAGGGTGTCAACACCTCCACCCAAAGACTACCAAAAACACAATTCTAGCTGATTAAGTTAGATTTATTACACATTGCCACATGGGATAACGTTCATTATGGGGAAACCATGAGGCACCCAGCAAGATGGTGTTAGAAATAACCTATTATAAAATGTGGGCTTGAGTCCTTTGGGGAGGCTCTATGGAAGTGGAAGTTCATTTTAGGTTGGGTTCTGTAAGAAAGTGGAGACAATTCTATGATTAGGTATCTCAGTAAACCTTACCTATAGGAAGAGCAGAGTAGAGCAAAGATAAAGCTGTAATTGCCAAAGAAGTAATAGTCCATTACATTAGGCAAGAGAGAGAAAGGTTTGATAACTTGTGACTTTGTATTTCTGTTCTAACGCTGCTAATATAGACATACCTGAGACTGGGTAATTCATAAGGGAAAGAGGTTTAATTGACTCACAGTTCCACATGGCTGGGGAGGTCTCATAAACATGATGGAAGGTGAAAGGCACATCTTACATGGCAGCGGACAGGAGAGAAAATGAGAGTCAAGCAAAAGGTATTTCCCCTCATAAAACCATCAGATCTCGTCAGACCACAGAACAGTATGAGGGAAACCACCCCCATGATTCAATTATCTACCACCAGGTCCCTCCCACAACATGTGGGAATTATGGGAGCTACAATTCAAGATGAGATTTGGATGGGAACACAACCAAACCATATCAGACTTGGGCAACATTAATGTTTTGTCTGTGTTCAAACATGATTATAGAGTCATTATCTTGATCCATCAGGGTCACAGAGTGGGTCTGATTTGATGGGGCATGTTCTGTGAAATTGATTATATCCAACAAGAGAAAACCAAGACCTAGTTGTGAACACCAGGCCAGCTGGTAACACCAAGGCCTCATTGACTGTGCCTGGAATAAAGCAGGATGCCAAGAGCTGCTTTCTCTTTCTTGAGTGTCACTAGGCAGTAGAAGAGAAAAGTGGTAGAAAAAGTAGAAATGTATTTCAACAAATCTCCTGACAAAGTCTCTTAAGCTTGGTACAGCTACACATTTTAAATGACTGATGATGGTACCCAATGAATACAGATTAAATATCAGGTTGAGGTCAACCTGCTCTATCTACTGATATGCACAGTGTCATCCTTGGTTCTGTCTTGTCAAGTTGCTTATCATTGAAGGCCTGTGTTCAAAATCTAAGAAGATAGTAAATATATTAGTTAGCAGATTCTGGATCAAAAAAGAATCTCCACAGGCATTAATGATGGCCTGAATCAAATAAAATGAACTTTAATAACAATTCATGTAAAGCACTCATTTGGGGTTCAAAACAAATTAAAACAAGGACCAAATGAAAGACACATGGCTGGGAAGAAACAGAAGGGAAAAAAACTAATAGTTTAGCAGCTGGCTATGTTTTATTGCCATCAACAGTGGCCACTAAAAAAAAGGAGTGTAATTTTAGATTGCATTAATAGAAGTAGGGAATCTTTAATAAAGAAACTGACAATCCTGTCTACACAGGTCTCACAATACCTAAAATTTTGTGTTCAATTCTGGGCATTACCCTTTTGAAGAATATGATGCCTCAATCAGAGAAAGTGACTGATTCTCCTTCACTTAGAAACTCAAAATGCAAAATCATAGGAAGAGTGATTGATGAAGTGATAGATATTTAGCCTGGAGCACAGGAGATGTTTTTATGTTCATATTTCCCTGAGGAAATATGAAAACTCTCTTCAAGTATTTTAAGTACTGTCATATAGAAGAGCAGTTAGATTTTAGACCGTTTTTGTTTGATTTAAGGACCTAGGATCAGTTAAAGTTAAAGGGCAGCAAATTTTACTTCTAAGACATACACTCACACAATGACCCCAGAAACCATTTTTCAATTGAGAATGCAAATTCCCCATGATTAGCATTCTGCAAGCAAAAGCAGAAGGCCTAGAGGTGAAGATATTGTGGGAGAGATTCAGGTATAATATAATGGATTTCTAATCTCCTCGATTAGAACTTTTAGATAGTGAATACCTATAGTATGATATTCTTTTGCCATCTTTCCAGATTCTGAATCAGGTTGACATGTTTCCAGTAGAAGTTATTTTTTTCTAGGCGCCTCCCATTCAGAACCTCATAGAATAATATGAATGTTTATCAAACATGTATAGCTTAGTAAAACTCAAGTCTGTCCTCAAACAATTCAACTGTTTTGAACTTGGCTAACTGATTTGACTCTATTCCATCTGCTTACCTGTACCTATCTATATCTTAAGTTATTTGCTTTGTATCTGAATACTAAATACTCTGCATTACAAATTCTATTTGTTATTTTGATAGCCACACTGTTCTGTGCTACCTTCCATCCTTGTGTGATGACTAGATTTACCTTTGCAACAATATAGTTTAGTTTCACAGAACTTGCAAGTTGTAAGCTTTTATTATGATCTCAACGTTCCTAAAACTCTTCATCCTCTCCCGAAATGACAGTGAAAGACTGGTAAATACGGAAAGGAATGCTTTCTGAAAGCACACCATTATCTCTTAATTTATAACAGACTAAACTTCTATTCTTCAAATTTTCTTAATGTAAGTCTTGCATATAATTAGTATTTTTAAAGCTCAAATAAGTGTGTATAATATTAATTTGTATGGCAGGAAGCCTCCTTTTAGTCTGCGTTTCCTAGAAAGCAGAGCCTCAGGCCAGGTACTAAGTGTGGATGGTTTATTTGGGAATACAATCCTAGGTCAACAAGAGTGAGGCAGAAAGAAAATAAAACAGGAAAAGATGGGAAAACATACGAGGAGAAATATTAATGTTTCCATGCTGGCCACTGATTTATAATGAGCCGTGAAGAGACACAACAGGTCTACTGACTGACCTTACAGAGAAATTGCCTCAAAGAAGAGGAAGAAAAAAGGATTGTATCTGCCTAATTCCGTCCTGACCCCTGTTTTCCATTAGTCACGTTTGATCCACAGGCAGTCTGTTTCCTAGCCCTTCCAGGTAGCTGCATTCAGCCCCTTTGCTATTTACTTGGAAAGAGATTCCACACATTGCTGGGCAACATTTCACTCAAATTAAAAAGTGGCAGAAGAAGCTACACAGCCCAGCCCACCCAGCAACTGGGTAGCAGTGGGTACCGGAACAACCTGGGCTCTGCGGCTAAGAGTAATGGTTTCAGGAGATGTTGGTGCAGAGCAACCTGAGGAAGCACTCAAGCTGTTTCTGAGACACTTTCTCTGACCTTCTAAATCTCTGTCACTTTCAGCTTTTAGTGAACTCTTACCACTTCATCTACACTCTCTATGACACAGACTTCTAGTGCCCACACATATGTGAACATCCTCTTCCTCCTGGATACACAGGTGTCTAGTTCCTGAGTCCTTGCGGTCAGGTGAAGTCATGTGACTGGTTCGGGTAACAGTCATGAGAAAAAGTGCTTTGTGTGCTTCTGGGCCAAAGTATTTAAGAGAGATTATGAGTTCTCACACACTCCCTTTCTCTGCTGCAGCAACCCTGGAAGCCATGCTGAAATGGTGGAGTCACAAGATGGAAATAGGCTGAATCCCAGACACAGCGTGTGTAGAAAGGAGCTGTATTGGTATTTCATCAGTCAGACTTCTTGGCTGACAAATAATAGAAATCTGCTCTAGGTAACTGAGGCAAAATATCAAAGGGAAGCTGGAGAAACAGATTCAGAAAGCATGTGAGAATCAGAGACTCCAAAACAAGAGTCATAGTCAAAGTCAAGCCATAGGAACAATCTGGTTAAAATACTGCTGCTGGTTGCATCATCCCTGCCCCAGGGGACATCACTGCTCTTGGACTCTCTTTGCCACCACAAATAATTTCTAAACAATCCTGTGTCTTTGGGTCACTGTTTTCAGGATAAAATTACCAGGGGGAGACATGACCTCAGCTTACATCATATATTCATACTCTAGATACAAGAGGGGTAAGACAAAAGGGACATCTGCCCCATTCTGCTTCGATTTCACCAGAACCACACATTGGGGCATGTCCGCAAGTGAAAAGGAGCTTGAATATTGATCACACACACACACACACACACACACACACACACAAACACAAAATCCTACAAATATCCACTGCAGTCATATGTTACTTTATTTGTGCTACAAAACCTGGCTCATTTTCTTTCTTGCAGTAGTCAATGAATAAATATTTGTGATTGATGAACTGAATAGTTTAACTTTACGGAAAATATATAAATAAATAAATAAATAAAACTTTACGGAGAAGCTACAGAATTTCGGCACCTAAATAGATGCTAAATAGTCTTTCTGATGAGCACAAATCAGGACTTTAAAAGGGAATGAAAATTAGGAACAGAAGGTTCTAAGTCAATGGTGCCTATTGTTATAGTTACTATTAGCCTTCCTTGTAGGCAGACCTTTATCATTTCATTTCTATGTGTGTCTAGACATCTCTTTGCTTTTTCCTTCTGAAGCTCTATTTTCTGAGGAAATCAGAAGTCACCAGACCAGAGCATTTTTGTCTTCACTTCTTCTTTATTGAAAAAAAATGCATGACCCCAATTATCACCTCTAGCTCAAGCACCTCTAGCTTATATGCCTTGGGTGACTGCTTCCCATTATCTGCAGAAAGTTTGAGATTAACTTGGGGGGGTGGGGGGGCGGGGATCTCTATCCTTTTGTTCTTTGGTGCTTTTTCTACCCTACAGTATGTCACTGTCTGTCTCAAGGAGCCAATCCTGAGAAAAGAAAACGATTCTAGATATATAGGTAACAGCTTACTAGGAAGTTACTAAAGGTAATGGGTATTTTCATAACCTTTTGAGCCTCCTCAAAAAATGTTCCTTGGTGCAGAAGTAAAATACTGTTATGAACGGATTCACGATCTGAGTAGGTTAGTATGTCTTGTCTCTTAAATTCTTGAAAATGGTAATTAAATCCTGAACTCAGAGCTTCAGTAAGATCATCCTAGTCATTTCTTTAGAATGAACTGAAACGAGATGAGTAGTGATCAGTGACCAGGATGCAGGCTATGAAGATTAAAAAGAGAAAGCATAGGCTGGGTGCAGTGGCTCACACCTGTAATTCCAGAACTTTGGGAGGCTGAGGTGGGAGGATCACTTGAGGTCAGGAGTTTGAAACCAGCCTGGCCAACTTGGTAAAATCCCAACTCTACTAAAAAGAAAAAAAATACAAAAAGAGAAAGCATAAATATGGGAAAATTTTAGTATCTTCTTCAGCAGGGTTAGATGCCAGGAAGAAAATGGTACCACTCAAAGCAAGAAGGCTTCAGATAGGCAAACATTTCAGTTCCCCTTTTGGCAACATATGGGCTCATTCCCAGGGTAAGTGCTAAGACAGTGATAGTTTGGGCCATAATCAGCAAAGCAACAGTCAGAGGCAACCCACCCCAGGGAAACAACCTGAAAGGTGTTCACTCCTCACTTACCACTCTTAAAACACATAGAATGATTTCAAATATCCTAATAAAAGGCAACCAGGGAAGCATTGCATTTTTGCCTTCAATAATAACCATAATTGAATGAGTGGCTACTATGTGAAATCCCTAGGTGTGTGACATATACTGCTGTATACACTGCTTATAGAATTTTTACAGATGAGGGACTGAAGCTCAGAGATACTATAATTTTTCCAAGATTGCATGACAAATAAGTGGCAGAGCTAGGAACTGAGCCGAAGGATGCTTGATTCCAAGATGCATCTTCTATTTACTGAACCACATGTCTCAAAACAAATATGCTGTTATACACAATAGTCAAGACATGGAACAAACCTGTGTCCATCAATGCAAGAATAGATTATGAAAGTGTTTTTATACATACATATGATGAAATATTATTCAGTCTTTAAAAAGAAGCAAATTCTGTCATTTGTAACAATGTGAATGAATCTGGAGGACATTATGCTAAAATGTACCAGGCACAGAAAAACACATACCACATGATTTCACTTATATATGGAATCTAAAAAAGTCAAACTCATAGAAATAAAGGTGAGAAGGTGATTGCCAGAGGTGAGAGGAGGGGAAAGGAATGGAAAGAGGTTGACCAAAAGGTGCAAAGTTTCAATTAGATAAGAGAAATAACTTTTCAGTATCTATTGCTCAGCAAGGTGACCATAGTTAATGGGTTGCAGAGTTCAAAATTGCTAAAATGATAAATTTTAAATGTTCTCACTACAAAAATAATTACGTGAGGTGACTGATACATCAATTTGCTTGATATGAGCATATCTCAACGTGTACATATATATATCAAAACATCACATTTTACCCCATAAACATACACAATTACTATTTGTCATTTCAAAGAGAAATTTAAATTTAAAAAATAAATATGCTGAAAAAGAAGGCACTTGACGTATGTTTTTTTTAATGCTGCTGTGAATTACATTAATTGGTGATTAGCACACTATTTCCTTTGGTGGCATACTAACTCATTGACAACAAAGTGAAAGCATTTTCATGGTAATATTGTGTCACATTTCTTAATAAATTTAGGGATCTTTTGTCAATAGTACTGGGAAATTCTGGTTATAGCTCTTTGGCAACCTTGCCATCCATTATTAGATAAGGAGATATGCTTTATTTAATATGAAACTCCTGCTTGAAAAAAAATCAGTTTAGAACATATTACTTATTTCATGTTACTTATAACAATTTACAAAGGCCCCCAAATAAAGGCTAGTCAGACATAAATAGCCATAAATATTGCCTCCCTGAGAATATGCTTGCCATTCCTTTTTGATGAGAATTACGTGACTTTCTGTGTTTCCCTTTTGCCCTAGCTTCCAGAATTAAATCTGATGCTCAGCAACAGAAGTACATGTTAATCCATACACTTAGCACACTTGCTTCCTCTTCTTTCCTTTTTTCTCATTTTTTCTAGTCATCCACTTATTCAATAATGATTTGTGTGCCTAATACATGCCAGACATTTTGAGCAAAACTTGGGTTCCCACCTCAAGGACCTTGTAGTCTTGTGAGAAAACTTACAAGAAACAACTAGTTATAAAATCATATAATAAGTGCTATTATAAAATTATGTACATGGAACAGTGGTAGGGCAACCTAGAAGCATCAGATTGACAAGGAATTTTGAGCTGGATCTTAAAATATGATAGAAATGTGATGGGTAGGTGGTTGAATGGGAGTGAGGGGCTGGGAAAGAGTATTTCAGGTAAATTTATAATCATTTCACTTTTATTAACCTTATTGAATAGATATAATTTTACCTATAGTATCTTATTGAATAGATATATTATCATACTTTATCTTATGAATTATATCTATTAATATAATTTTATTAAAACTTATTTTAAATCCTTTTGGAAAAAAGGTGGGAGATTATTAGATATATAGACAGATAAAGATGGATTGATGGATAAACAGACAATAGAAATAAACAGACTGATTTCCATGCAATGGAACCTTGTACAATGGGTTTCAGGGGGAGAGACAGGCAGCCAGAACAACCTGATCAGAGACTCAAGAATGAAAAGTAGGTCGGGCGTGGTGGCTTGCACCTGTAATTCCAGCCCTTTGGGAGGTCATTGGATTCCAGCCTGAGTGACATGAGTAAAATTCCGCCTGAAAAAAAAAAAAGAGACAGAGAGAGAGAGTGGATCTCATATGTTCTTTCCACACAACAAAAAATGTAATACTGTGATTGATATGTCAGTGAGCTTGATTGTGATAATCATTTTGCAATGTATACTAATATCAAAACCATTTTGTATACCTTAAATACATAACAATTTTTATTTGTCAGTCATACTCAATATTAAGCTGAGGGGGTAAAAGAGTCTCTTTTTCACAATTTCCCAAATATTTCACTAATTTTTTCCTTTCTGTTGGCCACCTGACCTTTCTGATTACTTGTTACCAGCACACGTCTTTTTTCCTGTTCCCTCATTTTTTTCTTGAGTCTGCTTGTATTTGAAAGAATTAGAAAGTCACACTGCTAATGCCAGGTCCTGAAAAGGATATGGAGATGCAGAAACTCATGTAGTGCTGGAGAGAGTGTAAGCTGGTACAACCAATTGGAAATCAGTTTGGCAATAGATATTAAAAAGATGCTCAGCACCTGACCTGTAATTGTCAATTACAATTATCATTAGGGCAGACACCTAGAAAGTTAGGTCCTACTAAGTGCAAGTGATATGGTTTGTCTGTGCCCCCACTGAAATCTCATCTTGACTTGTGGTTCCCATAATCCCCACATGTTGTGGGAGGGACCAGGTGGAGATAATTGAATCATGGAAGCAGTTTCTCCCATCGTGTTATCGTGAGAATGAGTTAGTTCTCCCGAGATCTGATGGTTTTATAAGGGGCTTCCCCCTTCCTGGGGCACTCATTTTCCTTCCTACTGCCCTGTGAAGATGGATGTGTTTGCTTCCCTTTCTGCCGGGATTGTAAATCTGCTGATGTCTCCTCAGCCATATTGAACTGTGAGTCAAACCTCTTTTCTTTATAAACTACCTAGTCTCCAGCATGTCTTTATTAGCAGCATGAGAATGAACAAATACAGGAAGACCGTTTTTTGCTTTATTCTCTTCAAGAAGGTTCTATCATTATCCTAATTTTACTAATTGGGAAACCAAGGTGCAGAGAAGTTAAATAACACACCCAAGGTCGTACTGTTGTGGTAGAGCTGTGGTTTAGAGTGGAGCCGTTAGGCTCCAGAACACCTAATACTGCCTGTAATAACACAGGTTCCAGGAATGATGATTATTATGAGTGTTCTCTGCAACACTACTTAGAACAATAAAAAGGTATGAATATTCGAACTTGCCCCTTCAAAAGAGTGCATGGATATACCCATGGACTATTGTCAGGAGCTAAAATTAAGGAACTGGATCTACAAATATTAACATGGAAAATCTCAAAAATAGAATCTTGCAGGAAGAAAACCAAGGTGCAGCAAAATATACCCAGTAACACTATGGATGGAAAATTTAAAACACATGTAACAAAAATACATCGTTTATAGATAATTACACATGTAGTAGTTAAAAACCTTAGATGAGAATGATATAGTCCAGCTGAAAGATATCTTACCTTGAGAGATGGTTGGAAGAAGTAATGAGGAATGGAGGTGATTTTCTCTCTGTTTTTATTTAACACAAGAAAGTTGATGAAAACATGGCAAAATATTAACATATGTTTAATCCAGGCACTGGGTACATAAGTATCATTTTATAAATTCATTTCTGTATGTTTAAAATATTTTATATAAGCATTTTGAAAACACTTAGAAATGAGAAATTAGCCAAAATCTTACACGGAGGAGACCATCAGTTTGGTGGCTTTTCAAGTCAAAACAAGTAATTCTTGAGTACATATTAAGTTCCCAGTATTGTGAGGGAATAAGAAAGAAGGAAAGGGCACTTTCTGGGAGTCTAGAGTCCAGTTAAGAATACAGAGCCAGATCAATACAATAACTAGGAAACAACATATGCATAGGCAGGTATTTGTGTAGCACAACCTACACGTACTAGAGAAATTTCACTCGAGAGGTTTTAGCAGCTTGTCTATGGTCAGTGTTGCAGAGGAAAGATGACTTTATTGGACTAATCTTTGACCTATGGCTGGCCCTTTGATGTGATACGTGATGTGAGTGATAGCTGGAACTCAGCTCTCAAGGAGTGGGAGATAGGAAGCACTTAGCTATCCATCCACATCGACAGCCTCTTTCTGATGCAGAGAAGCCAAAAATGTAATTTTATTTTTTTAGCCAGCTCTCTGTTTATATATCTCATGTCCATAGAACTGGTGTAATTAGAGCCTAGAGATAATACCTAAGATATTTATTGAACAAGTTCATGCTGACTGGGTAATATTTGTTATTTGTTTAGCTCTCTAAACGTACACGGTATTTGACAAATATGTAGAAAGACAAGTTTCCTGCCCTGGGGAGTTTATGTTCTAATGCAGACAAACAGAACAGAAGGGGTGGGATCTTGACTTGGCGAAGACTTGGCAGGTTGGGAGAGGCTGGCTAGGTAGGAGAGAAGGGAACCTGAAGACTCTGGAAAAGTGAGACTGGAAACGTGGAGGGAATGGAAGACTTTTAAAGACATCCTTTAAAAGTAAACACAATGTTCAATCAGCATAATGTTTATTTTATTTGAGATGCAGTTTCACTCTGGTTATTCAGGCTGGAGTGCAATGGCACGATTTTGGCTCACTGCAACCTCTGCCTCCCGGGTTCAAGCGATTCTCCTGCCTCAGCCTTCCAAGTAACTGAGATTGCAGGTGCTCTCCACCACATCCAGCTAATCTGGTATATTTTTTTTTAGTAGAAATGGGGTTTCACCATGTTGGTCAGGCTGGTCTTGAACACCTGACCTCAAGTGATCCACCTTCCTTGGCCTCCCAAAGTGTTGGGATTACAGGCATGAGCCACTATGTAATGCTCAGCCCAGTATAATGTTCTTAAAAAATATTTTTTATATTGGGAGGGTGGGGGGTGGGGGGTGGAGGGAAGGATAGCATTAGGAGAAATACCCAATGTAGATGACGGGTTGATGGGCTCAGCAAACCACCATGGCATGTGTATACCTGTGTAAGAAGCCTATACATTCTGTACATGTACCCTAGAACTTAAAGTACTAAAAAAAATTTTTTTTGAGGGTCAAGGTTAAGGGGAGGGAGAGCATTAGGACAAATAACTAATGCATGCAAAATTTAAAACCTAGATGATGGGTTGATGGGTGCTGCAAACCACCATGTCACATGTACACCTATGGAACAAACCTGCATGTTCTGCACATGTATCTTAGAACTGAAGGTAAAATTTTTTTTTTAAATAATAAAGTTTTCGGGGGTAGAGAAAAAGGTTAAGACAAATGAATCTGATTGTGACAATAGCAAGATTAGTAGCAGAAGCATTATTGGTTTAGCAGCAGCTGTAGTTTATTGAAGCTACCGCATGCCAGGCAATGATGCAATGCATCTGTGCTAGGCTCCTTGTATATACTATTTCACCAGTTCTAAAAGGCTGGTTTTAGTGTCATTACTTTACATTTATGGAAACCGAAGTTAAGAGAAGTTAGATAACTTGCCCAAAGTGATACGTCTAAGAAGTGAATAAGCATGAATTCAAACTTAGATATGACTCCAAAGTCCATGCTTGTTGTTCTATGCTCCCCTCCAAAGAGAACATTAAGGAATGAGGAATAGACAGGAGAGTTAAAACATAGTCAGGCTAATTGTACACCTTGAGCAATGTTAAATGCAACCACCTCAGCATTTAAGGGAATAAATTTCCTTATGTGAGGAAGAAGTTGTCACAGACAGTAGGTGAAATGACTGAATCGAATTATACTTCTCACTAGAAAATTTAAAAAAGAAAAATTTGTTGCGACTTACACTCATGTTCTAGGAGAACAGTCAGAGTAGAAAGAGATGGTATTATCATGGAGAAAACCAGGAATGAGGAAAGATGATAGACTAAGCTTCAAAATTCTTTAATAAGTGGATATTTAAGATCTCTGGATCTACAACAAATATGCCTTTTTTTTTTTTCTTTTTCTTTTTCTTTTATCTTTTTTTTTTGAGATGCAGTCTCCCAGGCTGGAGTGCAATGGCACAATCTTGGCTCACTACAACCACTGCCTCTCGGGTTCAAACAATTCTCCTGCCTCAGCCTCCCAAGTAGCTGGGATTACAGGCACCCACCACCATGCCTGGTTAATTTTTGTATGTTTAGTAGAGATGGGGTTTCACCATGTTGGCCAGGCTGGTCCTGAACTCCTGACCTCAGGTGATCCATCTGCCTCAGCCCCAAAAAGTGCCAGGGATTACGGGCATGAGCCAATACACGCAGCTGAGATCTACTCTCTTAAAAAATTTCAAGAATGTATTATTATTAACTTGAGAGACCATGCTGTACGTTAAGTCACCAGAACTTATTCACATTATGACTGAAAGTTTGCACTCTAATTAAATCTCCCAGTTTTCCCTACCTTCCAGCCCCTGATAACCACCATTCTGCTGTTTCTACAGGTTCAACTTTTTTGGATTACACATATACATAAGATGATGCTGTATTTGTCTTTCTATGTGAGGCATATTGAAATATCCATATAAAAACTCTACATTTCTAGTGTCTATCCCCACATTTTGTGTTCTGATACCACAGTCTGTTTTTTATACTATATATATATATATATATATATATATATATATATAGACAAGTTATTGTAGTTCTGGTTATTTTTAATATTTTTGTATTTTAACCTTTATACTAGAGTTTAAATTGATTTACATACCATCATTACAGTATTTGGGTATTCAGAATTTGACTATATACTTAGCTTTACCAGTGGATTTTATACTTTCATATATTTTTGTATTGCTAATTGGCATTCTTTCAGTTCAAATAACTCCCTTAGCTTTCTTACAAGGCAGGTCTAGTGGTGATGTGCTAGATTGTGCCATTGCACTCCAGCCTGGGAGACTCCATCTCAAAAAAAAAAAAGAAAAAGAAAAAAAAAAGGCATATTTGTTGCAGATCCAGAGATCTTAAATATCCACTTATTAAGGAATTTAGAAGCTTAGCTTTTGTTTGTCTTTCTCTCTTCTTCATTTCTGAGACAGATTTGCTGGGTAAAGTACTCTTGATGGCAGTTTTTTCTTTAAGCACATTGAATGTATCATATACTTTTTCCTGGCCTGCAAAATTTCTGCTCAGAAGCCCACTGATAGTTTAATGGGGATTCTCTTGTATGTGATGAGTCTCTTTTGCTGCTTTCAAAAATCTCTCCTTGACTTTGATTTTTGATAGTTTGATTAAAATGTGTTATATCCCTGGTGGTCCATATCTCTCCCAGATTTGGGAAGTTTTCAGTTATTATTTCTCTAAATGAGCTTTTCTTCTATTTTCTCTCACCCTTCTTCTTTGGGAATTCCATTAATTCATAAATTCATTCTCTTGAAGGTGTCCCATAAATCCCATAGGCTTCTTTGTTGTTTCTTTTCATTCTTTTTTCTTCACTTACTGGATAATTTCAAATGACCTGTCTTTGAGTTCTTATTTTTTTTTTTCCTTGATCGAGTCTGCTTTCGGTGCTCTTTGTTGCATATTTTTTTATTCATTCTGTTCTTCAATTCCAGAATTTCATAAGGGTTCTTTCTTATAATTTCTCTCTTTCTAAACTTCTCATTTTACTTGATCATGTTGTCTGTGTTGAACAGATGCTGAACACAGCTGAGTTTTCTTAAAACAATTATTTAAAATTCTTTGTGAGAAGTTTGTAGATCTCCATTTCTTTAGGGTCAGTTACTGGAAAATTATTATATTCCTCTGATAGTATCATGTTCACTTGGTTTTTCTTGTTCCTGAAAGTAAAGACACCTGAAAAAGTAATCACCTCCTCAAGTCTCCACTGACTAGCTTCAGAAAAGAAACACCATCACCAACAGGCCTGACTAGGGATTTCTGAGGCTGTCTCAAAACTTACCTATGGATTTGCCCACTCAATATCTCTTGTTCCCTCCTCAAGAAAAATGCTTAAGATTGTATGTCTTCTCTCAATCACACAAGCCATGGTAGATAATAAAAGGCTACCATTTCTTATGCCTATATCAGTGCCCTGAAATGCTTAAATTTATATACCTTCTTCCTCTTTTTCAGAATCAGGCTGGTTGTCTGTGCAAGCTCACAAGCCATCTGCAGAGACTTTTACTTTCTGTTCAGGAGGACATGTACAAGGCCAGCTGTAGTCAGGGGCAGGAGTGAGGTACATAGTGTTGGGGGTTCCCAAGAGCCAGCTGAAGGGGTCTGCAGGCGAGGTCTCCCAAGCAGCTCATGGGCAGGTTTTCTGATGAAGTCCCCAAAGTAGTTAGTAGAATCCAAGGCCTTTGGTTGAGTTCCACGCCCTGGTTGCTGTGAATCCCCATCTCTCTTCCCTTCTTCCAGCTTCTCCCAGCCACTCAGCAGTGCTAACCACCTCAGTATTCTGGGTGGGGCTAGAAACAAGTGGGCCTCTTTGGCACCACCCCATGGTTGAGTAAGCTGGGTGCTCACTCACTATACTCTCACTTTTTCCTGCAGGAGAATCATGGGCTAAAGGGGTCTCTCTTGGTATTGCGCTGTACCTAGAAGAGTGACATACGTAAATGAAATTGTTTTTCTTACCCTCTTCAATGCATCTATTCTCAAATTTTCTTCTTTAATGGTGTGCTGGAACTTGTCCACTGGACTCCCAGACTCCCTCAAAGGTACTCTCATGCATGTGTGGTTATTAAAATGAGTGCTTCTGTGGGGTTATGATAATCAAAAAGTGATTCTTGCTGGCACCACTCTCAAGAATTGTTTTAGGTGGGAAATAAAAGTCGTTTAGAATCACACTCTGCAGAAACTCTGTAGAGCTACAGAAAATAAGGTACATTACCAAGATCTGTCACAGATTCACAGAACACAGTAATTAAGGTCTGAAAGGCTTCCCAATCAAAGAACAGGAGGAGTTCACTCTGAGTTAACTGTTTAAACAGCATCCCTTGTGAAACAGAATTACCACCGTATGTTTTTAGATTGAACCGATTTAATTTCCTACTGTTTGCTTCTAAGTAGGAAGTAGAGCTTTCATTAGGAATTGCTAATGGTGCCTATTCTGGACTCCCTTAGCCCAGAACAGAAGAAGAGGGAAGGACTAATGTAGTGTGCATGTGATTTAAGCCACAGCCAGAACCTGGTCACAGGGCTAGTTCTGCAACAGGCATAATGAAAAATTAATGAACTCACATGGTATTTATATGTCTGATTTTGATACTAATCATTTGTATGCTCTAAGGAAGATGTTACACTTTTACAGAACCATTAAAATGTGCTTTAAACAAAAATATGTATATAATTCTAAAAGTATGCTTGAGTTTCACATTTCATTTCCCAGCAGATGTTCAGTCAATACATTCATGCAGTGACACCTGTAACTCACATGTGGTAGTTTAACTTAGTTTATTTCCTTTTGCAATAAAACAATCATTTGAACTAAAAAAAAAAAAAAGATGTATATTATTAAGGAAAGATGTTAACAGGTTAATAGATGAAAGCATATAAGCTGAGTGGTGAAGAAACTCAGTAGACAACAGAGGTCTTTTGGAAATCTGTTGGTGACTCCTCAGAGAGAGTCTGAACCCTCTTGGGTGATTCCCAAAATGGACAAGGGAAGAAAGAGAACAGCAAAATGTGACAATGTGTAAAGGACCTCAGGTGACAAGATAAAGTTTCAGGGAAAGCAGTGAATTGGAAGTGTTACTTATTTCTGGAGACAGGCAGACCAAAGTCACCTGTGTGACACAAGGTCGGCCTCTGCAGCATCTCTTTGATTTGTTTCTCCCACTCATTTTCTGCAGCCACTGCCACCCTCCAGATCCTCATTTCCTCACACCTGTGTAGCTACAGTGGCTTAATGGTGTGCTGAACCTGACTAGCAAGGCTGATATTGTCAGCCCCCATTTATGAATGCAAGAACTAAAGCTCAGAAAGATTCACTCACTTGCTCAAGATTGCACATTTTGAAAATGGTGAAACCAAGACCACAGCCTAGGCATTCTGTTTCCAGGTTCGATGCTCTTTGCACCAAAAAGAAAAAAGGATAATCATTTTAAAATCTTTTATTCTTGGACTCCAAATCTTAAGAGTGTCCCGCTTTTTTCCCAAGACAGTGACAACTCTTCTGTTTGACTTTGAAGACCTTCCATTAGTTGGCTCTTGTCTCTCTCTCAATCCTATTTCCAGCCACACTTTTAGCTACACTCCCACCTCTCCATCGGAAGCCTGGTTGACTGCTTTGTGAGCTCACCAAGATCATTCCCACCTCTGTGCCTTTGTTTATGCCATTCCCCCACTTAAAGATCCTTACCTCCTTTCTCCTTCATCCCTCTAGACCCTGTTCAAATCTTATACATTCTGTGATGGCGTTTTCAATGTATACTCTCTCAACCGTCCATATTGACTGTTTCATGGTGGAATATGACTCTTCAATGTATTTTCTTGGATTGTCCTCTAATTGTTACCCTTTGCAACAAAATACAAAGCAAACTGCTACAGGCAGTCATTTGCTTGTTTGTATTTTCTTACCAACTACTTCATTTTATATAGCGACTTTTGAATTATCATTACCCTAACATTAAATATATACTAGGACTTCTGGAAATATTTGATAGCTAAAGAAATACAGAAGAATCAGAAGTAATAGGAAATATGAAGACTTGGAAATTATAAAATTTGTGGTCAAGATACAAGTTTATTAGGTGTGGTGGAAAATTTAAGTGACAAAATTTTAACACAAACTGGTTAAAAAGAGGCAGAAACAGAGTTGACCAACAGACTGAACCATAGCTTTTTTCTGTTTCCTTTTATCACAGCTCTGGTTTTCTGACACTCCACAAAACAAGGTAAATGACTTATGATTACTAAACAGACTAACCCAGGCTCAGAAATAATCAGTATTATCTGCAAATGATGATCACATATGTGCTCATGCATCCAGAGTTGTAGCTGGAATTTTATGAAATGACACAAAAGATTCTGCCCATCTTCAATTCTCCAAATTTAATGAGTGTCTTTTCAGAACAGAGGACTATAATAAGAACAAGATATCAAGAAGGTCATTACCCTTGCCCTTGGGGAGCTTTAAGAGTGTGTAGTTAGGAAGAAGTACTTATATCCATGCACAATTAAATAGGTCTGTTGCAGAGCAACCTGTGAACAAATGCGGGTCAAAATATCAGTATGTGCATCCCTGTTGAAGTGATGCTGATAAAAAGGAATAAAAAGAATCAGGTGGAAGATTTTCAAAACAGTATCAGTAAAAATGATGAACTTAATTTCATGGGGAGAAAAGGGTAAAATATACTAGCATGTGCAAAGTTATGGACGTAGAAGCAAATGCCTCATCACAGCGTACCTGGTAGAGTATGTTTTATTATCATCATTGTTATTAGTATTCCTATTGGATAATAGGAGATGGCTGAACATCTAAATTAAAATCTCCCAGGTCATACAGTGAGTTACCGGGTCAGCTAAAATAAGTGATATTTTAGGAACAGTTTACATCATGAAACACTGAAACTTTATATTTTTTCAATAAATGAAAATACCCTGGGTAGTTCTTAGACAACAATGAGTAGAAATTAAACTATATTTTTAAAGGGCTTACTTCATAAATATTGCAAAGATGGGGCAAAGAGCTTTCTTATTCCCCTCGTGAAGAAAATCAGGGTATTTTTTTAAAGGAAGAATCATTAACAGTATTTCCTGAAGGAGAATACAGCCTTCCAGCCTGTATCAGAATTCCACATTACTACCAGAATTCTAAGATTAAGGGTGTGTTTTACTCACACCCTAGATTTTTGGGAACACAGGCCCTGCATTATGTAAGGTCTGCTGAGGAGGAGGATAATGTGACTCTTCTCTTTATGCGACAGCCCTCATTCTGGTCGTGTGTGTGTGTGTGTGTGTGTGTGTGTGTGTGTGTGTGTGTATGGATGCACTTTTTAAAATGCTCTTTGTCCTTTAGCCAAAATGGCAAATCAGCCTGATTAACACACATATATTTATCTCTACTGCCAGCTCCTATAAATGGAAGCGTTTACCCAAGACAGATAAATCTCTTGTAATAACCAGCATACTTGTTTCAATAATCTGCAGAGCCATAACGAGAATAATTCAGAATAGAAGAGTAGCTGGTTTCAAATACTATTTCATTTTCCTCCCAGCCCACTACTAGAGCTCAGTATACTACTGTATAGTATGGGCTTTTATGAAGGCTTCTATTTCCCACCTGTATTTCTTTTTCTTTTTCCAGCAACAGCCTGCCTTTGCGCCAACTCCTAAATAACCATAAATTTTGTTCTTATAAACCTTAATGAATGCTTGGCCAAGATGCTGTAACTATTGGCTTCTATATTGGAGCATAAATGGAAAGGGGGAAAAAAAGTACACTGTGAAAAACTGGATAAAATGGAAAAAAGATCACAGCAAACCCAAAGTCGCAATTTGCCTTTAATGTGAAGGAGGCCTTGTTTTCACGGTGTGGCAGCTTTCAGGGGTTTTAATCTCAAAGTGGCTGATCAATTTAAGGTAAGTGGCAGGCATTTGGCCTGGTTCCCAGGCTTTGCTTTGCTGCTCTGAGAAAAGAAAGGATTCAGTCAGACACACAGACAACAGGCATCATCAGCGGCTCCCACATTCCAAGCATTTTAACACAGATTAGGTTGGCATGATTCTACTGTTTACTGAAATCTCCTAGGTGTTGCATTTTTCCTTTTCCTTGCTGTGGTTATCCAAGATGGTTTTCTCAGGTCAAGACCTTCATATGCCAAATAGCTTGTATGGCTGTGAAGGGAAAAGAAGAGCAGAGGTCAAGACTTCTGATTAAAATGCTATTTCACTTGCTTACTGCAAAATACGAGACTTCAGACAGCAGGTAATTGAGCACTGAACTTTTTGCCTAAGGCATACATTGAGAGAGGAACTGTTTTACATGCATGCCTGAGGGGGAAAAAACGAAGATAATTTCTTTAACAAGGACAAACTTAATTCAACTAGGAATGCCCAAAGGATTAACAGGGTGATCAGTAGTTATTTTTGCTTCAGATTTTATAAGCATGAGGCTTACAGATATGTTGAACAAGATTACGACCAATATAGTCCATTTTTAAAAAATATTTTTATACCATATAGTCTTTACTTTTTCAAAACAGTAATATTAAATGAGTTCAACTGACCCCTTACCACTGTCTCATGTTCTTAGCAAAAGTTAATTTTTTAAATCCATTTGACCTGTAACCAAGGTTAAATAAAATACACATTCTATCAATTAAGCCAAAAAACAAATTGTTTCTCATATATTTTTGCTGTATCATACTGCATAGAAAATTTGCATTTTAAAATACATTTTCACAGTTTTTAAAGATACTTTGCCTTACTTTAACATAATCAAGAACACCTTCCCATTAGTTATCTTCATGGCAGAGCTTCTCATGTTTTATTTCTCTCTAAGAATTTTATCAAAATAAGAAATTAATATGGGTTTTAAAAAATAATTTTCTAGCTATTGTACTTTTCAAAAGCAAAGTTGAATCATTACATTTACTATACCTAGAAATGCCTTCCTAACATTTCATACATTTATATTGACTTATTTCTTCCAAAACTTATACATTGTTGCACTTGAGTAACTGATATTAAGAATAAGTACTCCTGTTTGTAAGGGTGAGCTTAGAAACTAATGCAACTATATGCAGTTATTTTCACTTCAGTTGTTATATATGCAAGTGTGGCTTTTAAAAAATAATATATGACTTTTCACAGATTAAAGAAAAAAAATGCAGTCAGTCACCCAAAATATTTTTCCTTTGCTTAAGTTTGTGCTGGGTTTCTGTCACTGGTCCCTTAAAAGAGAAAGATTAGTAAGTTTTCTGTTGGCCACAAATAAACTATCTCTGGTTCTAGGAACAGCAAATTCAAATACATACCAAGTCAATTCCATCTTCTATATAAAGAGCTTCATTGCCCACACTGGGGATGTCCAGGCATCCATAAAAGCGTGGCCTGTGAGGTTTTCAGCTTCCAAAGTGGAGTAGGAAGATGCTCAAGACTGGCGAGGAGCTAAAAAGAGAAGCTCTGTTTTGGGACTGGTAGTAAAAATTGATGGGCATTTTTCAAAAATGTAAGTCTCCAGCAAGAAAGATAAATAACAGAGAAAAAGAGGTAAACAACTAAAAAATGCATACCATACCTAAGAAACAGGAAGAGGGAACACTAGCTAGAAGCAACATCTCCTTTTTTTTTTTTTTTTTTTTTTTTTCAGAGAAAATAGTACATTTATTCTGTTTGCTATGGGCAAAGTTCTAAGATACGCTTTTCATATATACACAAAGATCATAATACATTGTCATTTTGTCACTGGGTCCTCAATGCAGAAAGATAATGTTTGTTTATCTGATTTGCCTACAACCCCTGCCATGTAGCACCTAAATATCCTAAAAATAGGAATTGCGCAAAGCAGAACATGGAGTAGACTTATGCTTCCAATTTCCAATTTGTAGCTGAAAGACAATGCCAGCTGTACACTATAGTTGACATTGGGCAATCTTTCTGTGCATTTGTTTCCTTGTTTGTAAAATGGATTCAGTGAGAATATCTATCTCATAAGACTCTCACAGGGTTGTGATTCAACGGCCTAACACATGTAACCACAGTACTATGATTTGATAATTGTTCCATAAAAATTAGCCATAAATCTTTACTATATCTGTTTGTATTTCATTCTTATTGGGAAGCATATTACACAAGTTTATTTCACAACATTGCTGTCAGATAAGAAATTTGTGGATTCTGTGTGATTATGGATATTAACTAGAGAATCTGTGTGTATTGTTATACATTTCGGAGTGTCTTAGCCCATTCAGACTGCTATAATAAAATACCTTAGGCTGGGTGCTCAAAAATATCAGTAAATAAATTAAATGCAGGAGAAATGGTTTTTAAATGTGACGACAGTACGTAATTTCAGTAGGGTCAGAGAAAACTGGATGCTCATGCTGGAGGCTGACTTACAGACTTACAAGTAATAGCCATTTATTTCTCACAGTCCCAGAGGCTGGAAAATCCAGATCAAGGCACCAGCAAATTCAGTGGCTGGTAAGGAATCTCTGCTTCACAGAGGACACCTTGTTGTTTCATCTTGACATGGCAGTAGGGACAAGGCAGCTCCCTTCACCCTCTTTTGCAAGAGGCACCAATCACATTAAAGAAGACAGAGCCCTCATAACTTTATTCCCAAAGGACTCCCACTTCTTAATACTATCATGTTTGTTGGGGTCTAGGTTCCAATGTATGAATTTGAGAGAGACACCAACATTTAGACCATAACAGGGAGGATGGGACTCTGTGTGTGTGTGTGTGTGTGTGTGTGTGTGTGCGCGCGCGCGCGCATGTGTATACATATGCATGCTGGTATAAGTTTACTTCTTGATTTCTCATGGTATTTTGCTCTCAATTATCTCGCTTCCCACCTCATCTTTCTTCCATGTCCAGTTTGTCATTGACTCCAAAAGAGGTAGTTGAGGTATCTTTAAAAATCAAAGCTGGCCTTGAAATTAGAGCCCCACATTAAATCTGTTATTAGTTCCGTGACACTAAGCAAATCACTTAGTCTCTCAAAGCCTCGGTTTGTCACCTTCAAATCAATGAGAAAACTATGCAGGCTCCTAGCATGACACCTAACCCACAGCAGACACTCAAGAAACTTTGTTGAGTCTGCATCTTCCTTCATGATGTCTCTGAAATCTATGCATTTCTTTTGTTCCCTTTGCCACCCTGGAGCAGGCCTTCATTCCCTCTCATCCAAGGCTCAACCCTCAATTTAGTTTTCTCTGACCCAGTTGAAGTCATGCACTGTCATCAGATTAAAAAATAATCTCTCACTGCATTGCAATGTATTTATTGGTATTTTTGAAGCAAACCAACAAAAATATCAAACTCTGCATATTTTCCTTTCATACTTTTAGGTACATATGTTGTCAATATTGCTATTCTGTAGGCCTATGAAGATCCTTATTGTTTAATTATCCCTAAATAGTCTTTCACTCACTTTCTCTGTGCTGTGTGAGAACTCTCTCTGTTGAAGACTATATACTACTCTAAGTCCTAAAGATAGTAAGATAAATGAGTCCAAAAAATCTTGGCTGTACCATTCACTTGCAATAATAATAAAAAGTACTATTTATTGTACTCTTACAATTAAGATTTTATATGCATTATCTCATATAATCCTCACAACAACCCTATAAAGTATTCTTACTATTTTATGAGAAACGGTGGCTTAGGAATATTAAATACATTTCCTGTTATATAGATAGAAAGTGGTAGAGCACAGATTTGAATCCAGATCAAAGCCTGAATTCTTAAGCTCTCAGCTACTCTGCCTGTGTTATATTCTTAGAGAAATAATAGAAATGGCTCTACCATCAGACTGCCATAGACGTCATAAATAAATTGTCATGTCAGTGTTTCAATAAAACTTTATTTACAAAAACAAGAGACTAAACCATGTACGGTATTTGTCAACCCCTTGGATAGATAAATAAGTTTTTTTTTAAGTCCTGTTGATAAAGCAGTCATCAAGCTATAGTTTACTACGAAAAACATTTAGAGTTTTCTAAGAAAGGATTGTTCATTTTTTAAACATTTTGATGAATCATATTAATAAATTCCCCAATATTAAGACATATTTGCTTTCTGTAATAAACTTTTTTCTTACTTTTAATATACGTTCTACACATAGAAGAGAAATTAAGGCCCAGAATATAAGAATTCAGCTCCAGGAGAAAAGGGAGTTACAGTGAAGAAATTCCAACATTCAGCATGCAAATTTTCCTATGAAGCATTTCCTGATTTCTGAAATGAGCACACATAGGGCAAGATGGCAGAAACTAGACAGAAGCTGCTAAGAAGCTAAAAAGCTAAGCAGATATTTAGGCAATCTCATGGTACCAAGGAAACAAAAATTGGAATTCAGGAACTACCAAGTAAAAGAGACACTAGTAAACACTTCAGGCTTTCAATTAAAGCTCTGAATAAGATATAACCTAGGAGTAAGAATAATACAGAAATATAAAAGCCATAGCCAGATTAAAGTGTTCTGCACGTATTCTACCTGCCATCCAGGAAAGAAAATTAAATCTTTTCTGGAAAAGCTTTTATCATTCAGAGACTCTACAATATTTACAATACATTTCTTATATTCAGTTAAAAAAATCCTTAGTAGGAAATGGGGCCAAACAAAAATAAAGAGAAAAAATAGACAATTAAAAATAGAACCATAGGTGATACAGATATTGGAGTTATAAGACACTGACTTTAAAGTAGCTGTAAACTGATATTTTGAAAAAACATAGATGAGAAGATTTTTTTAAAAATCACCAGGGAATTAAAATCCGTTTTTTTTTTTTAAGTATCAAACACTACAATTAAAATTGAAGAAACTACCACTTTTTATGTTTCATTGTAGTATCATAGAAGAATATTCACCATTTTCTGGAAAACACTATTAAAACATTTCCCTTTTCAATTACATATACCTGAGCCCAGATTTTCTTTATGTACTACAATCAAAACAACACACCACAGTGGATTAAAGACAGAAGCAATAAGAGAATCCCACTCTTCCCTTAAGCTGGGCATTTAAAAAAATTGTAAAAACATAAAGCAAGGTTCTTTTTCTCACTTAATATGTTTTTGTTTTAGAAAATACAGCTGTTTTCACTTATTTATATATTTTAACATGTAATGGGTTTATTGTTATTTTTAAGTAATTTAATAAGTCTTAAATGTTCTCAGTCTTCCATTTAATTATGGTAACCATTAATAGATATAACCCACATAAACAAAAGCTCTTTAGAGTTCTAAATACTTTTTAAGATTGTAAAAGGGTTGCAAGACCAAAAGGTTTGATAACACTAATCTATAGATTCAAAATACTTACAATCAAGTTCTCAGCACGTTTTTGTTTATCTGTCTGTGTCTATGGAAATTGGCAAGCTGTTTCTGATCTTCATATGGAAATAAAAGGATCAAGAATAGCCAAGAGAATTGTGAAGATTAGCTTACAGCTATCAAAGTTTATTTTAAAGCTTTTTAAAAGTTTATTTTAAAGTAGCCAAAAGAGTGATATTGGCATCAGGAAAAATAGACCAAGAGGATAGAACTGAATCCAGAAATAGTCCTGATATACAGTTACCTGATTTTCAACAACAGTGTTACTATGATGCAGTGGAAAAAGGATGGTCTTTTAAATAAATTATGCTGGATTGATTGTTCTACATTCTCATCAGCATTTGGTATTATCAGTGTTTTGGATTTTAACCATTCTAATAGATGTGTAGTGATATCTTTTTGTAATTTGGAATTCTCTGATGGCATATGATGTTGGACATCTGTTGAGATGCCATTTGCCATCTGTATATCTTCTTTGGTGAAGTGTTTGGTCTTTTGCCCACTTTGTAATAGGGTTATTTGTTTTCTCACTGTTGAGTTTTAAGAGTTCTTTGTATATTTTGGACACAAGACCTTTATCAGATATGTGTTTTGCAAATATTTCCCCTTAGTCTGTGACTTGTTTTTAATTCTCTTAAGTTCATGCTTTGAAGGATATTATAAACAGAATATTCTCCTATGTTATATTCTAGAACCTTTATTGATTTATCTTTCAATCCATCTGGAATTGATATTTATATCTGATGTGAAGTTGGAGTTAAGTTTTACGTACACACATATATACACAAACAGAAACACATATACATATATAGTATACAAACACAAACACACACACACACACACACACACACACACACACCCAAGCACACATATCCATCCATAACTCTTATTCGTTGCTGGTAGGAATGCAAAATGGTACAGCCACTTTGGAAGACAAATGGAATTTTATGACAATGGTAAACCTTGTCTCACCTTATGATCCAACAATCATACTCCTATATATTTGCCCACATAAGTTAAAAACTTACATTAACACAAAAATTTGACATGAATGTTTATAGGAACTTTATTAATAATTGCCTAAAATTGAATGCAACCAAGATGTCTTTCAACAGATAAATGGATTAACAAACTGTGGTACATCCTTACAATGGAATATTAATATTACTGAACAATAAGAAAAAATAAGCTAAAAACAGGTATAGAGAAAACTTAAATGCATATTGCCAAGTGAAAGATGCCAGTCTGAAAGACTACATATGTGTATTTCCAACAAATCTCATTTTGGAAAAGACAAAACTATAGAGAGAGTAAAAAGATTAGTGGTTGCCAGTGTGTATTAATCAGGTCTTTCCAGACAAACAGAACCAATAGGATATTTATAAATATATAAGAAGAGATGGACTTTATATTAATAACAGTGTATCAATATCAGTTCATCAACTATAACAAATGTATCACATCAATGTAAGACATAAATTAATAGGGAAACTGGAAGAGCAGGGAGTATATGGGAATCTCTGTTCTTTTGCTCAATTTTTCTGTAAAACTAAAATTGCTTTAAAAATAAAGTCTAATCAAAATAAAATGTCCTAACCAAAATAAGATGATTGATTATTTGAACTTATTAAAATTTAAAGCTTCTACTCATCAAAAGACGTGATTAAGAGAATGATAAGGCAAGATGCAAAGTGAAAGAAGATATTTGACTTTTAAATCATACAACTCATATCTAGACTATATAAATATCTCTTATAAATCTTTTAAAAAAGACAGACTCAATTTTTTTCTAAAAGGGCAAAAAACTTGAACAGGCCTTTAATAAGCGATATCCAAATGGCCGATGAACATGCAAAGGTATTCAACATCACTAGTTGTCTGGAAAATGCAAATTGAAAACAAAATAGGATATCTCTACACATACCCCAGAATGGCTAAAATTAAAAAGATTGACAATACCAAGCATTTGTGAGGATATACAGCAACAGAAACTCATAGGATGCTTTGAGGGGTGTAAATTGGTAAAAGCCACTTTGGAAATTTTGTTGCCAGTAAAGCTGAACATATGTGCGCCCTATGATTCAGTAATTCAATCCACAGGTATAAACCTAACCGAAATGCATATATATGTGCACAAAAACACAGTTATGAGGATGAGAATATTCCTAGCACATTATTCTCCATAGCACCAAACTAGAAGCAACCCAAATGCCCATTGTATTAATCCATTATCACACTGCTACAAAGACATACCTGAGACTGGGTAATTTATAAAGAAAAAAGGTTTAATCAGCTTGCAGTTCTGCAGGCTGTACAGGCTTCTGCTTCTGAGGAGGCCTCAGGAAACTTACAGTTATGGTGGGAGGCAAAGGGAAAGCAGGCACAGTCTTCACATGGCTGGGAGGACAAAGAGGTAGTGAAGTGGGAGGTGGTACACACTTGCAAACAACCAGATCTTGTGACGAGTACATCTCAAGAGCAGCAGTGAGGAAGTCTGTCCCCATGATTCAATCACCTCTCACCAGGTCCCTCCTCCAACACTGGGGATACAATTTGACATGAGATTTTGGTAGGAACACAGAGCCAAACCATATCACCCATTGACAATAGAATGGATAAATTGTGGTATATATGTACAGTGGAATACAATTTTGCAATGAAGAAAATTATAAAAACATTAATGAATCTCAAAGGTATAACATTTAGCAACAAAAAGAGTATATACTATGTAATCTCATTCAAATAAACTTCAAAAACGGGCAACACAAATTTATAGTAATAGGAATCTGTGCCGTGGTACCTTTGGAGGAAGTAACAACAGGGGCAGGAGCACAAAGTGGGCCTCTGTGGTGGTGTTAATGTTCAGTATCTTGCTTTATGTCATAATCAAGCTGTAAAATTAATGTTTATGCCTTTACCAGTCCATAAATTAAATTTAAATAAGTGAAACAAAATGGTTGCCTAAACCAACCACCTTAAAGTCGTGAGTCATAAAAATTCCCAAATTACTTTTAATCCTATCATTCCTAAAGCTAAAACAGTGAGGCCCTCCTGATAACAAGATGCACTCTCATTACAGACAGTTCAATGTTCGTCCTGTGTCCAGCACATTATTAATAATTAATAGTTAGTATTTTAGTGCAGACACCACTCAGTGCTTGCATGCATTAATACATTGAAATCTCCCAGTAACCCTTAGAGATAAATATTATTAAGCTGCTTTATAGATGAGAAAGTAAATTTTCACAAGGTCAGTGTATCAGTCAATATCTTTTGTTACATTTAAAAGAGACCAAGTTTGGTTTAAGCAAAAGGGAATGTGCTTAAAAGGGCATTGCAGAACTCCCAGAGTTGCGAGAATAGCCAAGTTGAGTCCAGTGTGAAAACACTGTTTTATTGCCCAGCACTGGAGAGTGTGACCCACTCTGCCACACTGCCAGCCCTGAAACCCAGACATGGGCGCTGGCTAATCTGCCACTGCTCTCTGGAAGATTGCCATAACTTCTGCCACCAGCACCACCAGCAAGAATGACTCTTAGTTCCCACTGCAGCAACCAAGTGTTGAGCACATGTTTCATGCCCTAAAGCAAAAAGGAATGCATGCACCTATAAAATCCCAGGTCTGGAAGGTGGCAAGCAGGAATTTCAACCCAGCTGACTTGGTTCCAAAAGCAGGGGCTCAAATTTTTGCGAGACTGTCTACAAAGAGCTGATGTTACTTTACCATTTTAAGGACCAAATTAGGCAAGCAAATCCACCAAGAAGCAAGCCCAACACCACCTCAAGCCACTGTGTCACTTATCAGAAAGATTCAAAAATTCATTGCTTGACTAATTTATAGACAGAACAAAACTATTCATATGACAAATCGGGCTGCTGGAAATCACCAAGTGCTTTAATGAAGACAGACAGGGAGGACCGGGTGTGACAGCTCATCCGAGAGCCAGAACTGCACCATGTGGGGCCGTGTGTCTGCATGCTGACTCAGAAGAGGGGTGGGGAAGGAGGGCCGCCTCTTATTCACCAAGACCACATCCTGCCCCTCCCTCATTCTTTCCCCTGGAAGCTGCACATCAATCTTAGTGAGATCCTCCCGAAGCATGGGGCTCAGGTATTTGCAGCAAATGTCTGTGAACCTAAGAGTCCCATTTTCCAGGAACATTTGGCCCTGCTTCTTTCAATGGCGTTTAAGTGTGAAGTTAACTATGACTAAGTGTGAAGCTGAGAGTCTGCACATGAAGACACGGGGCTTGATTTCGGTCATTTTTCACTGTGTTTTCTTGGGCACAAACCAGTAACTAACAGCATATATATAACCAGTTTGTGCCCAAGAAAACACAGTGAAAAACAAATATATATGTATGAAAAATAAATATATAATAAATATAAATATATATATGTTCTCTAAAAAACTGGCTTTAGTTGTTTTAAATCAGAAAGAAAATTCTTAATCTAAACACACAATACCAGTTAGGTAACAACTTGGGAGAAATCTGTCCTTTCTGACGAATGTGTAAACACACATTCATTATCATCAAAGACTAAGCAAGCATTTCATCCTGCTCTGATTCATCTTAGGAAAACATGTGGTAGGCAATACAAAATCCTTCAAATAAAGAATAAAAAGAGGCAAGGTCAAGTTTTTTCTTAAAGGACATTTAGTAAAATTAGTGTCTTTGGGGACTTTTTTGTTTTGTTTGAAGTTTTGAGGATTGGAGTTTTTGGGGGGTTTTTTATTTATTTTGAGCTATCATTATTGGTTTCTATTGAAGGCAACAGTGGGAGTTAGGATTTGAAAGGCTGTGGTAGTCAATATGTGGAGGAATTTGAAAGGTTAGGAGTCTGAACGTTATTCTGTACGCCGGGAGTAATTCATAAAAGTTTTTTATCTACTTTATTTTTACAATTTTTTAGCCAAATAGAACAAAGAGGAAAGTGCGGAAAATTTAAGTAGATTTAATTTTTTTAAATCACACATTTCTCAACCACCATTCATGTCAAGAAATAGAAAACTACCAGCACCTCAGGAAGTTCCCTCGTGGTATTCTTAAATTTAAAAATTATGAACTATAACCAAATAAAGAGAAAACATAAAATGTGTCTGTTTAACATGTCATTGCCATCAAGATCAAGAAGTCTAAGATCAAAAGCACCCCAGAAATCTCCTGAGCTTAACTTCCAAATCACAGCTCTCTCCCTCCCCATTCCTCACTCCCAAACCATAAGGTAATCACTACCCAAATATTTGGAATAACCATTTCTTTGCTTTTCTTTATGGTTTTACCACCTAGATATGCATCGCTAAATAAGATAGTTTAGTTTTGCCATTTTTTTAATTGATATAAAACATACTTCAAGTAAATCTGTCTAAAATTGGCTTGAGAACTATCTGAAGAGAGATTTCTCTTTAGATTCTGGGACAAATATTTCTCATGGAATACCTTTCCAATACTGTAGCATAAAAAAATTAGAAATCATTATTTTCTTTCTTATCAAACTAATTTTTCAATTTTCATTTGTTCATTCATTTGGCAAATAATACTGAGTATATACTTATGCCAGAATTTTTCTAGATACCTGTAATACAGCAATAAACTAAGTACATAAAGCTGCTGCTCAAGCTTGCATTCTAGTGGAAGGAGATAGAAAATAAGTAAGCAAATATATATGTCAAATTATGATAAGTGTTGTAAAGAAAGATAAAACAGGGTAGTAGAAATAGAGAACACTAAGGAGGAGAAGAGAGAAGACTTTACTGACAAGGTGAGATTTGAACAGATATTTTAAGGATTATAGCTATTCATAAAATATGGAACATCAGCATAGCCAAAATTCAGGTAATACTGTGATGTATTAACCTAATGTTTCCTAGTTATATCATTTAAATATTCTGCCCTGCTGAATTAACAGATCCTGGGAGTACAATATTTGTAAAAGCCTAGGAGTAAGAAGTAGGCTGCAACCACCCTCAATCATCTGATATAGTTGCTACAGTTTTCTTTTGTTGTTCTTTTTTTTTTTTTTAAATAAGAAAAAGAATAAAGAAGAGGAAGAAAGAGAAAGAGGAAGAGGGAGAGAGGATGGGAGTATTGCTTTATTGCCCGGGCTAGAATGCAGTCTAAATATGGGTATGCCTATAATTGTCCTTAATAATGGAGACATGAAAGAAAATGAGGGAAGAGAATAACAAACAAGGAGCCAGCCAACATTTCGTTTAAACTTCTAAGTTGATATGTGGTACTGATAAGAGTGTATATTTTGTATATTTAAAGTGGAGAGTTCTATAAATGTTAATTACATTTACTTGTTCCAGATCTGAGTTCAAGTCCTGGATATCGTTGTTAATTTTCTGTCTCATTGATCTGTCTAATATTAATGTTGAAGTCTCCCACTATTATTATGTGGGAGTCTAAGTCTCTTTATAAGTCTTGTATGTCTGCGTATTCCTGTATTGGGTGCATATATATTTAGGGTCTTTAGCTCTTCTTGTTGTTGCATTGATCCTTTTATCATTATATAATGTCCTTCTTTGCTTCTTTTGATCTTTGTTGCTTAATTGTAACTTCTGCTTTTTATTTATTTATTTCAGCTCTCTGGTTGGTTGGTAAATCCTTCTCCATCCCTTGTTTTGAGTCTTTGTGTATCCTTGAATGTGAGATGGGTCTGGATGCAGCATACTGATGGGTTTTAGTTTTTTATTCAAATTGCCTGTCTGTCTTTGGATTGGGGGATTTAGTCAATTTAAATTTAGAATTAATAATAATATATGTGAGTTTAATACTGCCATTTAATATTAGCTGGCTATTTTGCCCATTAGTTGACGTAAATTCTTCATTATATTGATGCTCTTTTTGGTATTTTTTTAGAAAGGCTGATACTGTTTCTTCCTTTCTATGTGTAGTGGTTCTTTCAGAAGCTCTTGTAAAGCAGGCCTGGTGGTGATGAAATCTCTGAGTGCTTGCTTATTCACAAAAAACTTTATTTTTCCTTCACTTGTGAAGCTTAGTTTGGCTGGATGTGAAATTCTGGGTTGAAAGTTCTTTTCTTTAAGGATGTTGAATATTGGTCCCCACTCTCTTCTGGCTTGTAGGGTTTCTGCTGAGAGATCTGCTGTGAGTCTGATAGGCTTCCCTTTGTGGGTAACCTGACCTTTCTCTCTGGCTGCCCTTAGTATTTTCTCCTTCATTTCAACCCTGGTGAATCTGACGATTATGTGCCTTGGGGTTGCTCTTCTTGAGGAATATCTTTGTGGTGTTCTCTGTATTACCTGGAGTTGAATATTATCCTGCCTTACTAGGTTGGGAAAATTTTCCTGAATAATGTCCTGAAGCATATTTTCCAGCTTGGATTCATTCTCTTCGTCACATTCAGGTACACCTATCAAGCGAAGATTAGGTCTTTTCACATAGTCCCATATTTCTTGGAGACTTTGCTCGTTCCTTTTTATCCTTTTTTCTCTAATCTTGTCTTCTTGTTTTATTTCATTGAGTTGGTCTTCGACCTCTGATATCCTTTCTTCTGCTTGATCAATTCGGCTGTTGAAACTTGTGCATACTTCACGAAGTTCTCGTATTGTGTTTTTCAGCTCCATCAATTCACTTATATTCCTCTCTAAATTGTGTATTCTTGTTAATATTTCGCCAAATCTCTTTTCAAAGTTCTTAGTTTCTTAGGGTTAAAACAAGTTCTTTGAATTCACAGAAGTTTCTCATTATCCACATTTTGAAGCCTGCTTCTGTAATTGGAACACACTCGTTCTCCATCAAGCCTTGTTCCGTTGCTGATGAGGAACTGGGATCCCCTGCTGAGAGAGAGGCGTTCTGATCTTGGGTATTCTCAGCCTTTTTTGGCTGTTTTCTTCCCTTCGTTACAAATTTATCCATCTGTGGTCTTTGTATTTACCGTCTTTGTAATTGGGTTTCTGAGTGGACGTCCAACTTACTGATTCTCAGCGCCGAAATCTGAGCAACGCACTGCGTGGACTAAATCAGTGGCGTTAAGATTGATGGTGCTTTTCTGACTCTGCACCAAGAACCGACGCTCCAAGGCGCAGGCAAAACCGCCTCGCCGGTCACAAGAGTTGCGCTGGCGACCCATGGGGCTCCTCCGCTGGGAATCTCCTGGTGCGTGAGCAACAAGAATTCATGTGAACGTGTGGCATCCTCTCTTTCTTTGCGCTTTCACTGGGAGCTGCAATCCCGAGCTGCTAGTGATCAGCCATCTTGGATCTCTCTCCTCCATTTGGGATTTTTGAATTTGTTTTGCCGTTTTTGAACTTGTTTAAATACAATCATGCTTGATGTTTTCTTTGTTGTTTTGCTTCTTACCCAACAGTATTTTTGAAGAGTCATCCATGCTAATTCTTGTAGTTTATACTCACTTTCTTTACCATAAATAATTTGTTGCATGAATATATCACAAGTTTTTTTATCCAGGCTATAGTTGTTAATCAGTTAGTGGTTTCCAGGCTGAGGTTGTTACAAATAATGTTAAGGCATTGTGTGTGTATGTGTATGTAAGAGAAAAAGAATTAGGATGTATCTAGTAGTACTATGCAAGCTGAACTCAGGGAGAAAAGAATCAGGGAAGTTAGTTGGGAGACTCAGCTGTAAACAATCAAACATATGAGCTTAGTGATTAATAAAGAAAGTAATAAAGGACAGATCCCTATCAGAAGTTCCTATTATTCTGCATTTTTGTCTGCTTTTGATACTATCCATCATTTTAAATGTTTGCTAAAATGATCAGGAAAAAAAGCTATTGTTTTACATTTCAGTTACCTAATTACTAGTGAGTTTGAGCATTCTCTTATATTTTTTTTATCAGATTGTGATATTTTGTATGTAAATTGCCTATGCATATCCTTTGCCGATATTTCTATCGGCTGTTTCTTGTCTTTCTTGCTGATTTAGGGGAACTCAATAAGTTCTGAATATTAATCCGTCTATTACCTATATTGTATAGATATCTTACCTGTGTGTTGCTTATCTCTGTTCACACTGTTATATCTCAATACAACTTCTTTTTTAATGCAACAAAATTTAGCTGAATTTTAAAAATGGTGACATAAAGACTGCCCACCCATACTTCTACAGTGAATGTTATGTGGTAACTAACATGGTGCATTCTTGTTTGATATATAGAAACTGATTAAGCCTTACATTCAAGTCTTTTTTTCTTTAAATTTTTATTTTTAATTGACAAATAATTGTATACATGCATGGGGTGTGGTGTGATGTTTTGATACATTAATATACTGTGGAATAATTATATCAGGATACCTCACCCCACATACCCATCATTTTCTTGTAGTGAGAATATTTAAAATCTCCTCTTAGCAATTTTGAAACATACAACACATTATTATTAACTATGGTCACCTTGCTGTTCAATAGATATTGAAAATTCATTTCTCCTATCTAACTTGAAATTTTTTACTCTTTGATTACCTTCTCCCCATTTTCCATCCTCCCACAACTCCCAGCCTCTGGTAACTACCATTCTACTCTCTAGTTCTGTAAGTTTGAGTTTTTCAGATTTTACATATGAGTGAAATCATGCCATATTTGTCTTTTTGCGACTGGCTTATTACACTTAGCATAATGTCTTCCAGGCTATTTCTTGTTGTCACATTAAGAGAATTTTACTATTTCTTTCTCTTTTCTTTTCTTTTTTTTTTTTTTTTTTTTTGAGATGGAGTCTTGCTCTGTCACCCAGGCTGGAGTGAAGTGGAGCAACCTCTGCCTCCTGGGTTCAAGAAAATATCCTGTCTCAGTCTTCCAAGTATCTGGGGTTACAGGCACATACCGCCACCAAGCCCAGCTAATTTTTGTTTTTCAGTAGAGACAGTGTTTTTGGCCAGGTTGTTTTTGAACTCCTGACCTTGTGATCCACCCACCTTGGCCTCCCAAAGTGCTGGGATTACAGGCATGAGCCACTGCACCTGGCCAAGAATTTTATTATTTCTTAAGGAACATAATAAATAGTATTCCATTGTGTGTATACCATATTCTCTTTATCCATTTATCCATCGATGGACACTTAGGTCCAGGTCCAGGACAACTTAGGTTGATTCCACGTCTTTGCTATTGTGAATAGTGCTGCAATAAACCTGGGGATGCAGGTATCCCTTTGATATACTAATTTCCTTTCTTTTGGGTAAATACCCAGTAGCAAGATTGCTGGATCATATGGTAGTTCTGTTTTTAATTTTGTGAGAAATTTCTATCCCTTTTTCCATATTGACTGTACCAATATATACTCCCATCAACAGTGTATAAGGATTCCCTTTTCTCTCTATCCTTGTCGGCATCTGCTATATTTTGTTGTTGTTGTTGTTTTTAATACTAGCCATTCTAACTGGGGTAAGATGATATCCCATTATGGTTTTGATTTGCATTTCTCTGATGATTAGCAATGTTAAGCATTTTTTATTGTTGGCCATTCATATGCCTTCTTTTGAGAAATCTCTATTCATGTCCTTTGCCTACTTTTTCATGAGATTATTTGGCATTTTTTACTAAAGAGTGGCTTGGGTTCCTCATATATTGTAGATATTAGTACCTTGTTGACTAAACAGTTTGCAAGTATTTTCCCATCTTCAACAGGTGTCTCTTTCCTCTGTTGATTGCTTCCTTTGCAGAAGCTTTTTCAGTTAATATAGACTTTTTGTCTACTTTTGTTTTACTTGTGAGCCCTCACCTCCAGGGCCTTGCTTGAGTCCCAAGCACAGAGCTGTTTTAGTTGTCTCTGCTTTTGAGGTCTTAGCCACAAAACCTTTGCCTATACCAATGTCCTGAAGTATTTTCCCTATGTTTCCTATTTATTCATTTCAGGCCTTAAGTTTAAGTCATTAATACATATTTAGTTGTTTTTCTTTTATATGGTGAGAAGTAGAGATCCAGTTTCATTCTTCTGCATGTGAGTAGACAGTTTTCCTGGCACCATTTATTGAAGAGAGTATGCTTTCCTCAATGTATGTTCTTGGCACCTTTGCTGAAAATCAGTTGGCAATAAATTTGTGGACTTCTATCTGGATTCCCTAGTCAGTTCCATTGAACTCTATCTTGTTTTAAACCAATACCATGCTTTTTTGTTTACCATGGCCTCATAATATACTGTGAAGTCAGGAAATACGATGCTTCTAGCTTTTTTCTTTTTGCTCAGGATTTCTTTGACTATTTGGGCTCTTTCTTGGTTTCAAATAAATTTTAGGAATGTTTTTTATATTTCTATGAAAATGACATTGGTATTTTCATAGGAATTACACTGACTCTGTAGATTGCTTTTGACAATGTGGTCATTTTAATGGTATTTATTCTGATCCATGAGCTTGGGATGTTTTTTCCATTTGTCTGTGCCTTCTTCCATTTCCTTCATCAGCATTTTACAGTAATCTTTGTAAAGATCTTTCATCTCCTTGGTTAAATTTATACCTGGGAGGAGCAGACAAGAAAACTGAATAGAAACAGCTGTATTCAGGATGAAAAATGGTGAGTGAATTCTGCATCTTCAGCTGAGACACCAAGGTTCTCTCACTGGGACTGATCAGGTAGTTGGTGCAACCCACAGAAAGCAAGGAAAAGCAGGGTGCTGCAAGGTCACACCCTGGAGCTGCATGGAGCAAAAGGAGCTCCCTCTCCCAGCCAAGAGAGGTGGTGAGGGATTATGCTACCCCTCCCTGAAAACCACACTTTTCCCATGGATCCTTGCAAACCACTGATCAGGAGGTACTCTTGTGAGCTCTTAACACCAAGGCCTTGGGTCCCAAGCACAGAGCTGTGAAGAATCACAGTGGCTGCTCAAGTGGACATACATTTAAGCAGACACTGAGACACAAGAGTATTTGCATATTCCAGCTCTGGGAATTCCCATGAGGCAGGAGATTTGTCCACTCCCATGGGAAGGGACCTGAAGCCAGGGAGTCAAGTGGCCTCACTCCCATGAAACCCCACAAGCTAAAACCTACTGGCTTGGAATCCCTGCCAGCTAGCACAGCAAGCCGAAGACTGCTTAAGAAGACTGAGTTCCCAGTGGGGAGGGGCAGCCACCATCAGTGCAGCTACAGTTGATCATATTCCCTCCTGCCACTGGTGCCAGCGAGACTGGACAGTCTGGACCAAGAGCAATTTTCTACGGTGCAGCACAGGAACTGGGTCATTTCATGACCAGACTGCTTCTTTGAGCAGGACCCTGATCCACTCCTCTTCACTGGGAGAGGCCTGTCTCTGGGAATTTCAGCATTCCCAGTGAGGGCCTTATGGACAGAATCCTGATATCCCTGAGAGGAGCCCCTAGGAGGAGGGGTGTCTGTGGTATCATGAATCAATGGTCTTAGTCTTTTCTGCCTGCTGGCTCTGGAGAGTCAGGGCAGCCCAGAAAAGGGGGATTACCCCCAGCACAGTACACCCACTCCACCCAGGGGCAGCCAGACTGCTTACTTAAGCAAGTCCCTAATCCCACTTATCCTGACTGGGTGACACCTCCCAACAGGAGTCTCCAGACACCTCATACTGCAGTTTTCTTGCTGGCATCAGTTGGTGCCACTCTGAGAGAGTACTCCTCCTCCTAGAGGAAGTAGCAGGCTGCTATCTTTACTGGTCTGCAGCCTCCACTTGTGATACCTCCAAGAGCAGGAGGGACCCAGGAAAATACGGTCTGGAGTAGACCCCCAGCAAACCTTAGCAGCCCTATAAAAGAGGGATCTGACTGCTAAAAGAAAAACAAACAAAGCAACAATAACAACATCAAAAAAGACCCCACAAAAACCCCATCCAAAGGTCAGCAGCCTCAAAGATCAAAGGTAGAGAAACCCATGAAGATGAGAAAGAATCAACACAAAAATGCTGAAAGCTCAAAAAGCCAGAGTGTCTTTTCCCCTCCAAATGATAGCAACATGTCTCCAGCAAGGGCACAGAACTGGACTGAGACTGAGATGGATGAATTGGCAGAAGTAGGCTTCAGAAGATGGGTAATAATGAACTTTGCTGAGCTAAAGGATTATGTTCTAACTCATTGGAAAGAAGCTAAAAACCATGATAAAACATTACAGGAACTATTAATCAGAATAACTAGTTTAGAGAGGAACATAAATGAACTGATGAAGCTGAAAAACACAAGAAACTTCACAATGCAAACTCAAGTATCAATAGCTGAATAGACCAAGTGGAAGAAAAGGATATCAGAGCTTAAAAACTATCTTGCTGAAATAAGGGAGGCAGACAAGATTAGAGAAAAATGAATGAAAAGGAACCAACAAAACCTCCAAGAACTATGGAACTATATTAAAAGACCTGGTACTGACAGAGGTACCTGAAAGGTATGAGTACAATGGAACCAAGTTGGAAAACACACTTCAGGATATCATCCAAAAAAACTTCACCAACCAAGCAAGACAGGCCATTATAAAAATTAAGGAAATCCAGAGAACCCCAGTAAGATAATCCACAAGAAGATCAACCCCCAGACGTATAGTTATAAGATTCTCCAAGGTCAAAATGAAAGAAAAAATGTTAAGGGTAGCCAGAGAGAAAGGCCAGGTCACCAATAAAGGAAAGCCCATCAGCCTAACAGCAGACCTCTCAGAAGAAACCTTACAAGCCCTAAGAGACTGGGGGCCAATATTCAACATTCTTAAAGAAAAGAATTTCCAACTCAGAATTTTGTATCTGGCCAAACTAAGCATTATAAGCAAAGAAGAAATAAAATCTTTTTCAGACAAGCAAATGCTGAGGGAATTCATCACCACTAGGCCTGCCTTGGAAGAGCTCTGAATAAAGCACTGAATACGGAAAGGAAAAACTGTTCCCAGCAACTACAAAAACACACTGAAATACACAGACCAGGGACACTATGAAGCAACTACATAAACGAGTCTGCAAAATAACCAGCTAGTATCACACCAGCTAGTATCACTATAACAGGATCAAATTCACACATAACAATATTAGCCTTAAACGTAAATGCACTAAATGCTCCAATTAAAAGATACAAATGGTAAGCTAGATAACGAGTCAATATCCGTCAGTGTGCTGTATTCAAGAGACCCATCTCACATGCAAAGATACACATAGACTCAAAATAAAAGGATGGACGAAAATTTACCAAGCAAATAGAAAACAGAAAAAAGCAGGGGTTGCAATCCTAGTTCCTGACACAATAGACTTTAAACCAACAAAGATCAAAGAAGACAAGGGCATTGCATAATGGTAAATAAGTCAATTCAACGAGAAGAGCTAATTACCCTAAATATATATGCTCCCAGTACAGAAGCATCCAGATTCATAAAACGAGTTCTTAGAGACATACAAAGAGACTTAGACTCTCACACAATAATAGTGGGATACTTTAATATTCCACTGTCAATATTACACAGATCATTGAGGCAGAAAATTGACAAAAATATTCAAGACTTGAATTCAGCTCTGGATCAAGTAGACCTGATAGATATCTACAGAACTCTCCACCACAAAACAACAAAATATACATTCTTCTTGGCACTATATGGCACTTAATCTAAAATTGATCACATAATTGTTAGTAAATCACTCCTCAGCAAATGCAAAAGAACTGAAATCATAACAGTCTCTCAAACCACAACACCATCAAATTAGAATTCAAGATTAAGAAAGTCACTCAAAACCACACAAGTACATGAAAATTAAACAACCCACTTCCAAATGATTCCTGGGTAAATAATGAAATTAAGGCATAAATCAAGAAGTTCTTTGATACCAGTGAGAACAAAGAGACAGTGTACCAGAATCTCTGGGACACAGTCAAAGCAGTGTTCGGTGGGAAATTTATAGCACTGAATGCCCACATCAGAAAACTAGAAAGATCTCAAACCAACACCCTGACATAATAACTAAAAGAATTAGAAAACCAAGAGCAAACAAATCTCAAAGCTAGCAGAAGATGAGAAATAACCAAAATCAGAGCAGAACTAAAAGAGATAGAGACACAAAAAAATCCTTAAAAAAAAAAATCAGGAGCTAGTTTTTTTTTTTTTTTTTTAAAGTAAAATAGGCTGGGCGTGGTGGCTCAAGCCTGTAATTCCAGCATTTTGGGAGGCCGAGGCGGGTGAATCACGAGGTTGAGAGATCGAGACCATCCTGGTCAACATGGTGAAACCCCGTCTCTACTAAAAATACAAAAAATTAGCTGGGCATGGTGGCATGTGCCTGTAATCCCAGCTACTCAGGAGGCTGAGGCAGGAGAATTGCCTGAACCCAGGAGGTGGAGGTTGCGGTGAGCCGAGATGGTGCCATTGCACTCCAGCCTGGGTAACGAGAGCGAAACTCCGTCTCAAAAAAAAAAAAAAAAAAAAAAAGTAAAATATACAGACTGTTAGCTAGACTAATAAAGAAGAAAAGAAGACCTGGTATGATGGCTCATGCCTGTAATCCCAGCACTTTGGGAGGCTGAAGTAGGTGGATCACTGAGGTCAGATGTTTGAGACCAGCCTGGCTAACAGGGAGAAATCCCATCTCTACTAAAAATACAAAAATTAAACTAGGCATAGTAGTGCACACCTGGCACTGTCCTAGGAAGGTAATTAATTCAACCATGTGGAAGACAGTGGGGCAATTCCTCAAGGACCTAGAAATAGAAATTCCATTTGACCCAGCAATCCCATTACTGAGTATATATCCAAAGGATCATAAATCATTCTATTATAAAGACACATGCACACATATGTTCATTCCAGCACTGTTTACAATAGCAAAGACCTGGAACCAACCCAAATGCCCATCAATGATGGACTGGACAAGGAAAATGTGGGACATATATACCATGAAATACTATGCAGCCATAAAAAGCAATGAGTTTGTGTCCTTTATAGGGACATGGATGAATCTGGAAACCATTATTCTCAGCAAACTGACACAAGAACAGAAAATCAAACATCGCATGTTCTCACTCATAGGTGGGTGTTGAACAATGAGAACACATGGACTCAGGGAGAGGAGCAGCACACACTAGGGTCTGTTGGGGGGGGACTAGGGGAGGGACAGCAGTGGGTAGGGAGGTTGGGGAGGGATAACATGGGATGGGAAGAAATGCCAGATATAGGTGACAGGGGGATGGAGGCAGCAAACCACATTACCGTGTATGTACACATGCAACAATCCTGCATGATCTGCACAGAACCTAAAGTACAATAAAATATATATAAAGAAAAGAAAATGTGGTACATATGCACCACAGAATATTATGCAGCCAATAAGAAGGAATGAAATCATGTCCTTTGCAGGGACATGGATGGAGCTGGAAGCCATTATCTTCAGCAAACTAATTCAGGAACAACAACAACAACAACAAAAAAAAACACCAAATACCACATGTCCTCACTTATAAATAGGAGCTGAAGGATGAGAACACATGGACACAGGGAGGGGAACAATATGCACTGGAGCCTATTGGAGTATGGGGTAGGAGGAGGGAGAGCATTGGGAAAAATAGGTAATGCATGCTGGGCTTAATATGTAGGTGGGGGGTTGATAGGTACAACAAAATACCGTGGCACACATTTACCTATGTAACAAACCTGCACATCCTGCACATGTACCCCAGAACTTAACATTAAAATTAATTTCAAAAATTTGTATCTAGATAATTTGCTTTCTTTTAGCTATTATAAATAGAATTACCTTCTTGATATTCTTTTCAGCAAGCTCATCACTGGTATAGTGAAAAGCTGATTTTCGTATATTGACTTTGTATTCTGAAAGTTTACTAAATGTATTTATCAGATATAAAGTTTTTTGGTGGAGTCTTGAGGTTTTGCTAAATATAAAATCATACTATCAGCAAAAAGGAACAATCTGACCACTTCTTTTCCAATTTGGATGCTTTTTCTTTCTTTCTTTTGCCTGGTTTCTGTGGCTAGGACTTCGCGTACTGTGTTGAGTAGGAGTGGTGGAAGTGGGCATCCTTGCCTTGCTCCAGTTCACCCAGTATGATGTTAGCTCTAGGTGTGTCATATATGTGCTTTATTAAGTTGAGGTATGTTCCCTCTGTTCCTAGTTTCTTGAGAGTTTTTAATCATGAAGGGAGACTGAACTTTATTAAATTGCTTTTTCTACATCCATCAAGATGATCATACAATTTTTGCCCTTCATTCTATTGATTTGATGTATCACATTTATGGATTTGTGTAGTGAAACCATTGTTGCACCCTTGGGATGAATCCCACTTGGTCACGTGTGTGTGTGTGTGCGCGCGCGCGTGCACGCTGTTGAATTCAGTTTGCTAGAATTTTGTTGAGAATCTTTGCATCTATATTTATCAGGGATATCGTCCTGTAGTCTGTAGTCCTTTTCTGTTTTTTTGTATCAGGCTAATGTTTGTCTCAGAATGAGTTAAAAGGAATTTCCCCTTCAATTTCTTGTAATTGTTTGAAGATAATTTAGTATTAGTTTTTCTTTGAAAGCTTGGTAGAATTCAGCAGTGAAGTCATCTGCTTCTGGACTTTTCTTTTTGGGGAGACTTTTTATGCTGATCCAATCTCATTACTTATTATTGGTCTGTTCAGGCTTTCTGTTTCTTGGGAGGTTGTATGAGTCCAGGAATTTATCCATTTCTTCTAGGTTTTCTAGTTCATTAGTATGTAGTTGTTCATAATAGTCTCTAGTGATATTTTATATTTCTATAGTTTCAGTTGTAATGTCTCCTTTTTCAATTGGGATTTGGTTATATAAAATTAAGTCTTTTCTCTTTTTTCTTTGTTAGAAGAGCTAGCAGTTTAACAATTTCATTTCTCTTTTCAAAGAACCAACTTTACATTGCATCAATCCTTGCATTGTTTTTAAGTCTCTATTTCATTTATTTCAGCTCTGATATTTATTATTTCTTTTCTTCTCCCAATTTTGAGCTTGGTTTGTTCTTACTTTTCTGGTTCCTTGAGGTTTATTATTAGAGTGTGCATTTGAAACTTTTCTACTTTTTTGATGTAGGCATTTATTGCTAGAAATTTCACCATTAGCACTGCTTTTACTGTATTACATAGGTTTGGGTGTGTTGTATGTCACTTTTCATTTGTTTTTGTTTTTGTTTTGTGAAGATGGACTCTTGCTCTGTCACCCAGGGTGGAGTACAGTGGTGCAGTCTCAGCTCACTGCAACCTCCACCTCCCCCGTTCAAGTGATTCTCCTGCCTCAGCCTCCCAAGTAGCTAGATTACAGGCACCTAACACCACACCCAGCTAATTTTTGTATTTTTGGTAGTGATGGTGTTTCACCATGTTGGCCTAGCTGGTCTCAAAAAACACTCTTGACCTCAAGTGATCTTCCTGCCCTGGCCTCCCGAAGTGCTGGGATTACAGGCATGAGCCACCATGCCCAGCTCTCATTTGTTTCAGCACATTTTTTTTTTCCATTTTCTCTTTAATTTCTTCCTTGATTCAGTGATATTCAGGAGCATATTGTTTAATTTCTATGTATTTGTACTGTTTCTAAAGTTCCTCTTTTTATTGATTTCTAGTTTTAGTCCATTGTGTTCTGAAAAGATACTAGGCAGGATTTCAATTTTGAAAAATTCGTTCACACTTACTTGTTCACCTTGTCCAAATATATGGTCTATCCTGAATAATCTTCCATGTGCTGAGGAGAGAAATGTGTATTCTGCAGCTGTTCAACCAAATGTTCTGTAAATGTCTGTTAGGTACATGTAGTCTAATGTACAGTTTAAATCCAATGTTTCTTTGTTAGTTTTTTGTCTCGATATCTGTCTAACGCTGGGAATGGGGTCTTAATGTCCCCAACTATTGTTGTGTTCAAGTCTATCAGTCACTTTAGATCTAATAATATTTGTTTTATATAATACATCAAGTGTTCAAGTGTTCCTGCTTGTTTGGGTTTCCAATTGCATAGAATATTTTTTCTACCTTTTGCTTTCAATATATGTATCTTAACAACTGAGATGAACTTCTTGTAAGCAGCATATAGTGGATTCGAGTTTTCTTTTTTGTTGGGTTTTCTTAATCAATTCAACCAGTCTATATCTTTCAAGTGGAAAATTTAATTCATTTACATTCATTGTTATTATTGATATGTGAGGGCTTATTTCTGTCATTTTATTGATTGACTTATGGTTGTTTTATATATCCTTGCTCCTTTCTTTCTTATTGTTCATCATTGTGGTTTGGTAGTATTCTGTAGTGGTAACATTTGAGTTTTTTTATCTGTATTTGCTCTGCCATTGTTTTTTGTTTTTTGGGTTTTTTTTTTTTGTTTGTTTTAAATCTTTTCATGTCTTTTCATGATGGTAGTTATTGTTCTTTCCCTTCTAGGTATAGAAGTTCCTTAAGTATTTCTCATATGGTTGATCTAGTGGGGATGAATTCCCTCAGCTTTTGCTTGTCTGGGAAAGACTTTTATTTATCCCTCATTTATGAAGCATAGCTTTGTGAGTATAATGTCATTGGCAGCAGGTGTTTTTCTATTACACTTTGAATATATCATCCTATTCTCTCCTGGCCTGTAAGGTTTCTGCTGAGATGTCTGTTGTTACTCTGATGAGGTTCTTTTATGGTACTAAATACTGTCCTCTTGCTATTTTTAGAATTTTCTTTTTCCTTGACTTTTAACAGTTTGACTATAATGTGCCATGGAGAAGAATTTTTGAATCTTATCTATTTGAGGATCTTTAAACCTCCTGTATTTGCACATCTAAGTCTTTTACTAAACTTGAGAGATTTTCATCTATTATTTTGTTAAGCAGGTTTCCTAACCCTTTAGTTTTCACTTAACCTTCTGGGACACCAAGAATTAGAATACTTGGTTGGTTGCTTTATGGTGTCCTGTATGCCAGAAAGGCTTTGCTCAGTCTTTTTGGTTCTTTTTATTTTTGTCCGACTGGGTTATTTCAGAAGACCTGTCTTTAAGTTCTGAGATTTTTCTTCTCTTTGATCTAGCTTGTTATTGAAGCTTTTGATTTTTATATTTCATTCAATGCATTCTTCATTTCCAAAATATGTTTATTTCTTTTTTATGACAGGTAACTCTTTGATAAAGTTCTCATTCATATACTGATTTGTTTTTCTGATCATTTTGTACTACTTTTTCTCTTGTATCTCATTGTGCTTCCTTAGTATCAACATTTTGAATTCTTTTCTATTATTTCATAAATTTCCTTTTGATTGGGATGTTGCTAGAGAATTATTGTGTTCCTTTGGAGGTATTTTATTTTCCTACTTATGTTTCCTGTGTCATTACATTGGTATCTGCACATCTGGTGTAATGCGTTGCTTCTAATTGTTTCAATTTGCTTTCATAGTGGAGGACTTTTCCTGAAGATCTATCTATGAAGATTCGGTAAGGCACTTTGGCTTTGATTTTGAATGTATATAGTAGTGTCGTTGCTGTATGATTTCTTTGGCTGTAAACAGCATCAGTGGTGTCTGTGATTTCCTCAGTGACTTAGGATGTGATTGTTAGTAGAGGCTTGTGGTGAAGTTTTGCTCAGACAAGGATACCAGGCAGGCTAGTCTTCAGGCCCCAGTGGTGGCAGTAGTGGTCTGAGTTTGCTTGTTCTTGGGCCCCAGAGTGATGTATGCAGGCACTGGTGTTAGCACATATGGGCCAGCCAATTCATGGGCCTACAAGTGACCGACTTGGGTGCCTGGAATGGCAGCAGTAGGCTCGGCAAATAGGTGAGTTCCCCAGCCCCCTGGGTGGTGGGCATGGCATGGGCAATGGAAAGAGCAGTGGTGGGAAAACTTTCTGGGGAACCAAGCAGTTCACATTGGTGTTGGTTATGATGGGCTGTGCAGGCCAGTCCTCAGACCTGCAAATGGCACATACAGCTGTGTGCCAGCTATGGTGGCTGAGGCAGGTTGAGTGGGCCTGACTTCATATCCTGGGAGGAATGCTCAGGTGCCAATGGTGGTGAACTAGGTTGGGCAATCCCCAGGCCCCCGAATGGCGTACTTGGGTACTGGAGGTGTGGAGCTGGGTCAGGCAGACCTGTCCTCAGGACTCCAAGTGGTGCCTACAGTTGCTAGCTGTTATAACCAGTGGCAAGGTGATCCCAGGCCACTGACAAGGTGATCCCAGGCCACTGACAAAATGGTCAGATGGGTGGGGGACAGCTGTGGCTGCATTGCTGCTCTGCTACTGAGAGGATGGGGTTGCTTTCAGTGGGAGCAGGGGAGCAGGAGCGTATCCTTCACTTGTGCCTTGCCCTGCAGCAGCCCTTAGTGACGGCAGTTGTGGGCAGTGGAATGTCAGTGGGGCTCCAAGGATGTAGAGATGCTGAGACTGTGGAACCCCAGGGCAGAACACAGTCTGGTAAAGTCAGGCTCTCAAAGTGTGCCATGCTGCATCTTCTTAGGACTTGGAGGTCTGTGGGATCACGCATGAGCTCTCTCTCTCTGGAGTAATGCCTCACAGTACTCAGGAAGCTCCCTACGTGAAGGGACTTTCCCATGGTTAGAATTATAGGTGTACATGGTGGGAAAGTGGACCACTAGGGGTCACTCATTTACCCTTTACCCACATTAGGTAGCTCTCCAGTCTCCTAGCCAATCCCAGTTGAACAGGCTGCCTCACTTCTCTCTCCTTTGTTGCTGTCAGTCCCTCCCATCACTTCTCTGTTGTCAGTAAGACGCTAAGGATGTAGGGTTGCAGAAACTGTTGAACCCCAGGGCAAGACATAGTCAGGTAGAAGCCAAGCTCTCAAAATATGCCATGCTGCAGCTGCTTAGCACTTGGGGGTTTGTGGGACCCAGCATGAACTCTCTCTGTGGAAAGAGCTAGTGTGCTCTCCCTATCCCTTACCCTCTCCCTCCCCCATCTCTCCTCTCCCCTCTCCCCTCTCTCTCTCCCAACTCTCTCTTTCAGTGTTCTCGTTTAGATAATCTATTCAAAATGTGATTATCCACTCACTATTTTGGTTCCTCTCCATGGAAGAGGTGAATACCAGATGCACCTAATCAACCATCTTGAAGCCCCTCCTCTTTCATCAATGTTTTCTTGTTTTCAGTATAGGGATCGTTCATCTCCTAAGTGTTTTAATTTTTATTACATTGGATTTTTTTCTTAATTCCTTTCCTGGCTAGTTTATTATTAGCTTATTGGAACACTACTGATTCTTGCACACTGATTTTTTTTTGTCCTGCAACTTAATTCACTTATCAGTTCTAACAGTCTTTTAGTGTAGTCTTTAGGATTTTCTACATCCTAGTGGTCCATATCATGTCATTGGCAAATAATTCCAATCTTTTCTTTCCTATTGGGATGCCCTTTATTTATTTTTCTTGCCTAATAGCTCTGACCAGGACTTCCAGTAATATGTTGGAAAGAAGTAGTGAGAAAGGACATGTTGGTCTTACTCCTTATCTTAGAGGAAAAGCTTTTAACTTTTCACCAATGAATATGATGTTAGCTGAGGGCTTGTCATATATGACCTTTATTGAGGTATATTCCTTCTATACTGAATTTGTTGAGAGTTTTTATCATGAGTGTTGAATTTTGTCAAATTCTTTATATGCATCTATTGAGATGACCATATAATTTTGTCCTTTTATTTATACGGTATATCACATTTATTGATTTGTGTGTTGAATCATTCTTGAATCCAAAGGATGGAACATTTGGAAGCCAATACATGATCATACTAAATGATCCTTTCCAGTGTACTGTTGAATTTGGTATGCTTGTATGTTGTTGAAAAACTTTGCGTCTATGTTCATTAGGGATACTGGCCTATAATTTTCAGCTCTTATAGTGTCTTTGTTTGGCTTTGGGATGAGGATAATGCTGACACCATAAAATGAGTCTGGAAGTATTCCATCCACTTCAGTTTTTTGAAAGGGTTTTGCAAGGGTTGTTTGGTAGAATTCAGGTGTAAAGCCATTAGGTCCTTAGCTTTCCTTTGATAAGAGCCTTTTTATTATTGATTCAATCTCCTTACTTGTTATTAGTTATTTGGATTTTCTATTTCTTCATGATTCAGTCTTGATAGGTTATATATTTCTAAGAATTTGTCCATTTCTTCTAGGTTATCCAATTTGTTGGCATAAAATTGTTTATAGTAGTTTCTTGTGATCCTTTGTATTTCTGTGGGATGTCTTCTCTTTCATCTGGTTCTATTTGAATCTTCTCTCTCTTTGTGTGTGTGTGTGTGTGTGTGTGTGTGTGTGTGTGTGTGTGTAGTTTGTTGATTTTGTTGATCTTTCCAAAAACCAACTCTTCCTGCTATTAATTTTTCTATTGCTTTTATAGTCTATGTCATTTATTTGTACTCTGATATTTGTTATTCCCTTCCTTTTGCTAATTTTGGATTTAGTTTTTCTTCTTTTTCTGGTTTCTTGATATAATTTCAGGTTGCTATCTGTAATACTTATTTTTTGATATAGGCATTCATTGCTATAATTTCCTTCTTAGAACTGCTTTTTTTTTGTAGCTCAGAAGATTTAATATGTTGTGTTTCCATTTTCATTTGTCTTGAGATCGTTTTATTTCTTTTTTTATTTCTTTGACTCACAAATTGTTCTGGAGCTTGTTAATATGTACATTTTTGTGATTGATCCAAGATTTCTCTTATTTTCTAGTTTTATAGCATTGTGTTTAGAAAGATAATTAATATTATTTCAGTCCTGTTAAATTTGTTAAGGCTGCTTTTATGGCCTAACATATAATCTACCATGGAGAATGTTTCATGTGCACTTGAGAAGAATGTGTATTCTGCTGCTGTTGGATGGGATGTGTGTATTTATCTGTTGGGTCCATTTGTTCTAATGTACAATGCAAGTCCAGTGTTTTCTTATCGATTTCTGTCTGAATGATGTGTCCATTGTTGAAAGTGGGATTAGTAAAGTCCATTACTATTATATTACAATCTATCTCTCCCTTGAGATCATTTAATTTTTGATTTATATATTTAGGTTCTCCAAAGTTGGGTGCATATGTATTTATAATTGTTATATCCTTTTAGGGAACTGACTCCTTTCTCTATATGTTGACCTTCTTTGTCTTATTTTAGTTTTTGGCTTAAATTCTACTTTGATTTAAATATAGCTACTCCTGCTATCTTTTGGTTTCCATTTGCATGTAATATCTTTTTATATCCCTTTACTTTCAGTGTATGTGTGTCCTTAAGAATGAAATAAGTCTGTTATGAGCAGCATATCATTGTGTCTTTTTTTAATCTATGCAGCCACTGTGTATCTTTTCATTGAATACTTTAATTCATTTACATTCAAAGTAATTATTGATCAATATAGACTTACCACCCCCATTTTGTCATTTGTTTAAGTTTCTTTTGTAGATCCCTTGTTCCTTTCTTCCTCTCTTGTTTCACCTTGCGGTTTGATGATTTTCTGTAGTGGGTGCTTTGAATCCTTTTTATGTTTTGTGCAGGTACTACAGATTTTTTCTTTGTGGTTATGATGAGGGTTACATAACACTTCTTACGTTTATAACGGGCTTTTACAAAGTGGTAACAACTTAGATCTGATCATACTTTAAAACTATACATTTTTACTCCCCATCCCCTACATTTCATGATTTTAGTGTCAAAATTTACATTTCTTTGTAACTTATATCCCTTAACAAATTATTGTAGTTATAGCTGTTTTCAATAGTTTTGTCTTTTAACCCATATGCTAGAGATAAAATTACTTTACACACCACCATTATTACAATACTAGAGTGTTCTGAATATGACTACATATTACTTATACCATTGGGTTTTATAATTTCATATGTTTTGTGTTATTAATTAGCAGCCTTTGTTTCAGCTTAAAGAACTCCCTGTAGCAATTTCTGTAAAGTAGGCCTTGTGATAAGCTCCCTTAGCTTTTGTTTGTCTGGGAAAGTTTTTATTTCTTCCTCATTTTCAAAGGATAGCTTTGTTAGGTACAGTACTCTTAATTGGCAAATATTTTTTTCTTCAGCACTTTTAATATATCATCCCACTCTTTCCTGGCCTGCAAAATTTCTGCTAAGAAATCGGCTAATAGCTGCGTTAGGACTCCCTTTTATGTGATGAGTCTCCTTTTTCTCACTGCTTTCAGAATTCTTTTTTTATCTTTTTCTTTTTGGTCTTTGATTTTTAATAGTCTGATTAGATGTGTCTTAGTGAACTCCTCTTTGGGTTGAATTTTACTGGAGTCCTCTGGAATTCTGGTACCTGGATGTTGGCATCCTTCCCCAGATTTGGAGAGTTTTCAGTTATTATTTCTTAAAATATGGTTCCTGGCCCTTTCTTTATCCTCTCCTGGTATTTTTGTTATACAAAACTCAGTTCTCTTGATAGTACCCCACAATTCCTGTAGACTTTCTTCATTTTTTTCTCATTTTTTTCTTTATGGTTCTCTTTCTATAAAATTTAAAATGTTCCCTCTTTGAGGGCACTTATTCTTTCTTCTGCCTAATTGAATCTGATGTTGAAGCTTCCTATTGAATTATTCTATTTAGCAATTGTCTTTTTCATTTCTATGTCTTCTATTTTGTTTTTATTTGTTTTTGTTTTTTATGAAACTTAACTTTTTTTTCAGGTATTGGCTTCCAAATGTTATTTAATTTTCTATACTTATCTTTTATAGGTCATCAAACTTCTTTATGAGATTTATTCTGAATTATTTGTCCATCATTTTATAGATCTCTGTTTATTTAGGTTCCATTGCCCTTGCTGTGAGGTTGTGAGGGATTACCATTGGGGTCTGCTGTCCAGTGAGACCATTTACTGGACTCTGCAGTCTGGCCGACCTACTGGCCAGGCACTGGTGCCACCATTGGCAGGAATATAGAGCTACCACCAAGATCTGCATAGTGGTTACTCTGAATCCCGCCCCCTTTTTTGGTTTTTACCTGACTCCAAGCACTCTAGTCCCACCATTACTCATAGTATTCCCCATAAGGCAAGATAAGAGTGGGTGTCCCATGATGCTGGGGAAGCTGGATGTCCAATCAGGCTCACTTTCCTACTTTAGAAACCATAGGCCTGAGGAATTTTCTCTGTGTGGCACTGTGCTGACATGGTGAAAGTGAGACAGTTCCTCTTACCCTTCTAATATAGTTTTTCATTTTTGTGGTCCATGTAGGTATCTCAGTCTCATTTCCAAGTTTTGCAGTTTTCACAGAAGTCTTCTTGTCTGAATAGTTGCTAGTTGGACTTTCTGTGTGGAGGACAAAAGCCTAAGACCTCCTATCTGCCATCTTGCTGATATTACTCCCCTCCAAGTCTTTATTTAAAGCCCAAAGATTTCCAATTTTGTCTCCTATAGCCTTTTAACCTCAAGCTGAATTCAAAATAACAAATCCAATGTAATCACTCTTTGGGAGACTTGGAAGACTAGAAAACCGAACCAGACCATGCTGAATTTGTTAACAGTCATCAGACAAGCTAATGGCAAAAATGAAGTCTGAAAGGGCTTCAACTTCTGAATTGCAGCTGTATATCTGCAAGCTAAACATGGGTTTCTACATTCATTTACCATAAATATTGTTGTCCCATAGTAATTATTACATACCTACTGTATGACACACACTGTGCTAGATGCTAAAGACATAATGACTAAAGCAAGGCCTCTGTTTCTGAAGAATTTCCAGCTTCAAGGGAAGCAAATAATTACACTAAAAGTAATAGATTAAAATGCTATACAATGGTCTGGACTAAGTTCTGTGGAAACAGCGGAGGAAATAACTGACTGTATGAGTAAAGCTGAGAAAGCGTCCTGTGAAGGTGACCTTTCAGCTGGGTCTTGAAGTATGAATAGAAAATGCCTATGATGCCCTCTAGAAATTTTTTAACACATGTAAAATTTTTGTTATGCTATTAATCTAGTGTTTTCATATGCCCTTACCTGAAAACAAAGCAGAATCAAATAAATACCAAAAAGGCATTAAATTTGCTACAAAGCTCTTTAGAAAATAATAGGAGTATGTAGTGTGAGAAATTTACGGGCATTCTTTATCCTGCATTTTTGACAAGAACAAGATAATTAAGACAATATTATATTTTTGACCCTAATTGATCTAGAGATAGTTATAATCTTTCTGTGTTATCTTGCTCTATCCAACAGCAGACTCATTTCTTCACAAAGGTTGCACTAAGCTATAAAATTATTCAACTATAGGGATAGAAGTGCCCCCAATACATAGTCTGTGCATGTTGACTTTAGGCCTGGCTGGGTTTAGTTACTCCTGGCTTAAAGCTTTTCTTTTCTTAAAATGGTTTAGAAAGAGTTCCCCCAACTTCCTTTGGTAATCTGTCTTTTGTCACCCATCGTATTAGATGTCATCTGTTAAGCAAAGCAAAGTGGTGTTTTAATGTGCAGTTACTAGTAAAAACAAACTGGAAACCCAGAAGAGTAGGATGGGATTTCTTAAAAGCTTAAATTCTTCTGAAACAACAGCTTATCAGCAAATGGCCTGTGAACCAGTTTTGGATCCCACATATTTTACTCCATCTCTGAATGAGCAAAGGGCTTTTATCTCAATATGATTTATCAGGTGATTACAAAGACACCTTATTAATTGATCTCCAGACTGACCAGACGCTGCTGTGATAAACTGAAACATCTGTCAGTTTAGTGGAAAATGGACAGAACCAAAATAACAGGAATAAAAGTTCTATTTCAAGAATAAACAAGACACTAACAAAACAGAGTTTTCTACCCTTCTATCGTTGGGCTTCACTGCTAGTGTTCTAGGAATCAACAAACACATTTCCTACCTTCTATACCTGCTTACACTCCAAATTAGCCAAAGAGATTTATTGCTTATATTTGTGGGTTCTCTGTGCTTTTGTGTAACTGTGTTTTATGATTTTATTAAAATTATACTCGCTGTTCAAGGAATATTACTTTAATTTCAATTTCCCTTTATTGAGTTTCCTGATATTTAGTTCTTGCTTTAATTTCTTTAAATTAAATGTTTCAATCTCTGCCCCCTCAACGGGATTGACTTTGGTATGAAAACACACACACGCACACAGCGTATCATTAATGCAGGATGAACTTTCAAGGTATCCAGAGGTATTTGCAAATGCTTTTTCCAGTGTAATTTGGCCACAAAAGAGGAGCAGAACCACATTGGCTAAATTAGGACTGAAAGTTTCCAGATCCTCTACTAGTTGCTTATTTATCACCAGTTCACTGGACTCTCAGAGTGGCATAAAATAATTATTTTATTGGAGCCAACTGAGTCACTGGTTTTATGTAAGCACTTTCCAAAAAGGCACAAAATCAAAACTTTATTTCTTCTCATATGAAAGTTTAATTACATATGAAAGCTTAGGAACTGAGCAGAGATTTAGGATGGTGGCCCACCATAACTGATGTTAGGGATTAGCAGATCTCACTGCCTGAAACATTAGCCAACTCTAGCCTAACCACTTCCTGGGAGCCTTGGTGCCAAGAGTCTTGAATCCAGAGCCTTTCCCTGGGTCCCAGAGCATTTCCCAAAATAAATCCAGACCGAGAAATAAGTTCATCCTGGCAAACTCCTTCTAGAGAGGCTAGAGGTGGACTCTTCCCCCAAGTTAATGGTTCCTTAGAAATGTGATAAAATATACTTTAGTAACTCTTTTTCAAAGAGAATTCACCTGGGGCTCCTACTATTTCAAAAGCCTGTGAAAAGTTCAGTACTGGATAGTTTAAATGCACTTCCATCTATCATTCATTATTCTGGCAAATTTACAGGTAGCCAATCCCGCTGTGAAGAGGTGAAATTGAGCTTCAGCAGATCAGGCTGGCTATAAGAAGCCCATCAGAGAGTAGCAAAGCAGTGTAGCCAAGGGCTAGAGCTCTGGACCCAATTGTATGAGCCTGGGCATGACATGACCTCTGTGCCTCAGAACCTTCATCCATGAAATGTGGATAATAATAGTACTTACTTCACAGCTGATTTTGAAGAATGAATGTGTTAATACCTGTAAAGTGCTTAGAATGCTGCCTGAAACACTGTCAATGACAATAAATATTTGCCACCGTTATTTTTGAGCATAGCCAACAGACTGGGATATCTACAGCTTCAAGCAAGGGCCAGGCATGATGGCTCATGCCTATAATCCCAGGACTTTGGGAGGCTGAGGCAGGAGGATCACTTGAGACCAGGAGTTCAAGACCAGCCTAGGCAATGTAGAGAGACCCCCAACTCTACAGAAAAAAGAAAACCAAAAAGCCCTCTGCATGATATGATTAAAAACAAATAAAACCGCACCTGAATAGGCTTTAGCTTTGATTGGATTTCCTTAGGTATTTAGCTATAATATTACAGCATATCACTACACATTTTGTTATTGTTCAAGAGCAACTATTCAAATACTTCTAAAACTGATCTTAACAGAAAACTATTCCAGGAGTTAACTGTGTGTGACAGCAAAGAATTTCTCCTGGCTTGATTTTTTTTAAATACTTTTAAGTTCTGGGGTACATGTGCAGATCATGCAGGATTGTTACATAGGTATACATATGCCACGGTGATTTACTGCATCCATCCCCCCGTCATCTACATTGGGTGTTTCTCCTAATGTTATCCCTTCCCAATCCACCCACCCCCTGCTATCCCTCCCCTAGCTCTCCCACCCCACAACAGGCCCCAGTGTGTGATGTTCCCCTCCCTGTGTCCATGTGTTCTCATTGTTCAACACCCACTTATAAGTGAGAACATGCAGTGTTTGCTTTTCTGTTCTTGTGTCAATTCGCTAAGAATAATGTTTTTTTTTCTTTTCTTTGAGACGGAGTCTCATTCTGTTGCCCAGACTGGAGTGCAGTGGTGCAATCTCGGCTCACTGAAACCTCTACTTTCCGGGTTCAAGTGACTCTCCTGCCTCAGCTTCCTGAATAGCTGGGATTACAGGCATGTACCACCATCCACAGCTAATTTTTGTATTTTTAGTAGAGACAGGGTTTCACCATGTTGGCCATGCTGGTCTTAAACTCCTGACCTGAGGTGACTCCACAGAGCCTCAGCCTGCCCAAGTGCTGGGATTATGGGTGTGAGCTGCCATGCCCAGTCTTAACTGATTTCTTGACTCCAGGACTTACAGAGTTTTCAGCAAGACTTATCTATTTACTGATAAATCTCAGATTTTTACCTCTTTCTCAAAACTCTCCTCTGACCTTCAGGCCTGTTAACCCTACTACTCACCATCCACCTGCTCATCTCATAGGTTCCTCAAACTTAACATGTTCATAACGTTACTCATCTTCTCCCAAACCTGTGTTTTCTATCTCAGGAAATGCTCCATCATCTACCCACCCAATGCTGAAACCTAAGGGACTTTAGATCTTCTTTTTATTTTATCTTCCACAATCCCCAGAGCCAAAATCCAAATTTTCCTCAAGATCAGTCAAATTTACTTTCTAAACATCTCTAAAAACCTACCATTTTCTCTTTTCCTGGGCTAGTCTCAGCTCTTGTGCAAGTCACCATCATCTTCTGCCTGCGTAACTAGAACTCCAGGCTTGGCCCTTTGATATTTTCTCCACTCTGCAGAGAAAGCTTTCTAAAACTCAAATCTGATTACAACATCCCCAGGCCTAAAACCCTCCAGTGGTTTCCCCTTCCCCAACTCTTCATCATGACAGCAAAGTCTTCCACGATCTGGTGCCTGCCAGCTTCTGCAGCCTGTGCTTGCCCCCATGTATACCCAGCAACTCTCCGGGTTATAAAGAAGCCACACTCTCTTAGGACATGTTACTCCCTTGTCTGAGACACCTTCTCCCCACCACACACATATACCATTTACGCCACACACACTTTTGCCTTGCTCATTCTTTCTCCTACTTCACGTCTCAGCTTAGGGATCTCTTCCTCCAGGAAGTTTTCCTGGATGCCTAAACTCAATAGTATTTGGTTAGAAACTTCTCCTTTTTTTCTCTCTCTTTCTTTTTGATATGGAGTTTCACTCCTTTTGCCCAGGCTGGAGTGCAATGGTGCGATCTCAGCTCAAAGCAAATCTCTGCCTCCCAGGTTCAAGGGATTCTCCTGCTTCTGCCTCCCAAGTAGCTGGGATTACAGACATGCACCACCACACCCAGCTAATTTTGTTTGTTTGTTTGTTTGTTTGTTTGTTTGTTTTAGTAGAGATGGGGTTTTTCCATATTGGTCAGGCTGGTCTCAAACTCCCAACCTCAGGTGATCTGCCTGCCTTGGCCTCCCAATGTGCTGGGATTGATTACAGGCATGAGTCACCATGCCTGACCCTGCATTTTTCACAACACGCTGGCTTTCCTCAACATAAAATTTCCCCGACAAAACAGTAATTGTTTAGCTGTCTACCTCTTTCACTAAATTGTAAGCTCAAGAATACATGATCCATGCTCTTAAATTAACCATTGTATCCCTTGAACTTATCACTTGGCAAGCTCTTAAAGGGCACTCACCAGTATTTTGAATAAATGAATTAATGTATATGATGATTGCCTTAGATTTTAAGTATTCTTAATTAGTGAATCTAGTAACTCTCAAGAGGAAAGAGACAGCACACTCAAAATAGGACAATTCAAGGGTAGTTGACTTACAAAGAGATTATATACAAATGTGGGTGTAAAGCAACTACTAGTAATGGGATGTAACTTAAACTATTATCACCCTCGGGCTGGAAATGTTTCCAGTAAAAGGAAGGATAAAGAGTTAGGCAGAGTTAGCCGCTTCAGAGGAACATTGACCTTTGATTAAAAGACACAACCAGTTCAAGACCACTATATCAATCCAGGCCAAACAGAGAAACAGAACTGGTAAGAGCTATATATTGTGAGACTTGTGAAGAATTGGCTTATGTGATTGTGGGGGCTGACAAGGCAAGTCCAATATCTGTATGGCAGGCCACCGTAAGAAAGGGCAGGCTGGAACACTCAGGCACGGGGTGAAGCAACAGTCCACAGGCAGAAGCTTCTGGGAAGCTTAAGTTATCTCTTAAGGCCTTTCAATGAATTGAGTCAGACCCACCTAAGATAATCTCTCTCCCTTACCGGCAATTGGCTATAGACTTTAATCACATCTACTAAATACTTTCATGGCAACATCCAGATTTGTGTTTAACTGAATAACTGGCGCCTATTGTCTAGCCATGTTGACATAAAAATTAACCATCTCTGGCCGGGTGCAGTGGCTGAAGCCTGTAATCCCAGCACTTTGGGAGGCCGAGGCGGGTGGATCATGAGGTCAAGAGATGGAAACCATCCTGGTCAGCATAGTGAAACCCGTCTCTACTAAAAACACAAAAAATTAGCTGGGCATGGTGGCACGTGCCTGTAATCCCAGCTACTCAGGAGGCTGAGGCAGGAGAATTGCCTGAACCCAGGAGGCGGAGGTTGCGGTGAGCCGAGATCACGCCATTGCACTCCAGCCTGGGTAACAAGAGCGAAACTCCGTCAAAAAAAAAAAAAAAAAAAAAAAAAAAAAAATTAACCATCTCTGATATCTTGAAAACAGGATCCAAGGAATACACATCCTGACCTCTCTCTTCTTCCTCTTTGCTTCCCTCTTACCCACTTCCAGGGCTCTCCATCAGCTAAGCCCAATCAGTAGTTAGAAGATGGATAATTCTTTGATGGAGTCCTTACAGGTTACTGGATTCCGTAGATTACCTGGAGTGTTGGGGAAGAAGGTAGAACCAAGCTCCAGATCACAGTCTGTGGGTTGGGCAGCAAAATTCTCAAAAAGGTGAATCCCCACAGTATGAGGATTCATACAGTGCCATTTTGAAGAAGCCCCTTAAAGAGGAGAGGAGCCCCAAAATTAGGAAGGTTAGAAACAGGGGTGGATCCACCAAGGGCTCCCCCATACCAAGTTTGTCTTTTGTGTGTGTGTGTGTTTTTCTTTTGGGCATGGGAACAGAGCCATACAGGGTAGACTTTCAAATGTTGCCCCACTAAGTCAGAAATCTCGTTAATCACACAAAGAATTCCTGATCATTTAGATTCACCTCTATGTGGTGTGTGGCATGCAGAGTCAGAGCAGTATCTAGGGATGTGACCTGGCCCACGTCTTCCTTCCTGTGGACATCCACATGGGGAAGCTGCAGCATAGTGAACAGGGGCCAGCCAGTCACAAAGTGGGAGAAATGGCTATCAGTTAGACAACTCAGGTACGGTGGGGTAAATTCATCTGCCAGGCTTTCCCAAGTGCAAAATAATAAACTGACACTAGAAAAGGGTAGAGTGTCTCTTGGGTGATATGTATTTTTCATTGTTAAGAGTTCAGACTCTGGAGTTACACTGTTAAGGTCAAAATCCCTGCTTCAAGCAGACTGTGGAATCTTAAGTTACTTCACCTATAAACACAGAATTGGGGTTAGTGGGGGATTAAATGAATTAATAAAGATTTCACAGCAGTACCTAGCATAGAGTAAGTATCCAATCAATGCTGTCAAGTTAATAATTGTATTATTATCAAAAGCAAACTGATGCTTTCAATTTCCTAAATGTAATTAAACAGCTAGCAGAGCCAAATGCAGTCTGTCACCTGTTTTGTAAATAAAGTTTTACTGGCACATAAGCACATCTAACCATTTACATATTGTCCATGGGTACTTTCACTCTGCAGAGTTGAACAGCTGCCACAGAGACAGCATCATCCACAAAAATTAAAATATTTTCTCCCTTTATAGAGAAAGCGCACTGACCCCTAATTTAGAAAATGGAAGTGATAATTTGAAAGATATTAAATAAAACAGCTTTATATTCACAAGAATAAATGTCTAATCACAATGTGTAAAACTTGATTTTTACCAAAGAAATCTTGTCACTTATTACCAGTATTCAGAAACAAGTATAGAATGCTTTTCATTCACACCTTTTTACCCGTCTTTATTTATTTATTTCCTTGACTAAAAAGTCTAGATTGGCTTTACTAAAAAGATTTCAAAACTGTATTTTAAAGATGAAGGGTCAGAAAATACCCTTTCCTTAAGTTAAATATGCATAACTTTGATCCAACTCTGTCTATGGCAAATTGGCTCAATAGGTTAGAAAAGGGTACAACTAAACCCAAAGTCAAGACCCTGACCCCTAACTGGTTTTGTTCTGCATCATCACCGTGAATACAGACCAACAGCTAATTCCAGTCCACTCTTCCACCAAGGCATGCAGGTGCTCACAGACACATCCCAAGGAAGGCTTTGGGCTCTTGAGAATGATCATCACTACAGGTATAATCATTCCAGAAACATACGCTTACATGGTGTTCAGAAACACCCTGTTAACTTACAATAGATGACTTATTTTCATGGAATGCACTAAAATGTGAATTCACAGAACATGGTTTAACTAAATGGGAGTTCAATTGATAGGTGGGATCAGTTAGAGAGAGAAGAATTAAGCTACTTAAAACCTCTCACTAACATGACTATCCTTTATTAGAATGTTTCTCTACTTTCCCTTACTTTACTGATTACTACATGTTCTGACCTTGATTTGACAAGCCTGCCTTGTTTGCTAAGTCCTGGCTTAAACATGGCAACCTGCTTCTGATCTCCATCTTTCCTACCTTCCACCCTCCATGCTTTTAGCTTTTATACAAACTGGTAACTTGACCCTGAATCTCTGTTACTTGATGAGTACCTCCCATGCACATAAAGTATCTTCCAATTAAAACAGCCTATAGCGTAAATGAGATCCAACATGAAGAAGGTCATATATTAAGTATTGTAGTTCCTAACTTCATATTGTAGTCAGTATGATATTTATGATTAATCTGTAATAAAATCTTAACATGAATTACATTTATAAAAAGTAGACATTTGGGGAAATTCTTTATTTCTAAAACACAATGTCCTGTCTCTTAGCCAAGCACACTTATTTCAAAGAGCTGGTATGCAATTAATGTATTTGGAACACATGACTGATTAAAAATAGCAGCACTGTTCAGTTCTAACTTTGTTCTTTTGCCAGTTTTGAAGGTTCATGAGAGCAAAGGATTGAATGATCATAGTAACTAGATAAAACCAATGCTTGTATGTTTATCTGCTTTGTCTCATTGAACATGTCCACATACGTATATGTAATTCAAATCAAATACTGCTATAGGCTTATATTCTCAGTTCAGTAGATCATTTATGACACTTAACATTATCACTTAAGATTTTCTATTAGTAACGTATTTGACATACTAGCTTGCATTATTAACTATGCTTATTTTAATAGAACTTGACATGATAATAACAATAAAGCATAATTCAGAGTTGGTCAACAAAGTGAACTTTTATTTCTTATGTTTACTATAACCTAAACATTATGTGTCCCAAAACTCCTTTTGAATTTTATTCTCTAGAACAGGTTTCTTTTCAGGAAAAAAAATTCATGATCTGTTAAATTTTATTTATTTGCTTGGGTTGTTTGCCCAGTCTTTATAAGCTATTTCTGCCTTGCCAATTTCTCCAAACCAAATGTAACAAAATATTTATCTCCTTTGCTTCTAAGCCCTTATAATAATTAAGTTAAATTAAATAACTGTATTATCAATTTAATTACAAATTTGTTGGGGACTTCATACTTGACCAAATATGGTTCAACTATCTGTAGTCAGCTCCCAGTTACTCTCCATGACTTCATTCTTGGGCTGAACTGATGATGAAACCGCCTGCTTCAGAACAAATATGCTTTACTTTGCCTCTAACCAACTCCAGACAGCCACACTACCAGTTACTCTCTCTCTCCTGTTTAAATTCCCCCTCTTCACTCTCTCTCCTCAAGCTATAAACAGGCTTAAGTTTCTCTGATTCTAAAATTTTTTAAATGATTATATGAAATTAAAATAAAAAGTAAACTTTATTTTCTCTATGCACTCTCTTTCAACCTACATCCCATTCTCCCACCTTTTAACTGGCATACATCTTAAAGGGTAGTCTATTTAGACCATCTCTACTGTCCTACTCCAGTGAATTATTCTAATTTCTTCTTCACCATTCTGCAGAAATTATTTTTGGTACTTTGCTTAGTTTATCTTCCTATGGTATTGACTTGACTGAACATTCCCCAGTGTTGGGAATGGGGCATCTCCATGTTTTTCTGGCTACGCATTTTCATGTGGAACAAGGATCCCTAAAGTAGCACTTTCTTTGCCCTCCACAGGGAAAGAATAAATTTTCTGATTGATGAGTTTAAGAGAAGGAGCAGAGCTTTGCTTGTCAGCCTCTTCCTTACAGAGAAGATGCATTCTTCCTTGCCTTTCCTTGCTCTAAGGTGACTTATGGCAAAACTTTCAGAGACCACCCTTATAAAACTGTCTTGTTTTGTTAGCTAAGCAAGCCAGCTTAGCTAACAAACGTAAAGGTATATCCTTTCATCTTTATTAGTAATAACAGTGATTGGTTTAGGGGGAGAAAGCTTCTTTAGAATAATGTGTTTTTATTTATTTATTTTACTTTTAAAAACATCACTTTGGGAGGCCGAGGTGGGCAGATTGCTTGAGGTCAGGAGTTCAAGACCACCCTGGCCAACATGGTGAAATCCCATCTCTGCTAAAAATACAAAAATAAACTGGGCATGGTGATGCATGCCTGTAGTCCCAGCTACTCAGGAGGCTGAGGCAGGAGAATTGTTTGAACCTGGGAGATGGAGGATGCAGTGAACCATCATTGTACCACTGCACTCCAGCCTAGGCAAAAGAGCAAGACTGCCTAAAAAAAATTATTAGTTTTAATTGACAAATCATAGTTGTCTACACTTACAAAGTACAGTGTGATGTTTCGATACATGTATACAAAGTGGAATGATTAAGTCAAGCTAATTAAGATATTCATCACCTCACTTATCATTTTGTGTGAAGACATTTGAAATGTACTCTCATTTGTTTGGAAACAGGCAATATGTTATTATTGACTATAGTTACCTTGTTCTACAATGACCTCAAAATTCATTTTTCTTGTCTAATTGAAACTTGTATCATTTGATTAAAAACTCTTCATTTTTCTCCTCTACCCTTGTGATATGGTTTGGCTGTGTCTCATCCCACAATTCCCACATGTCATGGGAGAAACCTGGTGGATGGTGATTGAATTATGGGGATGGGTCTTTCCTGAGCTGTTCTCGTGATATTGAATGAGATCTGATGATTCTTAAAAGGGGAGTTCCCCTGCACAAGCTCTCTTCTCTTGTCTGTCACCACATGAAACATGCCTTTCACCTTCCAGCATGATTGTGAGTCTTCCCCAGCCATGTGGAACTGTAAAGCTGATAAACCTCTTTTTTTTGTCAATTGCCCAGTCTCAGGTATGTCTTTATCAGCAGCATGTAAATGGATTAATACAGTAAACTGGTACCAGTAGAGTAAGGTGCTGAAGAAAAGATACCCCAAAATGGGTCGGCATGGTAGCTCATGCCTGTAGTCCCAGCACTTTGGGAGACCAAGGCAGGTGGATCACCCATTGTATCTAGGAAGTGACTAACTTGCTTTTGAATTTACAGGCTCATAGGGAAAGGGACTTGCCTTGTCTCTCAGATAAGACATTGGACTTGGACTTTTGAGTTGATGCTGAAATGAGTTAAGACTTTGGAGGACTGTTGGGAAAGCATGATTGGTTTTGAAATGTGAGAACATGAGATTTGGAGGGGCCAGGGGAAGAAAGATATGGTTTGGTTGCGTCCCCACCCAAATCTCATCTTGAATTATAACTCCCACAGTTCCCCCATATCGTGGGAGAAACCTGGTGGGAGGTGATTGAATTATGGGAGTGGGTCTTTCCTGCACTGTTCTTATGATAGTGAATGAGTCTCACAAGATCTGATGGTTTTAAAAAAAAAGGAGTTTCCCTGACCAAGCTCTCTTCTCTTGTCTGCTGCCATGTGAGATGAGCCCTTTACCTTCCACCATGATTGTGTGGACTCCCCAGCCACATGGGGCTGTAAGTTCAATAAACCTCTCTTTTGTAAATTGCCCAGTCTTAGGTACATCTTTATCAGCAGCATAAAAATGGACTAATATACCTTGTAATGACCATTCTATTCTCTACTTTCATGAGTTGGACTCCTTTAGATTCCACATACAACTGATATTATGCAGTATTTGTTCTGGTAATAGTGATAATTTGATCTCCATTTGCCCCTCTCTCAGCTGGTGCAAAGTCCATGCGGTAGAGAGGTTTTCTTAATTGATCCCTCCTCCCAAAACTCTAAAACCCACTTCTTCAAACTCTTCCTATGTCTGTCTTCTCCTGTGGCACAGGACTGTAGGTACTATATTGTAGTACAAATTGTATTGTAGTTAATGAATTTTGCTAATTATAAAAGGAATTCTTATAAAAAAACTTTTAAAATAAAATAAGCATGAACATAAATATTTGTAAACTTAGAGCCAACCCAAAGATATACACCTTTAACATTTTGAAGGCTTTCTAACATTTTGAAGGCTTTTTCTAAGGGCATAATAAAAATGTACACTTTTTTTCAACATTAGAATCAATCTTTACATATTTTAAAATATCAAACTGTTTATTGTTACTTTTTACAACCTGGTAGCAGTTTACACACAAACTTCAGTCTTCAGAATACCCTGGAATCAGAGAAAAACCTGAACTACACCAGTGCAGAATGAAAACATGATTTCAACTCCACCAAAAGTAGTCATCACAAAAGGTGTAAAAGTTACCTAACTTCAAAAGCACTGTTCACTTTTTAAACATAAGTCCATAAAATATGTTATCCACAAACAACATCCTATCTGTAGGTCAGGTTTCAGAAAGTCTTCAACTTCGTGCTTTAATAGCAAGGACATGAGTACAGAGATATAGAACGTGATCTGTATCCTCCACAACTGTAGTAAGCAGAAGACTGCTGCCTTCTATAAATCTGATCCCTCTCTTGGCCAGCTCTCCATCTTTCTCCTTCACCTACTCTTCTGTATGATCTGCTACAGTAATCCTGATAGTTGTAGCCTCCATCATATCCTCTATGGTAGTGATCCCAATGGGAGAGCTGCCTTAGGTAGTCTCCCTATGTAAATTCCTGATGTTGGGGTACGTGGTCTTTTTGTGATAGAGAAATCAACTCTGATCCCACGCCCATTGAGCTCCTTCCATTGGCACAATCTTTAGCTTCCTTGGAATCCCCCACATATTCAAAAATCCAATGGCAAATCCTCTTGAACACCTAGACTGCTGGTCATACTTTAGACACATCACCCATGGTACCGCAGTGAGAGAACTTCCCTTAGATCTCTTTCTGTGGTGTGCAAGCTCAACCCAAATACTCCAAGACAACAGTCAAGATCAGGATTTGCCAGACTCCCAACATTGCACCTGCAAGTAGATTTGAGAAAATTACTGCGGCTGTGCAGTCTGTGAAAATCCCCACTTGGGAGACCTGTAGGGGATCGTCTGTGGGAGTAGGACCCAGACCATGACCGTGCAGAATGCCTTTGGGAGCTTCTTCTAGATCTAGACCTAGATTCACATCTGGACCTGGAAAGATCTCCAAAATATATACAATGTAAAAACAGATAATTTCACAATCATATGTATAGGTAGAAACATCCTCGCCATACAATAAAAGAAAATCATTTACACTGGTAAATACATGTACCTATATGAGAAAAGATCAGGAGAGATATACACCAATTCTCAACAGAGGTTGCACTTATTAATGTCAAGAAATGGGTAAAGTGATACATTCACTTACTACCTTGTACTCCTAGAGAAAACCACCATTAATATGGTTCTATTCTTCTCAACCTTTTCTAACATATATTACTCAAATGTCAATAAGCTTTACAGTGCTATGGCTTACATTAGCTGTGAAAAATGTGAGAAAATATAAGAACATGGAAACAAGTTACCCTTGTGCTACCCTTTGCCACTTGCACTGCTAGAGTCACTCATCTTTGCAAAATTCTGCTCAAACCTCAGTAGCCCATAACACAACCATGGCCTCAAATTTGAGCCACAGCCCAGTGTTACTATCTCCACCCCAATTTCATCTATTTGTCTATGTTTAGGACCACTACTCATCCTGTCTGCGAAAGTAGACAAAAACATGGCTCTTCTTCTTGGGTTGGACTATCTTTTTTTATTTTTAATTTATTTATTGTACTTTAGGTGCATACTATATCTGGCATTTCTCCCCCATGTTATCCCTCCCTACCCTCCCCTCTCTTCCCACCCCTGCTGTCTCTCCCCTACCCTACCCAACAGCCCCCAGTGTATGATGCTCCTCTCCCTGAGTCCACATGTTCTTGTTGTTCAACATCCACCTACGAGTGAGAACATATGGTGTTTGGCTTTGTGTTCTTGTGTCAGTTTGCTGAGAATTATGGTTTCCAGATTCATCCACGTCCCTGCAAAGGATACAAACTCATTGTTTTTTTTTGTTGTTGTTGTTGTTGTTTTTACTTTTTTTTTTATTACATTTTAGGTTTGGGGGTACATGTGAAGAACATGCAAGATTGTTGCATAGGTACACACATGGCAGTGTGGTTTGCTGCCTTCCTTCCCCTCACCTGTATCTGTCATTTCTCCCCATGCTACCTCTTCCCACCTCCCCACCTCCCCGTCCCACCCCCATTTCCCCCCAACGGACCCCAGCGTGTAGTGCTCCCCTCCCTGTGTCCATGTGTTCTCATTGTTCAATACCCGCCTATGAGTGAGAACATGCGGTGTTTGATTTTCTGCTCTTGTACATGTGTCTAGAAATTTATTCATTTCTTTCGGGTTTACTGGTTTATGTGAGTAGAGCTGTTTGTAGTAATCTCTGATGGTAGTTTGTATTTCTGTGGGATCAGTGGTGATATCCCCTTTATCGTTTTTTATTGCATCAATTTGGTTCTTCTCCCTTTTCTTTTTTATTAATCTGGCTAGCGGTCTGTCTATTTTGTTGATCTCAAAACACCAGCTCCTGGATTTATTGATTTTTTGAAGGGTTTTTTTGTGTCTCTATCTCCTTCAGTTCTGCTCTGATCTTAGTTATTTCTTGTCTTCTGGTAGCTTTTGGGTTTGTTTGTTTGTTTTTTTATCTTGCTCCTCTAGCTCTTTCAATTTTGACAATAGGGTGTTGATTTTAGATCTTTCCTCTCTTCTCTGGTGGGCATTTGTTGCTATAAATTTCCTTCTTGACACTGCTTTAAAGGTGTCCCAGAGATTCTGGTAAGTTGTGTTTTCATTCTAGTTGGTTTTGAAGAACATCTTTATTTCTGCCTTCATTTCATTATTTATCCAGTTGACACTCAGAAGCAAGTTGTTTGGTTTCCAAGGGTTGTGTGGGTTTGGGTGTGTTTCTTGATTCCGAGTTCGAGTCTGATTGCGCTGTGGTTTGATAGACTGTTTGTTATGATTTCTGTTCTTTTGCATTTGCTGAGCAGTGATTTGCTTCCAATGATGTGGTCAATTTTAGAGTAAGTGCAATGTGGTGCTGAGAAAAATGTATATTATGTGGATTTGGAGTGCAGCGTTCTGTATATGCCTATTAGGTCTGCTTGGTCCAGCTCTGCATTCAAGTCCTGGATGTCCTTGTTAATTTTCTGTCTCGTCAATCTGTCTAATATTGACAGTGGAGTGTTGACGTCTCCCACTATTATTGTGTGGGAGTCTAAATCTCGTTTTAGGTCGTTAAGAACTTGCTTTATGTATCTGGGTGCTCCTGTGTTGGGGGTGTATATATTTAGGATAGTTAGCTCTTCCTGTTGGATTGATCCTTTTACCATTATGTAGTATCCTTCTTTGTCTCTTTTGATCTTTGTTGGTTTGAAGCCCATTTTATCAGAGACTAGGATTGTAATCCCTGCTTTTTTTTTGTTCTCCATTTGCTTAATAAATCATCTTCCATCCCTTCATTTTGAGTCTATGTGTGTCTTTGTATGTGAGATGGGTTTCCTGAATACAACACACCAATGAGTTCTGACTTTTTATCCAGTTTGCCAGTCTGTGTCTTTTGATTGGGGCATTTAGGCCATTTACATTCAGTGTTAATATTGTTATGTGTGAATTTGATCCTGCCATTTTGTTACTGGCTGGTTTTCTTTCCCATTAGTTGACTTATTTTCTTCATTGCATTTGTGGTGTTTGCCAACTGGTTTGCTTTTGCAGTGACTGCTACTTGTTCTTTCTGTGCTTAGTGTTTCTTTCAGGAGCTCTTACAGGGCAGGTCTGGTGGTGACAAAATCTCTCAATAATTGGCTTGTCCATAAAGGATTTTATTTCTCCTTCACTTACGAAGCTTAATTTGGCTGGATATGAGATTCCGGGTTGAAAGTTTCTTTAAGGATGTTGAATATTGGCCCCCACTCTCTTCTGGCTTGTAGGGTTTCTGCCGAGAGATATGCTGTGAGTCTGATTGGCTTCTATCTGTGGTAACCTGACCTTTCTCTCTGACTGCCCTTAGCATTTTTCCCTTCATTTCAACCCTGGTGAATCTGATGATTATGTGCCTTGGGGTTGCTCTTCTTGAGGAACATCTTTGTGAAGTTCTCTGTATTTCCTGAATTTGAAATTTGGACTGCCTTACTAGGCTTGGGAAGTTCTCCTGGAAAATATCCTGGAGCGTGTTTTCCAGCTTGGATTTATTCTCCCCATCATATTCAGATACACTGATCAAACATAGATTAGGTCTTTTCACATAATCCCATATTTCTTGGAGGCTTTGTTCACTTCTTTTCCCTCTTTTTAGTCTTGTCTTGCCTTGCCTTCTCTTTTTATTTCATTGAGTTGATCTTCAATCTCTGATATCCTTTCTTTTGCTTGATCGATTCGGCTATTAAAACTTGTGTTTGCTTCACGTAGTTCTCATGCTGTGTTTTTCAACTCCATCAAGTCATTTACGTTCTTCTCTAAGCTGGTTATTCTAGTTAGCATTTTGTCTAACCTTTTTTCAAGGTTTTTGGTTTCTTTGCATTGAGTTAGACATGTTCCTTTAGCTCAGAAAAGTTTGTTATTATCCACCTTCTGAAGCCTATTTCTGTCAATTCGTTGCACTCCTTGGTCAAGTTGTGATCCTGTGTTGTTGAGGAGTTGTGATCCCTTGAAGGAGAAGAGGTGTTCTGGTCTTTGATGGTTTCATCTTTTTTTGCACTGTTTTTTTCCCATCTGTGGATTTACCTGGCTGTGATGTCAGGGAGCTGCTTGGTGAGGTCGCTTGTCTGCCTGTGGAGGCACTACTGGGTTTCTAGGGACTCCTTCAGGTTACTAGGGAAGCTTCCTGTGTCTTTTTCATTTATACTGAGAGATTAGGCCTGCCTCTTCCACTGACCTGTAGGCGCTGCTGAGTTGTCAAGAACGCTGTCCCGTTACTATGTAGGATTCCCCTGTTTTTTGTTAAAACATGTAGCCCAGTCCCACTACTCTAGTGGTGGGTTGTGCCCTTCCTCCACTGGGCTAGATCATTCAGGGTTCATCTCAGACTCTGGCACTGGCTGTGCAACCCGCTAGAATCAGAGCTTCAGCCCTCTGGGGTTTGTAGGGGAAGGTAGGGACTCACCCAGCCGCACCTGGCCATCTCCCCCTTTCAGCTTCCTCTCTCTCCTGTCATGGGGTAGGGGCCGACCCAGCTGCTCCCACTTACAGCTCCCTCTCTCTCTGAGTGGGAGGAGGGGGCAATAGCGCTCAGTCCACAGGCTCTTGTTCAATTCCACAATTGTGATTCCCGGTGCTTGACTGGCAAAGATCCCCTGTTCTGTGTATTGCTGAGGCTTTGGGGTAAGCGCTGTATATGGACTGGACTGCCAGAGGGGAAGCCTCTGACTCACCGGTCAGATGCACTTTCTGGGTGAAGCAGCACCCCTCCCTGCCTCAGTCTGCCCTCAGTGGGTTTTGCCTACCATCAGACCAAACCTGTTGAAATGCACCTGGTACCTTGGTTGGAGCTAGGAGATCTCTGGATTTCTGCATCTCTCTCACTGGGTGTTGTGCGCTGGAGTTGTGTCTAATTGGCCATCTTGGATCTTCTCCGGGTTGGACTGTCTTAAGGAGTCCTTGTAACAGAGTGGCTTCAGCCCTAAACATGTTACAGCTTTTTAACTTTATAGAAACACATCCTTTCTCCCACCAGGGTACATCTCCACAGAAAACATAATCATGTAAGTTTTTTCAAAAAACAAAAGACACTAAAGACTCACAATTAGTTATGGAAAAATGTATCATGCAGATACTTATGCACAGGTGAGAAATGACTTTTGTGCAAAGTTATTTATTGTAGCATTATTTGTAAGAGCCAAACAACTAAGTGTCTATCAATAGGATCTAGTTCAATAAGTGATAATGTATCTATACCATAGGACATTGGGAAACTGTAAAAAAATGAGGAATCTTTGTTTATACTGATAAAGAAGATATATATATATATATTTAGATATATAATAAATCTATAACAATATAGATATATAAATGTATATATATTTAAAGTAAGGTACAGAACAGTATGTACAATATACTACCTTTATAAACAAATGAAAAATAAGAATCAATACTTGTTTTTGTTTGTATATGTTTGAAGCAACTATGAAAATTCGCATACAATATTAAGTACAGTACTTATCAGTGGAAGGAACTGCATGGGAACTGATCAGAGGACAAGGATGGTAGGGAGAGTTTTATTGTATATCTTTGTGTTTTTTAAACCAATTTATGTTTTACTTATTCAACCCCTCAGACCTTCAAAGTTTCTTCTTTCAAAGTCAAGTCCTTTCAGTGGACCCATGCAAATGAAATCCTTGCAAGTTAGCCTCCCGACTCAAATACTTGGTATGGTATTTTTCCCCCAGAAGGTTCCCCTGGGCCTTTGTATATTCAGTATGAGATGGACAGAGCACTCTTTTATATCTGATCTCTCCTTGCCTGGGATATACTCTATTTTACAAACCCACACAGACATAGGCATATATGATGACATATATCATGTTAACACAAATGAATCTTTTTTTGGTTACAACTCAAACTATTATAATGATCAGATATTTTTCATGGACACTAAGGGTAAGAAAACCTCTGGAACCTCTGGAACAAATCAGAAGCAGAGGTTATTAAGCTATCAGAACTGTCTCTAGTATGTACATGTTTTATTCTTCTCTCTTTGTATAGATAGCTTCCTGTGGTGGCAAAAAAAAAAAAAAAAAAATCTACCAACAGCTCCAGGAGTGTGTATGTTCTTGGTCCACCTGGTGTTTTTCTCTTTCTCGTACCTAGGTGGTTTCTATTCTTGCTCTTGCTATTTTCTAAACTTCCTAGGCAATTCCATCAATTAGATTAATCAGTTGTACCTTGCTAGATTGTTAAATAACAGCCCCAACTCGATTAAGTGGAAAGAGATGGGTGAAGGGGCAATTCTGAGAAAACTTATTTGGCAGTAAAATTGCTAGGTGAATGTCCATTATAATACTATACAAAGTATTTAACCTGAGCTTTTCCTAATTTTGCTGTGATGAAAGACTTATAAAAACATTCCTGCACATTTACCAAATGATTTCCTTTGGTCAAACTTGTTTGAGGATTTTGATTCATGAGTAAAAAACGATTTTCCAAAAAGATAGAAAGATACAACCAGCAGCAGGATATGAGCTTGCCTATATCACTGTTCTTTACCATGTCATACTTGACATCATAACTTTTCATTTTTTTCTAATTTGATTACATATTTAGTTCTAACTTTAGTTACTCTGTAATTTTGGAGCTTATTCCTTGCTGGCTCCCTGATGTCTTCCAAGTCCAATATAATTATTATTAATAAGATCCCTAAATTCTACATCTCTGTAATGTACAAAACGCTTCTCTGATCAGGCCGCTTTTGAGCTGTATGAAGTTTCCTTTATATTCTTTGAAGTACGATATATACTTAGTCCTTACTATATGATTTTCAGCTCAAGCACGTGTTTCAATCATCTCTGAATTCTTTGAAACACTTTATTCAAATATTTGCATGTAATGCATGCTTAATAAATATTTGTTGAGTATAATGTGACTATGTGACTGTGTCTTTGTTTTTTGCTGCTACCACAGAATACCTGAAACTGAGTACTTTATATAGAGCAGAAATTTATTTCTCACAGTTCTGGAGGCTGGAAAGCTTAAGATCAAGGTGACAGGATGTTTGGTATAAGGGCCCAGTCTCTGCTTCCAAGATGGTGCCTTTAATGCAGCATCCTTCAGGAATGCTATTCCTCATATGGCATAAGAGCTCAAGAACAAAGACCTAAAAGGGGCCAAGCCCTCTATTTTAGAAAGGCATTAATCCCACACATGAGGTCAGAGCTGTTATGGCCAAATAACCTCTTAAATGGTCCCACCATTGCCTGTGACAATATCAGTTAAATTTCAACATGAGTTTTGGAAGAGACAAACATTCAAAGCACAGCAGATTGTAAGGGATGGAAAAATGCTGAAACCTGTGTCTAAGGTTCATTAACCTGCAAGGCCATTTCTGTAACAGCAAAGTAAGGTAAGGTGATTTGCCAAAATCTGTCTACTCTTTCAATATAAACATTCCTACCAGTGTAGACAGTGCCATGTCTTCACATTGTTGCTAAGTTGCAACCACTCTTTCTTTGAAATATCTCTCGTATGGATATCTCTCATATGTATTTTTTTTAACACTACTCTTACTGCCATTGTGCTGGTCCAGGGTGTCCTGATGACATTTGTCTTCACATAAGAAGGCAGAAAAAATTCTATACATATATACGTATACATGTTACACACACATATAATATATAAAACCATAAATGTTGAATTACTTATATTAATATATGTTATATGATTATACTTATATGTTATATATTTTTACATTTTAATATATGGGGAGGAATTACAAATGGAGATATTAACCAACTTTTTTGCTGTTGTCTTGGTGATGACTACCTCTAGAGTAAATCGTATTCACAGCCTCTGGGAACATTTATTTGTCCCAGAGAAAACAGGACACAATTTAACAAGGGGAAAACAAAAAGGCAATAGATTTTTAAAAAATTTATAATAGAGGACTTAGTCTTGAAAGCCAATGAGCTTTTGATTTGGGAATTGCCCAGTTTTTTTTTTTTAAAGAAGCATTTTGAGCACTAAAAGATTGGCACTGAATATAAAAAGCAAAAACCCTGAAGAAGTTGGGTTTATACCATAGAGATAAGAGTAGTTATTTAACAATAAAAGGGTGCGTTTTTCTACCCCTACAAGGAGAAGTCTTGGTTGCTATACCAAGGGCAGATAAGAAAAGATCTAGGAAGGAGCCTTACTCCACTTCTCCCCGGGGTTCAAGGCAGAATGAAGTTCCAGGGGCTAAATGAGGTGGAGATTAGGAGGAGCCTCAAGCACCCCCAGTGTGATACCAGAGAACAACTGACAGCCACTGTACCCCAAGGAGAGGCATATATGTGACTGAAAGAAGGCCAACAGACCCCAGAATCCCGACAGTTGGGAAAAGGAGGGGGTCGTTCATAGTCTTCACAATCAGGAGTTCTGTGAGGTCGAGGTCTTCTAACATAGGACGAAGACACAGAGGCAGGCAACCAAAAACTATGTGGCGTTCCTCTCTCAGCAGAAGCCAGCGAAAGATTGAGGACAAATGAAGAGCAAATATCCCCTTCGTGGTAACTGCGTAATTTTAGCACAAACTCCAGAAACTCAGATGGAACTTAAGGAAAAGTGTGTAGAAATAAATCCTGATTGAGGATTCTAAAATCTTAAAAACTGAGCTCCCTTAAAATCAATATGATTAATTTTTTTTTACCATTTTGTAGAATAAAGACTTAATATAGAGGGTAAAATGAGAGGAAAGGAATACTAATTTCTGTATTTAAAATATATAATATACTTAAGCATATAGTTATAAGTTATTACATAATATATAATCACATATAATATATACATAATTCATATTAGTATAGTAATTAGATACTTAAATATTTTATATATTTTAATATTTGAAAATTCCCATATGTATGAAAAATTAAGACATACATGTTCTCAATGTCAAAAATTATAATTTGAGACCAAGAGACTAGATACAGTATGATATATCTACACACACACACACACACACACACACACACACACACACACACACACTCTGTTGGTAGCAATACACTTTATCCTGGAAAGGTGATATTAAATAGATGATGCAGCTTACACTTGATGGTATCTTAGAATCAAGAAGCCATGGCAGTATTTGTTTTATCAAACTCACCGACATGTAGACATTCTTGGAGAGGCAGAATGGCATATGATGCAGGGGTGAGACTTGAGAATCCCAACTACACCAGTTTTGAGCTGTCTAGGGCAAGTTTTGCAACCTTTCTGGAACTAATAATAAAATTCCAAACTTCTAGGGCTGATGGAAAGGTTAAATAAATTAATGCCCATAAAGAACCTAGTTATACACCTACCTCATAGTAAACAGGAAATAAACATTAGTTATTATCATCTGTGAACATTTTAAAGCATAATGTTTGCTTTTCTTTGTCACACTTCTGAATGTTATTTATAAATGTGTATGATCTATTATATGACAAACTCTTGGATTTTAAAGTTAGTCTTCAGTTTACACATAATCATCTCTATAGCATGGGAAAAATTCTAAAACAAATTCTAAACTCATTCTTAATTTTAAAGTGGTTAAATAAACTTAATTCAAACTGCCATGTGTAATTGAGATCAACAGTCTGTGAAAAAGCCAAGCAAGAGAGAATAGGAGATTCCAAATGGTGCTTGATAAACATTCATTCAGTACCACAAATACTTATACAAGGGAAAAGATAAATGATTTAATTGGGCAACAGTTATTGTTAAAGGAAAATCAAGTAGAAAAAACTGAAATATTTAGGTATCTATCAAGAAGTAATGAAAGCCAGCTGTGGAAAAAGATGCTGTAAGAGACAGTTTCTGTATTACAAAGGAAATAGCTGTACAATGTCAAGAAGGGTGACATCTCTCCCTTCTTGTGGTGGAAAGATGGAATGCAAGGAAACCCACCACAATAGTCATAGTCACAAAAGCATTGTCCACATAAACTCAGCATCTTCTTACTGTGCTGTGGTTTGAAGATTTTGCTTCATCACTGTTACCACCTTGGAGAGATCAGCAGGTGGAAGCAGAAATCAGCCAGGGGTGGATTGCAAAGAAAATAGAACTAATGATTAGAGTAATTGTTATGTAAATATATTTCTTAAAAATTTGATGATGGAGAAATGTAAGGCATTAACCTAGTAAGAAAAGAAGCTAGGTTAAAGAAAAGAGCTAAAGAAAGAATGGTTGTTTGGATCACTTGTTTTTAACTTCTGTAATGTCTTGAGCACATGCACAGCCAGAAGAAAAATGACGGGTCAAAACCATGAGAACAGGGGATACCAGAGGAAGCCAGATTGGGCACAGATTGAAGGCTAAGACTTAAAAAGGGGTAGAAATGTTGCCTCTGGGATAATAGGAAGTAGATAAAAATAGGTTCACGTCTAGAAGTCTGATGATGGCAAGGAAGCTAAACTCAGGGAGTTTGTGCCTAACAATGTTTTTTTTTAGAGAAGCAACTGCTAGATCTCTGAAAGTGAAGTGAGAGAAAATATGCTGAAAGAAAATGTTGTTAATAAATACCAGTGTTTTGTTTGCTCCTTTGAAAACACTGCTTCACTTTCTATAATAAGATAAAGTTTTATCTCAAGAAACCTTGTTAAATATGACTATGGAAAACTCAATTTATAAACTTCTAGATAGAGTCTACCTAAAGCAGGACTGATATCCTGCTTACATAGCTTTGTCTAGGGCTCAATAATTGCTTTTGATAACATTTGCTTTAAGCAATTTGGGGGTTGATAGTAGGTATTGACCTTATAATTTATTTGAATAAAATATTTTGGTACTTCATGAATATCCTTACAAAAAAATCAAAGAAACAAGAAAATATTAGGGCCTTTCCCTAGTACAAAAAAAAAAAATGTTAAGCCTGGGAAAGAATTGATGTGTCCCTCCAGCTTTATTAGAAACCCAAACCACTGATTATCAGGTCTGGTGTGTGCTGCTTGGTTGCCTTGAACAAATGAGCCATGGACACACATATAAAAGAAAGACATCAGACTAGACACACTATCATTTAGAAGGAATTAAGACAGCCATATTGTATGCTAACTATCAGTTCATCTACCTCCTCCCTGGTGTCACTTCTCTCTAGAGGCTACTTAATCTCATTGAGACAAGACAGCCTGCCTGATTGATACCGAAAAACCTTTTGATCTTATATCAAACAAGAGTTAGACTAAGAGAGTGGTACAGCAGGCAAGATGTCTGTCTTCCAAAGAATTAACACTGCAGGAAGGAAAGTAGGAAAGCAGTAATATCTTACTTTGGAATTCCATAAACTAGGTTTACTTAAATAAGGAGTGAAAAGTAGTAAGTCCATCCCACTGAATGAATAGGGTTTGTTTGTTTTTAGTGATAAAGCACAAAGAGTACTACAGCTATGAAACCTTTCAAAATTATCAATTTTCATATAAGTGTTATAATAGTGATGGAAAACAATCGAAGTATAATAAATGTGAGAACACCTGCCTTTTAGCGCTTGACTGTAAAAGACAGGTGTTTGTCACCATCAACCTTTACTGCTAGCATATATTACCCCTACTAAAGAATTTTCTTGGAAGAAAATAAATTTCTAGGAAGAGACTTGTGATTTAAATAGCATATAGTGTGCTTTGTATAGAAATTATTTAGCAACAAGCTTGAGAAACTGGCTTTGTAATGACCAGAATATCTGTGAATATACTTGTGTGCCTGTAAAGTTATCAGATCATTATTTATACATCAAGAAAATCATAGAAATGTATGTTCTCTATTCTAACACAAAAGGTAAATTAAATTATATCAGTTACAGTTTACATACTTAATATAATGGTGGCTTTGAAAACTAGTCCAAGAGTATAATCATATGAGTGAGATTAAATACATTTTGGTATTCAGGGAAAAATATTAGGAAGAATACAGTGTTTTCTTTTCAGATACAGATGATTTGAAAAATAACATGCTCTCTAGTTTAGTGATTCTGCCAATTGGATCACAGCCTTGATATATATTTAAAAAACTTATGATATCTGATATTTGGAAAAGTATATCCTCCCACTAATTGGCATTTTTAAAGTCTGGAAACTATGAAGAAATACTACAAAAACAGTGTCAGAAACGAATTAAGGCAGAATAAAATAACATATAGATACTTATAGACAGTATTTATAATGATGAAAAACCAAATCAACAACAACTAATATTGATTTGAAAAGAGTCTGGTAAATTATGGCTGTCTGATTGGAATAGAGTATATGAGCGTCTTCAGAATAAATTCTGATCCTCTTGGGATTTTTCTTCTAGTAATTCACAAGTCTTTAAACTACTCACTACTCAATTGTCTATTTCTTTCTTCTCATTTAAAATTTACACTGGATCTTTGTTCTACTATCTTAAAGGCACCAGGGCTGTTGTTTCCTGAACTCCTATGAGACCCACTTTCACGTTTCTAAAAGAATGCAGAACCTGGTTTTGATTTTCCTCCACATCTTCATTCTTCATCATCACCTCTGATAACTTCAAAATTCATGCTAGGGAGCCATGAGATACCTCAACTATATAGTCCCATAATCTTGCTACCTGTAATCCTCCAACCCCACCCTATCTGAGTTATGCACCAGCAAGATCATTCACTGAATTTAATCATTACCAGTGCTAAGAATATTCCTTCTCCACACAACCCCAGTTCTACCACTGTACCTCTCCATCTTCCCACCTCCCACCTTGCTTTATATTCACCAACTTCAATAAACACGAAAACCCTCATAGTTTAATGCCTTCATTAACTTTCTATAAAATGGGACCCTCTTCTAGTTTCTTCTTTTCAGCCCCTTTTATCATCCTTTCTAACACTGAGTCTCCAGTTCTCATTACCCACTGTGTCGGTGGATAAACTTATATCATACATACTCTAATTTGTCTGCTTTAACTGACAAGCATTGCTGGAGAAAACCTAGGATTGCCTATAACATACTCACACTAGCTTCCACTGTGCTGGAAATGCTAACAGCAATCCGCTGATTCATTGCTGGGAACATTCTCTCCAACAGCTCTACAAACATCATTCTTGCTCATTTACCTCAAAGCCTTTTGTATCTTCCCTGTACCATTCATGCAAAGACTTCATAAAACAATCAACTATAAACAGGTCTCATCTACCCTCCCCTCCTCTTCACCTCAATATATAGCTGTCCCTTCACTTAACTCCCTCCATTTCCATCTACTGCAAAGGCACTATTACCAACACATACCTAACCCCCATTCTTATACTGTTAACCTTGAGATCTCTCCTGAAGTCTAATGCCACGTTAAAAGTTTCTTATAACATGTCCCAGTGCTTAGTCTAGAGCTAGTGTATGGTTGACACCCAGTAGATATTTATCATATGAATGAATAAATAAATGTATCTATACACGAATGTGCTACTTTCAATACGATTCTAAAAAAGTAGAGTTACTGGAAAAGAAAGAAAAAGAATCATCAAAGAGGAAGAATGTTTTCTTTTGTAGTGGAAAGCAGCTTTCTGCTCCTTCTACTCCAGCTGCTACTATTATCTTCAAATCTAGTATTGGAGCAGTCCAGTGATTTTTTTTAACTGAGGTTTTTTTAGGGTTGTTTGGAATATGGAATTGGACATACATAAGATTAATCTAGTTGAAATAAAAGCAACCCGATTGCATATACAATGTTTTAAAGGGCAAGAGTTAAATATATATTACTTAAATACACAGTATATCTAAAGTTATATCCTTATAAAAGCAGAAAGTGTGTGAAATCACCCCCAAACCACCCTGATTATGAGCTTCCTTTTTGCTACCTTCAGATTCCTATAGTCTGGTAACCACTGTGCTTTCTTCATTCTTCAGGTGTATTGGAAGTTTGTAACAGTGTAAAAAACGGTCACTTACCACATTGTTCTATATGCTTTTCCACATGCTGTTTCTGTTATGTATACTATTTTAAATTTCTTGTGATCTTATTTAAAATATATGTTTATACATTTTAAATTCTGTTTTTCTGATTTCTTCATCTATGATATTTTTGCCCCTTAAATGTGGATAAATTCCAGGAAGCCCAGAAATAACATCTAACCAGATCTGAGAAGGGGAAGGAGAAAAATGGCAAATAAACATCTTCCAGTATCGGGTTAGGAAGATATTCCCTCTTTCAATGTGTTCAACAAATGGGTTTAATAATGCACATTTCAGTATAAAACAGTTCACAACAGAAATATTTGCTACTCAGCCCAGTTATCCTGGGAATTACACAACATGGACCATTTTCAATAACTCTTTTCATTATAATGATTTCCTCCTGCTCAAGCAAGAGAGATGTACAAACCAGTTTTGTCTAGAAATGTAATATGTTGAGATACAAATAGATTGAAGAAAAATTAAAGCACAAATATTTTCATCACTTTGGTTTGGTGTTATAGTCTTTTTCAAAGTAATTTAACTTTAAAACTTTCGAACAGAATGTAAAGTTGCTTTTTATAACTTGTAAAAGCAGGTTTATTTTAAAGACTTAGTAAAGTACTGGCAGACCAAAACAAAAGATGAAGACATATTTTTAGGAGACCTGTTGGTTTCTTTTAATTTTGTAGCTTAAAAATCTTGAAGTGCCTTTTGAATAGCAAAAAGTAACACTATGTTTAATATAATTTAATATTCACTTAATTTTACAGTCTAATATAATCCAGTAGAGTCTATAGATACTGTTACTTAATAAAACCATTCACTTATATAAACCTCTTCAAATATTCTGAATGAATCTAAGTATAATGTCATT